>NC_060185.1:69759549-70959549 GCF_021184085.1 Oncorhynchus gorbuscha | reverse complement strand
GAAGGAAAGAGAAAGGAGGAGAGCAGGGGAGAAGGAAAGAGAAAGGAGGAGGGAAGAGAAAGGAGGAGGGCAGGGGAGAAGGAAAGAGAAAGGAGGAGGGAAGAGAAAGGAGGAGGGCAGGGGAGAAGGAAAGAGAAAGTAGGAGAGCAGGGGAGAAGGAAAGAGAAAGGAGGAGAGCAGGGGAGAAAGAAAGAGAAAGGAGGAGGGAAGAGAAAGGAGGAGGGCAGGGGAGAAGGAACGATAAAGGAGGAGAGCAGGGGAGAAGGAAAGAGAAAGGAGGAGAGCAGGGGAGAAAGAAAGAGAAAGGAGGAGGGAAGAGAAGGGGGAAAGAGAAAGGAGGAGTGCAGGGGAGAAGGGGGAAAGAGAAAGGAGGAGAGCAGGGGAGAAGGAAAGAGAAAGGAGGAGGGAAGAGAAAGGAGGAGGGCAGGGGAGAAGGAAAGATAAAGTAGGAGAGCAGGGGAGAAGGAAAGAGAAAGTAGGAGAGCAGGGGAGAAGGAAAGAGAAAGGAGGAGGGAAGAGAAAGGAGGAGGGCAGGGGAGAAGGAAAGATAAAGCAGGAGAGCAGGGGAGAAGGAAAGAGAAAGTAGGAGAGCAGGGGAGAAAGAAAGAGAAAGGAGGAGGGAAGAGAAGGGGGAAAGAGAAAGGAGGAGGGAAGAGAAAGGAGGAGGGCAGGGAAGAAGGAAAGATAAAGTAGGAGAGCAGGGGAGAAGGAAAGAGAAAGAAGGAGGGAAGAGAAGGGGGAAAGAGAAAGGAGGAGGGAAGAGAAAGGAGGAGGGCAGGGAAGAAGGAAAGATAAAGTAGGAGAGCAGGGGAGAAGGAAAGAGAAAGGAGGAGGGAAGAGAAGGGGGAAAGAGAAAGGAGGAGAGCAGGGGAGAAGGAAAGAGAAAGTAGGAGGGAAGAGAAGGGGGAAAGAGAAAGGAGGAGAGCAGGGGAGAAGGAAAGAGAAAGGAGGAGAGCAGGGGAGAAGGAAAGAGAAAGTAAGAGAGCAGGGGAGAAGGAACGAGAAAGGAGGAGAGCAGGGGAGAAGGAAAGAGAAAGGAGGAGAGCAGGGGAGAAGGAAAGAGAAAGTAGGAGGGAAGAGAAGGGGGAAAGAGAAAGGAGGAGAGCAGGGGAGAAGGAAAGAGAAAGTAGGAGGGAAGAGAAGGGGGAAAGAGAAAGGAGGAGAGCAGGGGAGAAGGAACGAGAAAGGAGGAGAGCAGGGGAGAAGGAAAGAGAAAGTAGGAGGGAAGAGAAGGGGGAAAGAGAAAGGAGGAGAGCAGGGGAGAAGGAAAGAGAAAGGAGGAGAGCAGGGGAGAAGGAAAGAGAAAGTAGGAGGGAAGAGAAGGGGGAAAGAGAAAGGAGGAGAGCAGGGGAGAAGGAAAGAGAAAGGAGGAGAGCAGGGGAGAAGGAAAGAGAAAGGAAGCTAGGAGACTAAAGAGGAGGCTCAATTGAATGTGTCTCTTGGCCTCTCTCAGCCTCTCTCCCCTCTCTTTCCCTCTCTCTCTCTCTCTGCCTCTGTCTGCCTCTCTTCCCTATCTCTCTCCCTCCCTTCCTTTCTGGCCAGTGCCAAGTGGTGGTTTCGAGCTTTGCGTGCCACGGTCTGGGGGAGGTGGAAGTGGTGGCTGCTCCTGTCTTTGACTAGATCATATGTGACATTGTAAGCCCTTTTACCCCAGCGCAGCCCTTCTTAAATCCTCTGTCCTCCACTGATTGACATCGACCAGACGATCGGATTAAACCAAACATGTTTTTGTGTGCGTTTAGTTGAATGAATAAAGTGTTCTTTGCAACTTAGTGTCTAGAACGTTGGGTTAAATAGATAGAATATAGTCTTATTTGTTGCAAAAGTATTTGTTATTTTTATGTCAGTACAGTCATGGTTGTAACGTGACATGAACAGAATGGCAGCCATCTCGGATTTTGAGTTTTCTCACGGCATCTTAAATACCTGATTGTTTCTTTGACAGTAAATAATGTGGGGAATAACCCTGCCTTTTGCCAGCCCCTAAAGACAAATGCTTTATTTGA
This sequence comes from Oncorhynchus gorbuscha, assembly GCF_021184085.1. Lineage (NCBI taxonomy): Eukaryota > Metazoa > Chordata > Actinopteri > Salmoniformes > Salmonidae > Oncorhynchus > Oncorhynchus gorbuscha. Next base: position 70,957,543 of record NC_060185.1, on the reverse strand, counting down.
CTCATCTTAAGACCGGAGAGAAAACTATCTCACAAAGGTTGGGGATAGACATTAACTGGTCATTTTTGTGTGTGTACTGTCACGAAGGTTGAGTAAATGTTGAATTAATAAGTAAATGACCATGGTCCATTTAGTTGTGTGTTTGTGGGCGTGTAGATTTGCTTTCTGTGTATATTGGATTGCATTTCCCAAGGAGCATTGTCAGCCATTGTTATGTCAATGACTTTCAGTATTCAGTATTTTTTGCTAGACTAAACAATTCCTTCATTAATAAACATAACTGTATTTATTGTGACTGACTTAATTTACAGTGCTGGATTAGCCTTCCCACTACAGTCACCAGAGAGACAGTTGGAATGTTGTCTGAGTATTTATGCTCAAATTTGCTGTAAACCACAAACTTTTTATTTTGTACAGTTTGTCTACTTGTGTAATAAAAGGGGGATGGTTTTGGTGAATAGCAATACAAATGAACCACAGAGCCAGTCCCCCCATTCTCCTTTCCTCCACCTTCTAGAAAACTGGAGAATGGAGGAATGGATGTAAAATAGATGTCAGGGTTTGCAGTAAAGGTCAACTAACAAATGACAGTGTTGTGCTAAACTGGGGTCATGACCCCCAAGTATCCAGGAGCTCCCACAATGCCAATGCTCTTCTGACCCTGTGAAGTGACCCCAAAATCCCCAGAAAGCCCATAGATGTTGTGGATGATAGCAAAGACAGAGAGAGGAGAGCAGTAGCTACCTAATTCCTCAGTGGGGACGTATGAGTGGCTTCCTACCCCATAGCTCGTTCTGTGGGTTCATGAGTTCACAATTAATCGTCTATATAAGTTTCTTGAATGGGAATTGAGACGGATTGTTTTGAAGCCTTTTCGGCTGCAGTCAAGCGCGCCACGAGAAAAAACAGGGTGGTTCTGAAGCTGGATCTTTTTGAAACATTTCCTTTTTGTTCCTCAGACAGGCCCAAAGGGAAGGCCCTACTGCTCTAGTCACTAATTCAGCATGTGCCAAACGAAACATGCTATCTAATACTAACTAAAATCTTCTTCTTAAACAGCATTCCAGGGTTTGAAAATGATTGGAAACTGGTACAAACTGAGTCTGACATGTATGTTCGTTCTGAAGAGACAGTAATTATAATGACCCATTTGAGAGGTTCCAACAGGACACCGTGTACAGCATTCATTTATGCTATTGGGACAGTGAGCCCTTCATGGTACAGACAGTAAATCAAGAGGAGATCGCTTCAAAGGAAGGTTACTCAGAATAACGTACTTAGAAGGGATGGAAAGTGTCAGTATGTGGAAGATGTGCATCATGTCTTCATAAAAGAAACGTCATTTTTTTGAAGTAGCAAATATGTACATTTTACATGGATAATATATAATAACAGTCCTTGATATTAGTTAACATGCACTGGCAACATGGTGGAGCCATTTAGGTTTTAATCCAGTAATGATCTCAGTGATTCGAGAGCTCATCTTTAGCCAGTCGATTGCTTCTCATGCTAGCACTGACGGCGGCTGAAGTGCATACGAATGACGAGTTATTGGCGATGGGTAGTATTCAGAGAGAGCCCATCTTCACGAGTGAACACTAAACATTAAGCTCCTTTTGAGGGTGGTTGAAAAGCAGGCTGCTCAGTGGAGAGGAGAGGCTAGCTCCAGCACCAGTCTGTTGCTACGAATGGCCTCTGTAGGGGGGAAACTGTCCCTTATTGTCAAGTTCTTTGGCAGAACTCTTTCAACAAGAAACAAAAAATTGTCTCATGTTTAATGCATCAACATTTCTCTGAATGTTTTTTTTGTTGCCCCTCAAAATGTCTTCGGATCAGGCCATCTTGCCAAACGGTTCCTGTCAGGTTCCTAAATGACCGGCGCAGATGTATGGGACGCAAAATGAGAAATAGCTGCATGGTTTCGGAGGAGAAAAAAAATGGGTTATTCTTTGGATCAGGAATTACCAAATGTAATTGTATGATTGAAGCAGTGTTTAACTCACGCTAGCTCTTCAGTAGTAGTTGCAGTAGTAGACTAAGGTCCCTTAATAAAATCTAAAACGTCATTGCACATATGCTAGGCTAATTCTTTCAACTCAAATGAATAACCATCCTAGTCTTGTTACTTCTGTACAATACTAGTGTAGTGTATGATAATACTGTCACAGATGAACGCTGTGTACTTCAGTTTCTTTACCAAAAAGCTAGCAGCAAGTCTCTCTGAACTACAGTTCAACAACTGTTTCTACATTATCATCATAATTTGTTGTCTGGGAATGAAAAAAAGTTAACTCGGCAACCTGTTAGTGACTAGTAAACACATACAAGTGTGATTGTGGTTTGCGATTTGCATGTTTGTGTTCTTGCAGCGATCCTGGAACTGTTGGCCAGAGCATGTCTGCTCCTTCCGAGTTCCCTCGAAGGCTGTTAAACAGTCAGGGAGCTTGGAGAGTCGCCGGCATGCACAACCATTTCTGATTATGTACCGGCCACTGGGCTCTCTTTCTCTCTCCCTCTCTCTCTTTTTCCCCTCACTCCTCCCTCTCGCTGTCTTTCTCTGTTCACTCTTCCCATTGTTACTGTTTTCAGGGGTTTTCACATGAACAGAGGCTGCAGGGGGTGCCCAGAGCTGTTCTCACACAGAGTTTGTCCTGTTTTAGATTTAATCACGCCACACATGCACGCGCACGCACGCACGCACGCACGCACGCACACACACACACACACACACACACACACACACACACACACACACACACACACACACACACACACACACACACACACACACACACAGTCACGCACGAGCCGGAGGGTACACACACAAACATGCACGCACACACACTACCCTCCATTCACCCTTGTAAAATAAAATGCACACAAGATTTCAGTATCCTTCCTCCAACCCCAATCCCTCCTCCTTCCTCCAATCCCTCCTCCCTCCTCCTTCCTCCTTCCTCCCACCCAATCCCTCCTCATTTTTCACCTTCCCAATCATGTTCTGTTAGTGGACTGAGGAGAGTTCATGTGGTCAGGCATGTGGTCAGCTCTTGCCTCCCCTGATGCCCTCGAAGCCACATCAGGGCACTCACTTTTTAATGACAATTTCTTAGCTTCCATAATAGTTTAACGTGACGTACATCACTGAAAATAAATGAGCAGCCTCTGCAGATTTTGACTGTCTTCCATGCATATTTTGGCCAACTCCAGACGAGCATATCGCCAGTGCCTTTTCTGCTCCCTGCTTCTGAAAATCTTATGCATCAATCACTTGCGGACAGCGACTATTAAATGGATGCCGGAATAGTCTTTAAAGCCTTCTCCTTCCAGAAGTCTTGGAGACTGACTTTGGCTTGAAAGAGACATGCCTTGTATCTGTATCCCTTAGATTTAGTAGTTGTCTTGTTGAAATCCCCTGGGTTGAACTTGAAACTGCATGCAGGGGCACTCAGTATTATCTCCCAGTATTTATGATGACTCTGAATCACTATCAGTTGGCAATGGGAAAGACATTTGTACTGTACTCTGTCATATTTTCTTCGTCAGTTTTCGAGGGTTAACAGCAGGCAGTGGTAGGAAATGGTTGATTTGGTTGAAATGGTTGAGTTTAATTTTTGTCAATATTTATGAGCAATTAGCATAGTGTTTTATTCCCCCTATTTCTTTCCTGCATGCTCAATGTGGTTTGAATGCGATAGTGGATGGTGATAGTGAATAAACTGTAGTTCTGAGGCCATAGGCTCACGCAGGGCTCGTAGCTCCAAGATGGAGATGGAGATGTTCTCCCATAGCAGTCCATTTCCATTTTGTCAGAAGCCCAAGGTTTTTGTAAACTTCAAAGCAGAATTTTTGCAAATCCTGTTTTAGTTTTTTACCTTATCGTTCTCTCTTGGTGAGAAATAAGGTGTGCTTGTTTTGATGTTCTTAAATTTCTCTAACCTTTTATCGTTGGGATATGTAGTTTTTAGGCTATGGTGGTTTTGAGGAAAGCTTTGTAGTGGGCTGGGGCCTCAAGGAGAGGTAAACTTTGTCTCTCGTCTGTTTCGTTAGCTCTGATATAGTTCAACTACTAATTAAACTTTCCACTAAACTCTCCCTGGTACCAACAATATAGAAGAAATATGACTGTTTATGGAGAAAAATAGCAGTGCTGCATTCACATTCTGGATAATGCAAGACCTTGGACCATTAAAAATGACAATTCGTCATGATTTGTTTCAAGTCTTATGTGGGGAGTACTCGACAACGAGCCCAGAAACTCTATGAAACAATACTCCGGTCCAAAAAGACTATGGGTTATTAGTTTAGGATTATATATACCTCCTAAACACATTGAGGGAACCTTGCTTGGCAGAGGCTGCAGGGGGTTTGGAGGACCGACTGTAGACAAACTATCTTTTAACAGTTGCTGAAGTGCTCCTCTGAGAGGACGGTGATCCTCTTTATTAAAGCCACTTGTCCGGCATTGTCTCTCCACCACTCGTTGGTTACATAAGAACGAGGTGCTTTGTGATCGTTTGCAGGCACTCTTGTTTTGTTTAGTTTTCTCTCTCCGTGGATTTTTTTTCCGGCTGGAGAAGATTTGGAAGCTCGGGGGATAGGACCGTATTCTGACTTCTCCCCAGCACTGTGTGTTGGGGTCTGGCGGCGTTCCAGCTTTGTCTAGCTTTTCCCCGTGTACATTCCCAGTCCTGGCACAGACCAATTCCCATCTCTGGAGCACACGCCGCCGGCTGCGGTCAGGAAGATTGATCGTGGCGGGGGCTTTTGTTTGACAAATCAAGCCAGTCGTGATTGCGTATGTGTAAAAAGCAGGAGGATAAGATAATTTATACCTGAGCCGTCACCTTTATTATATGCTTATGTTTCCTTTTGCTCTTAAAAACGAAGCCTGGAATGGCACTTGGAGTTGTGCTTGACCCTCGGAACTCGCCGGTTCCTAAGCCGCCATGGCCATAAATCTGGGGCCCAAAAAATCGCTGACGTTATATCTAAACAGTGAAATGAGCAAAGGAGAGAGGGAGGGAGAGAGAGAGAGATGGGGAGAGAGAGTGAAGATAAAGTGAAATAAAGATGGTCTTTGTCTGCAAGTCTCAGGAGCCACAGGAAATAAATAATGTTGAATGTGCCGTTATATCACCCCAGTCCGCCTTTACATTCTCTGAGCTATAGCAGGGCATTCATCAGACGTGCATGGTTCATGACATACGCTTTTCAGATTAAGCAATGCAAACACAGACACCGGGCCTGGGGTTTTCTAGTGGGTCGGCCATCCATTCCCAGAGTCAGGAAGATGACAGAGCCCTTCAAACAATACAGTGCCTCTTAAATACTACTGAATCTCATGGAAGGGTATGATCTCACTAATGCATAGGGTTGCTTAGAACCATGGAAGGTGTGTTCATTGTATGAAATGACCTTCTTTATTCATTCAAGTTTAGTTATTAGGATCCCCATTAGCTACTGCACATGCAGCAGCTACTCTTCCTGGGGTCCACATAAAACGTACAAATACCTGACAAAGTACAGAGTAGTTATAGACAAGAACAACATAACATTTTACATTAAATTGAAAAAAAACAAAAAATGAGTTATTGCATTACATTTAAAATTACATTACTTTGAAAATAATAAATGCAGTTACATTAGGAAGACACCCCAAAATACTATTTACACACTATTCCTATATACATATTAATATTCTTACAGTACAGTTAAATTAGATCTCTTGAAAGAGGAGAGGCGCTATGACACAAGATGTTTATTTTTCACAAGTGTCTTGGCTGTCCTTAGTAAGGGGTAGTAAGAAGGTGGATTCAGTCCATAGCGCCAAAATATTACCTGCATTCACAGTGAATTGAAAATGACCTTTACATTTCAACCACGCTAAAACTGTGATCTTCGTCGCTACGGATTGCATCCATTCCTTAGTGCTTGGAAGTCAGAAGTGAATGTGAGATGCTCCAGTGATGGCTCCATTTCCTCTCTTTCCCAACATACTCTCTGTCCATACTCCAGCTACCTCAAGGCCCTGTTGAATTATTGGCCAAACATAACAGCAGATGAACGTAATTTCACTGAAAACAAATAGTGCAGTCGGCCTCCGCCAACTTTTTTATTTAATTGTTTTTTTTTTATAGAATCAACACGTTTTAATATCGAGTTCATTTTCTGGCGATACAAACATTCTTTGTACCCTTTATTTTATTCAAAGCCAACGTCTGAGTAATGTCTTTTGACTGCTCATGATTTTGGCCTTGTGCTATGATGAAGTGTTACAGTGAAATAGCCCTGGTGATCCAGGTTTTCGGCACATTAGTTCCAAGTACACTACTGCTGCAAAATAATTTTGGGGTTATGTAGAATGGAATTATTCAATTTTCAAAAGGCCCAAAAATAATGTGCTGGAAGTCGATACTTCCAAGAACTTTCACCTCAAGCCGTCAACAATGTCTAATGAGACCTGTAATCATTTTGAAATTATTATTCTCCACACGGGACGCACCCCTTTCCCCTGTCAGTTTTTATGATCAATTGAACCAGACTTGGCTTTCCAACATATTGCATCAGAAGTTATAGTGTTAGAAAAGAGAGACGTTACCTTGCTGATGTCTCTTTTACTCTTTTCAGGTGGAGTCTTTGCCATCACAGTAATGAGTAGGAGTAACTGATGTGTAGCTTATTACTCATCTTTAATGCAGACCAGCATTGAGTTAATTCATTAGCGGCCCCCTCCACTGGTATAAAACTGACTGACTCACTAACTCACAAAATATGTGTACTGACTATAGGGGGTAATGTCTTTCCTCCATGACCCCCCCCCCCGTCACCCCATCTCTGTGCAGTCATCTTGGCACGGCTGCAGGTATGATGGGGGGAAAGTGTGTGTGAATCACTCCCAGTGGATCCACCTTTTACAATATGAGGATGATTAGAAGGGAAATGTAGTGTGCTCTCAGGGATGCAGGCGATGCCTATACCATGGAAACCAGGTCCTGTGTTTCTCCTCACCGTGCACCACACGGCTCAAGCGCACCAGGATGGAGTGGCTGTTTCAGTACATTTTGTTACTGTTAGTGAGAGGGAGTGAAACCGTTCAGTGTATGCAGTCTCAGCCTTTTTTTGCTTGAAGATATGGCTTGTTGAGACTGCAAATTGAGCTTATGAAGTGTTTAAATCCCGCAAGGTTCCTAGTAGCTCAATGGATGAAGTGTGTGCAATTCTTCTCTCATAATTGGCTATGGGCTAGAATGTTTGGCCAGAAAGTTGTATGGAATGGTACATGGAGGATTTTATGAATCATCTAGAAGAATAGGAATCCATCTCACTGTGTTAAGAAATATGTGCCCTTGATTTATCGATTTGACCGACTAGACTGTGTGAACAATTCCTGTTGGATAAGAAATCCTCTGTCCAAGTTGCAGGCTTAGATGGGCGTAGCCCCTGGCAAATTGTCCTTGGCCACTTAAGGTATCATAATCGACAGCATTCAGGAGTGGCTCGGCCTGTGAATCATTCATGGCAGGCATAAATAATGGAGAATAGCAGCCAGTTAGCAGCTGCAACTCGAAATAGTAGTGGCCTGAAACACAATCTTTTCCCCTGTAAACTATGTGTTTCACCTCTATCACACCGGGGCGTCTGGGCCTGAGTGACAGGTTTGAGCAGGGGAACGAAACAACTCCTTCCTCCCTCCAGACCTCGCATCATCTTCCTCCGATGAATTTTTCACCAAAGCGTCTTTTTGATATCTCTCACCCAGGGGAGCTTGGGTAATGTAAACTATAATTATTTCTCATAACCGCACATCTTCTCTAATTAGTTCACTCCTCTGAACTGGACCTTGCAATTTTTACACGCCAAGAGGACATGGGTGGGAAGATAAATATACATTGTTTGTTGACTTTGCCGAGTCCCTCGGCTCTGCAAGTGATGTCGTCTCCCGTCTTGTTTTTACCTTGTAAATGGCTCCCCAGCCATGATGGCCGGTGAGGCCCCGCGTTAAGTCTTGTTCTCCAATTATCGGGACCCAAGGTCAGATCCACCACATCCTCATCCCAGACAGAGACCACTGAACAGTCCAAAAACTCTGATTCAGAATCAGATTAATAAGCGGTCAGCGTGGAGACACGTTGTAATCATAGTCTTTTTAAGACTGCTCTTGGTTTTGGACAGCGTTAGTAAACATTCAGACTTACAAATCCAATTTTCATCTGGCTTTGGAATGTGTGAATGAAAATAGTTATAGCAAAGCAGTGATAGTGCTCAAGTCATCAATGAGAAGAATCTCAATTCAATATGTTAAGCCCTTCTCTGTCCAGGCATCTTAAAGCTTTTCAAACTGGGTCATCTGTAATGGGCTGCAGCTCTTGAAAAGGGTCTGGATGGTGGCATTTACTCGTAGATCGTGCATGCGGCTTGTTTTAGAGTGGATTTGCAGGAGCACGTGAGGTCTGTTTTTCCTGTCAATGGCAGGCATGAATAGACTCCTGTATCTCCCCCATCTTGGTGGTCCTGCGGCCTTGAAGCCAATTGTCTGCATAGTAAATGCCTGTGGGGGAAACTTCGGTTGGTGGACGTGATGCAAAGTTGGTCGCGTACTAGGGCTGGCCCTATTTAGTCGACTGGACGATTGTTTGGTCGATAGGCTGTTTTGGCAACCAGTGTCAAATATATATATACAGTGCCTTGCGAAAGTATTCGGCCCCCTTGAACTTTGCGACCTTCTGCCACATTTCAGGCTTCAAACATAAAGATATAAAACTGTATATTTTTGTGAAGAATCAACAACAAGTGGGACACAATCATGAAGTGGAACGACATTTATTGGATATTTCAAAAAAATTTAACAAATCAAAACTGAAAAATTGGGCGTGCAAAATTATTCAGCCCCTTTACTTTCAGTGCAGCAAACTCTCTCCAGAAGTTCAGTGGGGATCTCTGAATGATCCAATGTTGACCTAAATGACTAATGATGATAAATACAATCCACCTGTGTGTAATCAAGTCTCCGTATAAATGCACCTGCACTGTGATAGTCTCAGAGGTCCGTTAAAAGTGCAGAGAGCATCATGAAGAACAAGGAACACACCAGGCAGGTCCGAGATACTGTTGTGAAGAAGTTTAAAGCCGGATTTGGATACAAAAAGATTTCCCAAGCTTTAAACATCCCAAGGAGCACTGTGCAAGCGATAATATTGAAATGGAAGGAGTATCAGACCACTGCAAATCTACCAAGACCTGGCCGTCCCTCTAAACTTTCAGCTCATACAAGGAGAAGACTGATCAGAGATGCAGCCAAGAGGCCCATGATCACTCTGGATGAACTGCAGAGATCTACAGCTGAGGTGGGAGACTCTGTCCATAGGACAACAATCAGTCGTATTTTGCACAAATCTGGCCTTTATGGAAGAGTGGCAAGAAGAAAGCCATTTCTTAAAGATATCCATAAAAAGTGTTGTTTAAAGTTTGCCACAAGCCACCTGGGAGACACACCAAACATGTGGAAGAAGGTGCTCTGGTCAGATGAAACCAAAATTTAACTTTTTGGCAACAATGCAAAATGTTATGTTTGGCGTAAAAGCTACACAGCTCACCCTGAACACCCTATCCCCACTGTCAAACATGGTGGTGGCAGCATCATGGTTTGGGCCTGCTTTTCTTCAGCAGGGACAGGGAATATGGTTCAAATTGATGGGAAGATGGATGGAGCCAAATACAGGACCATTCTGGAAGAAAACCTGATGGGGTCTGCAAAAGACCTGAGACTGGGACGGAGATTTGTCTTCCAACAAGATAATGATCCAAAACATAAAGCAAAATCTACAATGGAATGGTTCAAAAATAAATATATCCAGGTGTTAGAATGGCCAAGTCAAAGTCCAGACCTGAATCCAATCGAGAATCTGTGGAAAGAACTGAAAACTGCTGTTCACAAATGCTCTCCATCCAACCTCACTGAGCTCGAGCTGTTTTGCAAGGAGGAATGGGAAAAAAATTCAGTCTCTCAATGTGCAAAACTGATAGAGACATACCCCAAGCGACTTACAGCTGTAATCGCAGCAAAAGGTGGCGCTACAAAGTATTAACTTAAGGGGGCTGAATAATTTTGCATGCCCAATTTTTCAGTTTTTGATTTGTTAAAAAAGTTTGAAATATCCAATAAATGTCGTTCCACTTCATGATTGTGTCCCACTTGTTGTTGATTCTTCGCAAAAAAATACAGTTTTATATCTTTATGTTTGAAGCCTGAAATGTGGCAAAAGGTCGCAAAGTTCAAGGGGCCGAATACTTTCGCAAGGCACAGTATGTGTGGCACACGAGACACCTGTTTGACTCATGCCTGTCTGAGTCGACTAATCCATTGCGGAGGCCACAGGAATGGCTCACCATTCCAAACCCCATGTTTGTTTGGTGACAATTTCTGTTAATGCATTCAATATATTAATTATTACAGTCTTACCATTTTTAGTGTAGGAATGGACAGAGCACACAACCTGGGCTACACTTGTGAGGAATAACTTTTGGTTTATTTCATTCCATTTTCAATGTATTCATTGTCTTGTTTGGAGCGCTCCTGTCAATCTTGAGTAAGGACATGCACCTGATTACGCATAGAACTAGGCCTACCTGGCCTTTGCACGAATGTAGGCTTAGAAATGTGTCTAGTTGGGGATCTGATGCTATTGATGGTTATCTTAACTCACCGTCACTGTGGATATTCTCAAAGGAATGTTTTCTTTGCCTCTAAAAACAAATAAACAAAGTCTGTTTTTAAATCATTTGATAATGATAATAGTTCATCAATGTAGTCTATTTGAAAAATCTTTCCAGCTCTCTCCCTTTCGATAACCACTCAGCATGAAAGAGGAAAAAATGTCATGCTCTGATCCGGTGGAAATGTCATAAAAAAAGGCCTGCCTGATTACTTCTTATCCCTTGTGCAAATAGCCTACAGCTGTGTCTGTCTGTTCCGGAGCTCACTGGTACAGGAAACTCTTGAGGACCCAGCATATTTTATACAATGTTGCAAGTTTGCTAGCACAAGCTTCAGGCCTGACCCAAGTTAATAGTTGATACAATGTTTCAAGTTCCTTGCAGACTGGCCATGCAGAGCCAATATGATTTATAGGATATTCATTTGTATCATATTTTTACCTGTGCGCTGCAATGTTTTTATTTGTTGACTTTATGTAGGCTATTTTTTACGTATTGGCAATGGCAATAGAAGTTACTTTTAGATTTGTATCATTTTCATTAGATATAATTTTGATTAACCACATGACATTGATTTTCAAATATGTGACTCACCACCTGGATTCATTCTTATGTAGCAAAATTTGAATTTCTGTTTTTTTACACTGCATCAAAGTAGAGACTCATAGCTACAAAATGGCATATCATACACCGCATTTGAGGAAACAATGGGAAAGTAATTATGCTTTGAAAGTTGATACGTTTGTAAACTCACTTTTGAGAAAAGGGCCTTTGGATGTTTTGGTACCTACTAGAGAGCTCTGCTTTGTCTACACCATTCAGCATTGTTCACACCCTCTTAAGCCAGCCCCACCCATCTCTTTAAGGATTCACATGAGGTCTTGCGCTAAAGACTGAAAGTGGTAGTAGCCTGCAATAAGGAAACATTACAGGTAAACAGATGTGTCCAGATAAAAATATTTGATAAATATTAGATATTAGATGATACTTACCCAGATACACTTGTCTAAATTGATGGGTCATGTGAAAGAATTGCTATAACCCCCAGCCACATCCAGTGGTGGAAAAAGTACTGCATTGTCATACTTGAGTAAAAGTACAAATAATGTCAAATTCCTTATATTAAACTGTATTTAAAATTGTATATATAAAAAGTATAATAATTTGACGGATAGTCAGGGGCACAATGTACTGGTATCAAAAGTAAAAATATAAACCATTTCAACTTCCTTATATTAAGCAAACCAGACGGCACAATTGTATTATTTTTATTGACAGATAGCCAGGGTCACACTCCAACACATGATTTACAAATAAAGCATTTGTATTTAGTGAGTCTGCCAGATCAGAGGTAGTAGGGATGACCAGGGATGTTCTCTTGAGAAGTGTTTGAAATGGACAATTTTCATGTCAAAATGTAACAAGTACTTTTGGGTGTCAAGGAGAACGTATAGAGTAAAAAGTACATTATTTTCTTTACGAATGTAGTGAAGTAAAAGTTGCCAAACATATATTTAGTAAAGTAATGTACAGATACCACATCAAACAACTTAAGCAGTACTATAAAGTATTTTTACCTAAGTACTTTACACCACTGCCCAAATGCCTTCACACCAGCACATTAGCATACTTTATATACTGTTACACACGCACCTATCACATAGTATTCCATACATAAGTTAAGGCCATGCAACCTGAGTTGAAACCTGAGTGAGGTAAACATCTACAGGTGAAGTCGGAAGTTTACATACACCTTAGCCAACTACATTTCAACTCAGTTTTTCACAATTCCTGAAATTTAATCCTAGTAAAAATTCTCTGTCTTAGGTCAGTTAGGATCACCACTTTATTTTAAGAATGTGAGATGTCAGAATAATAGTAGAGAGTGATTTATTTCACCTTTTGTTTCTTTCATCACATTCCCAGTGGGTCAGAAGTTTTTGGTAGCATTGCCTTTAAATTGTTGCGTCAAATGTTTCGGGTAGCCTTCCACAAGCTTCCCACAATAAGTTGGGTGAATTTTGGCCCATTCCTCCTGACAGAGCTGTTGTAACTGAGTCAGGTTTGTAGGCCTCCTTGCTCGCACAAGCTTTTTGAGTTCTGCCCACAAATGTCCTATAGGATTGAGGTCAGGGCTTTGTGATGACCACTTCAATACCTTGACTTTGTTGTCCTTAAGCCATTTTGCCACAACTTTGGACATATGCTTGGGGTCATTGTCCATTTGGAAGACCAATTTGCGACCAAGCTTTAACTTCCTGACTGATGTCTTGAGATGTTGCTTCTATATTTTCACGTAATTTTCCATTTTCCATTGTGAAGTGCACCAGTCCATCCTGCAGAAAAGCACCCCCACAACATGATGCTGCCACCCCTGTTCTTCACGAGTTGGGATGGTGTTCTTCGGCTGGCAAGCCTCTCCCTTTTTCCTCCAAACATAATGATGGTCATTATGGCCAAACAGTTCTATTTTTGTTTCATCAGACCAGAGGACATTTCTCAAAAAGTACAATCTTTGTCCCCATATGCAGTTGCATACCGAAGTCTGGCTTTTTTATGGCGGTTTTGAAGCAGCGGCTTCTTCTTTGCTGAGCGGCCTTTCAGGTTATGTCGATATAGGACTCGTTTTACTGTGGATATAGATACTTTTGTACCCATTTCCTCCAGGTTCTTCACAAGGTCCTTTGCTGTTGTTCTGGGATTGATTTGCACTTTTTGCACCACAGTACATTCATCTCTAGGAGACAGAACGCGTCTCCTTCCTGAGTGGAAGGATGGCTGTGTGGTTCCATGGTGTTCATACTTGCGTACTATTGTTTTTACAGATGAATGTGGTACATTCAGGCATTTGGAAATTGCTCCCAAGGATGAACCAGACATGTGGAGGTCTGCATTTTTTTCTGAGGTCTTGGCTTATTTCTTTAGATTTTCCCATGATGTCAAACAAAGAGGCACTGAGTTTGAGGCCTTGAAATATATCCACAGGTACATTTCAAATTGACTCAAATGATGTCAATTAGCCTATCAGAAGCTTCTAAAGCCATGACATCATTTTCTGGAATTTTCAAGGCTGTTTAAAGGCACAGTCAAATTAGTGTTTGTAAACTTCTGACCCACTGGAATTGTGATACAGTGAATTAGAAGTGAAATAATCTGTTTGTAAAGAATTGTTGGAAAAATTACTTGTGTCATGCACAAAGTACATGTCCTAACCGACTTGCCAAGACTATAGTTTGTTAATACAAAATTTGTGGAGTGGTTGAAAAATGAGTTTTAATGACTCCAACCTAAGTGTTTGTAAACTTCCGACTTCAACTGTACATGTAATCAGGGGTAAAGTGGCTGAGCAGCAGGATAACACAAAAAAAATTGCAGCAACATATGACTGGACCGTCCAAAGCACGCATTTATATTCGGAGTTCCTTTTTCTGTCCTGCCATTGACTTTGGTGCAGGGCATGTGATGTCCATAGCGTCTTCGTCACAAATCTCCCTGATCTTGTCAAAAAGATGTTGTCTAGCTGTGTCCAGTCCAGGTGGCGCTTTTACTGGCAGACCATCTATGGAAGGAAGGATGTCAGCAATGCGCAACAGCTGAAACCTTGTTCCGACAGTCTGAACGCTCCTTGGAGACAGCTCCAGGCTCCAGAGCATCAAAGCTGTAAAACAGGGAATAACAAAAAAATCTGAAGACATTAGATTAGATAAGAATAACCTCATACAAATAATTATTTTTTACCTGAAGTGCTGGTACTGCTTGTTCTGTGCCAGCGGCCTGAAGTACGGAGTCAGGTGTTGTTGCCAGCCATAGCTTTCCACCAGCACCATACCATCCTCCAGTCCAACCAGCTCTGGGATATTGACCCGTCACAGTGCTGTCCTTCACAACACCAGCAATGTCAGATAAAGTGTTCACTCTGGTCTGTCTGAAGCGCTGCTTGATGAGGTTGAAGCACAAGTCAGTGGCAAACTTGGTGTGGCCTGTGATCAGGAAGTGAAAGTCCAGATTGTGGTGTAGCTTGCACATGTTCCACCAGGCACAATACCAGAGCACCAACCTGTTCTTGTTTTGGCCACTGAAGTTATCACATTTCAGGTCCACACGTGTTTTCCCAACTCCGTAGTTGGTGAAGAAATGGTGCATGTAGTTGATGACTGCGCTGCTGCCTTTTCTTGCTTGGGCCAGCTCTCTTTTTGATGACTGTATGACTGGTGGATTAGTCAGGCATTTTCTACTGATTAATGATGAAAGAGAAATTCCACACAAACATTTCAGATTTATTATACAATAGATGCGAAATGGCAGAGATAACATCACTACACACAGTTCATTCCGGTAGTGTTAGCTACTGTAGCTAGCCAGCCATCTAACGTCAGCTGACTAGCTGATAGCAAGCTTTAACTAGCAATACAAACCAATTGTCATAGCTAGCTAAAGTTAACCAATAAGTTCAATGTTAGCCAGCTAACATTAGGCTATATCTAGTAATGCGAAATGGAATTCTGAGATAACATTGCTAACGTTACACAGGCTTCATTCACATAAGTTAATGTTAGCTAGCAAGCCAGCCACCTAACCTCAGCTAAAGTTAGCTAGCTAACAGCAAGCTTTAACTTGGTATCTTTTGTTTAGACATGCCACGTTAACGTTAGCTAGCAAGCAAAAAAAATAACTATAATCCCAATCCATAGGGTAATGTTACTAACAATACAAACCGATTGTCATAGCAAACTAAAGTTAACCAAATAACATTAGGTTCATTTTTAGTTAGCAAGCCAATCATCAAACTCTAGCTGGCTAGCTAACAGCAAGCTTTAGCTTGCAATGAAAACAACTTTCTGACAAAATTAGAAATGTATAATATCTGAATCTGTAGCTAGATTCTTACCTGTATACATGAATGAAAGCTTCACGGCAGACTGCCACCCCTTTTATAAGACATCCTGTGTTGTTTCTGTTTAGTTTGCACAGCTTGTTTGGCCCGTTGTGTTCCACTGATTCGTTATAAAATGAGTGAGTCAGCATTGCATGGCATGTTCGTCATCCAGAAAGTAGTCCATCACAACTTATTCCCACTGACCTTGGTCGATAGCGCCTTGTAAATTCGGGGAAGCAATGTTATTGAGAGCAGTAGCAACATATTTGCAGTTGTCCATGGCTAACATATCTTTCAAGAAAACTGCAGTAGAAAGGATTATTTACGCATTACGAGCAGCTCATTTTATAGACACAAGATGCAACACCAATCCAAACTCATCTCTCGGCATGTCCAACCCAATCATTATCTCAGCCAATCATGGCTAGCGGGAAGGTTGCTGACTTTTTCTTTGGCTAAACCAACTAGGCTCACAATTTAATAATTTACCAATTTGTATTTACAGATGACATACACCTTTGACATTAAGGCACATGAAAGTTCACATGTTCGAGAAGGCATTTCTGCCAAAAAAAGCATTTTCATAAAAAATATATTTTTTGCGTTCAAAAGGTGCTCCTGTGAAGTCGTGATTTGCGACATACGCCTAGTTTCCTGAATTGGGTCACATATGAAGACTATTCTAAATTATTTTGAGATATGAAGACATTAATTAAATTTAACTCTTCCATGAAAATATGCATATGAAAATCAGAACTGGCACGCAGATCAGTAGAAACGGTATGATAACTTGGGACTCCAAATCGAAAAGGTTGTCGACTGCTGGTGTAGCCTATTACTGGCGACTTCAGGAGTTTAGTGTCAGAATCTGTGAAGGCCAGCAGCAGGAGGCAGCGGGATGAGGAGGGTTTTTTCTTCTGTCTAGACTATATTGATCTCTGGCTCCCTCTTTAGTAATTTGTGTCTTAATTTTTAATCGCAATGCTTAAAGCATCAGACAAACTCAGTAACCTACATATAGTCTATATATGGAAAAATACATGTTTAAACATTTTGACCAATCGATTCGTCGAAAGAACCCACGACTCTCGGTCGACCAAGATAATTTTTTGTTGGGACAGCCCGATGTTTCTTGCTCCAGCAGTGCAGTAATATGTAAAGGATTATGTTTCTAGCTCCAAAAGTGGAGTAATATCTCAATCCGTACGTTTCTAGCTCGAACAGAGCAGTAATATCTAGCAGCACAATATCAATATACACATGATCCAAAAGGTATATATATTGTTTTTGGGGACTATTGCGCCTCAGCAACACACAGCGGCAGATTCAACTGTAGGACTGAATAAGACTGCATAGAGGCAAATAATTACCATAATCACTGTCAACATTAATGGATTTGGCAACACTGGAGAATTCAAACCCGACTTTTCCATATTTATAGAAGCAATAAACAAAGAATGCAAACGGAAATGTCTGTTATGATTCAAAGTGAACACTGTTTACTGGCATTGAAATGCATATTTGGGTTAAGGGATGAGATTGGATTGTGGAGTATGAGTGGAAATGTAATATTTATGGGCTCGACACAATTTGACACCATAATATCTCTATCTTTCTCTCCCTCTCTCTCCCTTCGCCTCTCTCTTTCATTATGCTAAAGATACCACAGAATGTTTTTGGGTTGTGTAAAACACTAATAAGAAGTGTGTATCTCCAGGCAGTAGTTGAATACTGTCTGTACACTGTGTAGACGTGTGTGTAAAACCATAAAGCAGCTCCCTCTCGATGGAACTGTCCCATGCATTGATAACTACACTCTACATTTGGCATCAAACTACCATTGATCTCTACACTTGACATCAAAATAAGACTATTCAGAATGTGAATATGAAACACTTGACATTTCAGTAACTCTCCTCTCCTCAGCCCTCTGCAGTTTTATGAAGAGTGGAAGAATGATCACTTGTCCCTGCTGGGCGCATATCTGTCAGAAATGCGAGCAGGACGTTTCGCAGTGAACCTAACGGCTATAGCAGGCATAGTTTGGCACTGTTTTCATGGAAATGGTGGTGTTTTTCTTTCTCTCCAGGTGGAAATTACGCTCCAGGACGTCAACGACAACCCACCTGTTTTCCCGAACGATCTTCTTGACGTGATCATCGAAGAGAACATCAGTGATGGCTTCAAGATAATGCAGCTAACAGCCACAGACGCAGATGAGGTAAAGTCTCCCAAGATTGGCCTTTTCTATATTCTGTCTTCTGCCTATTTGAATGGAACTCTGGCAGATAACTCCCCCGTTCCCCATGCTTAGAGGGAAGGATCAGCCAAAAGGCAGCCATTACAAAGAGTAAATGTACAAGGCATACTGTCGGTATCTCTGTGTTACCATCAAAATTGATGTTTTTTTTATGTACATCTTGACTAGATCTGGTGCCACACTTAAATGTAAAGCGCTCAACCTCCTAAATATACTACATTGCTCTTATCTGCATATAGGAAATGAAAATCTGGAAATGAGCAGATGTGAGCCTCTGTTAAGGGATTTCTTAAAGTGGCGGCAGGTAGAAACGTAGTTTCCAATATCCCAAAAATTAAATAAGAATTCCGTCCAATTAATGCGCTCTGCAATTATTTTACCAAGTATCCGACCACAGCCACTGGTGTAATGCAGTTTGATCAGTCACATTCCTGAAGCCCAAGAAACAAACACTAGAATCCTAGTACATATGGAAATGAAAAAGGTTTATGGATGACATTTTGGAGGGTTACTGTCAAAATTATTTATGAAGTGGAAAAAAAATTGACAATCGATGATGGGCGCATGGGCCTCCAGTGCTCGTGCACCCTCACTTCTTGAGGTTGTCCGGTACACCAGTGACCACAAATTGTAGTTGGAGAAATTACAGCACTTTTTCTTGCTCACACACACAGACACACACGGTCCCCAGCGATCACGTGTTTTGACGTTACATGAGATGGCTAGGGACCACAGGTGTCACCGAGCCCTGAGGAGAGCAGCTAACAATTGACTCCTTGCGCCGGGCAGATTGTCCCTCCGCGGGCCTCTGTAGTTCACATTACATCACTGACTTCACCCTTGATTAGAAAAAGGCTCCATCCTTCGCAGCTTAGGCAGGATGTGGACATAAAATCCAGCACTGAGCGAGAATCAGGTCCTCCCAGCATCTCCAAGGCCTGCGGTTCCTTGGCCCTGCCAATGAGACAGGGGATCTGAATGGAAAGAACTGGGGCCATTGTGAGGAGGAATTAGTGTGTGAGAGAATATGCACTCATACTTAACGTTAACTTATGAGGCCACACATTTTTATTACACAGCTGTTACCTCACCAACCTCGCCAGTTAGAATGTGAGAAAAATCACAGTCCATTTCTGGAATGGTCATTGTATTCGGAATAGAACATTGACTGTAAATCCTGGAGGCAGGTCAATATTTTGACTAATAGGGCGTTTTAAGGACATTTGAGTAACTTCTCTTGGCCTCAAGTGAACTTGAACTCGGAGCTCTGATCTTGAAGGATTTTAAATGAAATGGACTTGGACGGTTTCCGTTATTTTCTTTATCACTTTTTCCTCATAGTCAAAATCAAAAGGAAGAAAGACTTGAGCTGTGTTCCAGTAGTATCAAATAGCTGCCTTCCCTTGCCTCCTCTCCTTCATGACCACTGATCCAAAAGTACCTGAAAGGGGAAAGCAATATGATGAAACCTATCCAGTCATTTGACCTATTATGGGTCATGAAGGAAATTATAGTTGGAAAAGGCTCTTGTTTAGAGTATTGGGACGCAGCCTCGGACAAAGTAGTTGCACTCAGATATGATCATTAAACTTAACTCCAGATAAAGTCGGCTAATTTCTGCCCACATCCTAACGCAGGAAGCGCAAGTTGCGCTGGCACTAAGCGTATGGAATGCATTCAGGCCCTATTCAGAAATCCCCATGTGATCCACGGAGCAGTAACCAGGCATGGCAAGCTGTTGGCCAGTTAACTGGCTGAATCCCATCCAATTTAACAGTGCTACATATGGGAGTCATGTGTGAGCATATTAAAATGCTGTGTCTATGCATCCGTTTTTCGCTCCTCCCGAAACGAAGGGAACGGTTGCATTCAGTTTGGAAAAGAAAAAGAATAAAGCTTTGCTATCTCCTGTTATGAAGGCCTCTTTTGGAGAAAATGGTTCTCACCTGATTATTTGAAAGAATCGAAAAAAAGCTGCACTTTTTGTCTTTTTGGAGAGAACATTCTCGTTTTCATTACCATTCTGACACAGAGTGGAAAATATGCAGGTACCAATAGCAAGCCTAACTAAGAAAAGTATCTAGAACACTGGGTGCTAAAGAAGCAAAATAACAACGTAAGCCAAAAAGACTGCTGAAAATACAAATGAGCGTGACTGAAGCTAGTTCCTACAAGACAGTTAATAAAGCCTAGTAAATGACTGTGTATTTACCTCACATGTAAATACACAGTAATTTACTAAATCAACAGTCCTAGGGGGGAGCATAACTTTGAAAGTTCCTTCTTTTGGTACTGTGCATCACCTACAAATCTAGTTAGATTGGACTGTGATTGGACTTTTAAAACCTGTCTTGTGATTGGCTCACACGGCCTAATCTTGTTTTAGGACTAGGCCATTTCTCGACAGCTCTAGGAGTCTCTCTCCTCACCCCGCGCTGCTGCTGCAACTCATCTGCTAAATGAGTTTCCTTATGCCCAAGTCTGGCCCGGGAATCCTGCTCTTTAATTGGTTTCCCCCCACCCCCCTCTTTCTTCCCTCTGTGCCTTGGGACGGCTGTAAACTAGTCTGTCTTTTTACAAGGGGAGGTCAGGGGAATGGTCAGTATCAGCGGGAGACGATGGACCCGCTACTCCTTTCCTCCTCTCTCCGTTTAATCCCCCTACTCTCTCCCCTTCACTCACCCTCTTCCCCCACTCCTCCACCTCTGTTTTAACCCCCTACTCTCTCCCCTCCACTCACCCTCTTTCCCCACTACTCCACCTCTGTTTTAACCCCCTACCCTCTCCCCTCCACTCACCCTCTTCCCCCACTCCTCTACCTCTGTTTTAACCCCTACTCTCTCCCCTCCACTCACCCTCTTTCCCCACTCCTCCACCTCTGTTTTAACCCCCTACCCTCTCCCCTCCACTCACCCTCTTCCCCCACTCCTCTACCTCTGTTTTAACCCCCTACTCTCTCCCCTCCACTCACCCTCTTCCCCCACTCCTCCACCTCTGTTTTAACCCCCTACTCTCTCCCCTCCACTCACCCTCTTCCCCCACTCCTCTACCTCTGTTTTAACCCCCTACTCTCTCCCCTCCACTCACCCTCTTCCCCTACTCCTCCACCTCTGTTTTAACCCCCTACCCTCTCCCCTCCACTCCCCTCTTTCCCCACTCCTCCACCTATTTTTTAACCCCCTACTCCTTCCTCTCCCCTCCACTCCCCCTCTTTCCTCACTCCTCCACCAATTTTATAACCCTCTACTCCTTCCTCTCCCCTCCCCTCCACTCCCCCTCTTTCCCCACTCCTCCAACTCTTTTTTAACCCCCTACTCCTTCCTCTCCCCTCCACTCCCCCTCTTTCCCCACTCCTCCAACTCTTTTTTAACCCCCTACTCCTTCCTCTCCCCTCCCCTCCACTCCCCCTCTTTCCCCACTCCTCCAACTCTTTTTTAACCCCCTACTCCTTCCTCTCCCCTCCACTCCCCCTCTTTCCCCACTCCTCCAACTCTTTTTTAACCCCCTACTCCTTCCTCTCCCCTCCACTCCCCCTCTTTCCTCACTCCTCCACCAATTTTATAACCCTCTACTCCTTCCTCTCCCCTCCCCTCCACTCCCCCTCTTTCCCCACTCCTCCAACTCTTTTTTAACCCCCTACTCCTTCCTCTCCCCTCCACTCCCCCTCTTTCCTCACTCCTCCACCAATTTTATAACCCTCTACTCCTTCCTCTCCCCTCCCCTCCCCTCCACTCCCCCTCTTTCCCCACTCCTCCAACTCTTTTTTAACCCCCTACTCCTTCCTCTCCCCTCCCCTCCACTCCCCCTCTTTCCCCACTCCTCCAACTCTTTTTTAACCCCCTACTCCTTCCTCTCCCCTCCACTCCCCCTCTTTCCTCACTCCTCCACCAATTTTATAACCCTCTACTCCTTCCTCTCCCCTCCCCTCCACTCCCCCTCTTTCCCCACTCCTCCAACTCTTTTTTAACCCCTACTCCTTCCTCTCCCCTCCACTCCCCCTCTTTCCCCACTCCTCCAACTCTTTTTTAACCCCCTACTCCTTCCTCTCCCCTCCACTCCCCCTCTTTCCTCACTCCTCCACCTCTTTTTTAACCCCCTACTCCTTCCTCTCCCCTCCACTCCCCCTCTTTCCTCACTCCTCCACCAATTTTATAACCCTCTACTCCTTCCTCTCCCCTCCCCTCCACTCCCCCTCTTTCCCCACTCCTCCAACTCTTTTTTAACCCCCTACTCCTTCCTCTCCCCTCCACTCCCCCTCTTTCCCCACTCCTCCAACTCTTTTTTAACCCCCTACTCCTTCCTCTCCCCTCCACTCCCCTCTTTCCTCACTCCTCCACCAATTTTATAACCCTCTACTCCTTCCTCTCCCCTCCCCTCCACTCCCCCTCTTTCCCCACTCCTCCAACTCTTTTTTAACCCCCTACTCCTTCCTCTCCCCTCCACTCCCCTCTTTCCCCACTCCTCCATCTCTTTTTTAACCCCTACTCCTTCCTCTCCCCTCCACTCCCCCTCTTTCCTCACTCCTCCACCTCTTTTTTAAACCCCTACTCCTCTCCCCTCCCATCCCCCTCTTTTCCCCTTTCCTCCTCTCTCATTTTGAACCCTATCAGAGAATTAATTAGCAGACGAAGGGTGTCTGGTTCCAGTTTGCAGCCCAGGTGGCTGATGGGAATCCCAGATCCAGCATTCGAATTGATGACAAGGGCCTGTTAGATGAACACAGCCTCAATCTGACCTCTCACAAAAAAATGTACCACTCTGTAGGTCTGGGAAGGAGAATGGGCTCTCTGGAATTGCAATGGGGGTAACTCACAATGATGATGTTTTTGTCCTTGATAAACTAGCAATAAACTATTACTACTTACTAAAAGGGATATACATCAACTTTATTTTATTGCATCAACTCCATTTTATTGTATCTTGTCAAGATCAAAAGTACCCTTAAAATCACCCTGAAATGAAAGATGTTTTTAGCTTTTGACAAGTCAAAACATAATTCCTCTGTTGAAAAGTAGTAGCTTTTGAAGTTTACCTTTTTCCCTCACTTAGCATCCGACATGAGGAGAAAGTCAACTGCTCTGGTATTGTGCTCAGCACAAACATAAATGTTAAAATCTGTCGCCACTGTTATTCAGTTGTCATACCACGTCCAGTCCTCTACTCCAATTGCAAAGGACCACTATGGCTTTCACATGTGTACTGGGTTGTACTTGTCCAAGGTATCATGGGATCTATTAGTTGCGTTTATAGAGGAACTCTATAGCCCCAGAGTTCAAAGACCAAGAGAAAGGCCCAAGAGAATACTGCCATTCAGCTCCTGTGAGTTTTTCTTTTCACCCACATGACCATTCTATTCTGAGGGGAGCTTGCTAAGTGATGCATTTGCGATATATTTCACTCATTGAGATTTCTAATATAATAATGTCTAATCTATTAGCCCTAGAATAAGGTATTTGATAAAAGTGTGAACGCACGCAGTGGGTGGTTGTGAACATGAATTTCACTCTCACAAAGAAAGTAGTATGATGTCCCTCTCTCCCCCTTCAGGACTTTGACTAACCATAATCCTTAACCTATGTTAAACATCACGGTCTCGTGTAAAAGGATCCACCCCCTTTTTTCAATTTTCTCCTAAAACTGCCTGTAGCTCAGGACCTGAAGCAAGGATATGCATATTCTTGATACATTTTGAAAGGAAACACTTTCAAAGTGAAACAGTTTGTGGAAATGTTAAATTAACGTAGGAAAATATAACACATTAGATGTGGTAAAAGATAATACAAAGAAAAATAATGTTTAAAATAAAACTTTTGTACCATCATCTTTGAAATGCAAGAGAATTATTCCAGCACAGGCGCAATTTAGATTTTGGCCACTAGATGACAGCAGTGTATGTGCAAGGTTTTAGACTGATCCAATGAACCATTGCATTTCTGTTGAGAATTTTGCATCAAGACTGCCCAAATGTGCCTAATTGGTTTATTATTAAATAAAGCCTCATAATAAAAATCGATACTGAATCTTTCTGCCATTAGAAATAACCAATTATAGCAATTTGTATTTCTTCAGGGTCCTAATGCACTGGTGACCTACACCATTATCAGCGGTGCCGATGACAGTTTCCGGATCGACCCAGAATCAGGGGACCTGATCGCCACCAAGAGACTGGACCGGGAACGTCGCTCCAAGTACTCCCTGCTGGTCCGAGCTGACGATGGAAAGCAATCCTCAGATATGAGGCTGAACATCACTGTCAGTGACGTCAACGATCACACGCCTAAATTCTCCCGTGGAACGTACTCCTTCGATATTCCCGAGGATATGACATCAGGTAAAAGGCTTACTGTCACATGGCGTTGCTTGTAACTCCCAGGTTCTTTCATGCTTACTCAGTGTGAAAGTTCCAAATTAATTTCTGCTGAAGTTTATGCCATTCCACGTGAATGTAGTCTATCTATATCTTAAAGGCTTTTAATGCAGACGTTTTGCTCGTTGGCTAAGTCAACAAAGATTGTAACACTTTATTTTAAGGGTCCATAATAAACCATTTATAAGGCATTTACAATACATTTTTTTTCACTGTTTATGAATCGTTATTCTCATATTTGTAAATGTTAGATATTCACATATGTATATATAGTTCGTTAAACATCCTTTGTTGTGTGCTTGTTCTATTATCAGGTACTGCAGGAATGTCTACCAATGGCATACCCATCTTTTTGTGAGAAATTACACTAGTCACTCAAAACATTTAAAGTATTTCTACATTATAAATGGCAATCACTTTAGAATAGGGACTGCAAAAATACTTTAATAATGATTAGCAAATGGTTTATTGATTTTATTTATTTATTTTGGGAGTAATTATTAATAAATGGTGAACAGACAATTGATATATTCCTTATAAATGGTTTATTACAAACCATTAAAATAAAGTGTTACTGGGACATAGAATCTGTTCATTAAACTGTGGTACTTGGAAATATGAAATGTGTTGTATTTTTTTCTATGGCAGTTGAATGAGTTGGTAGGCAGACATGAGGGAATCCCAATCCAACAATCCAAAAACCCTCTCAAACCCTCACTGTCTGACTGTCTGCTTCTTGACTTGTCAGGCTCCATTGTGGCGGCGATCCTGGCTAGTGACTCGGACTCGGGGATGAACGGCGAGATCACGTACTCCCTGGAGGAGGACGACGAAGACGAGACCTTCCTGCTCAACCCCGTCACGGGGGTCTTCAACGTCACACGGCCCCTGGACTATGAATCCCAGCAGTACTACATCCTGACCGGGAGGGCCCAGGACGGCGGTGGTCAGGCCAGTTCAGTCAGGGTTTACTTCAATGTCCTGGACGTCAACGACAACCCTCCCATCTTCAACGCCACCTCCTACAGCACTTCGGTCACCGAGAGTCTCCCACCTGGCTCCAGTATCATCACTGTAGGGGCCAGTGATGCAGATGACGGTATGTATGTCCCTTCTGTCAGTTGCTGATTTCCATAATAGAATAATCTGCCACACCAATGACGTAAACGGATGGTTAATGAAAAATGCAGGTGAACATATGCACACATGACTGTAAGTCGCTTTGGATAAAAGCGTCTGCTAAATGGCATATATTATTATTATTATTATTAAGATGGCCCATAACTATTGTTCTATGACACAACACCTGTAATGATCATGTAGTGAAGACAGTTTGCTAAACATAATATTAAGCTATATATATATTTTCCATTTGTCATGCCTGTCACATTGGGATTATTTTGTGAAATACGGTCCACTAGGCTTGAGGTACTTATCAATTTCAGGTGGTTACCTTAGACTGCGCTCATGCTGTTATAACAGCTCTGCCATCCCTTTCTGACTGCAATTACCGCTATGACCATACCAGGCCTAATGCTGTTACTGTGACCCACATTCCTGGGGCAGAAGCCTGTCTTGTGTCTCCCAACGTTGAGCCTCTTCTCCTCCACTGTCCACTTGCTCTCATTGACCCTCACTGTCGATAGTCAGCCACTGTTCTCTCTCTGTGATCTCAACGTTCTCTCAATGATCTCTCAGCGTCCCCCCGTCCCTACACACTAATCATTATTGGTAGCACTCTCAGAAGTTCCTCAACCCTTGACCCCTGTAGACGTGGTTGTAACCTAAGGATAGAAGTAGACTTGGCCTTTTTGATAAGGGGTTACCTGTGTTCAGTAATAACGTCTGGAGTGTGGGAAGGTGCTGGGCCGCTTTCCACATGAATGAAGCTCTTCTTCCCCCGGCTCCAGGTGAGGAACAAGGATTAAGCTAGATTTCAAGGTCTAATAGTTTGTATTTGCGCGGTTTCTGCAGTTAGTTATTTCATTGAAATTAGTGTTTCGATTGTGAGGGAAATCCTCAAATTGTAGAATCAGTAAAGGAGGTGATTTTAAGTTGCTGCGCGATTTCTCTTTTGAAACGGATGATTACCCTGCATAAAGGCATCCTCCGTTTGGAGGAAGAAAGTGGAAGTCTGCTGAGACAGTTGTCTTTGTGAAGACATTAAGGCAATATGTGGAAATGCATGTTGATAGCGAATATAACATTATAATTCAGACATACAGTATCTAACAGTCATATCTAAACAACCTGGCATCAGTCCAAATTATCTACGCTTGATGTTTTTAAGGTACAGTGCAGTATATCACATGACACGTTCTCTGGGATATTTGAAGGTAATCAAACCTACCCCTTCCAGATGAATACTTCTCGACTTGAAACAGAAAACGCCATTATACTGTAACTACCCCCTACCATAACAAACAGCTGAAGCAAGCACACAAAGCTTCTTCAGAGCTTCACATTTTCTAGTACAAGCAACTAACGCAAGGTAACCAACTCCAAATCTATTGCTATGCCTTGTCTTCCAGGTCCGAATGCCCAGCTACTCTACTCCATCGCATCGGGAGATCCTCAGAGCCAGTTTGACATTACCAAAGCTGGGGTACTCCAGACCAGAAAGGCCTTGGACCGGGAGGCCCAGTCCTTCTACAACCTGGTGGTCATTGTCCACGACCTGGCCCTCGCCCCCATGACTCGCTACACCAGCACGGCCCAGGTGTCCATCATCCTGTTGGACGTCAACGACTGCCCGCCAACCTTCACCTCCCAGAAGAGGACCTATATCCAGGAGAATACTCCAGTGGACACGGTGGTCTTCACGGCCCAGGCCATTGATGCAGACAGTGGGCCCAACAGCTACGTAGAGTACTCCCTGAAAAGCCCCTTTGGGAACAAGTTCAGCATAGGAACTATCGATGGAGATGTGAGGCTGGTGGGCGAACTGGACCGGGAGGAGATGTCCAATTATACATTGACTTTGGTGGCCAAGGATAAGGGTGAGCCGCCTCTGTCTTCAGCCATGGATGTCACGATGCTGGTGCTGGATGTCAATGATAATACACCCAGTTTCTCGCAGAACATCTACGACATCGAGATTGAGGAGGACACGCTGACGGGCTCCGATGTCATCCAGGTGTTCGCCAGCGACGCTGATGAGGGAACCAACGGGCAGATCCGATTCTCCATCGCTGGGGGTAACATCAAATCTGATTTCAGGATTGACTCGGTCACCGGATGGATCTCGGTGGCCAAGCAGCTGGACCGAGAGGTGCGGACGTCTTATTCGTTGGTGGTCCAGGCTGCCGACCGCGGAAGCAGCTCGAGGGTGGACCGCGCCACAGTCAACATTGTGCTGTTGGATGTGAACGATTGCCTGCCGGTGTACGAGCTCTCTCCCTACTCTGTGTACGTTCAGGAGAACGCGGGGAGTCTCCCCAGCAACATACTACAGGTCAGTGAGGTCTTTCACTATGTTAGTCATTCTAGACAATCATGGTCAAACATTATTGACATTTCTGGACTGGGAATTTAAGTCTCATAAACAAAGCACCGATTCATATGCCAAGCTTTAGACCTTCAACAAGCTAATGGCTTAACTTAATGTCTAGGAATATTAAGCCATTAAGTATGTATGGTATCAGTTTACAAACTTTACATACCGTATATACTTGCGGAGTGGCAGGTACCCTAGTGGTTAGAGCGTTGGACTAGAAACCGAAAGGTTGTAAGATCAAATCCCGGAGCTGACAAGGTAAAAATCTGTCGTTCTACCCCTGAACAAGGCAGTTAACCCACTGTTCCTGGACCGTCATTAAAAATAAGAAATTGTTCTTAACGGACTTTCCTAGTTAAATAAATAAAAAAGCATGGTGGTCTTGATTTTGCGAATTAGCATAGAAAATAGGCAATTAAAAAGATAAAGAATGATAGCAATGAGTACTGCTAGTTTCACTCTTTTTTAGATAAAAAAAATATTTATTTAGAAAATTTCTTTGAGGTATTACAATCCAAAGTATCAAATTGAAGTGAATGAGAAAGGACCTCTCTACTGCAGCGAGCAGACACACATAGAACCTGTCTCCACTGCAGAGCAGACACACAAAGGACCTGTCTCCACTGTAGATCTGTCACTCCTGCTCTCACTCCCTGGCGCTTGAGGGCGCCGGGCTGCCCTGCATTACGCACTCCTGCCACCATCATTACGCGCTTCCAGCTTCCCTCGTCGCACGCATCAGCGATTCATTGCACTCACCTGGACTCAATCACCTGTCTTATTTCATCAGGCTCCCACGCCTCGACTGGATTGGCAGGCTCCCGTGCCTCAGCCGGTACGCCAGGCTCCTACGCGTCTGCTGGTTCGTCGGGTTTCTACGCCCCAGCCGCCTGGTCCAGTGCCTATGCCTCGGCGGGCCCGTTAGGCTAGTCCAGGTGGGACACTGGGAGGCACGGGTACTGTCAAGCCTGCTCCTGCTTTCCCTCCCTGGTGCTCGAGGGCGTCGGGCTGCCCTGCATTATGCATTCCTGTCACCATCATTACACACACCTGCTTCCCTCATCACGCCCATCAGCGATTCATTGCACTCACCTGGACTCAATCTCCTGTGTTATTTCCTTCCCTATATCTGTCTGTTCCTCAGCTCTATTCCCCGCTTCAGCATTGATTGTCGTATGCCTTTGTATTATCCGGTTCAGATACTGTTCCTGTCCTGTTCCATGTCTGTGCTAAATTAAATGTTCAAGATCAGACACACAAAAGACCACACAAAAGTCTCCACTGCAGAGCAAGCACACAAAGGACCTATCTCCACTGTAGATCAGACATACAAATGACCTGTCTCGACTGCAGAGCAAATACACAAAGAACCTGTCTCCACTGCAGACACACAAAGAACTTGTCTCCCCTGTGGAGTAGACACACAAAATACCTGTCTCCACTGCAGATCAGACACACAAAGGAACTGTCTCCAATGCAGAGAAAACACACAAAGGAACTGTCTCTAATGTAGCGTGCAGACACACAAAGGACCTGTCTCCACTATAGAGTAGACACACAGAGGACCTGTCTCCACTGGAGAGCAGACACACAAATGATCTGTCTCCACTGCAGGTCAGACACACAAAGGACCTGTCTCCAATGCAGAGAAAACACACAAAGGACCTGTCTCTACTGCAGCGTGCAGACACACATAGGACCTGTCTCCAATGCAGAGCAAAAACACAAAGGACCTGTCTCCACTGCAGAGCAAAAACACAAAGGACCTGCCTCCACTGCAGAGCAAAAACACAAAGGACCTGTCTCCACTGCAGAGCAAACACACAAAGGATCTGTCTCCACTGCAGCGAGCAGACACACAAGGACCTGTCTCCACTGCAGCGAGCAGACACACAAAGAACCTGTCTCCAATGCGGATAGCAGACATACAAAGGACCTGTCTCCACTGCGGTTAGCAGACACACAAAGGACCTGTCTCCACTGCAGTGAGCAGACACACAAAGGACATGTCTCCACTGCGGTGAGAGCAGACACACAAAGGACCTGTCTCCACTGCAGTGAGCAGACACACAAAGGACATGTCTCCACTGCGGTGAGCAGACACACAAAGGACATGTCTCCACTGTGGTGAGCAGACACACAAAGGACCTATCTCCACTGCAGTGAGCAGACACACAAAGGACCTGTCTCCACTGCAGTGAGCAGACACACAAAGGACCTGTCTCCACTGCAGTGAGCAGACACACAAAGGACATGTCTCCACTGTGTTGAGCAGACACACAAAGGACCTGTCTCCACTGCAGTGAGCAGACACACAAAGGACATGTCTCCACTGCGGTGAGAGCAGACACACAAAGGACATGTCTCCACTGTGGTGAGCAGACACACAAAGGACATGTCTCCACTGCGGTGAGAGCAGACACACAAAGGACATGTCTCCACTGTGGTGAGCAGACACACACAGTGCAGCTTGTCTGTATTCTGTTCCTACAAGGAAATGATTTTGCAGCTGTGTGGAAACGGCTCCAGCGGCAGTGGGTCGCCACACAAGAACATGTCCCCGTGCCAACCTGATTTGGCCCTCTATCTGTGCCCCGGCGGGCATTAAAGACAGAGCCCATAATGCACTGGCACCACTGATGTAAAGTACTTAAGTAAAAATACTTTAAAGCACTACTTAAGTATTTTTGGGGGGTATCTGTACTTTACTTTACTATTTATATTTTTGCCAACTTTTACTTTTACTTCACTACATTCCTAAAGAAAATAATGTACATTTTACTACATACTTTTCCCCGACACCCAAAAGTACTCATTACATTTTGATACAAAAATGGTCAAATTCACACACTTAATAACATCCCTGGTCATCCCTACTAGATCTGAATGGCGGAATAAACACAAATGCTTCATTTGTGAATTATTTCTGAGTGCTGGAGTGTGACTCTGGTTGTCCGTCAATAAAAAAATGTAATAAAAATTGTGTCGTATGGTTTGCTTAACTTAAGAAATGTTAAATGGTTTACACTTTTAGTACATTTTTAGCAATTCCATGTACTTTGATACTTAAGTATATTTAAAACCAAATACTTCTATACTTTTACTCAAGTAGTATTTTACTGGGTGACTTTCACTTTTACTTGAGTAATTTTCTATTAAGGTATCTTTACTTTTACTCAAGTATAACAATTTAGTTTTTTTTTTCACCACTGACTGGCACTCTCAAATGAGTCCTTTTGGTCTGAAGATTTATGCCCAACCTTACAGCATCTGGAGAGGAGGTTGGAAAAGACCAATATCATATTTGACATTTATTTTTTGGGCATATTTTCAGTAATGTCTGTCCTCCCAGACAGATGTTACAGTTTTACATTTTTCTGATCTCTGAGAAAATCTATTTTTATTGTGTCCATATTAGGATAGCCTCAGAGTCATGAGGAGTGCTTAACTCTGACTTATCCGTCTCATCTTTGCTCTCTAGGTTATGGCCAGGGATGATGATCTGGGTTCCAATGGCCAGCTGAGTTACATGCTGAGCGGTGGGAACGAAGAAGGAGCCTTCAGTCTGTCGTCCAATGGTCAGCTGATCCTCACCCAGACCATGGACCGCGAGACTCAGGGGAACTACACCCTCGTCATCACGGCAACCGACTCCGGTAAGAACAGCTGAGAGAGGTCAATTTATAATCTTCAAGTGTTTCTAGCATTTTGACACGACAGCATGAAAGATGGACAGCGACTGTTTTATTACGCGTTGTCGTCCATTGGTGTTTGAAGTGGCACACCTGTGCTAAATACCTACCGTATTCAACATGTTCAACTGAGTGTCTATCATCTCCTTGAAAAGAGAGCCAATATCTGGCAAAGGAAGAGCGATGCTCCGTAGGATGCGTCTGTGTTACATCACATGGACATAGACCCAAGTATCTTAACACAAAGCAACTATTTCAACAAATGATGGAGTTCATCCTTATTTCACACTTTAAGCTACGCATTGTTTTGTTATGCAAATGTCAATATAGGGTGTATTATCTTTGACCATAAATCGTATAGTTTTGACCGCTAGTTGTCTGTACCTGCACCGAAACTCCAGTGTTTTTCTTTCATCGCTTGTTCTCCAGCTTCTTTTTAAATTGGGAGCCAATTTGTTTCCAGCACTTTTATTTCCATGACTGATCCAAACTAAGTGTCTCATGCTCTGTCTCGACTCTCTGCAGCAGACATATGGTGAGCAATACATCAAATCGCAAGAAATTGGAACATCGAATCGGCAATAAAATTACTGTATCGAATCTCAATACATACAGAATCACAATACATATCGTACCGGCACCTAGGTATGATGATACTATGATATTGTGAGGTCCCGGGTAATTCCCAGCCCTAATTATTTCCGCGCAAGTTTTTTTTTAAAGTATATCCCAGGAAACCTTGTTGCAGCATTTCATAGGGCCCTTCTCTGTTTGTTTGGATACAGTGGTTGGAGCTTGTTTTATCCAGATAAAAGGTTAGGTTGTTATTCCATAGAGGTCAGTAAATATGCAGTTAAGCGAGTACATGCGTATCCTCGTCCGAGCCAAATCACATGGTATGTAAGTTAAGTATATGTTTCTTTGGTCTACTCTGGCATGGCCGTCACGGTGAAAGGGTGGTTCTGTTTAATTCCTGGACTGACCATGTGACCAGTAGTAATGATGGGTATTTTTGACTTGGCATTGACTTTGGTGAGAAATTTTTACAGTAAAGAGATTCACTCTCTGTAGTGTGCTATGATGTTGGCTAGTGTGCATTAGGATAATGGATTATAGTCGGGGCTTCCCTCTTTGCAATGTCTCAAAGGTGTATTGTGTCAGACCCTGGGTGGCATCTTGGCACAGTGTTTGTTTTGGACATGCGCAAAGGATTTAAAGGCACAATCTATAACTTGAATATCCAGTCAAAAGTACTGCAACTTGTCTTTTAAAACTATGGCAGTGACAAAGCCATGAAATATGACACAACTATACTTATTTTGTTTGATTTATTACTTACAATAGGCTCACATTCAGAGATTTTGAATATCTTGATTAACTACACCATTCTAAACCAATTATGACAATTATTGTGTTCCTTTTGATATCTGCTCCAAAAGTATGCCATTGCTTGAAGCCCTGTCAACAAATGCAAAATATGTTGATAGAACATTTTGGAAGTTTTACCAATAAAAATGCAAAAAGAGGGATTTGAGTAGAAAATTGAAAAACCCTTAATCATAGTACAGTCGAAATTACCCTGTTGAGGCTGAGGCTAAGACAGGGAGGGAAATGGTTACCCCATTTACTATCTGGCAGGACATCTTTAAGGTAGATGTTGAATATGTTCATTTTAACTCTTTGTTTACTGCAAGACCACTTCTCAAAAAGTTAATTACAGTAGTTTTGGAAAGTGTTTTAATTGCACAATTCAGAACGAGCTGTCGTGTCTAATTGATGATTCCTTTGGGTGACATAAAGTAGGCCTATGATTAGTCATGTGTAGTTAAAATATGGTTGATGTGTGGATCATGGAAGGAATTCCACTTCAGGGCTTGTTTTGCTCCTCTGTCTTGTGGCTGACACTCTTTCAGGGTCTGTCTGAGGGTTTCAACGAAGGTAAACTCATTAACCGGTGGCTGAGTGGAATTTCAGGGCCAACTCTGTTGAGTGGAATCTGTCATGAAATGTATGGAAACAGAAGAGCTCTCTGGTCCTGGTTCTCATAATGCTTTCTGGCTGGGGAACAGGGAGTTTGGCACACTCCTGTCAATGTTTGGAACTCTGCGCTCTGGTCCGAAATGTGGCACAAATACAAGTTGCATAAAGGTGTTTTACAAGGAGGCTTGTTGAAAGGAAACTTGAACATCAGATCCCCTTGCAGTGGAAAGTTGTTGGCATCATTTCTGAGGGAAAAGTGTGACCAAGAGAGAAAGATAACGGGACTGTGGAGTCCCAGGCAACTGTAATAGCTATATGGGGTTTAACATCAAACATCTGGCATCAACTGAAGGAAAATCAGATTTGTAGCCCACTGCCTAGCCACATACCAGTACAAGTTATCCCCCTCATAGAAAAATGTAGGACAATAAAAAATCTGAACACATACAATAGACATTGGACACACACACACACACACGCTACAATATGTTGGCAATAAGTGATACTGGAACTGTTTTACTCAACCACCACAGTTTGAAAAAACACAAATTTTTCTGTATGACATGTTGGTAAGTTATAGTAGCAGCTAACCTTGAGTATGCATCGTTAACTTTCACAGAGTTGCTTCTCACCAAACAGGAATTTTAGATGTTTACAGTGCAGTTCATGTATTAACTCAGATTGTTTTGATTGTTTTACATTTACAGTAACACTTGCAGAAGTTCCAAAGTGTTGTGAAGAAGAGAAAACACGGATGTGGTTTACTGGTTAACCTTATGATCTTTCCTTACAGGGGGGATCGAAATGATGGGGGGAGAAGTGTTATAGTGTGGACACTTCCCAAATACTTACATTGAATATGTATTGTACTTACCTGCAGTATAGTAGGATTGCTATTCATGTGTGCATGGTTATTATTGGCGTCGGCATTGACCGTGATGAGGTCATCACCCAGAGACAGATCTATACAAGGCGACTCTATCACATGTTGAGTTCGCTGTATCGCTTTGCTGTGTTTGTACCGTTTGTACTTGGCTGTACACCTTTTATTTCTTAGGTTGGAAATAATGAAAAGTAATATAGAAATGCATGTGGGCATTCCTTGTCAAGTTACTACACTAAGTGTTGATGCAACCTGAAGGCATTATACATGCATTCATTTAGGCTGTCTTGGGAGCCATTCTCTGTTGTGAATGCTTATAGCACAGTCATAATGCACGATAGACGACTGCCTTTGTGTGATGCTAGATGACATTGAACGTTAGCAGGTTGTGCTCTCTCTCATACTGTAGAATGTCTCCATTGTCTAGGTCACGTGCGTGTGATGAGAACGTCTCCGGAGGAACATTGACATGCACCACGTTTGGTCCCATTTATTAAAGAGGAGGACACAGTAAATCCCCCAGCCCAGGCCTATGGCGGTGCTTACCATCGCATAGAAATCCCCTCTTTCACATCTCGCCATAGGGCCAAAGTGTATGTACTTTCTCCCTTTCAGGTCTAAACGACTGCTTCGCAGATAAAGGCTTGTAATGAACGTACCATTTGAATGCAGGATCTTTTATGAATCTGGTCTGAAAACCTCCTAGGTTTCTTAAGTATTTCCAACGTAGGATTTATCCCTGTTAGGAACAAATGGTCTGGTCATCTTAAAGATGATCTTTGTCTCGGATGATAACTATTGCTTTTTAAAGAGGTTTTTGAGAGATGTCTCACCTCGCCCCTACTGTGCTTTAGTACTTAGCCCAGTAGAATGATTTCAATGGAAAGTGACGCTAACAAAGTTTGGAGAATTACTGATACGTGTTGTAAAAGCATAGATGGGACCTTGCCAAATCATTGTCCAAAGCTGGCCACAATAAATATTTAATGGGGTCCATTTCTGAAGTCCTCTCCAAGGCAGACTAGTGGCAACACAAGACGAGGCCAAATAAAATATCAGGTTCCTCAAATGAACTTTAACAGACCTGTAACATTCTAGATCAACTCTTAAAAAACCGGCGCAGTAACAATGTGGTCTTGCAGGACGTTTTATTTTCCTATGCCTCTTTTTCCACTCCTGGTTTCTGGTCCGCTTAACAATTGCGGGAACATAATGTTTGTGTAAATAGCTTCAGTGTCTAATAAGTGTTTTAAAGAGGTGGCGTGGGTTGGATGATTAGTGCTTTGCTGCAGCCAGGAGATCCACGTTTTAAAAACCGTGGCTCTCTGTGACTCTGATGCGGTCTTCTTAACCATGATCACGCCACTAACACACAACACAGTTAATCTCAAATAGCCGATTTTCCGCCACAATAATTCCAATAGTGTCTTCTAAGTCGTACTCCATGGAAAACGAACGGCATAGACGACTCTTCAGTTGTTACTCTTTTTCACTTTTGGAAACAGCAGAAAAACATGTCATTTAAAAGACCTGTGGGCCAACTGGGTGACAACAATGTCAAAACCATTGAACAGTTCAGCAAATGAAAAGCGTCATGGTAATAAAAGCACAAGAGGCAAATCACTTCATAAACTCCCAGTACGTGTCCTGCAGTAGGAGAAAATGGCAGTTTGTCTATGAATGGACTTTTCCTGTCTGTCTGCAAACCGCCAACCCCTATTCATAACATAATGGGGGAAAAAATATGTCTAACCATTCAGATACAGCACTCCATAAATAACTGAACGCTCTATAACATTCCAGGTATCATTTGATGAATACTTCTGAGATTGCTGTATTATTAGAAATCGGGTTCTGAAATGGGGAGTGGTCTGTTGTGTATAGCTGGTAATATCCTTTTAAATGATCTCGCTCATTAAGTGTGAGAAAAAGCCCTGTTTACTTTGTTACATTTGGCAAACCCAGCAGTGGGACAGCTCGCACCCGACAAACACAGCTTCGCCATCCCCATTCAGGCGTGTTGGAGCGGGCACATTAAAAGCAGCTTTGGTCGCAAAGCAACAGGTTCTCAGGAAGAGAAAAATGTCAATGTCGGGCGAGATGGCGGCCAATTCACTGTGAGTAATGATGTGTTTTATTTATGCCGTCCCAAAAGAACACAATCTAGCCGCTGTCCATAAAGCTTAATTAACAGTTTAGCCTTAAACTCCCAGCTACAGATGGCTGTCAGATAAATGTACACATCCATCCTTCTTCCTAAGTCAACCTGTCTGGGGCTTCCAACTTTAATGAACCCTAGAGTTTGGACAACGATGCCATTGTTCTGATGAACCAGGGTGTTCAATGAGAGATCACTCAATGATTTTGAAGGAAGAGATTATCCCCAGAGTCAGTAAGACACCCAAACCCAGCTCTTACCACTACTCAGACTGGCCAATCCCTGGAGGACACAACAACCTTCCTCAGGGGGGTGCAGCCATTTCCTGCAAAAAAACTCCCTGCACAGATCTCAGTGTGTGGCATATGCTCACCAACCAGCTTCAGATAGTTTAATTGTAATTATATGTCTTTTGTACCCCCTCCAGCTCTGAAAGGATGGCCCATGCCACCTTTTCCAGGGCTAATGTGATTTGTCCTCTGGTAATGTACACTAATAAGGTGCTAAGACTCGGCCATATGTTTATGCTAGACAATGCTTACTGGGGAGGGTTTAAGGCCGGCTTACAGGGAAAGCTGTCAGTGTGTGTTTAAGCCAGAGCAGGCAACGCAGATGGAACACAGCACTCCCAGTGAGTCTCCCAGTGAGTCTCCCAGTGAGTCTCCCAGTGAGTCTCCCAGTGAGTCTTCAGGGCTTGTTATTTTGGACGCTGACACTTAGGGTTATTTAGGGTTCTCCCATTCGCTCATTTGATCCCACCAATAACAAACATTTTAGGCGCATAGGCTTAAATGCAATAATTGCATATTAGGAAGGAATTGAACATTGTTCTTCTCACGACCACTCCAGTCTCTTCGGTGTCATTTAGAAATATCAAATACAGTTATGTTTTGGTCTCAGCTGGCCGAATTGTCATTGAGCGAGCCTAGGGGGAATGAATCACGCTTAAATTGGTATTGCTTTTCTGATTGAATTAAGGTGGTGAGGGATCCTCATACTGCGTTAGTGCTTAAAGTATTTATCTGAGGTGTTGTGTTTCTGCGTGTGAAATGGGCTATGATGACTCAATGTCTCTATCATTGTCTTATTTCTCCCGTACTGTAATGGCTGCCGATGGAATCTACACGGTTATCTGAATACCATCAGCCTGTAGTCTTGGAAATAAAAAGTGAACTGTGGAGACAGGTCTCTCGTCAGGACTTAGCTTGGGCTTAGCATGTAGCAAAACTATTGCACAGTTTGCTGACACCACTAGGAGTCTCGGGTCAATCCTTGTCTTAGAAACAAGGTACCATGAGATAAAATATTTTCTGATTGAAAGAGCACATTTCTTGTGACCAAACCCCATTTATTCATGTTGTAATCTCCAAGACATATTTTTTATTAAATATATACACTTTATATATATACACGTCGCAATGAGTGGTGTTTGCTGGCAAAACATTTTAGAATCACAGCAAAGTCCCCCAAGTATTATATACAATGCGTCTCCCAAAGATGTGAGCGGTGTTGTTGATATGTCCCGGTGTGAGGTAAATACTGATCTATAAAAGTGTAATCATCAAGACAGGATTGTCAGGTCAGAGCAGCTTTCCTGCACTCTTAGAAAAAAGGGTTCCAAAAGGGTTCTTCGACTGTCCCCATAGGAAAATCATTTTTGGTTCCAGGTTGAACCCTTTTGTGTTCGATGTAGAACCCTCTGTAGAAAGGATTCTGCATTGAACCCAAAAGGGTTCTACATGGAACCAAAAAGGGTTCTTCAAAGGGTTATCCTATTGGCTAAGCCGAAGAAGCCTTCAAGATTCTAGATAGCACATTTTTTTCTTAGATTAACCCCGGTGTAAAATGATGCTAATGAGGCTAACTCAAGTCCAATTTGAGCAGAGTTGATATCTAACATTTCCAGCTCCTCAAGTATAGTAAACAAGGTTCAGAAGGTTGATTTCAGCCTAGTCTTTTTAGTTGAATATTAAGTTAAGTAATTTCAAAAAATCATATTTAAGCCTTTTTTCCAGTGGATGTAATGAAGTTTGGCCCTACCCTGGAGTATCACCGGAGATGACACTAAAAAACATGATGCGGTTTCATACTAGCTCGTAAATAGTGTCAAATACACAGAACTGCTGGTGCAGCAGGAAGAAAGAGCTCTCTGGGAACACGTTTTGTCTATGGAAACAATACTTTATAACCACAATGAATGGCACCACCACCGGTGCTGCAGACGGCCCAGTATAACTTTCCACCAGCTCTCTTTCCATGGCACGATGATGTAATTTGTCATATATCTGCAGGCCAGACAAGGGTTGCTTGCAGCCAAACCTACTGTATGCCTAGTTCTGCCATATCTCCCCAGGCTCAAGCCATTGGTCACAAGTGGTGGAAACGTTCACCATTCAAGTCGGCAAAATTGTTGACCTTGATACTTTGGTTGCCAGATTCCAGTGCAGACTGTTTGGATGAGATGCTGGCATTTTCATTGGAGAGAGCATCCTATTGAAACAGCATCACCTTCTCACTGTTTTATTCCTCCATTCACAGTCACATTTTTGAACTTGTTATCAATATGGGTGGGAACTTAGCATTATATTGGTGTGGGTGGTAGCTATGCTCTCTTCCTCCCGTATTCAATGTCACAGAAGCAGTCATGGAATGTTTTCTCCTAACCAAAACGATGCATCAGCACCATACTTTGCATACTTGTATTTGCACACAGTATTCCATTCCATGATGACTGAATCTGTGAGCCCACAGAATGTAGTAAGAGATCTTCAGAACTATGTACACATTATGGACACACAGCAGGTCAAAATGAAGAAACTATTGTTATGTGCTAGCAGTGATCCCTGGGAGGTTAAGAAGTAGACTGTGGAGAGAGAAGGATGGTGTGAGACTGATCCACACAGAAAGATGTGGAAAATACCTCATATGAACCATGGCTGTCAACAAGGGTGTTTTTCATTGAATCACTTCTCGATAAGTTCAACAGATTTCCATGCTCCACTGAGTTAATGACTGTCGCAGAGAAAGTCAATTGGTTTTAAAAGACTCTAATCGGTCAAGGAGTTGCAGACCAGAACATCCTTAGCTGGCAACATTGCAGGGCTCTTACGAGTTGTTGTCTGCCAAACAGAGCTTGCCCGGAAACAGTGGCTCAGCGTTCCCTACCTTAAACCGATGCAGACACCTCCTGACATGGATTAAGAGGATCAGTTGTAGAGTGGCTGCCATTTAATCTGCTTCCATAACAACCCGTGACACAATGACTCAATCTTGTCAATCCCGTCACGTTGCACGCTTGTATGGGTGATGACACTAAGCACAGAGACCGACATGTAAATCACATCGGACCACTACTAAGCAGTTTGCTGACTCATATGTTTTGATACTGGTGCCACTGGTTATGTAATTTAATGATGACAATCCAACTCAATGTATTTATAGTATTCAGTGTTCCATGCATTTAATTTGGGGGGGGTCTTAAAAATTGTATTGCTTTTGATTGAGCAAATTCGTAAGTCAAGGCTGCCCTATTTTCTACTTTGAAACACCTTGCTTGAAATTATGTACTGCATGATCGTAAATGACCTTGTCATATGCGCTTTTCAAAGTCTAACAAAGCCTAGAGTTGCTAATAAACATACAATTGTGAAAATTAGAAACTTTTCTTGAGGCAAAGCAATGAATGACTCATCCTTGTAATGACTCACCAGTATAGTTTGCGGTTTGTGTGCCTGGTATTTTGGGATAAAACTGTTGACTTTTTCGCTGTGTATGTTATCATTTATTTTGTACTGGAATGCATTTTTTGTTTGGGCTGCTTGTAACAATTCGCTGTGTGTTTCTGCTAACAACTGCTGTGCTGATCATAGCAGCTGAATGTATGAGGGATTTAGCTAAATCTGCAGGTATTAGATTAAGTTATTTCATTTAACATAAGTATTTGAGAAGGATTTCTTGCAGAAGTGCCATCATCACCCCACCGCTCAGTCAATAAATGTAAGGCTCGTCGCTGGACCATAATCCCCTTGTCATCCAGATGAGTAGATAAGCATTAGTTATGCGGCAAAGAGCTTATGAGCACGTGTTATTAATGAACATGATCTTTACACATCAAGAGAGTCCTCCTGGCTCTAAGGGATATGCTCCCTATTGTCCCCCTGCATTCCATTCAGGAGTTTCTGTATGTTTTGATTATGCACAGGCTCCAGATCAAGAGAGATTATTCATGGCCTCTTTCCAAATGTTTATTTTATTATTGTATTATTCGTCCGTACCTCTGCACACGGTTCAATTATTTTGACATTTACAGCTGAATATACAGCTGCGTATTAGCCACAAGTTCATTGGTAACACTTTACATTAACAGGCCATCTAAAGAGAAGTTTGTGAAGGGGCAACTTGAGCCAGCAGATGTTTGAACGTCTCTGTGTTTCTGCTTTGCAGTTGGTTTTAATCTACTATTGATTTAAATCCATCCCTCAGGGCCCGGAGTGCCTTATTTCGTCACTCGCTTGGCGAATGAACGGCTAGATTTTTGCTGAAAATAGAATGTTCTGTTCTCTCGATTTCCACAAAGTAACTCACTGAGTGCTGCTTGCCTCAAAATAGATACCGGTACCTCAGCAACCAGATTACATCTATGATGTCCAAGACCCAGGGAAGGACACATTCTAAAGATTCTGTTTCAGAGCTATTGATGTCTTTTGACGTGTTGTGTGTTGATGTGGCAGCATGGCTCAGAAAGCAGGACTGGTGGTGACCGAAGAGGTTTGCTGGATTAAATGCAGGGATCTTGTGGTGCAGTCCCTGCAAGGATATAAATTGCTTCAGCATGTAAACGATAAACCCGCACAATAACTCATCTTTCACACAAAATGATATTCTAACTGTGCTCACATGGAACTGCCTTAGGTATTTCGAATAGAGTTTTTTCTTGTTCCTTTGATATCCTCTCATTGCCTTTTTGTCTTTTTTCCTCCCCCTTTTATGACCAGGCTCTCCTCCCCTGAGTGGAACGGGTACGGTCACCGTCTTGGTAGATGACGTCAACGACAACGTCCCTGTGTTCACCTCGTCCACCTTCCACACCACCATTGCAGAGGACGCCCCCACCGGCACTGACGTGCTCCTGGTTAACAGTTCCGACGCAGACGTGGGCCTCAACGGTATCATAAGGTACATTCCAGAGCCAGACGCCCACCCCACTCCGTCCCTAGGGTCATAGGCGGGCTCCTGTTACCCCAAGTCGGACATTTTACTCAGATCGGACCCCCGCTTGTTCACCCTCCCCTCGACCCGGTACCCCCAATGGGGAGGCGCATGTGGGTGAGGCAACTTGCCCCACTTTCCCAAAACATTGTAATGATGATGTTAATTGGCTATGACAGAAGTAGTATCGGGGGTTCCACAGGTTCTAGGCCTTACTGGAAATCAGAACCAGTTGCCATCAGTTATTAGTTTACATTCTCACAGCCCATTAACTTGGGATTTTTTACTTCTGCTTTTGAACTGTTTGGACCACTTCTGGTTGTAGACAGTTTGTTTGTTGTCCGAATAAGTCTGTGTTCACACTTTATTCCATAATTTGTCACCAGTTTCAGGGGAAATGCTTTTCTAGGAAGCCTTTTCAAAATATGTGCTCTTGTGTACATGTAGATGTCAGTATATGTTTGTGTCTGCGACTTACTGGAAACTTCTAAAAAGTTGAGTGAAACACTATCCTCTTTTGGAAACCAAAAAAGTATGGCTCTTTGGTCACAAATAATTCCGGGGTGTCTCCAACCCTGAACTTCAGCAGAGAGCAGCTTGAATTAGAAGCCTCTGTGAGAATGAAAAAATACAGGAGAAAATGGAAGTACCAACTTGGATAGAATATTAAGATGGATACCTTAAGAATTGGGTAATGCTTTGATAGATGGTGCTTTCTTCGAAACCAAAGAAACAGCAAGGAAGTTACATTAGATCTGTGCTTCTCTGTTAAATGTGCTCTCTGCCTCTTTAAAGCCGTGTCCTCCACATGTCCTCTTCTGTGTGTCCCTACAGTTACAGATTGACTGGAGGCAATGGTCAGTTTTCCATCAACCCAGGTACAGGCCAGATCATCACCAGCTCCCTACTGGACCGGGAGGCCAGAGCCAACTACCAGCTCCTAGTTGTGGCCACAGACGGGGGGCAGCCCCTGGGCATGTCCAGCTCCGCCACTGTGTCAGTGGTGGTGGCTGACATCAACGACAACCCTCCCCGCTTCCACCACCACCCCTATGTCACACACATCCCCGCCTTCACCACAGCAGGTGGGTTCAGATTTGATCAATTCATCTTAATGTCAAATATGAATGTTCTTCTATATCGAATTATATCATGCTTACACAGTACAATATATGATTATATAATTAAAGTGTACTGTATATGAACCCCTATGAAATTATTACTTTTGTGAAAAATATTGATGATGAAGTGAATATCTGTTGTACTTATAGTAGTTATTATGAGGTATTTTGTCTCATTTCATCCACTCATTCTCATTTTCAGGCAAGTTGGTATTCGCTGTGACGGTGACAGATGAGGACGCTGGACTCAATGCTCAGCTCCACTACTC
Source organism: Oncorhynchus gorbuscha (assembly GCF_021184085.1). NCBI lineage: Eukaryota > Metazoa > Chordata > Actinopteri > Salmoniformes > Salmonidae > Oncorhynchus > Oncorhynchus gorbuscha. The sequence goes on along the minus strand of NC_060185.1, from coordinate 70,914,517 downwards.
TCTAACTGGCCGCAACTCCGACAAGTTCAAGATTGACCCCGTAAGAGGAGCCATAACAGCCAATGAGAGGTTGACAGGCAGCTCGGAGGTCACCCTCACTGTCCGAGTGAAAGACGGAGGAACCAATCCCAAAACAGACTCGACCACTGTGACCGTCCGGTTTGTGACCGGGGGAGACTTCCCTGTCATCAAGCTGAAGGATACTACTTTCACATTCCCAGAGAGCCAACCCACAAACACAATCGTTACCATTGTGACCGGGGCCTCAACACGTGGTGGGGCCCTATCATACTACATCGCCAGTGGAAACCTGGATAATGCCTTTCACATTGACCAGTTGACTGGAGAGCTGTCAATCAAACAATCACTGGACTTTGAACACATTCAGAAATATGTGCTCTGGGTTGAGGCCAGGGACCAAGGATTCCCTCCCCATTCCTCCTATGAGAAAGTGGAGATCACAGTGCTGGACGTAAATGACAACCACCCTGTATTTGACAGGGAACCATTCCATGCAGATATACTGGAGAACCTGTCCCCTCAGCGGGTGCTCATGGTCTCTGCCGTGGATCAGGACAGTGGCCCGAACGGCCAGCTGGAATATGCCATTATCGATGGCAACAAGGAGAACAGCTTCAGCATCAACCGGGCCACTGGTGAAATCCGAACGACCAGGCCTCTTGACAGGGAAAAACTAGCTCAATATGCCCTCAAAGTGAAGGCCACCGACCGTGGCAATTCTCCCAAAAGCACAGCTGTGAAAGTTCTGATCAATGTATTAGATGTGAATGATAACGCTCCCAGGTTCTCTAAGATCTTTAGCGCCACAGTGCCCGAAAACGCCCCAGTGGGTTACACTGTCACCAGGGTTACAACCACAGACGAGGACACGGGTGCTAATGCCATAAGCAAATATTCAATCACAGACCAAAGTCTACCGTTCACTATCAATCCAAGTACTGGAGACATAACTATCAGTAGACCACTCAATAGGGAAGACACTGGCCATTACATTGCCAAAGTTTCTGCCCATGACTCTGGCTGGACAGTTAGCACGGATGTCACAATATTTGTAACGGATGTAAATGATAATGCCCCCCGATTCAGTCGGCCATCTTACTACCTGGACTACCCTGAGCTTACAGAGGTGGGGTCACTCGTTACTCAGGTGTCTGCGACTGACCCCGACGAAGGTGTCAATGGCAAAATATTCTATTTCATCAGGTCCCAGTCAGAATATTTCAGGATCAATTCAAGCTCGGGAGAAATCTTTATCAAGCAGCATTTAAAATATCAAAACTCAACTGGCAGCAACATAAACATAAATCGGCACAGTTTCATCATTACTGCTTCAGACCGTGCGACCAAGCCATTGATGAGTGAAACTACAGTCATTGTAAACATAGTAGATAGTAATGACAATCCACCCAAGTTTGAATCCTCTAGCTACTTTACCCCTGTCACGAAAAGCGTCAAAGTTGGCACCAAACTTATCAGGGTCATAGCTCTTGACCTTAAAGATTTTGGCCTCAACTCTGAGGTGGATTATATAATATCAGGAGGGAATAGCACTAGCAAGTTCAAGCTGGATAAACAGAGTGGATGGGTCACAGTCGCCTCCTCACTCACCTCAGATATGAACAAGGTGTTCCTCATGGATGTTACAGCCAGAGACAAAGGGAACCCCCCTCTGAGTGCTAGAACCACTGTGAAAGTGGCAGTCACTGAGGAGAACCACCACACACCAGAGTTCTCCCAAAGCCAAGTCACAGCTACCATACCTGAGAGCCTTGCCGTGGGGACAGCCATCAGGACGCTCTCTGCCAGGGACAAGGACAAAGAGATGAACGGGCTTATCACATACAACATCACCACAGGTAATGACAAGGGCCTGTTTGCCGTGAACAGTAAAACAGGAGTCCTATCTCTGGCCAATCATCTGGACTTTGAGGAAAAGCAAAAGCATGAACTCAGAGTGACAGCCAACGACGGGGGATGGATTGCAAAGACCAGCTACGTCATGGTCACAATCCATGTGACCGATGTGAACGACAACCCACCTATATTTGAACCTGATGAGTATTTCCCTGTGGTACAGGAGAACGTTCCCAGTGGCACAACGGTGGTGAAAATGAATGCCACAGACAGAGATTCAGGGCCCAATGCTGTCATGGCTTACGTGATTCAGTCGTCAGACAGCGACCTCTTTGTAATTGATCCAAACACAGGCGTAATCACCACCCAGGGTTTCCTGGATTACGAGGCTAAGCAGGTCTACCACTTAACAGTGAAGGCCTTCAATGTCCCAGACGAGGAGCGCTGTAGTTTTGCCAATGTCAACATTCAGCTCAAGGGAGCCAATGAATATGTTCCCCGCTTTGTCTCGAAGCAGTATTACTTCGAAATCTCTGAAGCAGCTCCAACAGGCACAGTGGTGGGAGAGGTGTTCGCCAGTGACCGTGACCAAGGGGATGACGGAGTGGTTTACTACCTAATTTTCGGGAAGAGCAGAAGAAAGGGCTTCAGCATCAACAGGAAAACAGGACAGATCCACGTCACAGGCCCCCTCGATCGTGAGAAAGAGGAAAAGATCTCACTCAAAGTCCTGGCGAAGAATGCGGGAAGCATCCGTGGGGCTGATATTGACGAGGTCTTTGTGAATATCACAATCCTGGATGCCAATGATCCTCCTGTTTTCAGCCAGGAACTGTATAATGTTCAGATCAGTGAGGGTCTATCCCCTGGTGGTCTGGTCACCTTCGTTAGTGCCCAAGACTCTGACTCTGTCCCAAGCTGGAGCAGATTCTCCTACTCCATAGCCTCAGATTTAGAGAAAAATGTCTTCACTATCAACCCCCAGACTGGCCAAGTGTCTGTAGCAGCTGAGCTGGACAGGGAAACCACTCCTGTGTTCAGCCTTACTCTGCTAGCTGTGGACTCTGGCTCACCCTCCGCAACTGGAAGTGCCACCCTGGTTGTGAATCTGGAGGACATTAATGATAACGGTCCTACTCTGAAGACGGTGAGTGCAGAAGTCATGGAAAACCAGCGAGCTGGGACAGATGTCGCAACTCTTACTTCAACCGACCCAGACCTGTCACCCAATCAAGGTCCATTCTCATACAGTCTGCTCATCTCGGGCTCAGCCAGTAATTACTTCAGCCTCAGCCCCACTGGAGTGCTGACCACCAATCGAGAGATTGACAGGGAGCAGATCAGCGACTTTTACCTCTCTGTGGTGATTAAGGACTCTGGTGTCCCTCAGATGTCCTCAACTGGAACAGTCCACGTAAAAGTAAACGATCAGAATGATAACCCATCAGAGCCACGCTCCGTGGAGATCTTCATCCACTATTTCGGAAACATGTTCCCCGGAGGATCCCTTGGGGTTGTGAAGCCCCAAGACCCAGACATCCAGGACAGCTTCCACTGCTCCTTGACCCCTCCTTCATCCAGTCTGTTTACCATCCCAACAGGCACCTGTGACCTCAACTCAAAGGCCCGCTCAACAGACGGAACATTCGAATTAGCTGTCCGAAGTAGTGATGGTGTCCACGGCTCTGTCAGTAGTAACGTCCGGGTCTTCTTCGTGGGGTTCACCAACGCCACTGTGGACAATAGTATCCTGATTCGCCTCCGTACCCAGGGGGTTACCACCTTCCTCACCAATCACTACCTCAGCTTTGTCCGTATCGCAAACTCACAGCTGGCAGGGCTTGGCACTGGAGTACAGCTGTATGGCGCCTTTGAACTCAACAACCAAACATTCCTGATGGCTGCCATAAAGCGAAGCCACGGACAGTATGTCAACCCCAGTGGAGTTGCCACCTTCTTTCAGAGCATTAAAGATGTTCTGCACAGGCAGAGTGGTGTACAGATAGACTCAGTGGATCACGACCCCTGCACACGTAACCCATGCCAAAATGGGGGCAGCTGCAAGAGGCGCCTTAGCGTGGGGCCAGATATGAAGACTGAGGATAGTGTCCCGGTGATCCTTGTCTCCAACCACCCCCATCAGCCCTACGCCTGCAGTTGCAGACCAGGGTACGCAGGGGCACTGTGTGAGATGGATATAGACGAGTGCCTGCCGTCTCCGTGCCACAACGGCGGGACCTGCCACAACCTGGTGGGAGGATTCTCCTGCACCTGCCCAGAGGGATTCACAGGCATGGCCTGCGAGAGGGACGTCAACGAATGCCTCTCCAACCCCTGCAAGAATGGAGCGCTGTGCCAGAATTACCCCGGTGGATTCAACTGCATCTGCAAATCTGGCTTTGCAGGTACCGTACACCGCCTTAGGAGCCATTTAGATTTTATGAGCAACACAACCACAGATGTTCAGCTAGGCTCAAGTATACACACACTGCACATGACTCACACTTTTTTGTCCAAGTACAATATTTGCCTGCAAACGAATGCAAGAGGTGTTGTAACCCTAGCATACAGGCTTGACTGCCAAAAACCAAAAACTGTTTGGTTTTACGATTGCAAGTTGGGAGGTATCAGCTTTGATGCATATCAGCTTGTCATGTTTACCTTAATAAAAAGGATGATGCGAAATTGACCCCAGTAAGGGCCTTACTGTGGACTGTACACAGTTCACTAGTCTCATATAGTCTCATATTCCTCTGCATGCCTTTCTTTCTACAGTACTTAAGCATATTTTTTATATTTAGGGCTCTGCTCATCTTTCTTTTGTTCAAACATTGAGAGGTTTGATCCTTACAGATCCTTAAAGATAAAAAATAAAAAACATTTTGAGTGAACTATAGATAATTAGCCACTCTATTTTTGTGTAAATCACTCCCTCCCTACTTGAATTTGATGGTGTGATAAATACAATAATATTACTCTTAATGAAGGGAGTGCACATGGAGAAGCATAAATGAGAACAGTAGTTTGAATCATGTCTGTTTGATCAGCTGCTGGCTGTAGTAGCTGATAGACATTTCAAATGATCACCGGCGGACATGTTGCCTCAGCACCAGTCATTACTGTCTTTTTTGATTATGACCATAACAAATGACCACACACCTTGTCATTTCGTCGAGACAAATGGCCCTCCTGAAGAACTGCTCCTTTTGACTTAAAGAAGCTTGCATGCCCTCCCGTTGAACTCCACACTTCCCATTTTCCATGCCTGGTTGTGGTGAAATTATTTTTCTAATGGTACAGGAGTCTTAAAAATGCTTAGAAATACATAAAGCTGCAGGCCATTGTCAGTGTCGCCCCTTGTATACCTTGTTCTGTCTGTTATCTTATGTTATTCATCACATTTTCATCATGTTTTAGTTCATTGGCTTCAGAGATCCAATGAAGTCTACAGTTCTAAAATCTCTATATATTTTTGTACTTTGTCACACATGCAAGTTTCAAAGAAACTCTTATAACATTACAATAGCCTAGGATCAGGGTTTCCCAAACTCGTTCCTGGGGCCTTCTCTGGGTGCACTGAGTTTGGGAAACTATGGCGTAGACCCTCTGTGGTTTTAAGCATCAGTGACAGGGTGCCATAGGAAGAAAAACAACATGGACTGTGTTTTCCCCCACATCTTCCTGTGTTTGCCCCCCCCACGTCTTCCCACCACGTTCATTTTAATTTGTGTTGTTTTGTGAACCCAGGAAAAACGTGTGATTCCATCGTCAATCACTGTGAGTGTAACCCATGTTTTAATGGCGGCTCCTGCCAGAACAGAGTGGATGGGTATAACTGTCATTGTCCATTTGGTAAGTATTAACTTAGAGGAAACTGCTACGTGATTGAAAACTATCTCGATTGGCAAAATGACTGGGGATAGCATGACACTGTGGATAGCATGTCTCCATTTCGCATTTATTCACATACTGTATGTTGTGTAACTGTTTCTCTCTTCTAAGCATGATACCCTTATGGTTAGCCTATGATAGCGGATGACAACAGATTCCCAGCTGTGTGCTGATTTTGTAGATGCAGTATGGTGAATTATTCATGACATCCCTGTTTCATTTTTTTTCATTCCTTTCCTCCTCAGGGGTCTTTGGAAAACACTGTGAACTCAACAGCTACGGCTTTGAGGAGCTGTCCTACATGGAGTTTCCGAGCCTGGATCCCAACAACAACTACATCTACATCAAGTTTGCCACACTAAAGAGCAACGCTCTCCTCATGTACAACCATGACAACCAGACCGGAGACAAGGCGGAATTCCTGGCTCTGGAGATCTTTGAGGGACGGATGCGCTTCTCGTTTAACTTGGGAAGCGGGACCTATAAACTAATCACCATGATAAAGGTTTCAGATGGACAGTTCCACACAGTCATCGCAAGGAGAGCTGGAATGGTGAGAGGCATTTTTGTTACATATGGCTTTATTACCAAGCTGATTTTATTTGTTTTGCATCATAAACAGTTGGAAAATATATTTGGTTTGAAGTCAATGGTTTTATGGACCTATAATTGCACAAATGTAGAGTAGCTTTCTAAAGCCCCCACATGTAGGCCTATATAGAAGACTAGTTTATGTTTCAATAGCAGCTATAACATCCTGGGTTTTTATAGCTGAGAGCAGCGTCCAAATTTGGCCTCATATTCTTCTTTTTTTTTGCACCGTGAGATGATAATTAAACTGCCCACACACTGGTAGTTCTGCATATAGTTTTCATAGTTGTAATTATATTTGATTGCTTGTTGTGATTTACAATATGGCCTCCAAAATAGCCTCAGACTCTGAAATTCCTTCTATTTGCTCCAAATCTAGTTGTTTCTCTGACAGTTGTTCAGTGGTTGGGCTAAAACAATTACTAGCCATTCCAAAGTTGTATAAGCCTCCTGCCGGACTTCAGATTTGTAATTTCCCATCATGCACAGGGATTTCATTGGAAACTGGCAAAATCATTCAATTGTCAGCTTTGAGAGAGTGACAGGACAGGTGCTCAACGTGTAGTGAGAAATGCGATGTGTAGGTTGAGGAATTAAGATGTTGAGGTTCTTAACCGAGTTATAAGAACGAAAACAGAGCTTATTATCTATTTTTCTGCTCTGCTGACTAGTATTTTTTCTCCGATATGTCAGTGGGTGCTGCAGCACCCCTACTTCCCGCGGCTATGCCTGTGAAGAGCATTTTTTCAGTTCTTCCACTTTTGGATTCTGAGCAGATGTGATAACCAGACACCAGTTATAGTCCTAGTAATGTAGGACACACCGAGAGAGTCAAGGACACTGTTGTTTATATTTAAATCATATTCTAGTTCACCCAACTGAAAGCTGCACCCCAGCAAGCATCATTTATATTGTCTATACTCTGTATTATAACAGCAATAGTTATGAGTATGACCACTAAGAACACTAATGCAGCTTACATTTGTAATACAGTCATTTGCAATTTAACTGCAACATTTGTTGTAATGTTCTTCTCAATGCTATTTTTGCCTTATTTCCTATTCCTTCCCATTGTGAGTGGTTTTAGGCCTCACATAAATAATTTACAACTAGTCGCAGCCTTCAGCATCCACGTTCTGTTTTCATCCTCAACGAGTCTTGAACCTGACTTTCTCAAGTAAATAATCATGGCGAATGGAAGACAATAGCAGAGAGGGTTGGTCGTTGGAAAAGGATGCTCTCCAGTGACACTTTTCCGCCCTCATATGTTGTGACATCACTAATCTGTGGTGTTTACCCTGTAACCTGAAAGTTAAACAAACAGAAACAATGCTCCTGGTCTTTTGTCACATTTTATATCCATTTTCAGAGGGTGTTTCCTCCAGAAAACCATTCGCCAGTCATGTGAGACACTTGACAGTGTGTGTAGGCTGTGGTTTGGCTGCAGGGGCTTTGATCTGAGAGAAAAGCATTAATAAAATGCCCATCTGGCGCCGAAGGGTAGCTCTTGCCCTTCAGCAACAGCGACAAAGCCCTGAGACAAATGAATCTTTTTTTTCCATTGTTGTTTTTTTGCCTCGTAAATTGTACGTTTCTGTGTTAGCAATTAGCGCAGGAAGGGATGGTGGAGTCACGCTCTCTGGCATCTCTTGGATTGATTTGTGCTCACGTTCCGTGGAGGCCGCTCCGTGTTTACCTAAGATCTTGGTGTACGTGGAGCATGCTGTCATGGTTTTTCAACACGTTCACACACTTTTCATTTCTCCTGCCACCTCGTTTTTTCACCTCAGTCAAGCTTCAGAGACCACAGAATTAAAGAGAAAGTAGAACAATTATTAGCCTTGGCTAACGGTAAAGGTCATATCTTAGGGAATTTTAGATTTCCGTGTAGGTCTACTGCGTCTTCATAATGATGGTTTCAAATACAGTATGCTATTGAAAATAACATGAATTGTAACTTACAAAATCAGTCATGTAGTTGTATTTACTGTTGTCTGTCTGTCTTCCTGCAAACTGGAGTGCTCATCTGAGTAAGATATTACTGTCTGTGCTGGTACAACCATCAGGAAGGTGCAACGTGTGTGGTAATTTGTTTTGTGTTGTATGTGTGCTGTACAGTCAAAGCAGAATAACATGTGCGTGACCGTGTCTCTGCTCCTCTCGTCATTCAGGCTGCGTCCCTGACAGTCGACCTGTGTGGGGACGATCAGGAGCCAGGCTACTGTGCTGTGAGCAACGTGGCTGTCCATACTGACTGGTAAGAACACATAACGTTACATAGAGCTTACCACACAGTCCATCCTGGCAACGTACACCCAGCTGTCAACTACATAGTGAAAGGCTCAATTCGGTAGAAGAGACTTTGGGTATAAATAAGGGAAGCATTTATTTCCAGATGCAAATAGCACTTTATTTCCATGATATACTGTAGTAAATAAATATCATTCCTTGAGAAAAAAAACATAATGCCATTTGAAGCTGTTTACTGTCAGAGTAGCTCTTTCTGGCCACTTTCAATTTATACAAACTTCCTCATCGGTCACTATTGGTTCTCATTCTGGGAAGTTGAAAATATCAACTATACAACAATATCTCATGTCTCTGCTAATGGAACAGTCTGTGGACGCATCCATCATGTCGACTGTTCTCAATGAACCCTTGCATATCCACGTTGGCTTGTGTAAACCATAGTGTCTGTAAACACATACAAGGAACATCACATGTATCGTTTAGCATTGTGAGAGGCCCAGAGTGAAAAGCTGTCTGGATGCATAGGGGGAGAACTGTGTGTGAGACTGTCTGAGTGAGTGATCTGGCAGATGAGGAGGGTCTGCTGCAGTTTATTTGCGGAGGGCCCGGACCCCTGTAGGGCCATGTTGTTGTGAGAGGCGCTGACCCCCAGCGGCTTCTCCTTCTCCTTCTCGCAGGATTCTGGACGTTGGGCCCAACCGTCTCTCGGTGGGAGGCGTCAGGTCAATAGAGCCCGTCCTTCATCGCCGTGGCCAGGTCGCCACACACGACTTTGTGGGCTGCATCATGGAGTTCGCCGTCAACGGCCGCCCACTAGAGCCCAGTCAGGCCTTGGCATCCCATGGCATCCTTGACAGGTTTAGCTCTCTCCCTACCTCTTTCTTTCCTACATCCTTCCATCCTACTCAACCCCCTAACCCCCAAACTCTCCCAGCACGATATCTGGTCATTCTCTGTAGCTCTCAACCCTCAAGAACCGCTGAAAAGCCATCTTTGATATAAATAGCAGACGTACAGTTTTTTTGGAATAGTAGAATGGAGATTTTTTCTTTTAGTTTGTTGTGAATAGTGGCGAGGACAGATCTTTTAATATGCTAATTCCCTGGTACTTTTATGGTTTTTGTATTGGAGGAGTTGCATCTGCCGGGTCCATGTAGAGGGCCCGCTGTCCACCATGGGGGCTGACTTGTCTGTCTGTCCGTAGATGTCCCAGACTGGAGGGAGCCTGCACAGCCAACACCTGCAGACATGGGGGCACCTGTATTGACTACTGGTCCTGGCAGCAGTGCAAATGCATGGAAGGCTTCACTGGCAAAAACTGCGAGAAATGTAAGAATCCCTTTGGAGGGGAATTTTGGCTGACTATGCTTGCGGTCTGAGTCATACACTTCTTGTGAATTTGACCATCACTCAGATGCAGATTGTATAATTTCCTTTGTGCTGACTTGTGCTTTTCATTATTTCATAGACATCACGGCTGACACGGCTCTCTCGCTGGACGGGACTGGTCGGCTTGACTACGCCATGCGCCAGAGCCCCAAACGGGATGTCCTGCTACGCCAGAGCCTCATGGGCTTGCCCTCTGACTTCTCTGGGCCCAGCAGCCTTGAGGTCAAGTTCCGCACCCGCAGCAAGAGTGGCACCCTGCTCCATGTCCAGGAGAGCAGCAACTACACCACCATAAAGGTAAAGGAAGGCTCCACGGAGCGATGCCAGAGACATGCTAGAATGTGTCTGCTGTTCTCAAAGCATCCGGAGGCACAAGTGAGCGTACATACAGGCATGTTAGTATATTTGTCAATTTCTCCATTTGCTACTTTGTCGTCATCCTGAGATCCACAAGTAAACATGTCACACATACACACAGTCCTCCCTTAGCTCCCCATCCCTGAGTCAAAGCTATAAGGGGACCTGTCTTCATCACCTCCTCTCATTTCCCATATATATATATACGCTCCATACGGTCCTTCAATCTGCTGCTATAAACTTCAAGGCTCTGAGTGATTCGGGGCAGCTGCCCAAGGGCCTTCCTTTCCTCCAGGACACAGAGGGTCTCTCTGGTTGTTTTCTAGTGCAGAGCAGCCCCCAGAATCCCCCTACCACTACTAGTATACAGCCCAAAGAACAATATTGAATGTACTGCATGACCCTAGAAAATGAGAATCATTTCTACAGGAGTATAAATCATGTAAAAGAGATAAGTTTAATTGGTTCTCCAGATCTCTTTTCCTGTGTTTTTTGGCTCACGGGATTTTTTTCCTTTTCCAGATTTTGTCGTGAACCTTTAAAATCAATTCCTCCTGAAATGTATGAGATGACCATACACAATGCCTGGCACACATTCATTTTGTAAGAGAAAGTCATATTGGTTCATTACTTTTACATTTACATTACATTTACAAAGAATGAACTCTATTGCGTATGGATATAGTTTATGCATAGTGAAAGTAAAAGTATTAACTGGTCCTGCATACATAACATAACACGATCATAATAATAATATCAGTCTGGTTTACTGGTATTTGGCACATGCAACACTTTCCTCTGCACTGCAACGAGGGTTGCAAAGTGACTGGTCATTTACCAAAGTTACCCGGAATCTTCAGTGACTTTGGTAATTAACAGAAAATCAATGGAAATCTATGGAAATTTCGAATAACTTCAACTAAATATGTGTATGTATTCATATATAGTGTTCATTTATTCTATGTCTGTCCATGTTGTTTCTAGTAGATAGACCATATGGTTGCAGAGGAAATAGCCTATTTAATGAAGAAATCATCAAGTCAATGGTATTCATTTCCAATTATTCACTTGTACCTCCCGTTTGATGCGAAAACATATTGACGTAGTAAAATAAATAAAAGTTAGGGAAACAATTTTTATAAAGGACATTTCATGCTAAAACCCTCATTCCAATGGTATTCACTAAGTTGATGGTTTATATATAGGATAATGTTTTACAGCTTTGTCATTCTATGTTGTATTATTTAATTATTTCATATATTTTACATGATAAGGCCACACAGAGGGACACAGATTATTGGGGACACCTGTGATAATCTGAAGTACCCAAAAGGGCCACTAGATGTCTTGTGATAGATTACGTAAAATCTTTGAAAGACACCACAGTTCTGGTAGTTTACTGGTAAACTTCTAATGTTTCCAGTAATACACCCTGCCTTTGCAAACCTAACTGCAACAGTCATTATTGTAAAGGAACATGTGTTTTCAATCAACTCTCCTACCTGTTACAATAACGATACTGTAAATAAAATTCCAAAACAAGAACAACTCTCCAACTGAAATGAAACATAAACAACATCCCAGAGTTGAGAATTATCAGAGCCTGAGCATATAATCATATCATCATGCTTATCCATTTCTCCGAGCTCTCCTTCTCCACAAACATATACAATACAGTATCTATGTCTGTCCTCCCGTCTGCGTCCGTCTGTCTGCGTCCGTCTGTCTGTGTCCACCCGTCTGTGTCCGTCCATCTGTCCACACGTGTATCTATCCATCCATCCATCCATCCATCTAATTTCATCTCTGTCTCTTTCCCCCCCAGTTAAAAAATGGCAATGTCCACTACATCTCTGACGCGGGCGTGGGAGGCAAGGTGGAGAGGACCCTGGGGGAGATGGTCCTATCAGATGGCCAGTGGCACGTCCTGCAGATTTTCAAAAACGGCTCAGCCACCTCCCTTCACGTGGACGGAGCCCTACTCAAGCTCATCCAGCATCCCACCCAGGACTTTGGGGGTCTTAATGTCCTGACCATGTCCCTCGGTGGTGTCCCCTCTGGCCCCACCCAGCAGAAAATTGCATCAGGTGATTTGGTGAAATGTGAAGTTGCTGTTATTGTCATACACTGAGTGCCCACAACATTTAATCAAATCAAATCAAATCCAATTTTATTTGGCACATACACATGGTTAGCAGATGTTAATGCGAGTGTAGCGAAATGCTTGTGCTTCTAGTTCCGACAATGCAGTAATAACCAACAAGTAATCTAACAATTCCAAAACTACTGTCTTATACACAGTGTAAGGGGATAAAGAATATGTACATAAAGATATATGAATGAGTGATGGTACAGAGCAGCATAGGCAAGATACAGTAGATGGTATCGAGTACAGTATATACATATGAAATGAGTATGTAAACAAAGTGGCATAGTTAAAGTGGCTAGTGATACATGTATTACATAAGGATGCAGTCGATGATATAGAGTACAGTATATACGTATGCATATGAGATGAATAATGTAGGTTATGTAACATTATATAAGGTAGCATTGTTTAAAGTGGCTAGTGATATATTTTACATCATTTCCCATCAATTCCCATTATTAAAGTGGCTGGAGTTGAGTCAGTGTCAGTGTGTTGGCAGCAGCCACTCAATGTTAGTGGTGGCTGTTTAACAGTCTGATGGCCTTGAGATAGAAGCTGTTTTTCAGTCTCTCGGTCCCAGCTTTGATACACCTGTACTGACCTCGCCTTCTGGATGATAGCGGGGTGAACAGGCAGTGGCTCGGGTGGTTGTTGTCCTTGATGATCTTTATGGCCTTCCTGTAACATCGGGTGGTGTAGGTGTCCTGGAGGGCAGGTAGTTTGCCCCCGGTGATGCGTTGTGCAGACTTCACTACCCTCTGGAGAGCCTTACGGTTGTGGGCGGAGCAGTTGCCGTACCAGGCGGTGATACAGCCCGTCAGGATGCTCTCGATTGTGCATCTGTAGAAGTTTGTGAGTGCTTTTGGTGACAAGCCAAATTTCTTCAGCCTCCTGAGGTTGAAGAGGCGCTGCTGCGCCTTCTTCACGATGCTGTCTGTGAGTGGACCAATTCAGTTTGTCTGTGATGTGTATGCCGAGGAACTTAAAACTTACTACCCTCTCCACTACTGTTCAATCGATGAGGATAGGGGGGGTGTTCCCTCTGCTGTTTCCTGAAGTCCACAATCATCTCCTTAGTTTTGTTGACGTTGAGTGTGAGGTTATTTTCCTGACACCACACTCTGAGGGCCCTCACCTCCTCCCTGTAGGCCGTCTCGTCGTTGTTGGTAATCAAGCCTACCACTGTTGTGTCGTCCGCACCCTTGATGATTGAGTTGGAGGCGTGCGTGGCCACGCAGTCGTGGGTGAACAGGGAGTACAGGAGAGGGCTCAGAACGCACCCTTGTGGGGCCCCAGTGTTGAGGATCAGCGGGGTGGAGATGTTGTTGCCTACCCTCACCACCTGGGGGCGGCCCGTCAGGAAGTCCAGTACCCAGTTGCACAGGGCGGGGTCGAGACCCAGGGTCTCAAGCTTGATGACGAGCTTGGAGAGTACTATGGTGTTGAATGCCGAGCTGTAGTCGATGAACAGCATTCTCACATAGGTATTCCTCTTGTCCAGATGGGTTAGGGCAGTGTGCAGTGTGGTTGAGATTTCATCGTCTGTGGACCTATTTGGGCGGTAAGCAAATTGGAGTGGGTCTAGGGTGTCAGGTAGGGTGGAGGTGATGTGGTCCTTGACTCGTCTCACAAAGCACTTTATGATGACGGAAGTGAGTGCTACGGGGCGGTAGTCGTTTAGCTCAGTTACCTTAGCTTTCTTGGGAACAGGAACAATGGGGGCCCTCTTGAAGCATGTGGGAACAGCAGACAGGTATAGGGATTGATTGAATATGTCCGTAAACACACCGGCCAGCTGGTCTGCGCATGCTCTGAGGGCGCGGCTGGGGATGCCGTCTGGGCCTGCAGCCTTGCGAGGGTTAACACGTTTAAATGTTTTACTCACCTCGGCTGCAGTGAAGGAGAGTCCGCATGTTTTCATTGCAGGCCGTGTCAGTGGCATTGTATTGTCCTCAAAGCGGGCAAAAAAGTTATTTAGTCTGCCTGGGAGCAAGACATCCTGGTCCGTGACTAGGCTGGTTTTCTTCTTGTAGTCCGTGACTGACTGTAGACCCTGCCACATACCTCTTGTGTCTGAGCTGTTGAATTGAGATTCTACTTTGTCTCTATACTGACGCTTAGCTTGTTTGATAGCCTTGCGGGGGCAATAGCTGCACTGTTTGTATTCGGTCATGTTACCAGTCACCTTGCCCTGATTAAAAGCAGTGGTTCGCGCTTTCAGTTTCACGCGAATGCTGCCATCAATCCACGGTTTCTAGGTAGGAAATGTTTTAATCGTTGCTATGGGAACGACATCTTCAACGCACGTTCTAATGAACTCACACACCAAATCAGTGTATTCGTCAATGTTGTTATCTGACGCAATAAGAAACATATCCCAGTCCATGTGATGGAAGCAGTCTTGGAGTGTGGAATCAGCTTTGTCGGACCAGCGTTGGACAGACCTCAGCGTGGGAGCTACTTGTTTTAGTTTCTGTCTGTAGGCAGGGATCAACAAAATGGAGTCGTGGTCAGCTTTTCCGAAAGCAGGGCGGGGCAGGGCCTTATATGCATCGCGGAATTTAGAGTAACAATGATCCAAGGTTTTTCAAGCCCTGGTTGCGCAATCGATATCCTGATACAATTTAGGGAGTCTTGTTTTCAGATTAGCCTTGTTAAAATCCCCAGCTACAATGAATGCAGCCTCAGGATGTATGGTTTCCAGTTTGCAAAGAGTCAAATGAAGTTCGTACAGAGCCATCGATGTGTCTGCTTGGGGGGGAATATATACGGCTGTGATTATAATCGAAGAGAATTCTCTTGGTAGATAATGCGGTCGACATTTGATTGTGAGGAATTCTAAATCAGGTGAACAGAAGGATTTGAGTTCCTGTATGTTTCTTTGATCACACCACGTCTCGTTAGTCATAAGGCATACGCCCCCGCCCCTCTTCTTACCAGAAAGATGTTTGTTTCTGTCGGCGCGATGCATGGAGAAACCCGCTGGCTGCACCGCCTCCGATAGCGTCTCTCCAGTGAGCCATGTTTCCGTGAAGCAAAGAACGTTACAGTCTCTGATGTCCCTCTGGAATGCTACCCTTGCTCGGATTTCATCAACCTTGTTGTCAAGAGACTGGACATTGGCGAGAAGAATGCTAGGGAGTGGTGCACGATGTGCCCGTCTCCGGAGTCTGACCAGAAGACCGCCTCGTTTCCCTCTTTTACAGAGTCGTTTTTTGGGGTGGGGTCGCCGACTGGGATCCATTCCGTTGTCCTGGTTGAAAGGCAGAACACAGGATCCACTTCGCGAAAATCATATTCTTGGTCGTACTGATGGTGAGTTGACGCTGATCTTATATTCAGTAGTTCTTCTCGACTGTATGTAGTGAAACCTAAGATGACCTGGGGTACTAATGTAAGAAATAACACGTAAAAAAACAAAAAAACTGCATAGTTTCCTAGGAACGCGAAGTGAGGCGGCCATCTCTGTCGGCGCCGGAAGTATAAGGAACACCTTCTGAAAATTGAGTTGGAACCCCCCCTCATTTGCCCTCAGAACAACCTCAATGCATCGGGCATGGACTGTACAATGTGTCGAAAGAGTTCCACAGGGATGCTGGCCCATTTTGACTCCAATGCGTTCCACAGTTGTGTCAAGTTGGCTGGATGTCTTGGGTGGTGGACCATTCTTGATACACACAGGAAACTGTTGAGTGTGAAAAACCCAGCAGCGTTGCAGTTCTTGACACACTCAAACTGGTGCGCCTGACTCTTAATACCATACCCAGTTCAAAGGCACTTATATTTTTTGTCTTGCCCGTTATCCCTCTGAATGGCACACATACACAATCCATGTCTCAATTGTCTCATGGCTTAAAAATCCTTCTTTAACCTGTCTCCTCCCCTTCATATACACTGACTGAAGTGGATTTAACAAGTGACATCAATAAGGATCATAGCCTTCACCTTGTCAGTCTCTTATGGAATGACATGTTTTGTACACACAGTGTAGTATGTGAAAGATACCTTTTTCACTGAATAAAAGGTCTTCTGTTGACCATATTAGGTGGTGTTCCAGTCCTGCTGACTGGAGATAGTGTAAATTGTGTTTTTGACATTGGACACATATTTGACTGTGAAATATTTACAGTAGAAGAGAGTTAATGTTGCTCTCTTTGACAGATTATTTCTAGACAATAACTAATGTGAAACTAGTTTAATTAGGTGGGGGAGCCCCGCCTTTGATGCTTTCATGTTTTAATCTCTTTGCTCTGGAACCTCGGCTTTGGTTAGGCCTAAATCACGTATCAAATGTCCTCAACTCTGACTTGAAAATAGTTTGGATAGGGTGAACGGGAGGGCTTCCAGAGGGAGGGATACACCGCTGTAAATGTATGACTTTTCGGGGAAAGAAAATGACTTAATACTATGGACTGGACTAATATGGTAAAAAATGAGCAATTTGAATGATTTGTTGGCCTCTTTCACACAGCAAGGTCCAGGATATATTTAAAAATAAACAGGCTCACGCAGATCTATTGCAGGCTGCCTTGCCTAGCACACTGATAATCTGGTCCCGGTTTCCACGCCTGCACCAAATAAGACCTGACCCCTCGCTCAATATGCGTATCGAAGCAGCTGTGCGCATTCAACTAGTAAGATTATAATGACAAAATAGTTTACATTTATATTGTAATAATTTCAATAAACATGTTTACATCTGTGAGGGACATTGTGAGGCAATATGAAAGTAAAGGTTTGAATTGGTCACCAAAACATTTCTTCCACATGGATGTCTTGAAGCGATATGAGGTCTGAAGGTAGATTGTCTGGCATCAACTTCCCATTTTTTAGTAAATAATCATATTGGATTGTCTCAGAATTTACCCATTTGAGAATGTGATTTGTCGAGGTACTTTCCATGAGAAAATTTCATTGAGATTTTAATCGATGCTGAACCAATAGTCGCCAAAATTCCCCCAGTTCTGATTATAGCTTTCAGTTCCTGTTAATTACAAGGAGGCAATCCAAGCCTCATTGCAAATTCTGAAAAGCGATCAAACTTGTGCCATTCGGAAATTATGATCTTCCAGGCCACTGTGTTGTCTTAATAACCGTCCAGGACTACTTCCTGTTTACTGAACACCTCTTCCTATTCTTCCTGCAGGCTTTGATGGCTGCCTGGCCTATGTGAAGTACAATGGGGAGAATCTACCATTCAGTGGAGATCACAGCGCTGTCACCATCTCCAAGACCAGCTCAGCCGTTAAGATTGGCTGCAGAGGGCCCAACCTGTGTGAGAGCAGCCCTTGCTGGGATGGCCTGATGTGTGTCAACCAGTGGTACACCTACCAGTGCCTCCCGCCCGGCGAATGCGCCTCCAGCCCTTGCCAGAACCGAGGGAGCTGCGTCCCTGGCCCCCGCTCTAGTTACACCTGCGTCTGCTCTGAGTTCTACACTGGCAAGACCTGCGAGACCCTGGTGGCGTGCCTGGGGGTTCAATGCCCTCAGGGCACCCTCTGCAAGACGGCCAACAATGGCGGCTTCATCTGCAGCCCGAGCCCCACAGCCAAGGAGCTTACCTTGCCCATCTGGGCAGTGCCAGCCATTGTGGGAAGCTGTGCCACAGCCCTGGCCCTGGTGGTGCTCAGTCTGATCCTCTGCAACCACTGCAAGGGCCGCAACAAGACCAAAGTGCCAAAGGAGGAGAAGCAGCCTAAGGAGAAGAAGAAGAAGAAGAAGAAAAAAAAAGGGAGTGAGAACGTGGCCTTTGACGACCCAGATAACATACCTCCGTACGGTGATGAAATGACGGTGAGGAAGCAGCCTGAGGGGAACCCCAAGCCTGACATCATCGAGAGGGAAAACCCCTACCTGATATACGACGAGACGGACATTCCCCACAATAATGAGACCATCCCCAGCGCCCCCTGTGCCCCCTGCCAGATGCCTGAGGCAGACATGGAACACTATGACATAGACAACGCCAGCAGCATTGCCCCGTCCGACGCCGACATCATCCAGCATTACAAGCAGTTCCGCAGCCACACGCCCAAGTTCTCCATCCAGAGACACAGCCCTCTGGGCTTTGCCAGACAGTCTCCCCTGCCATTGGGGGCCACCAGCTACACCTACCAGCCCCAGTACAGCCAGGCACTGAGGTCCACCCCTCTCAGCCACTCAGCCTGCCCCACGCCCAACCCCCTCTCCAGGCACAGCCCGGCCCCCTTCACCAAGCCCTCGTCCTTCTACCGCAACACCCCCACCAGAGAGCTTAACCTGGCCCGCAGGGATGGCAGCCCCCTGGACTTGCACCACAATGAGATGAGCCAGCAGGGAGCCATGTTCAACTACGGCAACCGGCTGGGCCGACGCAGCAAGAGCCCCCAGACTATGGGGGGCCACAGCTCCAGGCCAGGCAGCCGGCTCAAGCAGCCCATCGAGCAGATCCCCCTGGAGACGGGGCCCCCCGTGGGGCTGTCCATTGAGGAGGTGGAGCGGCTCAACACGCCACGGCCCCGAAACCCCAGCATCTGCAGCGCCGACCATGGCCGCTCCTCGTCTGAAGAGGACTGCCGGAGGCCCCTGTCACGGGTGCGCAACCCAGCCGATGGTATCCCTGCCCCGGAGTCATCATCTGAGAGCGACTCCCACGACTCCTTCACCTGCTCAGAGATGGAGTACGACCGGGAGAAGCCCGTGGCCTACAGCTCCAGGGTGCCCAAGCTGTCGCAGGTCAACGAGTCAGACGCCGACGATGAGGACTACGGCGGGCGGCTCAAGCAGAGGCGCTACTCCAGCCGGCGGACCGAGGGCGGGCCCGCTGCACAGGCACCGATGACAGACCACTACACTTTGCCCCATAAACTGGGCCAGCAAGCCGGGGGCTTCAACTGGGACAACCTGTTGAACTGGGGCCCAGGCTTCGGCCATTACGTAGATGTATTCAAGGACCTGGCCCTGCTGCCGGAGAACGCAGCCCCGAAAGAAATGAACATTGAGATGAACATTGAGATGAACAGTGGGGATGGGTCAGTCACCATTCTGAATGAAGGGGAGGCCGAGCAATATGTATGAGACTATTTATTACAATCCTGTACAGTATGGTATGTTCTCTAAAAGATAAACTAAGACAATGTAGATAAGAAGCAGAGCACATTGAGAGCACGTTAATTTCTTTGTGGAAATAAGACAACCTTCAATGCAGTAAAGCAGAAAATGACACCTGTAATATTACTTCTAATGGAGTTAGCCCCTTGGAAGAGTATACCAGTCCTTTCCAGACCTCTAATTGTACAATCATCTCTGCGGTCTCATTATGCGTTATACATTAACACTGAATGGTTGGAACAAAAAGCCTGGGTCTGAATTCAATTTGATGACTGCAAAGCTAAATTTGATCTTCATCAAATGTAGCTGGTCTGTATTACCAATAATGTCGCTCCTTTGCGAAACGTCTGTCACATTCACCAGTGAAAGATAAGATGAGCGATAGCATTGAAACACTCGCAAGATAATTTCCAAAGGCCATAGCAATAGAAACCCCAGCCTGTGTCTTTTTTTGTCCTATTTCTAATTTTTAAAAGGAAGCATATGTGTATGATTCTACAACACCTCTAGGCATCCAGATACAGCCCTCATGTAAAAATGAGCACACCACTTTGCTTGCACGGTAATCGAGGCCTGCCAGTGTTATGACCCAAGCACGATAACCGCTCTCTGGCTGTATGTGTTCTCTCAGATGACTGGCTAAGCACTCCAAGAGCTAGGATTAATCAAGTCCCTGCCTTACAGACATTTTAGGATGCTGAGGATACTATTGTTTCTGTTGGCGGGGTTGGGAAGGGAAGGTTCTGTGATGAATGGTCTGGGTCACAATCCCCCGAGCCTGAGTGTTATTTGACCAGCCAAAAGGTTCGGCCGATGATAGCTGATCCATCCCGTCATGACGTGAACCCCACCCTACTACGACTATGAACTTGTGTATATTTGTCTGTTTTCATGGGAAATCATGGATGTCATCGTTGTCAGTGTTTTTGTGCATTATTTTTAAATGTATGGTTTCTACTTTTTGTACTGTTTATTAACTTAAACGACTTAAGATGGGGTTTTATGGATATTCTCACATGCAGAAGTGTGTTCTTACTTTCAGGGAAAGTAAGATTGAATACTTATCTTTTACATTTGTTACATATGTAACGTCAGTATTTTCCCACTTTTGATAAAACTATAACACACTTTACGCTTTGTACATGTAAAAAGCCAATAACAGAATAAAACATATTTATTTAAAGGTCTCTTTCAATACAAAGTGAGCATGTCATGTGGTAAGCAATCCTGTGGGGGAGGCACCTTTTGAGCTCAGATTGCAGCTCATTAATGTGGGTGGTATGGTATTTTATACTCTAAGGACTCTAAGACTGTTGTGAGTAGAGTTTAAATAAAGCATGTGCTGAATTGAACAAAACATTTTAAAAGGCCATTGAGGACCTAAATGAAACTGAGCCACAGTGCTGGCAGCCAAGCACAACATCCAGCGGACTCAGCGACGCAGGGCCCTCTATTGCTTTCAACAATTATTTACATCTGGCTTATTGAGTAGAACAATTTTTTGTAGCCTGATGATCTGGTATGTAACATGCTTATCTTCTCCGTCATCGAGAGAGAGGGGCCACGAAGAGAGAGAGAGAGAGAGAGAGAGAGAGAGAGAGAGAGAGAGAGAGAGAGAGAGAGAGAGAGAGAGAGAGAGAGAGAGAGAGAGAGAGAGAGAGAGAGAGAGAGAGAGAGAGAGAGAGAGAGAGAGAGAGAGAGAGAGAGAGAGAGAGAGAGAGAGAGAGAGAGAGAGAGAGAGAGAGAGTGGGGAGCCATGAACCAAGCGAAGAGTGACAACCCAAATCTGGTAGATTACTGTGGACTCCTGGAGAGGTTCTGTCCTGCCGAGACCAATGTTGACGTAGACTGCTTGGGAATGCTGTACCATGCCGATGCTGAAATAATAACACTCATAAGGATAATGATAGTAAGTGAAAAAGGACCTCGTGTAAACACAAGAGAAGATGAATCCAAATAAACCTCACAGCAGCTCTCTCGCTTTGCTGTGTGAGATTGGCATGGCAGGGTATCAAAATGAAACCGAGAGAGGAGTCGAAGATTGCATAGCATGCACTCCCCTCTAACTAAATGTGAATTAGAAAGGGAGACATACCCCCATAGGTGAGAGAGAGACAGACAGGGGCGGATGGCAAAAATAAATACCAGCAAATGCCAGATGGGATGGTGTTTCTTTTTCCTTAGTGGGCCTAACTTTTTTATTTTTTTTGGTGTGCAAAATCATAATCTTGCTAATAATGAGGGCCTCAAGGGAACAAAATGGCCGGTGTGGGGGCCTGAGGGGGAAAAATGGTCTGGTGTGTTAGATTTCTGGTCCCAGTCCACCCCTGGAGACAAGGCTGCTTCATAAAGGGAGCATTGTCCTACTATATAAAGTATATATATTTGCCCAAGAAGGATTTGTTGTTGCAAAAATTGGTTTGCAGCATTGTCTTTTTGTAATAATTTACATATATAATTTACCATATATATACAGTTAATGTTATTTCAATAGAGTAAAATGGACAACACTCATAGTCTAGAATGACTTCACATGATTAACTATGTAAATTTAGCAGTGCAGTGTGACTACTTTATCAACATTCGCCACATGAAGTTACCAAAGTTGAAATTGGAACAAGTTGTTTTCCAAGCAAGTGATAATGACGGAGATGCCAACAAGACTAGAGCTAGAGGCAATTTCCCATGTACAGGTGAAGTCGGAAGTTTACATACACCTTAGCCAAATACATTTAAACTCAGTTTTTCACAATTCCTGACATTTTATCCTAGTAAAAATTCCCTGTCTTAGGTCAGTTAGGATCACCACTTTTTTTTAAGAATGTGAAATGTCAGAATAATAGTAGAGAGAATGATTTATTTCAGCTTTAATTTCTTTCATCACATTCCCAGTGGGTCAGAGGTTTACATACACTCAATTAGTATTTGGTACATTGCTGTTAAATTGTTCAACTTGGGTCAAACGTTTCGGGTAGCCTTCCACAAGCTTCCCACAATAAGTTGGGTGAATTTGGGCCCATTCCTCCTGACAGAGCTGGTGTAACTGAGTCAGGTTTGCAGGCCTCCTTGCTCGCACACACTTTTTTCAGTTTTGCCCACACATATTCTGTAGGATTGAGGTCAGGGCTTTGTGATGGCCACTCCAATACCTTGACTTTGTTGTCCTTAAGCCATTTTCCCACAACTTTGGAAATATGTTTGGGGTCATTGTCCATTTGGAAGACCCATTTGCGACCAAGCTTTAACTTCCTGACTGATGTCTTGAGATGTTGCTTCAATGTATCCACATCATTTTCCCTGCCTCATGATGCCATCTATTTTGTGAAGTGCATCAGTCCCTCCTGCAGCAAAGCACTCCCACAACATGATGCTGCCACCCCTGCTTCACGGTTGGGATGGTGTTCTTCGGCTAGTAAGCCTCCCCATTTTTCCTCCAAACATAATTATGGTCATTATGGCCAAGCAGTTCTATTTTTGTTTCATCAGACCAGAGGACATTTCTAGTTTTTTTATGGCGGTTTTGGAGCAGTGGCTTCTTTGCTAAGCGGCCTTTCAGGTTAAGTCAATATAGGACATGTTTTACTGTGGATATAGATACTTTTGTACCTGTTTCATCCAGCATCTTCAAGGTCCTTTAATGTTATTCTGGGATTGATTTGCACTTTGCACTTTGCACCAAAGTACGTTAAGTGACACCCCATACGTCTAGTGACACCCCATCCCGGATCCGGGAGCGTAATCATCGACTGACACTAATTAGCATAACGCAACGGACATAAATATTACTAGAAAATGTTCCTATTCATGAAAATCACAAGTGAAATATATTGAGACACAGCTTAGCCTTTTGTTAATCACCCTGTCATCTCAGATTTTCAAAATATGCTTTACAGCCAAAGCAAGACAAGCATTTGTGTAAGTTTATCGATAGCCTAGCATAGCATTATGTCCAGCTAGCAACAGGTAACTTGGTCAAAATCAGAAAAGCAATCAAATTAAATCGTTTACCTTTGATGAGCTTTGGATGTTTTCACTCACGAGACTCCCAGTTAGATAGCCAATGTTCCTTTTTTCCAAAAATATTAGTTTTGCAGGCGAAATAGCTCCGTTTGTTCTTCACGTTTGGCTGAGAAATCGACCGGAAATTGCGGTCACGACAACCCCGGAAAATATTCCAAATTAGCTCCATAATATTGACAGAAACATGGCAAACGTTGTTTATAATCAATCCTCAAGGTGTTTTTCAAATATCTATTCGATAATATATCCATCGGGACAATTGTTTTTTCAGTAGGACCGTTTGGAAAAATGGCTACCTCTGTATTTTACGCGAGAATCACTCTGAGAGCAATCAGGTGACCACTTACACAATGTAGCCGCTTACGGGTATTCTTCAACATAAAGGCGTAAAACTATTTCACAATGCTGTAGACACCTTGGGGAATACGTAGAAAAAGTAATCCCATTCACTGCTCAATAGGGACGCATTGGAACGCAGAGCTTTCAAAACATGAGGCACTTCCGGATTGGATTTTTCTCAGGCTTTCGCCTGCAATATCAGTTCTGTTATACTCACAGACAATATTTTTACAGTTTTGGAAACTTTAGAGTGTTTCTATCCTAAGCTGTCAATTCTATGCATATTCTAGCGTCTTGTCCTGACAAAATATCCTGTTTACTTTGGGAACGTTATTTTTCCAAAAATGAAAATACTGCCCACTAGTCACAAGAGGTTTTAATCTCTAGTAGACAGAACGCGTCGCCTTCCTGAGCGGTATGATGGCTGCGTGGTCCCATGGTGTTTATACTTGGGTACTATTGTTTGTACAGATGAAAGTGGTACGTTCAGGACTTTGGAAATTGCTCCCAAAGATAAACCAGACTTGTGGAGGACTACAATTGTTTTCTGAGGTCTTGGCTGATTTCTTTTTATTTTCCCATGTTGTCTAGCAAAGAGGCACTGAGTTTGAGGCCTTTAAATACATCCACAGGTACACCTCCAATTGACTCAAATGATGTCAATAAGCCTATCAGAATCTTCTAAAGCCACAACATAATTTTCTATAATTTTCCAAGCTGTTTATAGGCACAGTTAACTTAGTGTATTTAAACTTCTGACACACTGGAATTGTGATACAGTGAATTATAAGTGAAATAATCTGTTGGAAAAATGACTTTTGTCATGGACAGAGTAGATGTCCTAACCGACTTGCCAAAACTATGGTTTGTTAACAAGAAATTTGTGGAGTGGTTGAAAAACAAATTTTAATGACTCCAAACTAAGTGTATATAAACTTCTGACTTCAACTGTCCATACCCCAACTAGAAGCCATGGATTACAGGCAACTGGGCTAAAGGGTAGAGTTGCCGCTTTAAAGGAGCGGTACTCTAACGCGGAAGCTTATAAGAAATCCTGCTATAACCCCACGACGAGCCATCAAACAGGCAAAGCGTCAGGACTAAGATCAAATCGTACTACACCAGCTCCGAAGCTCGTCGGATGTGGCAGGGCTTGCAAACTATTACAGACTACAAAGGGAAGCACAGTCTGTAGCCATGAAATGCTTTGAAAAGCTGGTCATGGCTCACATCAACACCATTATCCCAGAAACCCTAGACCCATTCCCATTTGCATACCGCACCAACAGATCGACAGATGATGCAATCTCTATTGCACTCCACACTGCCTTTTCAAACCTGTACAAAAAGAACACCTATGTGAGAATGCTATTCATTGACTACAGCTCAGCGTTCAACACCATAGTGCCCTCAAAGCTCATCACTAAGCTAAGGACTGTGGGACTAACACCTCCCTCTGCAACTGGATCCTGGACTTCATGACAGGCTGCCCCCAGGTGGTAAGGGTAGATAACAACACATAGGCCACGCTGATCCTCAACACGGGGGCCCCTCAGGTTTGCGTGCTCAGTCCCCTCCTGTGCTCCCTTTCACTCATGACTGCACAGCCAGGCATGACACCAACATCATCATTAAGTTTGCTGATGACACAACAGTTATAGGCCTGTTCACCAACAACAACGAGACAGCCTATAGGGAGGAGGTCAGAGACCTGACCATGTGGTGCAATGACAACAGCCCCTCCCTCAGTGTGATCAAGACAAAGGAAATTATTGTGGAGTACAGGAAAAGGAGGACCGAGCATCCCCCCCTCCATTTAAAATCAGCTGGGCTTGACAATCTGGACCCTCTATTTCTGAAACTATCCGCCGCCACTGTCGCAACCCCTATTACCAGCCTGTTCATACTCCCTTTCATATTGTCTGAGATTGGAAAGCTGCCGTAGTCATCCCACTCTTCAAAGGGGGAGACACCCTGGACCCAAACTGTTACAGACCTATATCCATCCTGCCCTGCCTGTTTACATACCCTACATTATTCATTACATTTACATTTTACATTTAAGTCATTTAGCAGACGCTCTTATCCAGAGCGACTTACAAATTGGTGCATTCACCTTATGACATCCAGTGGGACAGTCACTTAACAATAGTGCATCTAAAACTTAGGGGGGGTGGGGTGAGAGGGATTACTTAACCTATCCTAGGTATTCCTTAAAGAGGTGGGGTTTCAGGTGTCTCCGGAAGGTGGTGATTGACTCCGCTGTCCTGGCGTCGTGAGGGAGTTTGTTCCACCATTGGGGGGCCAGGGCAGCGAACAGTTTTGACTGGGCTGAGCGGGAGCTGTACTTCCTCAGTGGTAGGGAGGCGAGCAGGCCAGAGGTGGATGAACGCAGTGCCCTTGTTTGGGTGTAGGGCCTGATCAGAGCCTGGAGGTGCTGAGGTGCCGTTCCCCTCACAGCTCCGTAGGCAAGCACCATGGTCTTGTAGCGGATGCGAGCTTCAACTGGAAGCCAGTGGAGAGAGCGGAGGAGCGGGGTGACGTGAGAGAACTTGGGAAGGTTGAACACCAGACGGGCTGCGGCGTTCTGGATGAGTTGAAGGGGTTTAATGGCACAGGCAGGGAGCCCAGCCAACAGCGAGTTGCAGTAATCCAGACGGGAGATGACAAGTGCCTGGATTAGGACCTGCGCCGCTTCCTGTGTGAGGCAGGGTCGTACTCTGCGGATGTTGTAGAGCATGAACCTACAGGAACGGGCCACCGCCTTGATGTTAGTTGAGAACGACAGGGTGTTGTCCAGGATCACGCCAAGGTTCTTGGCGCTCTAGGAGGAGGACACAATGGAGTTGTCAACCGTGATGGCGAGATCATGGAACGGGCAGTCCTTCCCCGGGAGGAAGAGCAGCTCCGTCTTGCCGAGGTTCAGCTTGAGGTGGTGATCCGTCATCCACACTGATATGTCTGCCAGACATGCAGAGATGCGATTCGCCACCTGGTCATCAGAAGGGGGAAAGGAGAAGATTAATTGTGTGTCGTCTGCATAGCAATGATAAGAGAGACCATGTGAGGTTATGACAGAGCCAAGTGACTTGGTGTATAGCGAGAATAGGAGAGGGCCAAGAACAGAGCCCTGGGGGACACCAGTGGTGAGAGCGCGTGGTGAGGAGACAGATTCTCGCCACGCCACCTGGTAGGAGCGACCTGTCAGGTAGGACGCAATCCAAGCGTGGGCCGCGCCGGAGATGCCCAACTCGGAGAGGGTGGAGAGGAGGATCTGATGGTTCACAGTATCGAAGGCAGCCGATAGATCTAGAAGGATGAGAGCAGAGAGAGAGAGTTAGCTTTAGCAGTGCGGAGCGCCTCCGTGATACAGAGGAGAGCAGTCTCAGTTGAATGACTAGTCTTGAAACCTGACTGATTTGGATCAAGAAGGTCATTCAGAGAGAGATAGCGGGAGAGCTGGCCAAGGACAGCACGTTCAAGAGTTTTGGAGAGAAAAGAAAGAAGGGATACTGGTCTGTAATTGTTGACATCGGAGGGATCGAGTGTAGGTTTTTTCAGAAGGGGTGCAACTCTCGCTCTCTTGAAGACGGAAGGGACGTAGCCAACGGTCAGGGATGAGTTGATGAGCGAGGTGAGGTAAGGGAGAAGGTCTCCGGAAATGGTCTGGAGAAGAGAGGAGGGGATAGGGTCAAGCGGGCAGGTTGTTGGGCGGCCGGCCGTCACAAGACGCGAGATTTCATCTGGAGAGAGGGGAGAAAGAGGTCAGAGCACAGGGTAGGGCAGTGTGAGCAGAACCAGCAGTGTCGTTTGACTTAGCAAACGAGGATCGGATGTCGTCGACCTTCTTTTCAAAATGGTTGACGAAGTCATCTGCAGAGAGGGAGGAGGGGGGAGGGGCGGAGGATTCAGGAGGGAGGAGAAGGTGGCAAAGAGCTTCCTAGGGTTAGAGGCAGCAGCTTGGAATTTAGCGTGGTAGAAAGTGGCTTTAGCAGCAGAGACAGAGGAGGAAAATGTAGAGAGGAGGGAGTGAAAGGATGCCAGGTCCGCAGGGAGGCGAGTTTTCCTCCATTTCCGCTCGGCTGCCCGGAGCCCTGTTCTGTGAGCTCGCAATGAGTCATCGAGCCACGGAGCGGGAGGGGAGGACCGAGCCGGCCTGGAGGATAGGGGACATAGAGAGTCAAGGGATGCAGAGAGGGAGGAGAGGAGGGTTGAGGAGGCAGAATCAGGAGATAGGTGGGAGAAGGTTTGAGCGGAGGGAAGAGATGATAGGATGGAAGAGGAGAGAGTAGCGGGGGAGAGAGAGCGAAGGTTGGGACGGCGCGATACCATCCGAGTAGGGGCAGTGTGGGAGGTGTTGGATGAGAGCGAGAGGGAAAAGGATACAAGGCAGTGGTCGGAGACTTGGAGGGGAGTTGCAATGAGGTTAGTGGAAGAACAGCATCTAGTAAAGATGAGGTCGAGCGTATTGCCTGCCTTGTGAGTAGGGGGAAGGTGAGAGGGTGAGGTCAAAAGAGGAGAGGAGTGGAAAGAAGGAGGCAGAGAGGAAAGAGTCAAAGGTAGACGTGGGGAGGTTAAAGTCGCCCAGAACTGTGAGAGGTGAGCCGTCCTCAGGAAAGGAGCTTATCAAGGCATCAAGCTCATTGATGAACTCTCCGAGGGAACCTGGAGGGCGATAAATGATAAGGATGTTAAGCTTGAAAGTGCTAGTAACTGTGACAGCATGGAATTCAAAGGAGGCGATAGACAGATGGGTAAGGGGAGAAAGAGAGAATGACCACTTGGGAGAGATGAGGATCCCGGTGCCACCACCCCGCTGACCAGACGCTCTCGGGGTGTGCGAGAACACGTGGGCGGACGAAGAGAGAGCAGTAGGAGTAGCAGTGTTGTCTGTGGTGATCCATGTTTCCGTCAGGGCCAAGAAGTCGAGGGACTGGAGGGAGGCATGGGCTGAGATGAACTCTGCCTTGTTGACCGCAGATTGGCAGTTCCAGAGGCTACCGGAGACCTGGAACTCCACGTGGGTCGTGCGCGCTGGGACCACCAGAGTAGGGTGGCCGCGGCCACGCGGTGAGGAGCGTTTGTATGGTCTGTGCAGAGAGGAGAGAACAGGGATAAACCGACACATAGTTGACAGGCTACAGAAGAGGCTACGCTAATGCAAAGGAGATTGGAATGACAAGTGGACTACACGTCTCGAATGTTCAGAAAGTTAAGCTACGTAGCAAGAATCTTATTGACTAAAATGATACAGTACTGCTGAAGTAGGCTAGCTGGCAGTGGCTGCGTTGTTGACACTACACTAATCAAGTCGTTCCGTTGAGTGTAATAGTTTCTGCAGTGTTGCTATTCGGGGGCTAGCAGGCTAGCTAGCAGTGTTGTTTACGTTACGTTGCGTTAAAAGAACGACAATAGATGGCTAGCGAACCTAGAAAATCGCTCTAGACTACACAATTATCTTTGATACAAAGACGGCTATGTAGCTAGCTAAGTAGCTAGCTACGATCAAACAAATCAAACCGTTGTACTGTAATGAAAATGAAGTGAAAATGTGATACAACCTGTGAATGCGACCGGGTAGTTGAGTTCTATACAGAAGACGTTGGCTAGCGTTGGCTAGCTGTTGGCTAGCTAGCAGAGTCACCTACGTTAAGGACGACAAATAGCTGGCTAGCTAACCTCGGTAAATTAAGATAATCACTCTAAGACTACACACTCTAAACCTAAACAACACAATTATCTTGGATACGATGATACGATGATACGAAGACAGCAAAGACAGCTATGTAGCTAGCTAACACTAAACTAATCAAGTCGTTCAGTTGAGTGTAACAGTTTCTCCAGTGCAGCTAATCAGTGGACGTTAGCTAGCTGGCTAGTGAAGACTACGTTAGGACGGCGAAATACGATAATTACGCAATTATCTTTGATACAAAGACGGCTATGTAGCTAGCTGAGAAGAAATTGCTAAGATAAGACAAATCAAACCGTTGTGATATAATGAAATATAATGAAAAAGTTATACTACCCGTTGGAGCGACGTGCAGATGCGACCACTCGCTCCAACCGGAACCGGATTTCCCATTCATCTCATATGTATACGTACGTATATACTGTACTCTATATCATCTACTGCATCCTTATGTAATACATGTATCGCTAGCCACTTTAACTATGCCACTTTGTTTACATACTCATCTCATATGTATATACTATACTCGATACCATCTACTGTATCTTGCCTATGCTGCTCTGTACCATCACTCATTCATATATCTTTATGTACATATTCTTTATCCCCTTACACTGTGTATAAGACAGTAGTTTTGGAATTGTTAGTTAGATTACTTGTTGGTTATTACTGCATTGTCGGAACTAGAAGCACAAGCATTTCGCTACACTCGCATTAACATCTGCTAACCATGTGTATGTGACAAATACCATTTGATTTGATTTGATTTTATCTAAGGTCTTCGAAAGCCAAGTCAACAAACAGATCACTGACCATCTCGAATCCCACCGTACCTTCTACGCTGTGCAATCTGGTTTCCGAGCCGGTCACGGGTGCACCTCAGCCACGCTCAAGGTACTAAATGATATCATAACCGCCATCGATAAAAGACAGTACTGTGCAGCCGTCTTCATCGACCTGGCCAAGGCTTTCGAATCTGTCAGTCACCATATTCTTATCGGCAGACTCAGTAGCCTCGTTTTTTCTAATGACTGCCTTGCCTGGTTCACCAACTACTTTGCAGACAGAGTTCAGTGTGTCAAATCGGAGGGCATGTTGTCCGGTCCTCTGGTAGTCTCTATGGGGGTGCCACAAGATTCAATTCTCGGGCCGACTCTTTTCTCTGTATATATCAATGATGTTGCTCTTGCTGCGGGTGATTCCCTGATCCACCTCTGCGCAGACGACACCATTCTGTATACTTCTGGCCCTTCCTTGGACACTGTGCTATCTAACCTCCAAACAAGCTTCAATGCCATACAACGCTCCTTCCGTGGCCTCCAACTGCTCTTAAACGCTAGTAAAACCAAATTCATGCTTTTCAACCATTCGCTGCCTGCACCCGTACGCCCGACTAGCATCACCACCCTGGATGGTTCCGACCTAGAATATTTGGACATCTATAAGTACCTAGGTGTCTGGCTAGACTGTAAACTCTCCTTCCAGACTCATATCAAACATCTCCAATCTAAAATCAAATCTAGAGTCGGCTTTCTATTCCGCAACAAAGCCTCCTTCACTCACGCTGCCAAACTTACCTTAGTAAAACTGACTACCAATCCCCAACTTTGGCGATGTCATCTACAAAATAGCTTCCAATACTCTACTCAGCAAACTGGATACAGTTTATCACAGTGCCATCCGTTTTGTTACTTAAGCACCTTACACCACCCACCACTGCGACCTGTATGCTCTAGTCGGCTGGCCCTCGCTACATATTCGTCGCCAGACCCACTGGCTCCAGGTCATCTACAAGTCCATGCTAGGTAAAGCTCCGCCTTATCTCAGTAGCATGCGCTCCAGCAGGTGTATCTCACTGATCATCCCTAAAGCTAACACCTCATTTAGCGCCTTTCCTTCCAGTTCTCTGCTGCCTGTGACTGGAATGAATTGAAAAATCGCTGAAGTTGGAGACTTTTATCTCCCTCACCAACTTTAAACATCTGCTATCTGAGCAGCTAACCGATCGCTGCAGCTGTACATAGTCCATCGGTAAATAGCCCACCCAATTTACCTACCTCATCCCCATACTGTTTTTATTTATTTACTTTTCTGCTCTTTTGCACACCAGTATCTCTAACTGCACATGACCATCTGATTGTTTATCACTCCAGTGTTAATCTGCAAAATTGTAATTATTCGCCTACCTCCTCATGCCTTTTGCACACAATGTATATAGACTATTTTTTTTTCTACTGTGTTATTGACTTATTTATGGTTTACATTTACATTTACATTTAATGTAATGTAATGGTTTACTCCATGTGTAACTCTGTGTTGTTGTCTGTTCACACTGCTATGCTTTATCTTGGCCAGGTCGCAGTTGTAAATGAGAACTTGTTCTCAACTAGCCTACCAGGTTAAATAAAGGTGAAATAAAAAATAAATACAAATAAATTATCATCTATGGGGCTGTAGTGGAGAAGGTTGAGAGCTTCAAGTTCCTTGGTGTCCACATCACCAACAAAGTAACATGGTCCAAGCACACCAAGACAGTCGTGAAGAGGGCATGAGAAAATCTATTCCCCCTCAGGAGACTGAAAAGATTTGGCAAAGTTTTTGCAGCTGCACCATCGAGAGTATCATAACGGATTGCATCACTGCCTGGTATGGCAACTGCTCCGCCTCCAATCACAATGCACTACAGAGGGTAGTGCGTACGGCCCGGTACGTCACCGGGGCCAAGGTTCCTGCCATCCAGGACCTCTATATCTGGCAGTGTCATTGGAAAGCCCTAAAATGTGTCAAAGACTCCAGCCACATTGTCATAGACTGTTGTCTCTGCTACCGCACGGCAAGCGGTAGCAGAGCGCCAAGTCTAGGTCCAAGAGGCTTCTAAACAGCTTCTAACCCCAAGCCATAAGACTCCTGAACAGCTAATCAAATGGCTCCCCAGACTATTTGCATTGTTCCCCCCTTCTACGCTGCTGCTACTCTTTGTTATTATCTAGGCATAGTCACTTTAGTAACTCTACCTAGATGTACAGTACATATTACCTAAATTACCTCGACACCAGTGCTCCCGCACATTGACTGTGTACCGGTACCCCCTGTATATAGCCCCACTATTGTTATTTACTGCTGCTCTTTAATTAATTGTTATTCTTTCTCTTACTTTTTTTGTTATTTTCTTAAAACTGCATTGTTGGTTAAGGGATTGTAAGTAAGCATTTCACTGTAAGGTCCAAATGTGACAAATACAACTTGATTTGATTTGATTAATTAAACTGATGTATAGTGCAACGAGTGATTGCTTGAAGTACCTAGGAAACTGTTGTCGTGTCTTTCGCTATGCCGGATTAAGTGATATGACATGCTATTCTATAAAATAATTTATCCGTAATTAATAATACCTGACTGAGCTAATCATGTAAATGTAATTAACTAGAGAGTCGGGGCACCACGAAATAATATTTATAGAGATGTTATCTTCTGAATAACCTCTTAAAGGCCTAGTAATATTTCACATCAATAGCAGTCAATATTAATTGTCATCTTAATTCAGTCTCATCTGAAAGTTGTAAATTATTGGTTATCTGCACGGACCCTGGCTAACAAGTTGAATCAGCAATGCAAAATTGGGTTTAATTATTTATTTACTAAATACCTTACTAATCACACAGAATTACACATACACATAATTAAATCATAACTTGATTACAAAGTACTTCATACAGGAAAACGTCCCTAGTGGGCGGAACAGATATGACAGCTTGTTACACAAAAGAAAAGGGGCTGGGTTTGAGTGAAAGAGCGGGAAGACTGAGGAACAAAGGGTGAAGCTGTGCTATTGTAAATACAGTATCTTATGCATTCTAAATTACCGCCCATTTTGGAAAATGCAACAAATATTTACTCTGAGCTGCGCTTCAGGAGGTTGGTGGTAGATGGAAGGCCGTGTTGCCCAACCAAGTCCTTTGTCCTATGAAGAATGTCTCTGCTGGTAAATTGAATATGTTGTAGTAACGTTGTTGTGTGGTAGACGGGATACTCTGTCTGTTCCTTCCTAACCCTTGTTTGCAGCGGCTGTTGCTAACTCAACGGCTAGGAGGTATCAATTCTGTAGTGAATAAGAGTTCAAAGTTCATATCATTCGCAACCAAAGCTCACGCTGATGTTGGCTTCGTTCTGTAGTTATTATCTGAACCATTCTGACATCGGGCAGTCGTCCTCACATCCTCGGAACAGGAGGTTATATTGTCGTCAAGGCTTTATATCGGAAGGGAGAGGAGGGCGTGTTTGAAAAGTTTTATAGCCCATGTCCCTTCACTGGGGCGGGCCACTGATTGAGCAGAGCCCTACCTTGTGAAAACCCAAATCTCACATTTTAGAAGCTAAAATCACATTTCATCCCATCACAAATAATTTCATATTCAAACATTTAATTTGAACAACAATTCCATGTGAATCCGATAACTCTGATGTGTAGACATTCCACTGTAGAGTTTATGTCATCTTATCATTGATGAGAATGTCTCAGATGACAACCGAACTGACATCATATTTATTAAGTACCACCGCATATGTTCAATTGGTCGGATTACCAGAATATAGTTAATTTCCCCCCACCTTCTGATGTTCCCAGAATCTCTATGTTAACCAAGGGTTTTTCAAATGTAACATCAGTAGGGTAGAAAGAGGAAAAAGGGGGAAGAGGTATTTATGACTGTCATAAACCTACCCCCAGGCCAACATCATGACACTGTGGTACAATTTCGATTGAGTAGTGTACCGAGTTACAATGTTCTGTGCTAGGTCTTAGCAGCATTGACTTGGTCTCAGTTGTCTCTTTGCTCTATAGAAATTCCCCCCAAAAGGGATTTAGCCCACATGTTTCTACTTGTTATCTTATGTTCGGTCTGACTGGTTATTGCTTGTTGACCATTGCTTGTTGACAATCTATTTTTCTATGTTTTTGTCTTGAAGCTGAGATCATTGATGATTTGAAGGAGACCTCTCTCTGTGATGGGTTGAAGACACTGTTCACTGTCGATACTGGGGTCATAGCTGATTGTATCTCTTCCTAAATCAGTCATATCTCTTTCTCTGGTTGACACTATCTTTCCAAGTCCAAGGAAAGATGACAGAAAACCCCATGGCAAATACAGTACAGAGTGTTCTTTTTTCCCAGGGGACACTACTTCAACCTTTTGCCAAGCACGGAGAGCTAGGTGGCACTTAAGTCAGCATCCCCCTGAATTAGAAAACAAAAGAAACTGCTGAGCCAGTAATGTCACATCGTTTGACTATGTAGTGGCACTGAAATGGGATGTTTGGTACTAGTTGATGTTCACTGCTTAGCACTTAACAGACACTTCTGTTTAGCCTACATTATACTACGCCTTGGACTAGAAAATGTGCCAAGTCATAGAAACAATATATATTATATTCCAAAGATGTGCAGACATAGAAAAGTATGTTTATTTTTCCCTTTCCCTACAGTTTAATTAATTGATGCTTTCATGTCAGTTGAAAGGCATCGACTTGGCTGCAGTACGCACAGCATTGACAAACACTTTCGAAGGCAACGACACAGCTTTGATGCAGATGTGAACATGAACACTCCTTATTAAGATGAAGCAATAATTTGTAGATGTGTCTTTTGCTGTTATTTCACGTGCGCGTATTTCACGAATGAGCCAGTGATTTGTCTTCCTTGTATCCATCAAGGCCTTAAGATTCTGTAAGGATACCTGAACACCTGCCCCAAGAAGATAGTCATTGTATGACATTTCAATTAGTAGATCATCACCTTCAGCTTTAAAGACATGAAAGATGCCACTTCCCGGAATAGGATTTAGGCTTGACCAACAACTCTTGACTCTTGTTAGTGGATAAGGATCATGGTCATATGACAATGCTTTTAATTAAAAGCCACGTCATTTAAGCTGTTATTGTTTAATCAAACACCATGACGCCCTGAATCTTAGGAATAATCAATCTTTATAAACAAACTCTGGGCAGATTTTGAAGGAACTGGATGATTTAAGAAAGGCAATTTCGCCACACCACATCCTCTTATAAACATGGGGGAGAAGTCAAAGTAAACAGAGAAGATATCAAAACAATTTTAATTTGACTTTTATTCTATGACACGTGTGGATTTAAAAATAGTTTCGCTCAGCACTAAGCTACATTTGAAGTCGGAAATTTACATACACATAGGTTGGAGTCATTAAAACTCATTTTTCAACCACTCCACAAATTTATTGTTAAACAAACTATAGTTTTGGCAAGTCGGCCTTTAAACAGCTTGGAAAATTCCAGAAAATGATGTCATTGCTTTAGAAGTTTCTGATAGGCTAATTGACATCATTTGAGTCAATTGGCGGTGTACCTGTGGATGTATTTCAAGGCCTACCTTCAAACTCAGTGCTTCTTTGCTAGACATCATAGGAAAATCAAAAGAAAATAGCCAAAATTGTAAATCTCCACAGGTCTGGTTCATCCTTGGGAGCAATTTCCAAATTCTTGAAGGTACCACGTTCATCTGTACAACAATAGTACGCAAGTATAAACACCATGGGACCACGCAGCCGTCATACCGCTCAGGAAGGAGACGCGTTCTGTCTACTAGAGATTAACGTACATTGGTGCGAAAAGTGAAAATCAATCCCAAAACAGCAAAGGACCATGTGAAGATGCTGGAGGAAACAGGTTCAAAATGATCTATATCTGTCACGGTCTTCCTCCTCTTCACCTGAAGAGGAGAGGCGAGAAGGATCAGAGGACCAAAATGCGGCGTGGTATGTGTTCATAGTGAATTTTAATAAAGAGAACACTGAACACTGCAACACTATACAAAAGAGTAACAAAAACAATAAACCAATGACGACCGTGAAGCTACAAATGAGACCTGTTCTGACACAAGCCACTAACATAGACAATCACCCACCAACAAACAGTGCAACCCAGGCTACCTAAGTATGATTCTCAATCAGAGACAACTAATGACACCTGCCTCTGATTGAGAACCATACTAGGCCGAAACATAGAAATCCCCAAACCATAGAAAAACAAACATAGACTGCCCACCCAACTCACGCCCTTACCATACTAAATAAATACAAAACAAAGGAAATAAAGGTCAGAACGTAACAGTATCCATAATAAAACAAGTCCTATATCGACATAACCTGAAAGGCCGCTCAGCAAGGAAGAAGCCACTGCTCCAAAACCGCCATAAGAAAGCCAGACTACGGTTTGCAAATGCACATGGGGACAAAGATCATACTATTTGAAGAAATGTCCTCTGGTCTGATGAGGACTGTTTGGCCATAATGACTATTGTCATGTTTGGAGGAAAAAATGGGAGGCTTGCAAGCCGAAGAACACCATCCCACCATGAAGCAGGGGGGGTGGCAGCATCATGTTGTGGGGGTGCTTTGGTGCACTGCAGAAAATAGATGGCGTCATGAGGATGGAAAATGATGTGGATGCATTGAAGCAACATCTCAAGACATCAGTCAGGAAGTTAAAACTTGGTCGCAAATGGGTCTTCCAAATGGACAATGACCCCAATCATACTTCCAAAGTTGTGGCAAAATGGCTTAAGGACAACAATGTCAAGGTATTGGAGTGGCCATCACAAAGCCCTGACCTCAGGAGGCCTGCAAACCTGACTCAGTTACACCAGCTCTGTCAGGAGGAATGGGTCAAAATTCACCCAACTTATTGTGGGAAGCTTTTGGAAGGCTACCCGAAACGTTTGACCCAAGTTAAACCATTTTAAGGTAATGCTAACAAATACTAATTGAGTGTATATCAACTTCTGACCCACTGGGAATGTGATGAAATAAATTAAAGCTGAAATAAATAATTCTCTCTACTATTATTCTGAAATGTCACATTCTTCAAATAAAGTGGTGATCCTAACTGACCTAAGACAGGGAATTTTTACTAGGATTAAATGTCAGGAATTGTGAAAAACTGAGTTTAAATGTATTTGGCTAAGGTGTATGTAAACATCCGACTTCAACTGTACGTAAGTCTCTGTGGGGACGACATCATCGATGCACTTATTGATAAAGCCACTGACTGATGTGGTGTATTCCTCAATGCCATCGGAAGAATCCCGGAACATATTCCAGTCTGTGCTAGCCAAACAGTCCTGTAGGTTAGCATCTGCTTCATCTGACCACTTTTTTATAGACAGAGTCACTGGTGCTTCCTTCATAAATGTTTTCTTGTAAGGAGGAATCAGGAGGATAGAATTATGGTCAGATTTGCCAAATGGAGGGTTGAGGGAGAGCTTTGTACACGTCTATGTGTGTGGAGGAAAGGTGGTCTAGATTTTTTCCCCTCTGGGTGCACATTTAACATGCTGATATAAATTAGGTAAAGCTGATTTAAGTTTCCCTGCATTAAAGTCCCCAGCCACTAGGAGCGCCGCGTCTGGATGAGCGTTTTTCTGTTTGCTTATGGCGGTATACAGCTCTATGAGTGAGGTTTTTGTGCCACTATCTGTCTGTGGTGGTATATAGAAAAAATACAGATGAAAACTCTCTAGGTAGATAGTGTGGTCTTCAGCTTATCAGGCGAGCAAAACCTCTTCCTTAGAATCGTGCACCAGCTGTTTACATATATGCATATGCCCCCGCCGTGTGTCTTACCAGAGGCTGCTAGTCTATCCTGCCGATAGAGTGTATAAACCGCCAGCTGTATGTTCTTAATGTCGTCATTCAGCCATGACTCGGTGAAACATAAGATATTGCAGCTTTTAATTTCCCGTTGGTAGGATGTACGTGCCTTCAGTTTGTCCCATTTCTTTTCCAGCGATTGAATATTAGCTAGCAGGACAGAAGGCAAAGGCAGATTAGCCACTCGTCGCCTACTCCTCACAAGACACCCTGATCTTTTTCAGCAAAATCTCAGTTTCCATCTCCAGCGAATGAGGCCTGGTCAGGTGTCTGTAATATATCCCTCCCGTCTGACTCATTGAACAAAAACTCTTTGTCTAATCTAAGGTGAGTCCTCTCAGTTCTGTTGTCCAGAAGCTCTTTTCAGTCATACGAGACGGTAGCAGCAACATTATGTACAAAAGTTACGAACAACGCGAAAAATCATTATGTGAATTTTTTTATTTTTTATTATCACACTCACGGTTAGTCCTTTTCCATGTACTTTTCCCAAAGAAGAGACCAGTTTTAAGCGAGGTATACACAGTCTTATTGTAAAGCATATCTTTATAATATTCCCTTTTTTCAGTGACTGTGAGGCCCAGACCGGACAGCTCTGAATTATGAGTTGCTGATTTGTTCTCTCAACTACAATAAGAAATGTAGAAACAGCTGCCTTCTATATAATCACCATGTATTTCAGTACAGCATGGCTGTTATAATGTTTATGAAATCATTCTATAGGGTGATTTTACACACACTGACCTTCTGGGCAGCAACTCTAAGCAGCAACTCGACCAGAGGACCTTTTCAGTACTTCCTGTGGACTTAGAGGAATTGGATGATGGTCATAATGTAAAATACCACCATTTAATAATGTATTTCCTCGTTAGAATTTGGCTGCACTGGGTGGCATCCCAAGTAGGACTTTGGAACTCAAGTAGAAGTATGGATCCCAAGTAGGACTATGGCTCCCAAGTAGGACTATGGATCCCAAATTGACCTAATTCTGTACCTGAGGGGATTTTGTACTTCAATAGTTTTAGTCTTTTTCTCTTTAACAGGCTTGCATGTACATATAGAGGGGATAAACAACATTCATGTCCAAATAAATGCTTCTCTTTAGTGTGAAGGAATGCACAGACACTTGGCAGCTGTTTCAGGCACATTAATTTTCACAAAAACATTCTTTGCCTAAATGTCCACCTTCACTCATTGCGTATACATCAGCCGCTCCGTGTCCCCTTTGGACTTTCCCATGCCCCCACTATCTTTTCTCAAGTCTTCATCTTTTCATGCTGTCAGGCGAGCTCTCGGCAGCCTCATTGCTTGTTCCAAGGTCTGGGCTTCATGCTAATTGTGTGTCAATGGCTGGGTTACCTCCCAGCTACATAATGCACCTTGTTTCCTCAGCTCAATCTGGACTGAACCATTTGTGGTCTCATTAAAATGCAGGAGGAGAAGAAAGGGACTGTATAAGGCAAGCCATGCTCCGAGCATTTGATGTAAACTACGATACAAGAAAAACGTGATTAGTGGTATTGTTTTGGAGGGAAACGGATAGCACAATTCCGGATGGGGGTCAATCACTGTATTAAGTTCTTTAAGGATGAGATTGGACATACTTTACTTTAATCCATAAGGAGTTTGTTGTATTAAAATCATCTGAGCATATCTTATTAAAAGTGCTTCACTTGTATTGACCGAATCTGTCAGTTTGAATGGCAGTGCTGTCATGCACTTGATTTTGACATTATCCTTAATGTCTGTACAAGATAGCACAAGAGGTAAAGCCCCTTTCCGTGGGTTAAGTGGGAGTTCCTAAGTGAATGGCACACATAAATTGTTCTAATTGTGTCCACATAAACCACAACCACTCAGCATGACCATCTAGTCAAGTGGGCTTGCTTTGATCTTCTCAGAAAGAGAGCAAGGGGAGAGCACATGGAAGCAAAACATGGAAGAGAAAAAACATCATCAACAATTAAAATGTGCCCAATTATTGGACCATAAATAAAAGCCTAATTAGCATAAATTGCTTCCACATTGTTGCTATTTTTATATTATTATTATTTATTTTTTGGGAACAGTCTCTAAAGTATTCAACATTAGTGTAATGTTTGCTTGAGTTATGATGGAGATGCTTCATTTCATAGTGAAATTGCTGCCTAATGAAAGCTGGTGGGGAAATATTTACTTCTCCCATTGCAATATCCACATCTGTTTTCGTTTTTTGGGACACAGCGAGCATTCACAACTCGTGTTGACTCAATTGCAAAAACCAGATGATTGTGTTTCTCTGATTGATGGTCAGAGTGTCGTCAAGGGTGATTATTACGATTTTGATTCCTATCAGGGAAAACTCAATGACGCATCTGTCAAGGGTGTGCGTACTGGTAGTGAAGTCAGGTGCAGGAGAGCAGAGGGTTGTGAACAGGCGCACACTTTATTGAGGCAGGAGAAACCAACAGACGTACGCCACTGTGTCGAAACCTCCAGCCAAATGGCAAAAGTGCAAAGACACGCAAACAGTCATAAAATGTATGTTTAACAAATAAACATACCTCGTGAACAACACGGAATATAAGAACACCAGTCAGGCGCATCACAAAATAACACAAATAACAATATCACACAAAGACATGAGGGGGAACAGAGGAATAAATACATGCAGTGTGATTGGGGAATGTAAACCAGGTGTGCAGGGAACAAGACAAAACAAATGGATCAATGAAACATGGAGCGGCGATGGCTAGAAAGCCTGTGACGTCGACCACCGGACGCCGCCCGAACAAGGAGAGGAGCCCACTTCGGTGGAAGTCGTGACAGCATCAGTGACTATGATGTATTTCTTCTATGATGTCATGAGCACGGAGGCAATTATAGAATGTTATGAGAGAATCTGTGTCGACTCAATAAATGTTCCTGATTGTAGCTCTTACCAATTGATGAAGAGCAGAGGAGACTTAAAATATAGATATGGAGCAATGTGAAAATTCCACTCTCACCAATTAGACGAGAAGTAGGTGTGAAGTTAATGGTAGGCTGCTATTAAGATAAATAGGTGTTCTGTTAAGCATGATGTTAGGACCATTCTAGGAGAGAACATTTAGAGTACATTATGGGTTACTTGGTTGGGATGTGAGGACACCCGTTCTATTGATTACCAAATCACCGTGGTAATGGAACTTTTTTTCAATGCAAAGGCCTGTCCAAACAGAAATGTCCTCAGTAACTTTTTGTTTACACGGACTTAACTATGCATCCAAAAACGGATAAAACATCTTAGAAAACAACTGTTTCCTAGTGATGAATTGTACTGGATATCATTAATGATAGGGCTATATAGTTGCCTCTCCTCAAAAAGCGTGGAGAATAGCATTACGTTCTATGAAGACTTCCTTTGACGCCATTCGGTTGAAACCTCAACCCAAAGGGATGGTCCAATGACTACTCCCAAACACTTAGACGGACTGGGCTGAAGTTTCAGCCTTCGACTTCCAGTGTCTTTTGTTCTCTGTTGTGGGTTTGGTTGATTTAGTTTTTATTACACGCCTCGATTCGTGTAACTCCAATTTATAGTCACCAGTTCCAGCATGGCAGTATACAATAATAAGCCGTAATTCTTTTCTCAACTTTTAATGTTTTGCTTGGTCGCTGTTGATGTCACCGGGCCATTAAAATGCCAAAAATGACTTAATTGTAATTTCCTTCCAACTTTGAGGGGGAAACCTTGCTGTTGTCCCTATTATTACTCTTCTGGCATGATATTTCAGGTCGTTCCGGATTGTAAATTCCATAGGTGTAGAAAAGTTGCCTTTCAAATTTCTCATAAATTGGGATGTGGCTAAATGTGCACGAGGACATTGAGAATGCATATCCTATAGGAGCCTCATTCACCTCTTGACCTTGTGATTGTAAGATAACAATGAACGTCTGCTAAACAATGGCTTTTGGTTTGTGCCAGGAACAAGAGCCAAGAACATGAAATAGAATAGGGGATCTTGTGTACGGCATACTTGACATTGTACACAAGGGCACCTCCACATGTTTATCAATGAAGGCAAACTAAATTATTACTTAATTCTCTAGTATAAATGTTTAAAGTTCAACACCGTGGCTGGCCTGAAGCTGAACTCAATTCTGTCCCATCACGATTGCCAATACAAGCAGATGCCGCTCAGGATACTGTATAGCTCTGCTATTTCAGAAGAGGATGATAAATACATCTCCAATGTGATACTCTCCAATGTAATAATAACCCATGATGCTATAAAGAGCACTGCTTTATTTTCTCTATAGATTTTGGTTGCCACCCAGAATTCACAACACCGCAGTTAAGCCTCGACTCAGGCCCACACAGTATGGAACGATTCTTGGTCCTCAATCTGCTGGTCCTGGATCAGGTCTTCATGTCTCCAGCTGGGAACACTCAGTCGTCCAAACTGCTTATGCGGGCAGCTTTAGAGAAGATCCGTAAAACAGCATCTGAATGAAATCCTCTCTCCATGGTTCCATAACACAGGTTTTATGGCATGAAAAAAGCATAAATCTTTTGTTAGTGCTGCAAGGGGATACTCTTTTATCAAAAAAGTACCCTGAGCTATAAATCAAAGACAGTTTTAAAAAGTCCCAATTAGAAATGTAATTGTTGCGGAGTTAAAAAGAACAAAACAGTGATACATGATACTGGGATGCATGCATGAATCGAAGTAAACAATGTGAAATGAAATCCTTGTTGACGTGTTTATCCACCCAAATTTCTACTCATTCACTGTACTGTTGAAGTTTATTATCATGCTGTCCTCTCTTGGCAAGGTATAACAGCCTTCTCTAAGATATTATTTCAATTCATGTTTTTCCTCAGAATCATAACAAAAAAACACAAATGCTTATTCAAATGTTTATTGAGTAGCCTACTTACATCTAACTATTCCAAATTCATAGCATGTGTCATTAATGACAATGTATTTACATA
Organism: Oncorhynchus gorbuscha; assembly: GCF_021184085.1. NCBI lineage: Eukaryota > Metazoa > Chordata > Actinopteri > Salmoniformes > Salmonidae > Oncorhynchus > Oncorhynchus gorbuscha. The sequence continues at coordinate 70,871,240 of NC_060185.1, read as the reverse complement.
GTAATTACATCTAGAGAGATACAGTGTAACTACATTGCAGATGGACATTGTTTCTTGTAACTGAGAAACCTGTTTGAGGGTTGGATAACATTTACATGTGTGTGTGCTCTGTGCTGTAATTACGTTCCACCTACTTATGTAATTATTTAGTGACACTTAATGTAAAGTGAGACCAAATGGGGTACTAAAACGAGGCTACCACAGGTACAGTAAAAATATATATATATTTGTCAATGTTGGCTTTGGCTGTGGTATGATCCTGAAAGGCGGCGGTTCATACAGTAATTATCAAATAGCTCCGTAACGGCAATGAGCAAGTAAGAGGGTTGCCGCGGAGTGTGTTGAAGTTCAGCAGGTTAGTCAAGGAGGCTTAGCCTGAATATTTCCAGGCTATTAAATTCAATGGTGAGATTCTTGTGAAGAGCCTCCAAACTCCAAACCTATTCCACCTGGACAATCTGCTTTCTTTGGACACCACATCTTCCTCTTATTTGATTTCAGCTCTTTGAGATATAAAATACATGCTGATACTTAAAAGTGTCTTAGGGGACGTCTCGAGGTAGAAAGCAGCGTTTTGAACCATTGGAAAAGTAATTTCTTATATGCCTTTGGCTCCAGTGTGAATAATGCCAGAGTTAGAACTGTTCTGGATGAGACAGAAATGCACACAGTCTGTGTTACTACACAATTACTGGGATCCATTCATGCTTTTTTGTACAAGTACATCTTGGAGTCCATTCAGGTATATTTATAAAACAGATCAAAAGATGTATGGCACCATATTTTCCTCTCACATTTCTCGTCTTTGCGGAAGAGTGTCAGCGAAGTCATTATCTGGTCAGTTGTACATTAAGATGCAGAAATGTACAGATACTGTATCAATGTGTCACCATTTAGATCCTCCAAAATGTCTCTAGCATGTAATGGAAGTGTCTCCAAGGTTAACTGATTGCACTAAATGATGGTGCTTGATGTTGTTATCTTGAGTTAGGGGGCAAATACCACATTGAGTTTGGTTACGCTCCCTACTCTTGCTGGCTATGTGTTAGAGTATACCTACTCTGATAATCAATGCATAGTGAACAACTAAATAAATGCCTGTATGTGTAAATTGTAGCAATCTAATCAATACTGTGTGGTGGCCTGGGAACTGCGGTGACCTGCTTGTCTATACTTTCATTGGATTGTAACTGTAGAAGATACTCAATGTAGACATCTGAGAAAATAGTTTTAAAAAAGAGCCTTTGTGGTTTACTTCTTTGAAAATGTAGTTGTACATTGACCACAATGATGCAATCATACAAATGTGGTCCAATAATTGGGGATACTCTGGCAGATATTATGTCCCATGAAGATTTAGCGGGCTCTGATGGTTTTCCCAAACTCTCGTTCATTGGCTTCTGAGACTAAACTCTCCGTTTCTGAGAGAATCCAACTGAACACCCAGACCATGCAAGCCAGGCACAAGCCCTGAATCCAGCTGAATACCCAGACTGTGCAGGCCAGGCCCAAATCATGAATCCAGCTGAAAGCCCAGACTGTGCAGGCCAGACCAAGTCCTGAGTCAGCAGTCTGGCCACTCCGTTGATGAGGTGCATCAATGAGATATTTCCTCATGAAGGCACTTTAAGGAAAGTGGACTGCTGTTTTCCTGAGTTGTTTTTCTTTTTAGCCATTGAACTTCCCCCACAACATAGCCTTTCCGTGACAGAAGAACACACTTGGTTAAGACTGTTCAAGAGATTGTTGTTTCTCTGGTAATGTAGTTGGTGGTACGAAGTACTCCACTTAGATGGTGTGAGGGGGGCTGCTCTCAAACGGTCTGTAAGAGGGGCAGGACGTTTGAGAGCAGCCAAGAGGCCTGCGTTTTTCCTGGCACACAATGACAGGAAACACTGCCACACTACGAATGGAAGCCAAAAAGTGGTAAAACTCAGTCAGCAGGGCCTCGTCCATTGTTATAGAGGATTTATTGCTTTCTGCCACTCTTACAACAGTTCCATTGTGATGATATAAAGAGATAAAGAGAGATGCGAATACCATGAATATTATACCTTCCAACCTGGTCAGTCGCTGTCAGTGACCATGTGAGAGTGCAGATCCTCATCTTGAATGTAATTTCTTAGGGCCCTATGAATGTCGTTATCAATGTCACCAAGTCTTATCGTGTACATTGGAATAACTTCCTGCCATGACCTTTGAATGACTCTGCCTTACTGTATACAGACATCCCATTGAGTTTTGAGGCATCGCGTTTGCTTTGTTGAGCCTTGTCTCTGGCCGACGTCTCTGCTTTATAGTTTAAAGGTGTGTGGCATTCCCTCAGGAGTAGATGAAAAACCTCACAGCCTCCCCAAATGTCAAGGACAAAACATAGTGAGGGTGGCAGGCTAAGGGAGAGAGAATCTCCTCAGCTGAGTAGCACAGATTGAAAAATACAAGGTCGAAGACAGAGAGTAACATGTCCATGATTCACAACAAAAATCAACAAACATACTTTTGTTGAGTTAGTAAGACTAAATCCAAATTGCACTGGAGCGATGCTCAGAGATGTTCATGTGACCAGTCAGAGGTCTCTGTAGGGAAAAAGGTAAATCAATTTAAGTGCCTGATATTGATCTCATCCCTATCCCTGGGATTAACCTTTGACCTTCTATGAAATGGACAAGAAAATGAGGTGAATTTGAAAAGAGATCTTTGTCTTGGAATTTTGACATATTTTTGACACAACATACAATATACCGCACACATTCCACTGTGTCAGTTTGCCTCAACATTAGTACCATGGTAAATAATAGTTATTTTCATAATTGTATGCATTTCAGAATTCATTTTAATTCTCCGGACAGCTACTGTAAATTACACATTTGCTATCCAGTATAATATTATTTTACAATCCAAAACGTCAGTGTACTTGTGCTGTTGCATTCTTGTGTTAAAACTAACTAACTTTTGATAAATCTCTGTACGACCACCGAATCCAGCAGTTTATTCCCTAGGCCTCACAATCATCTATAAAGTCAAATTCTTCTACATCCTTGGAGGAGACATATTATAAGACAATAAAACCATACAGCAGCTTTAGAAAGTTGAATTAATATGTTGTCATAACAGATAAGGTGAAACGAAATGTGACATTTCTTTATTCTCAATTACCTTAACATAGTGATGGAGACTTATCCAGGCCATCTGTTCAGACAGCATCATTCTCTGGGTTCCTATCTGCAGACCAGAGAGTTGGTTTTCCACTTTGAAACTCAAGTGGCAAATCAAATGCTGGCAAGTAGCTGCCTGCAGCCAGTGCCAAGGGTAGGTCTAGGTCAGTGGGTCATCTTGCCATGCGGTGGCACAGCGTGTCAACCAGCTGTTCCAAAGGAAACTAGTAACCAAGTACATTGAACTGACCAGGAAACTGATAACATTCACTTAACACCCTTCAAAATGAACAAGACACCTTGTAAGATTTTACTTATTTGCTACTGTTATCACACATTATCTGCAATACATCAGTGACCATGGAAAGAGACCAGTGATACATGAAAACACAGCAGAAAGTTGGGCCTACTGTAAGACTTATACCTTATCTCTTGAGGACAGAAATTCCCCCCATCTGTCAAAGACATGTTACACTCCTTTCACAAGTCGTCTCATTTTACAGTCATTTAAAAAATGGTCTGCACTGCTTCACTGTTTCCTCACCATGAATCTACCTTAGTGACTCACTAAATGACTTCCTGTACTGACAGGAAATGTGGGCCTATTAATCAAGGTTCCTATTGTACAGACAATGTTGAGGAATTGACCCCTCCCAAAAAGGACATGTTCAACAAATGTTCTACCACAAGTAAGATTGGCTGCATAAACATTAATCTACTGTGTTATGCTTATAGCTGTGAAATATTTGAACTTGATGCAAAGAGAACTGTATCATCAGCATACAAATGAACATGTGAATCTTCATTAATTAGAGATAGTTGAACATAGAACAAATAAGGGGGGCAAAACTGAGCCTTGAGGTGCACCATAACGGTCTTGGGTATATCATTGGATATTGACTCAAAGTCACACCTGTCCTTACAGCTTCAGATTCATCCTGACAGTTTCCTCCTGACTGAATCTTGTGTGGATTTACTTTATCTGAAAATTATTGAATTGAGGCCCAAGTTAGTTCACATTCCCAGCCCGAATAAACTGTACCTGGGATTGAACCAGTATTTTTTTGTGATCAACTTTTTACTTATTTTCAAAGGAACACAGACAATAACAAAAAGCAGGTAGGTACTGTAGGTATATACAACTACAATAGACCACATAGGCTATACACATAATATTGTCCACCCGAGCTGCATCAACCCACCCCCAACACCTCCTGGTGACCACCCCAACCCACCCAACCAGATTTCCATGAAATGAAATACAAAATCCAACAATTGTGATAGAATCAGCTGGGTACCCTTTTGCACATGAGACAGAACATTTACAAATGAAGAACATGCTAATAAACAGGCAATCTGTTGGGAAATAAACACCCTACAGTACTTATTTGATGGTTTCAGCTGCAGATAACCAAATGTCAATTGTTGCTTGGCTAGCCCCATGGATCCTAGCAGTGGATAGGTCTAAATAGATGATCTATAAAAGTGTGGATCCAATGGGGCATAGCCAAAGAATGTGGTGGTTGCCATCTTAGTGCCAACATCGTTGTAGCTGATGTCAAATCTGACAACGTTATACATGTTTGCTGTCATGACATGATAAGTGATGAATTATTAAGTAATAATAATGTGGTGATATCAAGTACATCAGATAAGACAACATGTATCCACACCTGGGCACTCTGAGTCCTAGCACACATGCATAAAGGAGTCCAAGGCACCTTGGTTACGTAGAGCACACAGAGGATGCGTTGTGATGTAGGTGTAAGGTATACCTTGTGTATCAGCCGATGACTGGGATTCTCAGATGAACCCACTAAGTTATTCCATAATGATATCGTCAGTACATAGTTCTCTTATCCATTGATTCGTTACTGATTTGTAAGCTGCAACTAACAGAACCGTATACAGATCAGTAACCAAACCCTTTGTTACCATGTCTGTCTAATATTCTATGTAGTTTATGTTGTGGGAGGGATGAGCCCCAAGGGACAATGGTGGTGGTATGGTGATAAAATAATAAAGACAAACCAGGTAATTGATATATTGCCCTAAGATCATTAAAGACTTGCAAACCTTCATCTCTAAATATACTGAACAAAATTATAAACGCAACATGTTCATTTTCCATACACACAAAAAGCTTATTTTTCCACATTTTATGCACACATGCACACATTTGTTTACATCCCTGTAGGTGAGCATTTCTCCTTTGTCAAGAAAATCCATCCACCTGACAGGTGTGTCATACCAAGAAGCTGATTAAACAGCATGATCATTTCACAGGTGGACCTTGTGCTGGTGACAATAAAAGGCCACTCTAAAATGTGCAGTTCTGTCACACAACACAATGACACAGATGTCTTAAGTTTTGAGGGAGTGTGCAATTGGCATGCTGACTGCAGGACTGTCCAACAGAGCTGTTGCCAGAGAATGTAATGTTAATTTCTCAACCATAAGCCAATCCAAAACATGAACACCCATATCCTCCCATTGAGTGAATGAAAAGGGGATCCCCCCAGAAAGAAGGGATTGTGAAAAATTGGTGACTGAGAATGCCACTTCTGTATTGTGTTCGATTACTTTTCTACTAAGCGTAATGTTGTGAGGAAGAAGGAAATTAATGTACCAAGATGTAATTGAGCATGTTTTAATGCTCCTGCAGAATAGACAATATCCTGAAGTCTGGGTGGTAATGCCAAATTGTCTTCTGTAGGTCTCCAGGAGACTAAAGCGTTCAGATCAAACCATGTTAAGAGTAGGCATAGCACAAAGGCCCAAAGGTCAAAATGAAAGTTAGTCAGAGAAAGCCCACCATCTTCCTTGTTACACTGCATAGTAGATAGTTTAATTTGAGGTCGCTTTCCTTTCCATACAAATGTAGAGACTAATGAGTGGATATTGTCCCAGTATTTCTTAGGTGGAGCTAGTGGACTCATTGCATATAAAAAGTGAATTCGGGCAAGAATATTCATCTTAATGATGGATAGTCTAGCTTGTAGAGAGTTTGGAAGCTGTGACCATTTTTAACTGACATATTCCTTGGAGAATCTTTAATGTCGCGTAGGAAAATATCTCGATACCCAGATATTTACAGAGACCAATGAGATGTGATTGGGTACCACTGACACTGAGTCCTAAGCTTAGTGACATCATAATTTTGTACCCTGAGAGGGCAATAAAATCATCAAATGTAGAGAGTATATGGTCATGAAGTGACAGTATTATCAGTATACAGACGCGCGCCATCAACAAGGGTATGTGATGGGAGGTATTATTAAAACTATATTGGTACGGTCTGATGTTCTGTGCTAGCGGTTCGATGGAAAGAGCGAAGAGCAAAGGCGAGATTGGGCATCCTTGGCGACAGCCTATGGTTATGGGGAATTGTGTAGAGCAATTGCCCCCTGTGGTCACCATGGCAGAAGGATTTGCATATAAAACGTTAATCATGCTGATAAACTCAATTCCTTAATTAAAGCGCTCTAATACCGACCATAGATAATCCCACCAACCTATCTAATGCCTTCTCAGCATCCAAGGAGAAAACGGCACATGGAGGTTTAATGTCATTAGCGGCATTAACAACATGTAATAAAACAACACATTATCTGAAGTATAATAAACCCTGTCATGTTCGTGATGCTTTAGTGTAGTCATATATGACTCTAAATGGACTGAGAGAACTTCAGCAATACGAGTTAACCTCAGGACACAACAATTACATAGACTAAGGTCTCTAGTTATCAGTTAGAGTCTGATCTTTATTGGGCTTCGGATGTACTGCAATCATTGCAGAGTTTACAGTACATCATTAGGAAAAGATCCATTTTCAACCGAAGTCATGTACAAATGGCCCTCATCTTTGTTAGGGCATAGAGTAAAAATAAACAGCTTAAACTGACAGATGTGTACGTCATTTTGATGTTATTATGCTAATCAGGGGCGTGAACATTGACTCTAGGGGTTTAAACAGGTTAGCTGTTAATAAATCCACTGAAGTGGTTCAAAAAAAAAAAAAAATAAAGGTAAAACTTAGTCTAATGCAGGTCACATGACTCCCTGGGACTGAACAAGTCTAATGCAGGTCACATGACTCCCTGGGACTGAACAAGTCTAATGCAGGTCACATGACTCCCTGGGACTGAACAAGTCTAACGCAGGTCACATGACTCCCTGGGACTGAACAAGTCTAATGCAGGTCACATGACTACCTGGGACTGAACAAGTCTAATGCAGGTCACATGACTCCCTGGGACTGAACAAGTCTTTATTTTATTTTTATTTTACCTTTATTTTACTAGGCAAGTCAGTTAAGAACAAATTCTTATTTTCAATGACGGCCTAGGAACAGTGGGTTAACTGCCTGTTCAGGGGCAGAATGACAGATTTGTACCTTGTCAGCTCGGGGATTCAAACTTGCAACCTTTCGGTTACTAGTCCAATGCTCTAACCACTAGGCTACCCTGCCGCCCCAGGCTACCCTGCCGCCCCAAGTCTAATGCACGTCACATGACTCCCTGGGACTGAACAAGTCTAATGCAGGTAACGTGACTCCCGGGACTGAACCAGTCTAATGCTATTCCTCAGAGTTGCTCTTCCAACGTCAAGAGAAGACTGTTATGATTACTGTTGCTGCTAATACTTTAAATAGAACCGAAGCATAAGGATTCTTGGACAGTGTGTGGAATGATAACACTATGAGGGAGGGCCCCCGTCCCTTGCGTAAACATTAGCTTTGGTGAGATATTTTTAGTGAAGCACACCTGTGTCACTGCCTAATTCATAACGTGTTCATGTATTACTGAGATATGTTAGGAACCAATTTGAAACTTAAACAAAACCAAATAGACCAATAGAATTGTTGACAAGATTTCAGTAAACAACTTTTGTACATTTTTACATCATAGACTCCATACCTCTCTGTAATTGGGCTCAGATCTGATCTGACCTATACACTTGCTTCGAAAACAGATTCCCACAATAACATGAAACAAAAACCTGCATCGCTAATAATTGAATTACTTATCTGTACTTTTTTTGCAAAGCTTTTTCTGTAAGGCGCTGTGCATTGTAAACAACACATTCTGTAGAAGGACAACCGCTGTATTTCACAGGCCTCATAAACGGCTAGTTCTAATCAGCTTGTAAGGTGCTCAGAACATCAAACCCTAGCAGGGCTTCTCTACCATGTGCAAATACTTACACCTCGCTTGATGTACAGTAATGTATTGTGCCTGTCCTTGAGGCTCTTAAAAAACTTGACTGGTTCTTAAACAGGGGAGCGGATCTTTTCTACACACTATACAGTCTGAATCTATTTGTGTCAAGAATGTTTTCTATAATAAACCCTAAAAGTACAGTTTTTTTGTTGCAGTACTATAGTTCACTTTTTTGTGTGTTTCTTCCACCTGCATGAAATGGTCTCGAGAAAAAATTAAAAAGGGGAAACATACACACAGGTAGTGATGCTAACTTGGACATCCTGTCCTATAATGACTCTTAAACACCTTGAATCTCCCGACTCCTCAGCTCAGTCCTACATTAGGGCCATGCCTAAAGTTTAAGCACATTGCTAGACTAAAACAAACTCATTATTTCAATTTCCCATTGAGCCCCGCTTTCTAAGAGACAGCCCAGCGTGGTCCATTATTTAAATATTTTGCTGCTTTAATTACACGTGGCTACGTGTTAATTACCGTGATAATACACTGGCACTTATTTTCACACATGACTAGGCTTGTCATGGCGATGGTTTTCACTTCATTTGGTCTCTTCAGTCCAATCTAAAGGGAAAACAATGATCCATCCTCCTTCAATGACTTTGAACTCCTCTCAAAACACGTTTAAGATGCTGGTTCTCACACACGATGATGGCCTTGGAGGGGAAATTTGTGAACGGAGACTTAGATTGAGAGCCCCCGGAAGGGAGTTCTAATTAGCTCCGATGTCCAGGACACTACAGGGCTCCCCACCGCCTCGGGATGCTGAGAGGAGAAGAAAGGCGGGGGTAGCATATGAATACTAATATCCTGTAGGACTAGCTGGTCAAAGTCCAAAACATACTAAAAACAAAACGGAAATGACGATGAAGTGATCTGTTGACATGGATCAGCAAGAAAGTTGGTGTAGATTAATTGACAGGTCACAACAGGTTTACAGCATAAATTCACACGGGATGCTTTTAGACAGGGGAATTCCTGTGTTTGAACTGTATCAAGCAGTGGAGGCCTCAGGCCTTCCGAGTGGCATCGTGGTCTAAGGCACTGCATCGCAGTGAGGCGTCACCACAGACCCGGGTTTGATCCCAGGCTGTGTCACAACCGGCCGTGACTGGGAGTCCCATAGGGTGGTTCACGATGGCAAGAACATGGAAAAGATGGCTGAGATGTGTCATGTAATGTGGATGTGATGTCTGGCTCTTCTGTTATGCGGTCAAGCAAAGTCAGGGGAATGATTTTTCACTTATTGTAACGTTGTTCTTTGTTTGTAGAAAGAGAGTCGGACCGAAATGCAGCGTGGTGGTTACTGATGACTTTAATGAAAAAAGTGACACATGAAATAACTATACAAATACAAAAACAACAAACGGAACGTGAAATCAAATTACAGCCTATCTGGTGAACCTACACAGAGACAGGAACAATCACCCACGAAATACACAGTGAAACCCCAGCTACCTCAATACGGTTCCCAATACGGTTCCCAATCAGAGACAACCAAAATCACCTGACTAACAACAAAACCCCTGAAATACCACAAAATTGACCCTGGCCTGACCAAATAATTAACGAAAACACAAATACTAAGACCAAGGCGTGCACCGCCTCAGGCAGCCAAGCCTATATAACACCCCTACTCAGCCGCGATCCCAAATACTACAAACCCCAATACGAAAAATACAATAACCCCATGTCACACCCTGGCCTGAACAAATAATTAAAGAAAACACAAAATACTAAGACCAAGGCGTGACACTTATAGGCCAGTATCCTCTCTCATTGACTTTGGCTCAGTGTAACATCGAATCAACTACATTCTCCCATTAGGAAGGTATCCTTTTTAATGTTCTTGGCTTCCAAGGCCATAGAAATTACATTTCTCAAAAATACCGTCAGAAGGACAATATGGCACGATATGCACCATAGGTCGGGGTTCCGTAGGTCGGGGTGACTTGTAAGGATCCAACGGCGAGGGGGTTATCTGCCTCTGCCATCAGTCTTATTAGCCAATCTACAATCATTGGATAACAAAATATACGAAATACAATCATGAATATCCTACCAATGGGACATTAAAAACTTTAATAGCTTATGTTTCACCGAGTCATGGCTAGCATGCAGCTGATGGGGTTTACGCTGCATCGGCAAGAAAGAACAGCCGCCTCCGGTAAGACAAGGGGTGACGGTCTGTGTATATTTGTAAACAGCGGCTGGTGCACGAAATCTAATAGTAAGGAAGTCTCAAGGTTTTGCTCGCCTGAGGTAGAGTATCTCATGATAAGCTGTAGACCACACTATTTACCAAGAGAGTTTTCATCTATATTTTTCGTAGCTGTCTATTATTCACCACAAACCGATGCTGGCACTAAGACCGCACTCAATGAGCTGTATACGGCCATAAGCAAACAGGAAAACGCTCATCCAGAGGTGGCACTTCTAGTGGCCAGGGACTTTAATGCAGGGAAAATGATATCTGTTTTACCTCATTTCTACCAACATGTTAAATGCGTAACCAGAGGAAACCAATTCTAGACCACCTTTACTCCACACACAGAGACGTGTACAAAGCTCACAGGAAGCACCAGTGACTCAGTCAATAAAGAAGTGGTCAGATGAAGCAGATGCTAAACTACAGGACTGTTTTGCTAGCACAGACTGGAAAATGTTCTGGGATTCTTCCAATGGCATTGAAGCAGAAGCTTATAAGAAATCCCGATGAACCATCAAACAGGCAAAGCGTCAATACAGGACTAAGATTGAATCGTACTACACCGGCTCCGACGCTCGTCAGATGTGGCAGGGCTTGCAAACTATTACAGACTACAAAGGGAAGCACAGCCATGAGTTGCCCAGTGACACGAGCCTACCAGATGAACTGAATTATTTCTATGCTCGCTTCAAGGCAAGCAACACTGAAGCATGCAGTGTTGCTATTATCTATGTATAGTCACTTTAACTCTACCTACATGTACATATGACCTCAATTACCTCGACTAACCTGTGCCCCCGCACTTTGACCCTGTATATAGCCTCACTACTGTTATTTCACTGCTGCTCTTTAATGATTTGTTATTATTATTTATAATTTTAACTTATCCATTTTTTATTTAACACTTCTTTTAAAAACTGCATTGTTGGGTAGTAAGGGCTTGTAAGTAAGCATTTCACTGTAAGGTCTATACCTGTTGAATTTGGCGCATGTGACAAATAACATTTGACTTGATCTGTACATCACAGTTATTCTCAGGTTGTTGCTGCTGATTGTTGCAAATCATCCGTCCAGCAAAATAATGCATTATTGTCATAGTACTGCAGAGAACCTTTGTTCGACTCCATACTTTGGATTAGACACATTCTTCCGGTGTGAGAATGTATGCTTGTGGATACCTTGTGGATAGCGCAACAACACTTAATGGGGGTTGATGTTACTCAACATAGTTTAGTGTAAAACCAGCTGTCTGAGTGTGAAAACAAAACAAGAGCACATACGATGGTGGTGTTGAAGAGTTCAGTTTTGTCATGCTTTTGTCCCTACAGGTTAAGACAATGAATGTGCTGCTTAGGCTCTGGGCAAGTCTGTTCTACCAAGCCTACTGTGATAGCAGCCAAGGGGATTGGACCAGATTGTATAACCAAAATACAAATAAATGTTGTCATTTAGCTTCGCTACGGTGATCAATCAAAACTTGAAAACAAGTCCAAATGTGAACGAATGTTTCGCAGTCTGGCTTCGTCAGGTTTGGTCTCTTTTGCTCATTTGCCCCTCTCAAAAAATACTCTTAATACTACTATGATCCCACAGCTATTTATGCTCTTCGAATTTGACAATATTTAAATATATTGCTTTTAGCATATTGTTTCATACCCGTGAGCATAGCCAAGTTGAACAATAAACACAATAACTTTGATGCCTCTCAAAAATTTGAAATGAGTAATTCTTCATTCTCAATTATTAATTACCCCCTTGAACCTTTTACTGTATTCAATTATATTTTGACGACAACAACATCTGAAAGTTTCCTTAGTAAAAAATGAAAATAGCTAATAATGATTATAATCTAAATTCATCTAGGTCATGTCCCTGTTGAATTTTCCCACAGAAAATATTACAACTGGGCTTTGATGGTAGTTACTCACATGCAAAGGATTTTTTACTAGTACACTCGCCAGAGAATGGTTGCTGATAAGAACTCAAGCAGGACAAACCTTTTTAGAAATGGACATGGGAGAAAGTTAAGAACTTCTCTCTCTCGAGGAGCCCAAGGAGCATCATGTTTAAGTAAACATAATGTTTTTCCGACGTAATGCTTTTACAATTATTGTCATACATTTTGTTACTGGTCAATTCATTGTTCATCTGAGGTACACAGTTGTGCCGTTCTCATTGGTCACAAAGTGTCAGCTAACAATCATCGACACTGATTGAGCAGGTGTTCATCAGAATGTTCTGTACTGTTCTATATTAATGTAACTGGCACCAGAGCTAATCACTAATGGTCCTAGTAAAAGGACTGCATAAGAATGACCCAATGATGATTTACATAAACATGTGATCACACAGAAACACTCTCACACATCACCACCAATTCTTAGTGACTTGGACACCCAGCTGGACACAGTTCAACTCCCATGAAGGTTTAATAAAATGGACACCGTACATGTTGGTATTGCATGGGTTGAAACGTTGTCAATGTTTTGGGGAGACTTTTTAATATTCCGCTCGTTCTTTCCCTTACGTTTCATATGACGTAAGATGAGGTTTGCAGTGTGTTACAGTCAGCAAGAGTCTTAAGGTCAAACAAAAGGTCAAAACATTAAAGGACATTGTCACGACTTCCGCCGAGGTTGGCTCTCCTGCCTGTTCAGGCTGTGCTCGGCGGTCGTCGTCACCGTCCTATTAGCCACTACCGATCCCTTTTCGGTTATCTGTTGGTTTTGTCTGATTGTTTTCACCTGTGTGTTAGTTAATTAGTATCTGTATATAATGTAGGTTGTCCCGCCCTCGTTTTGTGCGGGATTGTTTGTTTTTGTCATTTCGGCTGTCGGTGTTTTTGTGTTTTATTTCTTCGGTTTGTCTGTTATTCCTGTTTTGGATATTTTCAACCGGTTTGTATTTTGGGTTGTCCGTGTTTATTTTTGTTCACCGGACAATAAACCTCTATTTCACTATTTGCTCTCTGCGCCTGATTCCACCCACCTTGACTAGTCGTGACAGACATCCTATAACCAAAAGCAGAATTTCTCAAAACACTAAGGGTCATATTCACCGCCATCTTCCGGTTGATTAGCATAAGGCCATTATATTCCTACTTATTTAGCATTTCTTAATATGGGTAGTACAATTAGAATCACCCTGAACCTAATCAGATTTAAAGCTACAGAGTTCCTTTTGAAGTTCATGAAAATATGGAATCCATTAAAGTGCACACCCATTCATTTGTGCGTTCCTGGAGTTGCTGTAAATATGTCAGTGTATACGGTAGCCCTGTTTTTAGCTCGTAGCCAAATTTGCGGTACTTTGTTTTTCTTTGTGTTCTGCTGTTTACTCACTGTGTATGTGGGTCTTTCTATAAATATTGGGGTCAATGTGGTTCAAAATGGTTTAAACCCCCCCCAAAAAAAGCATTGTCATCCAGTTCCACATGTCTACCAGAGGAATAAAAGGGAATATATGCAAATTGGCCCACAACATGAGCCTATGAATATACATCTTTTAAGCAGGGTTCATAAAGACATTGGCAAGTCTAATTCAAATACTTTCAGGGACTTTTTCAAACACTTCATTGTACTTTTCAAGGACCACAATGTTATATATTTGTATAATTTAAATAAGCGTACATATTGGGCCTAAAATTGAACACCCCCCCCCCTCGTTCCCCCCAAAATTATGCACTTTTTTAAAAAGTAGGCTATTACCACTTTAAGAATAATTACTTTTTAGACCTTGCCAATGCATTGATATTCAAGTGATTATTACATTCTGAAATATGTGTGAATAATGTAAACATTGCCTGACTAAATAGATTGGATGCATGGTCAGACTCTGGCAGCTCTGACAGATGGGAGACTCTAGCAGCTCTGGACAGATGGGAGACTCTAGCGGCTCTGGACAGATGGGAGACTCTAGCAGCTCTGGACAGACGAGGCGCACTGTAGGCCTGGTGCGTCGTGCCGGCGCTGGTGGTACGGGGCCGAGGACACGCTCCTCAAGGCGAGTGCGGGGAGGAGGAACAGGGAGTACTGGGCTCTGGACATGCACAGGAAGCCTGGTGCGGGGGGCTGCCTCCGGAGGGCTGGTGCATGTAGGTGGCACTGGATAGACCGGACTGTGCAAGCGCACTGGAGTTCTTGAGCACCGAGCCTGCCCAACCTAACCTAGTTGAATGCTCCCGGTCGCCCTGGGCTGTGCAGGCGAACCGGGGACACCATGCATAAGGCTTGTGCCATGTACGCCGGCCCAAGGAGACGCACTGGAGACCAGATGCGTAGAGCCGGCTTCATGGCACTTGGCTCGATGCCCACTCTAGCCCGGCCAATACGATGAGCTGGTATGTACCGCACCGGGCTATGCACCCGCACTGGGGACACTGTGCGCTCCACAGCATAACACGGTGCCTGCCCGGTCTCTCTCGCTCTCTGGTAAGCACAGGAAGTTGGCGCAGGTCTCCTACCTGGCTTCGCCATACTTCCTGTGTGCCCACCCAATACATTTTTGGGGCTGACGGAAGCCCTGCTTCCGTGCTGCTTCTTCAAACCGCCGCCTCTCCGCTTTGGCTGCCTCCAGCTCTGCCTTGGGGCGGAGATATTCCCCCGGCTGTGTCCAGGGTGCATCACCGTCCAACTCGTCCTCCCATGTCCATTCCTCCTTGCGCTGCTCCTGCTGCCACTTCTCCTGCAGGACCTTGGGGCGGCGACACTCCCCTGGCTTTGCCCAGGGTCCTCTCCCGTCGAGGATTTCCTCCCACTTCCAGAAGTCCTGATTGCGCTGCTCCTGATGGCGCTGCCTGTCAACACGCCGCTTGGTCCTGTTGTGGTGGGTGATTCTGTCATGGCTTTCTTCCTGGGAAGGTGAGGCGGACCAAAACTCAGCGTGGTTATAGTTCATGATTGTTTAATAAGAAACTCAAACATGAACAAACTACAAACCAATAAACGTGAAAACTGTAACAGTCCTAACTGGTGCATAAAACTCAAAGACGGGAAACAATCACCCACAAAATACCCAAAGAATATGGCTGCCTAAATATGGCTCCCAATCAGAGACAGCGATAAACACCTGCCTCTGATTGAGAACCAATCCAGGCAACCATAGACGTACCTAGACACCTAAAAGAACACAACCCCATAAATCTACAAAAAACCCTAGACAAGACAAAACACATAAATCACCCATGTCACACCCTGGCCTAACCAAAATAATAAAGAAAACAAAGATAACTAAGGCCAGGGCGTGACACCAACAGCTACATCCAGGATTCTTCCAGGGTTCAAGTTAAATATCTATTTTGACTGATTAATGCTTAATAGATGATATAACGACAACTTACACTGCCATAAATGCAAGGACAGAAAAGTTGAATTTTATGTCACGATTTTAGACAAATCCATCAAGACACCAACCATGATAAAGGGTTAAACAGGGTTAAATCAACTCGTGAATTTGATTGAATATAGCTATGATCCCCCATTATATCCTAATATAGTGACATAAAAAAAGCAAATTATCAATGAATTCTGTAACAACATCTGTAACAAGTTGTCCGGTGTAGGAAATCCTCACTGGTACCCTAGTTTAACCCTCCTGTTGTGTTCGTTTCATGTAAATTCATTCTGTGTTCCCGGTCCAAAATGACCTCCCCATTATAGCTGACTATAAATCCATGACAATACATATATTATCACCTAATGTTGTGTTAGATCTTTTTATCAACTTAAGTTCTTGTGAACATTACAAGTTCTGAACTTCATCGACCTGAGCTCATACAACTCGTTTTTAAGTTTAAAAAAAGAATAATGTATGAATTATTTTGACTATAACAAACACTCATATGAAACACATCGTGCTATTTATCACAGACTACTTTGCGTCAAAGTTTAACAAGAACATTTGTTTTAAAACAAATTTTCACATCTTTAAATAGTGGCACAAAATAACATCTGTTGTGTTCCTGGTCAAAACTGACCGGTAGGATTTTATTAGTAAAGAAAGGACATAGGCACAAAACTACACATGAAAACTTTACTATATTACAGAATTAATGTCTGAACACATTAAAGAACAACAGTAACAATAACAGCATTACTAAATGTTCACAGTCTGTCAATCAATGTTGGTTACATTTGGTGTGTCCTCGTGCACATGTTGGACAATATGTGCCATGCAAATATATGCACTGCTCGCTTTGACATCGCTTGGTGCGCACAGATTGCACCTCTTCCTGCACCTCTTCCTTTTGTCTCTGCTGTCTCTGGCGGCCGTAGATCTTCTGGCCCTTGTATATCTCTCACCAATCCAGCAGAGGATCATGTTGGAGGAAGGTGTTGGCACCGTTGAATGAGGGGTGCCACCGTGGCTTTCCCCAACTCTTCTAGGAATAGTCTGCTCTTGAAGAATTTCCCCTGCTTCCAGCCTGGATTCACCTCCATCAACACCACAAATGTGTTGTAGGCCGACACATCCAGGATGTTGAAGAACACCACCATGGGCCAACGTGCCATCCTCCTCTTACAAGTGTATGTGCCAGTAACCTGCAAAAGTGCAACAGTCAGTCAATAAAATAATAAGTACATACAAGTGATACTTCATGTCTTGCATAGTAACATGAAAAATTGCATCAAAGCGTTGTTTTAATTTATCACATCTAAAACATATTTACATATTTGAATGAATAGTATTGACTCCATATTGTTCACAAACTCAATGAGCATTTCACCAAACAACATGTCTTATTTTTATGGTGTAGATAAAACAATCTGGTAATAGAAATAAAAGTACATGAGACTTGAAAGATAAAAAGTAACATACCTTATGAAGGCTGTCAACTCCCCCTTTGTTCCTGTTGTAACCCAGGACAGCATTGGGCTTCTTGTCCTCCCTGGTACTCACAGCACCATCCTTGTGGAGAGTTGTCATCAGGAGCACATTCTTCTTTTTCCTAGGGCAGTAGGACACAAGAGTGTGTGTATCAGTGAAGGCAAATTTAGAGGAAAAATGATCCCTGCCCTTGGTAGTGAGTAAGGCAGGAGGCACCTGAGGCTTGTTCCTTCTGACCGTCCCCACCATGGTCCTTTTTGTTTTGGAGCAGCTCCTGACCAAGAGCATGTGAGGTGAAGAAATGGTCACATGTTATGTTGTGCCCCTGGAGACCTGCAGTCATTTCCAGGACCACTCGCTCTCCCTGGTTCCTTCCGGGGACACCGTCAGCAGGTTTCCCAGTGTAAGCCTGCATGTTCCAGGCATAACTTGCTGCCCATATCTTTATTCCACATTTAGACGGTTTGCTTGGCATGTACTGTTTGAATGGTCAGCATCCCTTAAAAGCAACAAGATACTCATCCACTGTCATGTCCGGACTTGGACGTTGGCTTGGTCTTCTATTACTGTTGTCTTAGCGAATCAACCGTGCCCAACATGTGAAATGTCTGGAGTGACATAGCACGAAAAATTGCCCGACCAGACTTTGCATCCCATAAACTGGTGGTATATTCGTTTCTGGATCTGTACACACCAGCCAAAATCAAGAGACCCATGTATGCTTGGACGTCGGTCTGGTCTACCTCCTTCCATATGTCTTTGTAAACGCGTCTCCCCTCCAAGTTGGTCATGTTTAGCACATATAGTTTTGATTGACTCTGTCAGGAACAGTTTGAACCAGGATTTTATGTCATCAACCCGGGATATGGCGTATCTCGTTGGCCCTGGGGCCGCCCTGATAACATTTTCAACTGACAGCCGACCTCTCCTCTCAGGTGGGTATGAAGACCAGGACAAATATTTGACCGGAATGTAACAACAACCTCAGCAGGGCCCTCTTCCTCATCACTGGATTGTTCCACATCGGTTGACTATTGGTCTGGATCATATTCTGTGTTGTCTTCAACTTCTGACACTTCCTCCTCTAATGCATCTTCACTGTCGGTTTCCTGGCCTCTCTGTAACGATATTCTTTGTCTTTCTCTGACGAGGAGTAGGACATGTCGGACCAATGCGCAGCGTGGTATGAGTTCATGATGCTTATTGACTGAACACTGAAAATACAAAATAACAACGTGAAATAAACAAAAACCGAAACAGTCCTGAAAGGTGCAGAAAACACGAGACAGAAAATAGAACACAGACTACCCACCCCAACTCACGCCCTGACCAAACTAACACAAAGACATAACAAAGGAACTAAGGTCAGAAGGTGACACTCTCTCCTCCTCACCAGTGTCATGATCAAAGATATGATCAAGAGCCTCACATAGAGTATATCATTTGGTCATTGTGCTGCCACAGAATTAATTGTGAGCAAGGCCTGAAAAAAGCTTTATATACCAGATCGAGAAAAGTTCTACAGTATATATTATTGAAACAATGTTGCGATTGTTTGTGAGAATGCCAACAGGTGTGGTTCCCATGGGGGAAAGATTCTATTGGGGAAAGATTCTATTGGGGAAAGATTCTATTGGGGAAAAATTATATTGGGGAGGTGTGTGTGTGTGTGTGTGTGTGTGTGTGTGTGTGTGTGTGTGTGTGTGTGTGTGTGTGTGTGTGTGTGTGTGTGTGTGTGTGTGTGTGTGTGTGTGTGTGTGTGTGTGTGTGTGTGTGTGTGTGTGTGTGTGTGTGTGTGTGTGTGCTCAAACACAAATGCATGTGGGGGTCTGGGAGTGGAAGGGTGTCCATCTGATGAATGGGCATGTGCATCATTGGCATCAATTTTCTACATTAATTGTAGTCTCACCCATTCATTTCTAATGACCGGTCATTTTTGACCGGGAACACCACAGTCAGATTAAATTAACTACATTTTTCAGAGATAAAATTTGTAAATCGGTCCAATTCGACTGGAATACAACAGGAGGGTTACAGAAAGACCAATGTTTATACTGTATTCTCGACATTGCTCATCCTAATATACCTACTACTTTACATACAGTACCAGTTATTTTTCTAATTATGCACTGTCTATACACACCACATATTTATATTCTGGATTCTGACACATGCTCACTCTAATATATCTACCTCTGGATGATTCATTAAACTCTGTCATTTCTTAATTTCTTGTTTAGATTTTTTTGTGTGTGTATTTTGTCACGCCCTGACCTTAGAGATCCTTCTTATGTTTCTATTTGGTTTGATAAGAGTGTGATTTGGGGAGGGTATTCTATGTTCTATTATTTGTATTTCTATGTTTTGGCCGGGTAGGGTTCTCAATCAGGGACAGCTGTCTATCGTTGTCTCTGATTGAGAACCATACTTAGGTAGCCCTTTTCCCACCTGTCTTTGTGGGATGTTGACTTTGTTTATGGCACATAGCCTTTAGCTTCACGGTTTGTTTTGTAGTGTTTATTGTTTTGTTCAGCATCTTTTCTAAATAAAATAATATGTACGCTCACCACGCTGCACCTTGGTCCAGTTCTTTCAATGGCTGTGACATATTTGCAAGACATTGTACTGCACTGCCTGAGCTAGTAACATAAGCATTTCGCCGCACCTGCTCTAACACCTGCAAATTTGTGTACACGATAATAAACTTTGCTTTGATTTATACTCTGGGATTCATTCTCTTCGGTACAGACAGAGGCCGGCCTTCCAAAAACCCTTCCAGCTTGTTAGTACATCCTGCCAAGTCTACTTAATGTGCCCACCTGTTCGTTTGATAGCAAAAACACCTCTTTTTCATCTGTATCATGTTTACATTGCCTGGTAGGCTCCAATTTATGCTTGGTTTTCTTCACTTCCCAGGCACTTTGGATTATGAAGTAATGACCTATTATGGCTACTTTATGTCATTGACCCTCAATTGACATAGTGCTCAGTTCTCTGTCTTATGGAAATTATTTTAAGGGAGGAGACACATGTTTGGTGATAGAACAGGTACAAGTTGTGGTGTCGGAGGTCCAACAAACAGAGGAACTGAAACATCAATGGGTAGTGTCAATGTTTGGTGAAGCAAACCTATAATTGCCAAAGAATTGTAGTATGTTTTGGCTTGTTTTGTCCCCCATCGATAATGATGACGTTACTTGGATGAAAGGGTGTCCATCTTTGAAAGCAACAGAGATTAAAATGTGAAAGGGCATTACCAGCACAATTCCACATCCTTCCCCGTGCCATCTCAACTGTTTCAAAACAGTTCAAAGGTTTGGAACTGTTACGGCAGGAGGGCTCCTGCTGAGGTCTCGTCTGAACTGCATGCAGATCCCTAACTCAAACAGACATGTTAACTTGGGCAAAAGCAAAGATTTGACTACTGGCTGTATGAGCTATGAATTGAAAGCTCTTTCTTCTCCTAATTGTACATTGTGAGTGATAGAGGGGGAGACTTGTGCCTCATGAATTGTTCATGCACACAGACTATGTAGTTTGGTTTGACACCTGTGTAAACCACAACATAATTCAGGAGGAAGATATAGCCAAGTCTGGCGGGTTACTGAACCACTTGTGGTGCGTCAACATCTGTCTTTACTAATAGAATACAATATATATATATATATATATACCAGTCAAAAGTTTGGACACACCTAATCATTCAAGAGTTTTTCATTATTTGTACTATTTAGTATTTAGAAAAATAGTGAAGACATAAAACTATGAAAAATGTAGTAACCAAAAAAGTGTTAAACAAATCAAAATATATTTTATATTTGCGATTCTTCAAAGTAGACAACCCTTTGCTGGTTGAGAGAATGCCAAGAGTGTGCAAAGCTGTCATCAAGGCAAAGGGTGGCTATTTGAAGAATATAAATATAAAATATATTTTGATTTGTTGAAGGTTACTTTTTAGGTTACTACATGATTCCATATGTTTTATTTCATAGTTTTGATGTCTTCACTATTATTCTACGAGAGAGAGAGAGAGAGAAAGTGTTGTTTTTTGGAGGGGGGGGATTATTTAAGATACTCTATGAAGAGGTAACTGTTTTTGGAAGATCAGCAGGGACTTCAGGGGTAAGCTGGTTTCATCATTGGGGTGCCAGGACAAAGCTTGGACTTGGCTGAGCGGGAGATGCCCTCCCATAGGGGTGGGAGGGCCATGAGATCAGAAGTGGCAGAACGGAGAGCAGGGTTTGAGCATGGCCTGAAGGTAGGGAGGGGCAGTTCCTCTATCTGCTCTGTAGGCAAGCATCATGGTCTTGTAGTGGATAAGAGCTTTGACTGGAAGCCAGTGGAGTGTGTGGGTGAGCGGTGTGAAAACCAGGTGGGCTGCAGCTTACTGGATACATTGCAGGGGTTTGATGGCACAAGCGGGGAGCCCAGTGAACAGCAAGTTTCAGTAGTCCAGACGGGAGATGACAAGTGCCTGGATTAGGACTTGTACTGCTTCCTGTGTGAGGTAGAGTCGTACTCTATGGATATTGTAGAGCATGAACCAGCAAGAGCGAAGCAATACTTTCATGTTTGCAAAGAACGACAGGGTGTTATCCAGGGTCATGCCAAGGTTCTTTGCACTATGGGAGGGTGACACTGTGGAGTTGTCAGCCGTGATGGAGAGGTCTTTGAGAGGGCAGACCTTCCCCGGGAGGAAGAGCAGCTCCGTCTTGTCAAGGTTGAGCTTGAGGTGGTGGGCCGACATCCAAGCTGAGATATCTGCCAGGCACGCAGAGATGCGTGTCGCCACCTGGGTGTCAGAAGGGGAAGGAGAAAAGTAGTTGAGTGTCATCTGCTTAGTCATGATAGGAGACACCATGTGAGGATATGACAGAGCCGAGTGACTTGGTGTATAGAGAGAAAAGGAGAGGGCCTATAACCGAGCTCTAGAGGACACCAGTAGTGAGAGTACGTGGTGCAGACACAGATCCACTCCACATCATCTGGTAGAAGCGGCCTGTCAGGTAGGATGCAATCCAAGAGTGTGCAAAGCCTGAGACACACCGTGCTGAGAGGGTGGAGAGGAGGATCTCATGGTTCACAGTGTTGAAGTTAGCAGATAGATTTCGGAGGATGAGAACAGAGGAGAGAGAGTCAGCTTTGGCAGTGCGGAGAGGCTCCATGACACAGAGAAGAGCAGTCTCGGTTGAGTGACCGGTCTTGAAGCCTGACCGGTCAGGGTCAAGAAAATAGTTTTGAGAGTGATAACGAGAGAGTCGATCTGAGACAGCTCGCTCAAGTGTTTTGGAAAGGAAAGGAAGAAGGGATACAGGTCTATAGTTTTTGACGTCAGATGAGTCAAGTGTTGGTTTCTTAAGGAGGGGAGCTACTCGGGCTATTCTGAAGTCAGAGGGGACACAGCCAGTGGTCAGGGATGAGTTGATAAAGGAAGTGAGAAATGGGAGAAGGTCTCCAGTGATACTCTGGAGAAGGGAGGTGGGGATGGGGTCGAGCGGGCAGGTTGTTGGGCAGCCAGAACTCACTAGTCGCAGGATTTAATCTGGAGAGTGAGAGGAGAAAGAGGTCAAGGAGTAGGGTAGTTAAGTGTGAGTGGGACCAGTGGCCTCAATAGGCTGAGTGAGGAGCAGAGGAGGGAGGGGGTGGAGGATTAAGGAGGTAGAAGGTGGAAAAGAGTTTCCTAGGGTTAGAGGCAGAAGCTTGACATTTAGAGTGATAGAAAGTGGGGTTAGCGGTGGATACAGAGGAAGAGAAGGTAGAAAGGAGGGAATCATAGGTCCTCTGGAAGTTTAGCTTTCCTCCATTTCCACTCAGCTGCCAGGCCAGGAGGAAAGGGGACAGTGCAAGTTATAAGATGTGAAAAGGGAGGAGAGAAGGGTCGAAGAGGCAGAATCAGAATCAGAAGACAGGAGGGAGAAGGATTTACCAGAAGGGGGAGATGATAGAGGGAGGAACGAGAGCGACGATTGTGACGGCACATGACTTGGGTGACCGTATTACCGCCACATGGCTGGAGTAATGGCTGGAGTAAAATTCTATGTGACGGTTTGAGTCACTGTAATCTCCTTTTATGCACTCTGGACATGCTTGGGTAGTAACCAACATGCTAACTATCTTCAGGTCCAAATGGCCTGGTACTCAGGGATCTATTGTCCCTCTGACCACTCTGACATCAATGCAAATGCATCGAAAATCACAACAAACACATCAAACAATAGGCCTACCTTACTTTTGAAACTCACTCACTGTGATCAATATGAAGAAAGAAGTTCAGCAGCAGGTTGAAAAAGTGTAAAACATGGTTGTTGTGGATGTTGTTTCAAAAGCCTAACACAACAACATGGACAGCGCTTTCTAAGGGATTCATTCAAAACATCCACATGCATATTAGAGTTTATACATAGCCCTGAAAAAAAATGAAACAATTAAAATGAGGATTGTGCCGTTATAAAATATGTAGCCTACCTGATATTATGCTTGGCAGAAAAACATAAAACAGAATTGATTTAAGATGTCTTTGGTACATAATTGGTCTAGCCTTTGATTGTGGACTGAATTATTTTGCAGACTTGTTACCTTATAATTCCTAAAGGTCTATCCATGAGTCTGGGAGAGAACTCATAGCCCTAGGCCATGCTGTTGGTTACCTTATTTTGCAGGTTGGCTTACAGTTAGCCTACAATTTGTGCATTTGTATTTGAATAGCCTAGTAATAGGGCATTTTTAATATTTGTATGATTAATTGGGTGACACATTACCTTTAGCTATACAACATAGCTCACCATCATGCGTTTCCACCTTCCACCTCCCCTTTATTCCTTTTTGGAGGACTTAGATGGGCTGTCAACAGTTTAGGGAAATATGTTTCCTTGTGAAAACATGTTACTATCGATGTTCCCAAACAGATTTCACTTGTTCTCCCAGCTTCAGGAACAAGGTTGGAGAGAACATGGCATACAGAGTTTGAGCAGAATATCACCTGCTGGGCAGCGAAAGCATGCTCCTCAAACAGTGGTTTATGGTGAAGTAAGTGTCCTTATATTTAATTATCAGCTGCTCATATTAAGCACATGCTCCGCTATAAAAACCAAAGTAGCATACAAAACAGACCGTCGTAAAAGCGCATACAGTGCATACAGATGAAATTTATTTTTTACCCTACCCATTAAATTAAATTGAGAACACTCTGATGGGTGAAAATATGACCACTTGACAAGAGAACAGCTGTGCAGCACGGAACAGAGAAAAATATTTGTTTGCTACTTCCTCAAATCATCAGTAACCTATTGTCGTACCATGCAGCCCATATACGTTTTGATTTCTAAAACATTCTAAAGTTTATATCCTTCACAACTAAAGTTGCCAAGTAACTCTAAATCTAGCATATAGGGCCTGTTTCAAATGATCACTTTTACACTGAACATAGCCACTTCATATGCACACAAGCTCCTTAACCTCTTAAGACTACCCATCTATACTGCCCCCGTTGGAGAAAGTGCGTACCCATAGTAAACTGAAAATATTTTTTCCCCAAAATTGCTAATATATGCATATAAAAATTATTATTGAATAGAAAACACTCTAAAGTTTCTAAAACCGTTTAAATTATGTCTGTATGTAAAGCAGAACTCTCAGGGCAGCCTTTCTCCCAAACTCTCTCTTGTGAAGAGAAAAGTTGGGTCAACTTTGACGTCATGGCCCCCACCCTTCCCAGGCAGCTACCGATCCAGGAACAGTCTCTATCTGTTCAGCGCGATGTCTGCTTTCAAATGGCACGTTCATTGTGAGAATCCCACGAGCCCTGCACGTTTGGCGGGCGAAATTGCTCGTGTCCCTCTGAAAAACATGCACTCTATTTGGAGTACGTCTTTTTCCTAGATCCAGCATTTGAAGCCGGTTTGTCTGTTAGCGTTGCTCTTTGTTCTACATGCTAAAAACATCATAAAGCTCGATTTTGCACATTGTTTGACCAGTTTAATCGACATATAATATGTAAATTGGAAGTTTTGATGCACAAGACTGCTATACCAGAAGTCATTTTTGACGCATTTCAACTGAAGCTGTTAGCATATGCTAATACAGGGACACACAACGTGAAACCAAACGATGTATTGGGTAAGTATGACTCCTTCTACGTCTTCTGATGGAAGAACATCAAAGGTAAGGGAATATTTATGTGGTTATTTGGGGTTTCTGTGGACTCCAAACGTAGAGGAGACATACTGCTAATATCTGAGCGCCGACTCATAGTATAGCCCAGTGAACGATGTCTGTAACGTTAAAAATAAATGTAATACAGCGGTTGCATTAAGAAGAAGTGTATCTTTGTAAATATATGTAGAACATGTATATTTAGTCATGTTTATTGCTTGTTATCTGACATTATTTGTCGGAGCTATCATCTTTTCTCCGGACATTTGAGTAGCATTCTTTTTTTTTAAATGTCATCAACCGAGATTTATGGATATAAATGGCATATTATTGAAAAATAATTAAATGTACTGTGTAACATGTAATATTACTGTCATCTGATGAAGATTTTCTAAAGGTTAGTGAATTATTTATTTTTTAATCCTACTTTTAAATGTTATTTTTTCTGGGACAAAATGGCCGCCGCTTGCCTTTTGTTTCGGTGGTGATCTAATATAAATATTTGCTATGTTTTTGCCGTAAAACATTTTAGAAATCTGACTTGCTGGGTAGATTAACAAAATGTTTATCTTTCATTTGAGCTATTGGACTTGTTAATGTGTGGAGGTTAAATATTTTTAGGAATATTTTTGCCTTCCATGCGCCACCTTCCAGCTGAACGTGGGGGGGGTGTTACAAAATTGGAACCCTAGTCCCCTTCTGGTTAAAACTTCTTAGGGCTGCCAGTGCAGAGCGCAAAATTTAAACAACAGAAATCTCATAATTAAAATTCCTCATACATACTTATGAAGAATCTATCTTATATCTTATACAATTTTAAAGGTAATCTTGTTGTTAACCCCACCAAAGTGTCCGATTTCAAATAGGCTTTACAGCGAAAGCACCACAAACGATTATGTTAGGTCAGAGCCAGGCCACAGAAAAACACAGCCATTTTTCCAGCCAAAGAGAGGAGTCACAAAAAGCACAAATAGAGATACAATTAATCACTAACCTTTGACGATCTTCATCAGATGAGACTCATAGGACTTCATGTTACACAATACATGTATGTTTTGTTCGATAAAGTGCATATTTATATAAAAAAATCTCAAGCTCATTGAGGAACTCTACAAGGGCACCTGGTGGGCGATAGATGTCAAGCTCATTGAGGAACTCTACAAGGGCACCTGGTGGGCGATAGATGTCAAGCTCATTGAGGAACTCTCCAAGGGCACCTGGTGGGCAATAGATGTCAAGCTCATTGAGGAACTCTACAAGGGCACCTGGTGGGCGATAGATGTCAAGCTCATTGAGGAACTCTACAAGGGCACCTGGTAGGCGATAGATGTCAAGCTCATTGAGGAACTCTACAAGGGCACCTGGTGGGCGATAGATGTCAAGCTCATTGAGGAACTCTACAGGGGCACCTGGTGGGCGATAGATGTCAAGCTCATCGAGGAACTCTACAAGGGCACCTGGTGGGCGATAGATGACAAGCTCATTGAGGAACTCTACAAGGGCACCTGGTGGTCGATAGATGTCAAGCTCATTGAGGAACTCTACAAGGGCACCTGGTGGGCGATAGATGCCAAGCTCATTGAGGAACTCTACAAGGGCACCTGGTGGGCGATAGATGCCAAGCTCATTGAGGAACTCTACAAGGGCACCCGGTGGGCGATAGATGACAAGCTCATTGAGGAACTCTACAAGGGCACCTGGTGGGCGATAGATGTCAAGCTCATTGAGGAACTCTACAAGGGCACCTGGTGGGCGATAGATGACAAGCTCATTGAGGAACTCTACAAGGGCACCTGGTGGGCGATAGATGCCAAGCTCATTGAGGAACTCTACAAGGGCACCTGGTGGGCGATAGATGTCAAGCTCATTGAGGAACTCTACAAGGGCACCTGGTGGGCGATAGATGTCAAGCTCATTGAGGAACTCTCCAAGTGCACCTGGTGGGCGATAGATGTCAAGCTCATTGAGGAACTCTACAAGGGCACCTGGTGGGCGATAGATGTCAAGCTCATTGAGGAACTCTACAAGGGCACCTGGTGGGCGATAGATGACAAGCTCATTGAGGAACTCTACAAGGGCACCTGGTGGGCGATAGATGTCAAGCTCATTGAGGAACTCTACAGGGGCACCTGGTGGGCGATAGATGCCAAGCTCATTGAGGAACTCTACAAGGGCACCTGGTGGGCGATAGATGTCAAGCTCATTGAGGAACTCTACAGGGGCACCTGGTGGGCGATAGATGTCAAGCTCATTGAGGAACTCTACAAGGGCACCTGGTGGGCGATAGATGACAAGCTCATTGAGGAACTCTACAAGGGCACCTGGTGGGCGATGGATGTCAAGCTCATTGAGGAACTCTACAGGGGCACTTGGTGGGCGATAGATGACAAGCTCATTGAGGAACTCTACAAGGGCACCTGGTGGGCGATAGATGACTATGTTCAGCTTGAGTGGACAACTGACAAGGACAGCATGCAGTTAAAATGAGGAGATGGACAGGTGAGAGAGGAAGTAAATATAAAACCTCCAGTTAGGAGAAATTAGTTGACCAGTGCCACTACCGCGTTTTCCTCCTGGAGTTAACCAGGAGTCCTCAAGCTATAGAATGATGCATATATATTTGTGTACATGAACTTGCCAGTTTTTCCCCATATACAGACTAGTGTGACAGGAGTTCATAGTAGATTGTCTGTTAATGAATACTTTGCCCAGCACAATAGGGAGAGATTTGCTACAGGCATAGCCCTGCAGTACACAACAGATACAGATGTGTTATAACCAAGTCATGGAGCACCAGATAGGGGAATAGGAACAGCTGGGAGCACGGAACGATAGAGAGAAGAGAGAGCGAGAGAGTGAGAGAGGGAGGGGAGAGAGAGGGATAGAAAGAGGGAAAGAACCTAATAAGACCAGCAGGGAAACGAATAGAATGGGAAGCACAGGGACAAGACAAGATAATAAATGACAAAACATGACAACAGATACAGATGTGTTATAACCAAGACATGGAGCACCAGATCAAACTGTAGTCAACCCTAAAGAACATTTTACATAAGGAACAATCCTCTTGGAGATCGTTCTCAAGCTGCATCATTTTATACTGTGATTTCTTCTCTCGCAAAAATTGGATGACATCATCATCTAGACGTATCATAATGGGTATTAGGTGGTTGCTTGGAGATGCTAGTGCTGCAGACACAGGCCCCTCCATTAGTCTCATATGGTTTCATATACAGTAGATACAATCTGTAACTGGGATCCAAGAGAAAGATCTTGACCCAGTAGTTAGCTAGTTCACCTTGTCACCCTTCGTCTCTCCTGTTTAGATACGTTGTTTAATGTTCATTCTAGTTAATCCAGCTCTAAGTAGTTTATCCAGAATACTTCCACTGTGAAATCAGAGTAGTAGCACTCAGTTCCGTAAGTCAGTAAGCTACGAATGAGCATGGACATGGGGTTCATTTATCACTCTAGTCTTCAGGCCAAAGGGCGAGCACATGGACTTCCACCCTGCACAAGAGCTCCGTACAGGTGTCTCACAGCAAATGGCCTGCTATCGCTGACAAGCAATTCCTACATTGAAATAGTGTATGTATCACTTGAGTCAATGAAAGGCAATGCAATAATTCAGTACTATTTGTTAATGACTGGACATTTAGCCCAAGTGGACACAAATGGACCGTATTTCAAAAACGTGCTAAATTTGAGGTACCAGTATAACTTGTCTACAGTTAGCCACTGACTTAAAGTACACACAAGATGCATCTTTAAACACAAAAACCCTCAAAGGGTCACAGGGTCTTAGAGTAGAGAGAGGTCATATTGGTTCCATCCAATATTTTGAGAGCAGTTCAGCATAGATAACTTCCTATTAAGAAAAAACATTCTAAAAGTAAAATAAAATGTCTTGACAAGTGACATACAAAAGGAAACATGAGTCTTGCAGTTCAACATCATTTGTTACTTCAAAGAGATTAATAACTTTAGCAATAACAAGACCCACCATGACCGCACATTAGCTCACGCTTGACTGAGATAGCATAGAGGAGATCTAGTTATGGTGTTCTGAGCAACACCCAATGTGTGGAGTGTCCTAGTGTGTCTCGCTATGACCAAGCACAGTAGTCTTCTGTGGAAGCTCAACCAACTCCACATTTGAGGGCACGGATCGTTAACCTTTCAACAGGCTTGTTTTATACCACTTTGGGGACGAGTTTGGAGACAAAAACACACATGCATATGGTATGCTGACCACCTCTCTTCCACAATATTAAATCACAATTCTGTATTTGCTTGTGGTTACTCTAAATGTCGGTACATCTCAAAATGATTTGGTCTATAGAGTTCATGTTGACTAACCACCCAGTAGCTCAATGTGTTGTTGGGGACAGGGTTCACCTGTGGACCCATTTCAGAGGGTCAAAGCCAATGACTCTTTACAGTGTGGAACATTAAGAAAAGGAGCCATCAGTCAAAGCCTGATCACTGTTGCTCATGGAAGTGCATGATATATCATTGCCACAGGTGTAACCCAATGTAACTGTGCTGTTCAGGCTCACTAGTTCATCCATCTTACAGGGAAGGAAGGGTAACGGCCTGCCTGATTACCCAATGTTTTTCATTCATTCACGGGAGCATAGACCCATCCTATCTCCTTAAACCAAATCAACGTTAAGGGATAAATGAACCATTAACTGAATCAACGTGAGACCCTTGTATAAGTCATGCATGAACGGGTTAACCACTCAGGTGGAATGAGAACCAGAAGGACATGGTTCATGATGAGAGTCACTCGGGGAAAGTACTTATTTCTCATTAACACGCCACCCTGTGTGGCTCCGAGCGAGGACTTCACTTCCACCTTTTGCCCTACCTTACCCTGCCGGACACCTGACATGACGCGTCCCTTATCCCCTGTCCCGAGGGAACCCAATGCCAGGTGTTACCATGCACGTGCGTGATGCCGCTGCTCCATATAACTACCATAACGCTCCCTCTTTATTGCCTTCCCCTCAAGTAAAACAATGTGTTTTTGACCAAATTGACTGAAGTCAAGCCAGCGTGACTAGGATTTCACACATGCTCCATTGTTAGGGCCCTGAGCGGGTGATCCAGGCAGGATATACCCTTGTTAGGCCGGAGGAAATCCCTGGCGAACGCATGCACACATCTTCCATTCAGTGTGCGACGAGGGGCTTATTTTTGTCAAAGGGTGCCCACACACACGTAGCATAGCATGCGTCCTTGTTGCATTGCATTTAGGCATGAGTCCCATGAATAATGAGTTTGCAGGTTCAGTGCTAGTTTGATTTGAGCGAAGCTATTACTTTAACAGAGAGAATATTGGGCTTCTAATTTAGTCAAGCATATCAATTCTCAGGAGAAGAGCCAGATGCAGACAGTTCGATGTAACACAAGTTTATTACAAAAATAGGGGGCAGGCAAATGACAGGTCAAGGGCGGGCAGAGGTCAGTAAGCCAGAGCAGAGTCTGAAAGGTGCAGAACGGCAGGGTCAGGGCAGGCAGAGGTCAGTAATCCAGGTCAATGTCACAAGGTACAGAACGGCAGGCAGGCTCAGGGCAGGCAGAATGGTAAAAACAGGGAAAACTAGAAAACATGGACTAGATAAAAACAGGAGTATGGGAAAACCGCTGCTAGGCTTAATGAGACAAGACGAACTGGCAACAGACAACACAGGTATAAATACACTGGGGATAAGGGGGAATATGGATGACACCTGAAGGTGGGTAGAGACAAGCACAAAGACAGGTGAAACCGATCAGGGTGTGACAAAGCCATTACTCTAACAGAGAGAATATTGGGTTTCTAATTTAGTTAATCCATTACTCTAACAGAGAGTATATTGGGCTTCTAATTTAGTTAATACATTACTCTAACAGAGAGACTATTGGGCTTCTAATTTAGTTAATACATTACTCTAACAGAGAGAATATTGGGCTTCTAATTGAGTTAATCCATTACTCTAACAAAGAGTATATTGGGCTTCTAATTTAGTTAATACATTACTCTAACAGAGAGAATATTGGGCTTCAAATTTAGTTAATACATTACTCTAACAGAGAGAATATTAGGCTTCTAATTGAGTTAATCCATTACTCTAACAGAGAGTATATTGGGCTTCTAATTTAGTTAATCCATTACTCTAACAGAGAGAATATTGGGCTTCAAATTTAGTTAATACATTACTCTAACAGAGAGAATATTAGGCTTCTAATTTAGTTAATCCATTACTCTAACAGATAGAATATCTGGCTTCTAATTTAGTTAAGCTGACGACAACACCTGATTAAGACTATGATTCACGGCAGGTCTCTTGGACCTACCGCACAGGGATCATGCATAGCGGTGGGAATAATTCCCCCAATGTTGTTGTAATATCCCTGAGTGAGGACCAATACTGTGTCCAAAAGGCTGCGAAAGCAGTGAGGACTTCAGCCACAAAGAACAAAAAACAGTACGGGAGCTGTGCTTTATTTTCTCATTTGAAAACAGAAAAAAAAACTTTCTGGCCCTGAGAGCTTTACTGTTGTTACAAATGAGGCTGATGCAGAGCACAGCAATGTTTTCCATGCGTTTCTAGAGAGTCCCATTTCCTCTGGTCTGTGTGACCTCCGTTCACCCCCCTTTATTAGCAGTGAGACAGCCCGCCCAGTGGTGGTAGCGGAAGCCCATTCAACCCAATGGGGCAGCAAGCCAGACTCTCCAACCACATGCCAGCTGCCCCCAGCTCAATTTATCAGATTATTCCTTTCAGCAAATTATTTTGGGAGAGATAGAGATTAAACCCGAGACTTGAGCTCCAGCAACTCAGGACGTCGGGGAGATTGTGTTCCTGTGAATGCCTGGAAATAGAATTCATCCAGAAAATGACAATGTCTCTAGATCATTAAGAGGTAACAGGTAATGTCATACCTGAGGTCTCCCTGTTTGTCCCCACAGACTTAAACATTTATTTTAGACTTCCCCTCTAACTGTTAGAGAAATTAGGGGGGGGTTGTATGTGAGAGTATATGACATATTTCTGGGATTCTGGGATTCAATGCTAAGACTGGGATCCAATGCTAAGGCTGTTTAGTGCAGTGTAATATACAAAATAATCCTGAAGATTTTATTGACGAACCCTAAATCACATAATAAAAAAGTCCCCATCAAAACCAGTCAGTTTAAGCTAGAGATATCTGTTTTTTTTGCATGGGCTGCTTCTCAATCCACCACATCCGCCTATGGGCTGCGTCTCAATCCACCACTATGTCGGCCTTCCTCATCTGTGGTGGAAAGTAGCAGAGCTACAGCGTTGTTTTTCAGACCAGGAGACATCCCGAAAATCGGTCTTCTTACGAACCCTCTGTAGCGTCCGAACGATGGTGTTCTCTATTTTGCTCTACGACCCCTATAAACCCAACGGGACTCGTCTGAAGGTGGTACCACCAATGTGCCATCTTCTGTCTGTAGTGTCTGAACAGTTTGGGCTACAAACTAACACAATGGTGTTCTCCGTTTTGCTCTAGGACCCCCACAAGTGTCATGGGACTCGTCTGAAGGTAACCCAGTACCGTCTTTTTTTAATGTATGGAAGTATGGAGGTAGTTTTATGCCCCCCCCCAAAAAACTTAAATATTTTCTGAGCTGTCTTATATTTCCTAGATTATTTTATACAAATTATAATATTTTTCGGGGATACCTACAGAATAAAAAAGCTAAATGAACATCTTAAAACAAATGCATATGTTATCTTAGTAGAATCGACTCCTCGAAAGCTTAGTCTTTTAGAAGTAAAGGCATTTTCCTCACTGTTCGTGGAGATCACATTCATGATAAATGCTGCGCATGAAGGCTGAAGTGTAAATTACCTTTAATAGTCTGTTATAGTGCACTGCGCTATAATGTGCCTTGCATTGAATTAGTGTAGGCATAAACCCCATAGGGCTATTGACTGCATTCACTGGTAAAGCAGCTGTGAAAGCAGTGACACACAAGTATTTCTGCAAGTGAACACTAAGGACATGACCTTTTATAAGGTGTGGAGTTTGGAAGATTGTTTTTCCCCACTTAAACTGTAGAGGGAAAAAAACAAATCCATTTTCCATTGGTGGAATACAAACATAGTGTTTTGTTTTGGTTGGCAAAGTGGGAGAGAATAACTTACTCTTAGATTCTTAGGTTTCTATGCACAATCACTGTTCAATGACTATTTGAGTATTAACACATTGTTCTGAAAGATATGGGCATTGATGTTGTTAATGAAGGACAGTTCCACTCATTTTGACAATGCTATAGCATGAACCATCACTGATGGTCTGACCTGTAAATGAAACGATTTCTCTGTGTGCTTATATACAGTATGCCAGTTGATATACACTTAAAACATTTCAGAACTCATATGTGCAAGATGCTGCCCTCATTTAGACATTTCTTTAAAACGCTTCAGCCAATTGGAACTATTTTTCCAAACCACTTCAGCCATCAGCTGTTGCCCCCTTTCACATGTGTCTCAATGCTCAGCAAAAAAACAGATGTTTTACATTTATTGTACAATTTCTGTTTGTTTTTGTTTCTTCTGATAAATGACTCATTCCGACCTAAGAAAATGAGAATAGATAATTGTACTGTTTTCCAAACCCATCTGCAGTTCTGTGTGTTGACCGAACCGAATTTAACAGACAGTTTGTATGAGTTCGCTAAATTGCTGTTGTCTCAAGTATCATACCTCATGCCAATTATGTAAAAACTGTAAACACAACCAGTTGGATAATGATAATAGGATAATTGTGCTGTAGATCTCTTTAGAATAACACACATCCTGCAAAGGGAATGCCTCCATCATCACAGAATTGAAGTGAAGCACTGTCCACTGTTCTCAAAAATGAAATTAAAGGGAGTTGATGGACAGGACGTGTTGAGAAGTAATGAAGGACTACTACAATCAAATGTTGGCAACACTTTACTTTACACGCAGTGTCATAACACGATATGGAGCGGTCATAACCATGTCATAATGTCACATAACGTGTCATAATCTGTCATAATATGGTCATAACACTGTCATGAACCATATATTTACTCATGTTGTGACATATATTGTGTTATTTTGTGACTGGTTATGACATCTACTTCAGTGTGTCAAAACCCACATTCATTCGAGTTTTTTCCAAGAAGTCTCCTTTAGTTTGAAAGTTTATTTCTTTTAAATACTTTGTTAAATCACTTTTTTTCCCCATCATATTTTAAATCACTTTATGGCACTGTCATGAAGCATTATGTCCATCCTGTGTCACGTTACTTGGACTAAGAAAAATACACTTTATGACACTGTCAAGAAGCATTACGACCATCAGAATCATATAAGCCAGATAGCCCGTTATTGCACTTATGTCAGTCATCAGTCAAAAACAAGGTGTCTTGTCCTGCTCCTGAAATCTGCTCCTGCACTCATTCCAATCATCAGCAACAGAGCATTGGGGTAGGTGCATGTCTGACGTCAATGTGTGCACAATGATTATTTAATGTGGTCAATAAAATACAATTATATAACAAAGCATACTGTTGACACGTAGGCTATAGTGTAATGGAGTGTTTTACCTTGTGTGGCACTGTTGGTTTTGTGTGTTTTGACACCCTTATGTGGGTGTTTTCTCAAATTAATTTCAGCTTTATTTAACCAGGTAAGCCAGTTGAGAACAAGTTCTCATTTACAACTGCGACCTGGCTAAGATAAAGCAAAGCAGTGCGACACAAACAACAACACAGAGTTACACATGGGATAAACAAGCGTACAGTCAATAACACAATAGAAAAAAGAAAGTCTATATGCAGTGTGTGCAAATGGCCTGAGGAGGTAGGCAATACATAGGCCATAGTAGTGAAATAATTACAATTTAGCAGATTAACACTGGAGTGATAAATGAGCAGATGATGATGTGCAAAAAAAAAGAAAGGTAAATCAAAACAATATGGGGACGTGGTAGGTAGATTGTGTGGGCTATTTACAGGTGGACTATGTACAGCTGCAGTGATTGGTTAGCTGCTCAGATAGCTGATGTTTAAAGTTAGTGAGAGAAATATAAGTCTCCAGCTCCAGTGATTTTTGCAATTCGTTCCTGTCACTGGCAGTAGAGAACAGAGGAGAATGAAAGGCGGCCAAAGGAGGTATTGGTTTTGGGGATGACCAGTGAGATATACCTGCTGGAGCACGTGACCAGTGAACTGAGATAAGGCGGCGCTTTATCTAGCATGGACTTATAGATGACCTGGAGCCAGTGGGTCTGGCGACAAATATGTAGCGAGGGCCAGCCGACTAGAGTCTACAGGTCGCAGTGGTGGCTGGTATAAGGCGCTTTGGTAACAAAACAGATGGCACTGTGATAGACTGCATCCAGTTTGCTGAGTAGAGTGTTGGAAGCTATTTTGTATATGACATCGCCAAAGTCTGGGATTTTGGATTGGAGATGTTTAATATGAGTCTGGAAGGAGAGTTTACAGTCTAGCCAGACACCTAGGTATTTGTAGTTGTCCACATATTCTAGGTCAGAACCGTCCAGGGTAGTGATGCAAGTCGGACGGGCGGGTGCGGGTAGCAAACAGTTGAAAAGCATGTATTTGGTTTTACTAGCGTTTAAGAGCAGTTGGAGGCCATAAAATAACGCAATATATGTCACATCAGGTCGAAATATCTGTGTCATGACAGTGTTATGACCATATTATTACAGCTTATGACATGTTATGTCAGCTGTTATGACATATTACAACATGGTTTTGATCGTTTCATAATGTGTTATGATGCTAGGCGTTAAGTACAGCGTTACCAAAATGTTAATACAGTAGTTCTAGGCATGTTAAGAAGCTGCATTTCCTATTAAGCCATTTGATTGCTTGTCCAGGGCAGCTCTCGTCCCGCCTCCCAGGGAAGTGGCTGGGACTGGTGTGTTTTCCTAATCAGTGGTTTGGATAAATATGAAGTGCGAGGGAGAAAAACATACTTCAGTCCTAAGGTTGTGTCGTTATGAAGATCTTGGGATCTCATTTTTGGCTTCAGATCCATTTAGAATTTCATTTTATGCCCTCTGAATGGAATGGGCCACTGAAACTGCCACTGGGTGCATGTCACTGGAAGGGTCACTCGCTGGGTCAAAATATGACCAACAAGGCACCAAATAATTTAGCACTATCAGATCTTGGTCCAACACAAGGATGAACAAGAGATACAAAAAAGTGGTAGTTCTGGGGCCATTAGGCTAAGAACAAAAATGAAATGCCAAACATGTGCTCAGTATTAATGACCAGCATCTGTGATGTTGAGAAGATACATAAACCACTTGCATATTAAACAAAGACACGTGCATGGCAGAGGATTAGTGCAACAAGTTCAGCCAAACATACAAGCCTGGCATTTTTCACTGGGCATTTAAAACAACCATGGTCTGTTGGAAAGAAGTGACTCAACACGGGGCAGCTGCTTATTGATTCAACTCTAAACACACAAAATCCTGGTAAACTGCTGTTTAGCCCAAACCGAGTTTCACCCCCCGACCGTTATTGTTTGCCGTGAAGCAGATTGAATGTGGCCTCAATCAGCATATGAAGTCACTGAGTGATATTGAGAAGCAAGATGGACTCATCATTTCAGACAGCTGCAATGTTCACCCTCGTGTTGAGAGAGAGCGGGTCAAACGACATGTATGTGCACTTGTTGAAAGTGTTCTTCTTTCTTGATATTCTGTTCCAACAATGTGATGGCCATATCAAATTGCTAGTTACTGTGTTACTAACAGTTACTGTGTTACTAACAGTTACTGTGTTACTAACAGTTCCGGTGCTATTGCTAGTTACTGTGTTACTAACAGTTACTGTGTTACTAACAGTTCCGGTGCTATTGCTAGTTACTGTTACTAACAGTTACTGTGTTAGTAACAGTTACTGTGTTACTAACAGCAAACTATTGCCAGTTCTTTTCTGTGTGGAAAAGCATGTATTGGACACCATACAAACTCCCTTCATTCAGACATGCATATAGACCTATCCCCGGTGCTTCATTCAGACGTGTATATAGAACTATCCCCGGTGCTTCATTCAGACGTGCATATAGACCTATTCCCGGTGCTTCATTCAGACGTGCATATAGCTATCCCCGGTGCTTCATATAGACCTATCCCCGGTGCTTCATTCAGACGTGTATATAGAACTATCCCCGGTGCTTCATTCAGACGTGCATATAGACCTATTCCCGGTGCTTCATTCAGACGTGCATATAGACCTATCCCCGGTGCTTCATTCAGACATGCAAATAGACCTATCCCCGGTGCTTCATTCAGACGTGTATATAGAACTATCCCCGGTGCTTCATTCAGACGTGCATATAGACCTATCCCCGGTGCTTCATTCAGACATGCAAATCATTCATTCAGACGTGCATATAGACCTATCCCCGGTGCTTCATTCAGACGTGTATATAGACCTATCCCCGGTGCTTCATTCAGACGTGCATATAGACCTATCCCCGGTGCTTCATTCAGATGTGCAAATAGACCTATCCCCGGTGCTTCATTCAGACGTGCATATAGAGCTATCCCCGGTGCTTCATTCAGACATGCAAATAGACCTATCCCCGGTGCTTCATTCAGACGTGCATATAGACCTATCCCCGGTGCTTCATTCAGACGTGCATATAGACCTACCCCCGGTGCTTCATTCAGACATGCATATAGACCTATCCCCGGTGCTTCATTCAGACATGCATATAGACCTATCCCCGGTGCTTCATTCAGACGTGCATATAGACCTATCCCCGGTGCTTCATTCAGACGTGCATATAGACCTACCCCCGGTGCTTCATTCAGACATGCATATAGACCTATCTCCGGTGCTTCATTCAGACATGCAAATAGACCTATCCCCGGTGCTTCATTCAGACGTGCATATAGACCTACCCCCGGTGCTTCATTCAGACATGCATATAGACCTATCTCCGGTGCTTCATTCAGACATGCAAATAGACCTATCCCCGGTGCTTCATTCAGACGTGCATATAGACCTATCCCCGGTGCTTCATTCAGACGTGCATATAGACCTATCCCCGGTGCTTCATTCAGACGTGCATATAGACCTATCCCCGGTGCTTCATTCAGACGTGCAAATAGACCTATCCCCGGTGCTTCATTCAGACGTGCATATAGACCTATCCCCGGTGCTTCATTCAGACGTGTATATAGACCTATCCCCGGTGCTTCATTCAGACGTGCATATAGACCTATCCCCGGTGCTTCATTCAGACGTGTATATAGACCTATCCCCGGTGCTTCATTCAGACATGCATATAGACCTATCCCCGGTGCTTCATTCAGACGTGTATATAGACCTATCCCCGGTGCTTCATTCAGACATGCATATAGACCTATCCCCGGTGCTTCATTCAGACGTGCATATAGACCTATCCCCGGTGCTTCATTCAGACGTGTATATAGACCTATCCCCGGTGCTTCATTCAGACGTGCATATAGACCTATCCCCGGTGCTTCATTCAGACGTGTATATAGACCTATCCCCGGTGCTTCATTCAGACGTGCATATAGACCTATCCCCGGTGCTTCATTTTCCCCCTTCCTTTGAGTGTCCCACATGCTTTCTTTTTTTTCAGTGACCTCTCTTTCAGTCCTCTTTCAGACAAACTTTTCTAACAGACTCTAGACAGTTTTGGCTGTTTGTAATCGTACAAATCTCATCTTGACAAGGCACCTCTGTAAAAAAAAAAAAAAGAGAGAAAAAAAGGAAAGTTATCGCTTGTTTGAAATGAGTCTGAATTCTTCCCCGGCCAGCAATTTTATTAAATGTACCCTCAAAAGTGTGATCAAGTGAGAGAAAAATCTTACAGCTACCACATGCAGTGGACAAAGTCCAAGCCAAACACTCCCAACGGTGTGTACACCAAGACAGATGACTATAGGACTCAGGGCCTGGCTAGCACAATGTAGCCCTATTCAGTATTTATTTTCATAGTTCAAAGCACTGGCAGCAACCCACTTGGTGTCTGCAGTCCAGACCAATACACTCCTGATTGCAACAGTGAGCTTTTACAGGCCACAGAGGAATATTCCAAGTCTTGTGCCATCTACCAACACTGCACCTACCCGCTCCCCAAAACATGTGGGGCTTAAGGGTAGGGGGTAAAGGGATTCCATTGTAAACACACGTTGCTGTGGGCAAAACGTATGCTTTGAGCAGTTTGGCATAATCACAGAAACCACATTAAAGGGAAAGGTCAACAAAGCAATGATAAGTAATGTCTCACAGGCTTATCCCTGTACACTGTACTGGGTTATCCACACAATCCTCAACTCCAGGAAGCGCAAGTGATATACTAGCTACCGTATATAATAAAGAGAAACACTGGTTAAACAGACGACTTGTGTTTCTGAAGGCATATTTTACTGTCTGGGAATTCCCTCACTCTATCCAATGATTTAATTCAGGATGGATAAGGAGGGGAAATCAGTTCAATTACCAGGTTGGAAATGTTAAGGAAAAATATTGCAAACATCAGCACTGTACAAGCACAGCATGACACTGGATAATTCATATGTGGGTCATAATTCGCCCTATAGAATAATAATCGTATTGTAATACAGACGAATCGTTTCAGAAATAGAATCTGACTGAGACAATAATTGGTCCAGTGTTTTTATTGGAAAGTTTTGGCTGTCTCCAGCACCAAGATTATTGTAGATATTCTATGCA
This sequence comes from Oncorhynchus gorbuscha, assembly GCF_021184085.1. Taxonomy (NCBI): domain Eukaryota; kingdom Metazoa; phylum Chordata; class Actinopteri; order Salmoniformes; family Salmonidae; genus Oncorhynchus; species Oncorhynchus gorbuscha. The sequence goes on along the minus strand of NC_060185.1, from coordinate 70,830,929 downwards.
AAAAAAACATTTTGTGTCATTGTAAATATTGTCCATTGCATCATAATGTTAAATCAGAGTTCATTTCATCTCAACTGTTTGAATGTGCTTTTTGTATTTTTAACATTCCATGTTTTGCTGATCAAGACCTTACCCAAATAGACCATGTAGGCCATTGTGTTGCCCAATTTCTGCAAGAACTGAAAACTGGCCAATGCATTCAGACAATATTTGTATATGCAAAATCAGCCAGAGTGTACATTTAGCATGAAAAAGGGCCTACCGGTTGTATTTCTGCCCGCTTTGCCATAGCTCAGATACACATGAAAACAGGAAATTACCCCGAAAATAGTTGGAACATTGCACAAAGATGCACAAATACGATTTAACATTCAAAATGGGTAAATATTTAATTTAAGTGCACACTTCTTGATCACTTCATTCTAGACATTTTCTCATTGAGAGGAACCAACATGCTTTTGCCATTGCTGTTCATCAGCTGTTGAACCATGTGTTGGTAAAGGCCTCAAACCATCAGAAAGTCTTTTGTCAGATCATCAGGAAAGCCTGTGATTAAGGTTCTATCCTCCTTGTCCTACTTTCTTCTGGCTGTTTGTTTGGGAAAACTTTGAATGCCAAGAGTGAAATCTTTGTGATTATATGGCAATAAAGGAGAGATGAAGTAATCCCATTGTGTAATCTCATTGAGAGCAACAGGAAGTTAGTTTTCCCATCGCTTTGTGTCAAACACAATGCTTTATAGTCACGATGACTGAATATAATTGAAACGATTAAGGGCAAAATAACATTTATTGTGGAGAAAGTATTGTTTTGGTTAACACAATAATAATAGCTCATTGTTCTGTTGACAGCTCAACTGGGAATATTGTCATCTATCTTCATTTCAATTTATTTAGCCAATTATCAGATTTAACATAGGAATTTTTATGTCCGTTCCAAAACCAAGAGATTACACCTCAGAGATGTCTTCAATGCATTTCTCTGCATTTACTATAGTCTCCTGGGAATCCACAATGGGAAGCACATGAAGTTTAATTCAGACCCAGATTTAACACACTGCTACGTCAGGCAAACTTGTGAAAGGACAGCGCAAGCTGAGCGACAGATGTGCAGATTGCATGTAATTTAGCATGAAGCCACCAGCCCAAGTCATTCAGAATCGGAGTATGTTCTCACTTTCCTGAACAAGCAGTCCTGTTCAAAGCTTGTGATTTTTGTCATACTATCCAGGTCTGTGCCCAAACAATTCGGGCTTCTACTTTTAAAAAGCCACCTTTCCAGAAACAAGTCTCTCACCATTGCTGCTTGTTATAGACCCCCCTCAGCCCCCAGCTGTGCCCTGGACACCATATGTGAATTGATGGACCCCCATCTATCTTCAGAGTTCATACTGTTATTGTATGTGACCTAAACTGGGATATATTTAACACCCCGGCCGTCCTACAATCTAAGATAGATGCCCTCAATCTCACACAAATTATCAAGGAACCTACCGTTACAACCCTAAAGCTGTAATCATGGGCACCCTCTTAGATATCATCCTGACCAACTTGCCCTCTAAATACACCTCTGCTGTCTTCAACCAGGATATTGCATCCTGTAGCACTAATTCCAAAAAGTTTTGGGAATAAGAGCACCTCCTCCCAGCTGCCCACTGCACTGAGACTAGGATACACTGTCAGCACCGATAAATCTATGATAATCAATAAGTTCAATAACATTTTCCTACGCCTACCCCTACCCCGGCCAACAGCTCTGCACCACCTGCAGCAACTTGCCAAAGTCCCCCACGCTTCTCCTTCCTCCAAATTCAGACAGATAATGTTCTGAAAGAGCTGCAAAATCTGGAATGCTACAAATCAGCTGGGCTAGAGAATCTGAACCCTCTATTTCTAAAATTATCTGCCGAAATTGTTGCAACCCCTATTACTAGCCTGTTCAACCTCTCTTTTGTATTGTCTGAGATCCCCAAAGATTGGAAAGTTGCCGCAGTCATCCCCCTCTTCAAAGGGGGAGACACTCTAGACCATAACTGTTATAGACCTAAATCCATCCTTCCCTACCTTTCTAAAATCTTTGAAAGCCAAAAAATCTCAATAGCCTTGGTTTCTCAAATGACTGCCTCACCTGGTTCACCAATTACTTCTCAGATAGAGTTCAGTGTGTCAAATCGGAGGGCCTGTTGTCCAGACTTCTTTCAGTCTCTATGGGGGTGCCACAGGGCTCAATTCTCGGGCCAACTCTTTTCTCTGTATATATCAATTATGTCTCTCTTGCTGCTGGTGATTCTCTGATCCACCTCTACGCAGATGACATCATTCTGTATACATCTGGCCCTTCATTGTACACTGTGTTAACAAACCTCCAAACAAGCTTCAATGCCATACAACACTCCTTCCGTGGCTTCCAACTGCTTTTAAATGTCAGTAAAAACAAAGTGCTTGCTCATCAATCGATTGTTGCCTGCACCCGCCCTCTTGAGTAGCATCACTACTCTGGACGGTTCTGACTTAGAATATGTCGACAACTACAAATACGTAAATGTCTGGTTAGACTGTAAACTCTCCTTCCAGACTCACATCTCCAATCCAAAATTAAATCTGGAATAGGCTTCCTATTTCACAACAAAGCCTCCTTCACTCATGCTGCCAAACATACCCTCATAAAACTGACTATCCTACAGATCCTTGACTTCGGCAATGTCATTTACAAAATAGCCTCCAACACTCTACTCAGCAAACTGGATGCAGTCTATCATAGTGCCATCCGTTTTGTCACCAAAGCCCCATATGCTACCCACCACTGTGACCTGTATGCTCTCGTTGGCTGGCCCTCGCTACATATTCGTTGCCAAACCCACTAGCTCCAGGTCATCTATAAGTCTTTGCTAGTTAAAGTCCCGCCTTATCAACACCCACCCGTAGCACACGATCCAGCAGATATATTTCAATGGTCATCCCCAAAGTCAACACTTCCTTTGGCCGCCTTTCCTTCCAGTTCTCTGCTGCCAATTGCAAAAATCACTGAAGCTAGAGTCTTATATCTCCCTCACTAACTTTAAGCATCAGCTGTCAGAGCAGCTTACCGATCACTGTACCTGTACACAGACAATCTGTACATAGCACACCCAACTACCTCATCCCCATATTGTTATTTATCTTGCTCTTTTGCACCCCAGTATCTCTACTTGCACATCATCATCTGCACATCTATCACTCCAGTGTTAATGCTAAATTTGAATTATTTTGCCTCTTTGGCCTATTTATTGCCTTACCTCCCTACTCTTCTACATTTGCACACACTGTACATAGATGTTTCTATTCGGTTATCGACAGTACGTTTGTATATGTGTAACTCTGTGTTGTTGTTTATGTCGCACTGGTTTGCTTTATCTTGGCCAAGTCGCAGTTGTAAATGAGAACTTGTTCTCAACTGGCCTATCTGGTTAAATAAAGGTTAAATCAAATAAAAAATTAAAAATATCACAGATTGATAGTGGAGCATATCCAGTATATTAGACAATTTGGTTAGGTTCGCCAAAGTTGGTCCACTTTTGAAGAATGGTTTATCACTGATCAGTGTTGATTAGCTTTGGTGCTATCATGTTAGCTCTACATTATTTCCTCTCTGAGTCGTCATTGTTTTGATACAATTTAGTTTGAGCCTGTGAGCAGTTTGGCACCCTTCATGTCCACAGCCATAATACTCATAGGCCAATATTACATCAGAGGTTCTAAAAGTGGACCCTGGTACGCTAACATTTCAGTCTTCAAATTATGCTCCCAAAAGTGTTGTATCCCTCGACTTTGCTTTAAGCTCCCAATTATGTTGACCCTCCTCCTATCTGTCCAAAACAATAAAATGTACCCAATCCTGTACAGGGGGATTGGAAGAGCAAAGAGCTACAAATTCACTGTTACAGTTAGGATGTGGAAGTCGAATTGAATTTATCTTACATGGAGCCTCCTTGTTCACTGACAGAACTATCAAGGGAGGAGGATTTGTCCATAGTCATTTATCACTCTCACAATTGGCTCTATATTTTAAACACCACTCTGGAGTAATGGACTGGTTCCAAATTATGATCTAAACACACCAAGGTCTGCTCATTTGGGATATATAAACAGGTGGTGATGACTGCACATCATATTGGCTTCTTAATACTGTCATATCTAATTATGGACGTTGGCGTCAAGCCATTATTAACTGTGACATCGATTATAGCCACTTGATTCATGCATGGTAAAGCGTTTCACCTATTTATTGCCCTAACTTAGCTAGCTACCTTGTCATACGTAGGCCACCTCCCACAATTATTATGGGCTTGTAAGGAAAATGGATGGTGGGTAAAACATTAACAGGCAAGGCTGCAGGCCTAAGAAGTGTTACAAAGCGTAAGAGCTCCCACCTACTAGAGTCGCACCCACGCACACTTCCCATCACAGTGTGGCAATTCCTCTTCCTCTCCCAGTGCGTTGTGGGTACATCTGGATAAGCCATATAATTAGGGCTTCACAGGGGCAGAGAAGTGTGGAAACATGGTGTTTCCAGAAGACTGCAGAAGTGCTGACAACTGCTGTTCCAGTCGAATTCAGATGAATTATTATTGGTGGTGGTAATCTTGGTCGCACTTTTCAATGTAGGATATAAAACGGTGGATGTAAATGATGACTTTTAGGAAGATGTGAAACTATTCCGAAACGGGTGCAACAGAGACCCTCTGTATTAGGGGTTACAGCATGTTGCATTTTGCTGATAAATTATTCTGTTTTGGGGTCTGCTTTAAAATGAAAACAATACTGAGTGTATAATCTACCAATTTCTCTGCAACTATTTTAAAATAGCAATGCCACTGAGCCAAAAGTGCCAGGGAACGACCTGTCCTTGCAGAGAACTCACAGACACCAACAAACAGCCATGTCAACTACTCTTCGTCTTCAGGCAGACACTTTCTCATTAATAAACAGGGGCATATTCTGTAACAAATAACATCAGAATATCCAAAGGTTCTCCCTTAGTTTCTTGTCATTTTTTCTCCTCCCCTCTTCTCGTATTTTATTTTCCAAAGAGGATGACTGGTAGTGGACGTAATCTCTGCCAGCTGTAGACTCCCTCCTATCTTATCTTTGCATGAGATGAAGTTTCCTCTCACAGGCTGCCCCATCCAGTGCCCGCTCTTAGGCAGAGATACAAGGAGAAATTCTTCCTTTAAGATTCAGCCTCCATGAGAGGTCCACCACAAGTGTTGTTCATTTCCTTTCCTTAGCTACAACTTTGACAGGCAGGGGATATTGACATTTTCAGAGGATGCTTAATTTATTCATGTCTGTTGTACATTCAAATGTTGATGATTTAAATCTGTCAGCATAAATCTGTCATTTTAATAAGAATTTGCTTTCTGACATACAGTATACGATCAGCTCCACAGACAAAGATTAGAACGGCTGCTCTCCTCCCAGGACTACATTTCCCAGAGGCCTCTTCATCTACGCTCAGTCCAGCTGAAAGCTATTCTGAATCATTAAAGATTGTCTCATCGAAGCAGATGCCAGTAGTTATGGATCGATTAGGCTTGCCCTAAATAAACTGACAATGCAAAACTAGTGGCCAAGTACTTGTCAACCTTTGGCAATGCTAAATACAGTAACAGGTGAGCCTTGCATTATGTAAAAGTGTGATCTATTTAACTTTATAGAAATGGTCCTGGGGAGCAGAGGGAAGATGGACATGGATGGAGAGGAGCCATAAGGCTGACACAAAGTGTGCCCTTCCCCACTGCTTCTCCTTTCATCCAGCATTGTACAGTTAGAGACTGCACCAAAATGTGTGTATAATAACCATGAATCACACTAATTCTTGTACCATGATGCGACCGCAGGGGTAAACTCTTTCCATGCTGCAGTGCACCACAGTCCTCAAGCACAACCGTTCCTTTAGGACACAAACCAGAACAGAGCAAAATCGTTTGTTTCTTCTTCTCTCTCCTGGAAAATGAATAGAGAGCCTTGGTTTAAGTTTCGAGCAGCACTCTTGGACAGATGCTAATTAATTACAAAAGGTTTATTCAAACAGATCTTGCCAATCCAAGGACTTTGTCGTGGAGTGTCTCCAGGAGATACGTGCTGTGCTGTGACAGGGACCTCCTGGGAGTTTGGAGCAGATCCCACAGCTCCAGATGTTCTCCAAAGCACTGGAGAAGAAGCCCAAGGAGGGTTTTGCACCATTTGAGCTGCTGTGATGTGGGCAGTGTGAGGAATACAATAGATGAACCCAGTGTGTCCCGTGTATCCTTTGGCAAGACTACAGTAATGGCTTTTAAGCATGACTGGAGAGAATTAAAAACCAAGAGAAATGTCATGGCTCAATATTTTGTGATTTTCAAAGCTGAAATATTGGCTTGGCCAATTTTGAGAAAACGGCATCAGTCACGTACGTACAAGTGAGTTACAGATATACTTTGATACACGCCTCGTAAATTTGTCCAAGTACACACAGACAGACAGCCCACAAAACGCATAATTTCTTAGTGGGGATGGTAATGGATGTCAAGAAGATTTAAGTAACCATATGGTCTAGAATGCCATATTGGAAATAAAATGGACAAATGGCAATCTGATAACAAACTTTATGTTCAATATGTGCTGTTTCTCTCATTTACATTTACATTTACATTTAAGTCATTTAGCAGACGCTCTTATCCAGAGCGACTTACAAATTGGTGCATTCACCTTATGACATCCAGTGGGACAGTCACTTAACAATAGTGCATCTAAAACTTAGGGGGGGGGTGGGGTGAGAGGGATTACTTATCCTATCCTAGGTATTCCTTAAAGAGGTGGGGTTTCAGGTGTCTCCGGAAGGTGGTGATTGACTCCGCTGTCCTGGCGTCGTGAGGGAGTTTGTTCCACCATTGGGGGGGCCAGGGCAGCGAACAGTTTTGACTGGGCTGAGCGGGAGCTGTACTTCCTCAGTGGTAGGGAGGCGAGCAGGCCAGAGGTGGATGAACGCAGTGCCCTTGTTTGGGTGTAGGGCCTGATCAGAGCCTGGAGGTACTGAGGTGCCGTTCCCCTCACAGCTCCGTAGGCAAGCACCATGGTCTTGTAGCGGATGCGAGCTTCAACTGGAAGCCAGTGGAGAGAACGGAGGAGCGGGGTGACGTGAGAGAACTTGGGAAGGTTGAACACCAGATGGGCTGCGGCGTTCTGGATGAGTTGAAGGGGTTTAATGGCACAGGCAGGGAGCCCAGCCAACAGCGAGTTGCAGTAATCCAGACGGGAGATGACAAGTGCCTGGATTAGGACCTGCGCCGCTTCCTGTGTGAGGCAGGGTCGTACTCTGCGGATGTTGTAGAGCATGAACCTACAGGAACGGGCCACCGCCTTGATGTTGGTTGAGAACGACAGGGTGTTGTCCAGGATCACGCCAAGGTTCTTGGCGCTCTGGGAGGAGGACACAATGGAGTTGTCAACCGTGATGGCGAGATCATGGAACGGGCAGTCCTTCCCCGGGAGGAAGAGCAGCTCCGTCTTGCCGAGGTTCAGCTTGAGGTGGTGATCCGTCATCCACACTGATATGTCTGCCAGACATGCAGAGATGCGATTCGCCACCTGGTCATCAGAAGGGGGAAAGGAGAAGATTAATTGTGTGTCGTCTGCATAGCAATGATAAGAGAGACCATGTGAGGTTATGACAGAGCCAAGTGACTTGGTGTATAGCGAGAATAGGAGAGGGCCAAGAACAGAGCCCTGGGGGACACCAGTGGTGAGAGCGCGTGGTGAGAGACAGATTCTCGCCACGCCACCTGGTAGGAGCGACCTGTCAGGTAGGACGCAATCCAAGCGTGGGCCGCGCCGGAGATGCCCAACTCGGAGAGGGTGGAGAGGAGGATCTGATGGTTCACAGTATCGAAGGCAGCCGATAGATCTAGAAGGATGAGAGCAGAGGAGAGAGAGTTAGCTTTAGCAGTGCGGAGCGCCTCCGTGATACAGAGGAGAGCAGTCTCAGTTGAATGACTAGTCTTGAAACCTGACTGATTTGGATCAAGAAGGTCATTCAGAGAGAGATAGCGGGAGAGCTGGCCAAGGACGGCACGTTCAAGAGTTTTGGAGAGAAAAGAAAGAAGGGATACTGGTCTGTAATTGTTGACATCGGAGGGATCGAGTGTAGGTTTTTTCAGAAGGGGTGCAACTCTCGCTCTCTTGAAGACGGAAGGGACGTAGCCAGCGGTCAGGGATGAGTTGATGAGCGAGGTGAGGTAAGGGAGAAGGTCTCCGGAAATGGTCTGGAGAAGAGAGGAGGGGATAGGGTCAAGCGGGCAGGTTGTTGGGCGGCCGGCCGTCACAAGACGTGAGATTTCATCTGGAGAGAGAGGGGAGAAAGAGGTCAGAGCACAGGGTAGGGCAGTGTGAGCAGAACCAGCGGTGTCGTTTGACTTAGCAAACGAGGATCGGATGTCGTCGACCTTCTTTTCAAAATGGTTGACGAAGTCATCTGCAGAGAGGGAGGGGGGGGGGGCGGAGGATTCAGGAGGGAGGAGAAGGTGGCAAAGAGCTTCCTAGGGTTAGAGGCAGATGCTTGGAATTTAGCGTGGTAGAAAGTGGCTTTAGCAGCAGAGACAGAGGAGGAAAATGTAGAGAGGAGGGAGTGAAAGGATGCCAGGTCCGCAGGGAGGCGAGTTTTCCTCCATTTCCGCTCGGCTGCCCGGAGCCCTGTTCTGTGAGCTCGCAATGAGTCATCGAGCCACGGAGCGGGAGGGGAGGACCGAGCCGGCCTGGAGGATAGGGGACATAGAGAGTCAAGGGATGCAGAGAGGGAGGAGAGGAGGGTTGAGGAGGCAGAATCAGGAGATAGGTGGGAGAAGGTTTGAGCGGAGGGAAGAGATGATAGGATGGAAGAGGAGAGAGTAGCGGGGGAGAGAGAGCGAAGGTTGGGACGGCGCGATACCATCCGAGTAGGGGCAGTGTGGGAGGTGTTGGATGAGAGCGAGAGGGAAAAGGATACAAGGCAGTGGTCGGAGACTTGGAGGGGAGTTGCAATGAGGTTAGTGGAAGAACAGCATCTAGTAAAGATGAGGTCGAGCGTATTGCCTGCCTTGTGAGTAGGGGGGAAGGTGAGAGGGTGAGGTCAAAAGAGGAGAGGAGTGGAAAGAAGGAGGCAGAGAGGAAAGAGTCAAAGGTAGACGTGGGGAGGTTAAAGTCGCCCAGAACTGTGAGAGGTGAGCCGTCCTCAGGAAAGGAGCTTATCAAGGCATCAAGCTCATTGATGAACTCTCCGAGGGAACCTGGAGGGCGATAAATGATAAGGATGTTAAGCTTGAAAGGGCTAGTAACTGTGACAGCATGGAATTCAAAGGAGGCGATAGACAGATGGGTAAGGGGAGAAAGAGAGAATGACCACTTGGGAGAGATGAGGATCCCGGTGCCACCACCCCGCTGACCAGACGCTCTCGGGGTGTGCGAGAACACGTGGGCGGACGAAGAGAGAGCAGTAGGAGTAGCAGTATTGTCTGTGGTGATCCATGTTTCCGTCAGTGCCAAGAAGTCGAGGGACTGGAGGGAGGCATAGGCTGAGATGAACTCTGCCTTGTTGACCGCAGATTGGCAGTTCCAGAGGCTACCGGAGACCTGGAACTCCACGTGGGTCGTGCGCGCTGGGACCACCAGAGTAGGGTGGCCGCGGCCACGCGGTGAGGAGCGTTTGTATGGTCTGTGCAGAGAGGAGAGAACAGGGATAAACAGACACATAGTTGACAGGCTACAGAAGAGGCTACGCTAATGCAAAGGAGATTGGAATGACAAGTGGACTACACGTCTCGAATGTTCAGAAAGTTAAGCTACGTAGCAAGAATCATATTGACTAAAATGATACAGTACTGCTGAAGTAGGCCAGCTGGCAGTGGGTGCGTTGTTGACACTACACTAATCAAGTCGTTCTGTTGAGTGTAATAGTTTCTGCAGTGTTGCTATTCGGGGGCTAGCAGGCTAGCTAGCAGTGTTGTTTACGTTACGTTGCGTTAAAAGAACGACAATAGATGGCTAGCGAACCTAGAAAATCGCTCTAGACTACACAATTATCTTTGATACAAAGACGGCTATGTAGCTAGCTACGATCAAACAAATCAAACCGTTGTACTGTAATGAAATGAAGTGAAAATGTGATACTACCTGTGAATGCGACCGGGTAGTTGAGTTCTATACAGAAGACGTTGGCTAGCGTTGGCTAGCTAGCAGAGTCACCTACGTTAAGGACGACAAATAGCTGGCTAGCTAACCTCGGTAAATTAAGATAATCACTCTAGACTACACACTCTAAACCTAAACAACACAATTATCTTGGATACGATGATACGAAGACAGCAAAGACAGCTATGTAGCTAGCTAACACTAAACTAATCAAGTCGTTCAGTTGAGTGTAATAGTTTCTCCAGTGCAGCTAATCAGTGGACGTTAGCTAGCTGGCTAGTGAAGACTACGTTAGGACGGCGAAATACGATAATTACGCAATTATCTTTGATACAAAGACGGCTATGTAGCTAGCTACCTTTTCAGTCTTCATAATTCAAAGTTTACAACATAGCTACTGGTGTATCAACCAAAGACATTAAAAGTGAATTACATAAAAACTATGTCTAGAATGTTATGAAATGTACAGTATCTTCACGTATATATTGAGGGTTATGAGGCTTTCCGAAAGATGATTTCCACATTATGTCCAATCCCCAAAAATGAAATAAAAAAATCCACAAAATTCTCCAAGACTATGACTGATACAAATCACTCAGTATAGTGCTCAATGGCTGCATAATTTGACCAATTACATCTTTTCACATCAGATATTTTTCATAGTTGATCTGATTGGTCAAATTAGACCAGTTAGTGAATACAATTTCAGAATTGGGCAGCCTGTCGAAACGCAGACAATCTCACCCATATGGTCATATATGGTCACATTAACACATTAGGGTCATACGAAGGGTCTTACGAAGGGTCTTCGTAACACTGTACACTACCCCAAACCAAGGGAATCATTAACGAACACAGACAAATCTCTCAGCCAAATGTTTTTGCAATTAGTCCTCTTTGACTTTATGAATGGTTTCTAGAGGTAATATCCCCCCAGTTCTAAGCCTTCTGATGACTAGTAGTTTCCAATCATGTTTATTTGTTAATTTTATTCAGCTCCCAGGAAAACATCGTAATCTTGGTAATCATTATACTTGATGTAAGGAAGGTCAGTTGCGGGCATTCGTGTCAGCGAGCCAAAGAAGCTATACGAAGACATAAGAAGCAATGTTGTTTCCATTAACGACCCAACGCATAAACATGCTTTCTCTCTGTACCTCATCAAGACATGGCGAGGCGCCAAATTTTACCAGAGGAATTACCACAGCAAGCATGTTCTCACCGACATCAAACCTATTCAATAAACAATTTGGGGATGAATTACATGATAGATCGTAGCGGCTCGGTGTAGAAATCTTGTTCAGTGGGCTTCTCTGGATAAGTTCCATCTCTTCTATCATCTCAGGGTCATTGACCATGACAGCAAGGCACTTGAATTAGGTACAGATGTGTCTATCCTCTGTGGTTGATGACTGGGAAGGGATGAAGTCAAGTTGATTAAACATGGATTATGATGGGTTTAGGGACCTGATAGGATTAAATGCTTGTTGAATGAAGCTAATGAGTGTAACACTGGAGATGTTAGACATGGAGCTGAGCGAATCAGATTGCTAATCTTACTCAGCTGTGTGGTAAAGCCAGAGGTCTATAGATAGCTTCAGAATCTTTGCTTTTGCTAAAAGCTCTCCTTTTCACCCCACACCATCAATTCACAATTTAATTGTGACCTGTACTTGAATGTGTTCATTGCAGGTGTGTGGTTGATCTAATCATCGTGGCCAAGTTTCGGGACCAAAAGTTTTGAGAATGACACAAATATCAATTTTCACAAAGTTTGCTACTTCAGTGTCTTTAGATATTTTTTTGTCAGATGTTACTATGGAATACTGAAGTTTAATTACAAGCATTTCACAAGTGTCAAAGGCTTTTATTGACAATTACATGAAGTTGATGCAAAGTGTCAATATTTGCAGGGTTGACCCTTCTTTTTCAAGACCTCTGCAATCCACCCTGTCATACTGTCAATTAACTTCTAGGCCACATCCTGACTGGTGGCAGCCCATTCTTGAATAATCAATGCTTGGAGATCGTTAGAATTTGTGGGTTTTTGTTTGTCCACCCGCCTCTTGACGATTGACCATAAGTTTTCACTGGGATTAAGGACTGGGGAGTTTCCTGGCCATGGACCCACAATATCGATATTTTATTCCCTGAGCCACTTAGTTATCAATTTTGCCTTATGGCAAGGTGCTCCATTATGCTGGAAAAGACATTGTTCATCACCAAACTGTTCCTAGATGGTTGGGAGAAGTTGATCTCGGAGGATGTGTTGGTACCATTCTTTATTCATGGCTGTGTTCTTAGGCAAAATTGTGAGTGAGCCCACTCCCTTGGCTGAGAAGCAACCCCACACATGAATGGTCTCAGGATGCTTTACTGTTGGCATGACACAGGACAGCGCTCACCTCGTCTTCTCTGGACAAACTTTTTTTCCGGATGCCCCAAACAATCGGAAAGGGGATTCATCAGAGAAAATGACATTTACATTTACATTTACATTTACATTTAAGTCATTTAGCAGACGCTCTTATCCAGAGCGACTTACAAATTGGTGCATTCACCTTATGACATCCAGTGGGACAGTCACTTAACAATAGTGCATCTAAAACTTAGGGGGGTGGGGTGAGAGGGATTACTTAACCTATCCTAGGTATTCCTTAAAGAGGTGGGGTTTCAGGTGTCTCCGGAAGGTGGTGATTGACTCCGCTGTCCTGGCGTCGTGAGGGAGTTTGTTCCACCATTGGGGGGGCCAGGGCAGCGAACAGTTTTGACTGGGCTGAGCGGGAGCTGTACTTCCTCAGTGGTAGGGAGGCGAGCAGGCCAGAGGTGGATGAACGCAGTGCCCTTGTTTGGGTGTAGGGCCTGATCAGAGCCTGGAGGTACTGAGGTGCCGTTCCCCTCACAGCTCCGTAGGCAAGCACCATGGTCTTGTAGCGGATGCGAGCTTCAACTGGAAGCCAGTGGAGAGAACGGAGGAGCGGGGTGACGTGAGAGAACTTGGGAAGGTTGAACACCAGACGGGCTGCGGCGTTCTGGATGAGTTGAAGGGGTTTAATGGCACAGGCAGGGAGCCCAGCCAACAGCGAGTTGCAGTAATCCAGACGGGAGATGACAAGTGCCTGGATTAGGACCTGCGCCGCTTCTGTGTGAGGCAGGGTCGTACTCTGCGGATGTTGTAGAGCATGAACCTACAGGAACGGGCCACCGCCTTGATGTTAGTTGAGAACGACAGGGTGTTGTCCAGGATCACGCCAAGGTTCTTGGCGCTCTGGGAGGAGGACACAATGGAGTTGTCGACCGTGATGGCGAGATCATGGAACGGGCAGTCCTTCCCCGGGAGGAAGAGCAGCTCCGTCTTGCCGAGGTTCAGCTTGAGGTGGTGATCCGTCATCCACACTGATATGTCTGCCAGACATGCAGAGATGCGATTCGCCACCTGGTCATCAGAAGGGGGAAAGGAGAAGATTAATTGTGTGTCGTCTGCATAGCAATGATAAGAGAGACCATGTGAGGTTATGACAGAGCCAAGTGACTTGGTGTATAGCGAGAATAGGAGAGGGCCAAGAACAGAGCCCTGGGGGACACCAGTGGTGAGAGCGCGTGGTGAGGAGACAGATTCTCGCCACGCCACCTGGTAGGAGCGACCTGTCAGGTAGGACGCAATCCAAGCGTGGGCCGCGCCGGAGATGCCCAACTCGGAGAGGGTGGAGAGGAGGATCTGATGGTTCACAGTATCGAAGGCAGCCGATAGATCTAGAAGGATGAGAGCAGAGGAGAGAGAGTTAGCTTTAGCAGTGCGGAGCGCCTCCGTGATACAGAGGAGAAGTCTCAGTTGAATGACTAGTCTTGAAACCTGACTGATTTGGATCAAGAAGGTCATTCAGAGAGAGATAGCGGGAGAGCTGGCCAAGGACGGCACGTTCAAGAGTTTTGGAGAGAAAAGAAAGAAGGGATACTGGTCTGTAATTGTTGACATCGGAGGGATCGAGTGTAGGTTTTTTCAGAAGGGGTGCAACTCTCGCTCTCTTGAAGACGGAAGGGACGTAGCCAACGGTCAGGGATGAGTTGATGAGCGAGGTGAGGTAAGGGAGAAGGTCTCCGGAAATGGTCTGGAGAAGAGAGGAGGGGATAGGGTCAAGCGGGCAGGTTGTTGGGCGGCCGGCCGTCACAAGACGCGAGATTTCATCTGAGAGAGAGGGGAGAAAGAGGTCAGAGCACAGGGTAGGGCAGTGTGAGCAGAACCAGCGGTGTCGTTTGACTTAGCAAACGAGGATCGGATGTCGTCGACCTTCTTTTCAAAATAGTTGACGAAGTCATCTGCAGAGAGGGAGGAGGGGGGAGGGGCGGAGGATTCAGGAGGGAGGAGAAGGTGGCAAAGAGCTTCCTAGGGTTAGAGGCAGATGCTTGGAATTTAGCGTGGTAGAAAGTGGCTTTAGCAGCAGAGACAGAGGAGGAAAATGTAGAGAGGAGGGAGTGAAAGGATGCCAGGTCCGCAGGGAGGCGAAAGTTTTCCTCCATTTCCGCTCGGCTGCCCGGAGCCCTGTTCTGTGAGCTCGCAATGAGTCATCGAGCCACGGAGCGGGAGGGGAGGACCGAGCCGGCCTGGAGGATAGGGGACATAGAGAGTCAAGGGATGCAGGAGGGAGGAGAGGAGGGTTGAGGAGGCAGAATCAGGAGATAGGTGGGAGAAGGTTTGAGCGGAGGGAAGAGATGATAGGATGGAAGAGGAGAGAGTAGCGGGGAGAGAGAGCGAAGGTTGGGACGGCGCGATACCATCCGAGTAGGGGCAGTGTGGGAGGTGTTGGATGAGAGCGAGAGGGAAAAGGATACAAGGCAGTGGTCGGAGACTTGGAGGGGAGTTGCAGTGAGGTTAGTGGAAGAACAGCATCTAGTAAAGATGAGGTCGAGCGTATTGCCTGCCTTGTGAGTAGGGGGAAGGTGAGAGGGTGAGGTCAAAAGAGGAGAGGAGTGGAAAGAAGGAGGCAGAGAGGAAAGAGTCAAAGGTAGACGTGGGGAGGTTAAAGTCGCCCAGAACTGTGAGAGGTGAGCCGTCCTCAGGAAAGGAGCTTATCAAGGCATCAAGCTCATTGATGAACTCTCCGAGGGAACCTGGAGGGCGATAAATGATAAGGATGTTAAGCTTGAAAGGGCTAGTAACTGTGACAGCATGGAATTCAAAGGAGGCGATAGACAGATGGGTAAGGGGAGAAAGAGAGAATGACCACTTGGGAGAGATGAGGATCCGGTGCCACCACCCCGCTGACCAGATGCTCTCGGGTGTGCGAGAACACGTGGGCGGACGAAGAGAGAGCAGTAGGAGTAGCAGTGTTGTCTGTGGTGATCCATGTTTCCGTCAGTGCCAAGAAGTCGAGGGACTGGAGGGAGGCATAGGCTGAGATGAACTCTGCCTTGTTGACCGCAGATTGGCAGTTCCAGAGGCTACCGGAGACCTGGAACTCCACGTGGGTCGTGCGCGCTGGGACCACCAGAGTGGTGGCCGCGGCCACGCGGTGAGGAGCGTTTGTATGGTCTGTGCAGAGAGGAGAGAACAGGGATAAACAGACACATAGTTGACAGGCTACAGAAGAGGCTACGCTAATGCAAAGGAGATTGGAATGACAAGTGGACTACACGTCTCGAATGTTCAGAAAGTTAAGCTACGTAGCAAGAATCTTATTGACTAAAATGATTAAAATGATACAGTACTGCTGAAGTAGGCCAGCTGGCAGTGGGTGCGTTGTTGACACTACACTAATCAAGTCATTCCGTTGAGTGTAATAGTTTCTGCAGTGTTGCTATTCGGGGGGCTAGCAGGCTAGCTAGCAGTGTTGTTTACGTTACGTTGCGTTAAAAGAACGACAATAGATGGCTAGCGAACCTAGAAAATCGCTCTAGACTACACAATTATCTTTGATACAAAGACGGCTATGTAGCTAGCTAAGTAGCTAGCTAAGTAGCTAGCTACGATCAAACAAATCAAACAAATCAAACCGTTGTACTGTAATGAAATGAAGTGAAAATGTGATACAACCTGTGAATGCGACCGGGTAGTTGAGTTCTATACAGAAGACGTTGGCTAGCGTTGGCTAGCTGTTGGCTAGCTAGCAGAGTCACCTACGTTAAGGACGACAAATAGCTGGCTAGCTAACCTCGGTAAATTAAGATAATCACTCTAAGACTAAACACTCTAAACCTAAACAACACAATTATCTTGGATACGATGATACGATGATACGAAGACAGCAAAGACAGCTATGTAGGTAGCTAACACTAAACTAATCAAGTCGTTCAGTTGAGTGTAAAAGTTTCTCAGTGCAGCTAATCAGTGGACGTTAGCTAGCTGGCTAGTGAAGACTACGTTAGGACGGCGAAATACGATAATTACGCAATTATCTTTGATACAAAGACGGCTATGTAGCTAGCTGAGAAGAAATTGCTAAGATAAGACAAATCAAACCGTTGTGATATAATGAAATATAATGAAAAAGTTATACTACCCGTTGGAGCGACGTGCAGATGCGACCACTCGCTCCAACCGGACCTTACCCCAGTCCTCAGCAGTCCAATCCCTGTACCTTTCGCAGAATATCAGTCTGTCCCTGATGTTTTTCCTGGAGAGAAGTGGCTTCTTTGCTGCCCTTCTTGACACCAGGCCATCCTCCAAAAGTATTTGCCTCACTGTGCGTGCAGATGCACTCACACCTGCCTGCTGCCATTCCTGAGCAAGCTCTGTACTGGTGGTGCCCCGATCCCGCAGCTGAATCAACTTTAGGAGATGGTCCTGGTGCTTGCTGGACTTTCTTGGGAGCCCTGAAGCCTTCTTCACAACAATTGAACCGCTCTCCTTGAAGTTCTTGATGATCTGATAAATGGTTGATTTAGGTGCAAACTTACTGTCAGCAATATCCTTGCCTGTGAAGCCCTTTTTGTGCAAAGCAATGATGACGGCACGTGTTTCCTTGCAGGTAACCATGGCTGACAAGAGGAAGAACAATGATTCCAAGCACCACCCTCCTGTTTAAGCTTCCAGTCTGTTATTCGAACTCAATCAGTATGAAAGACTGATCTCCAGCCTTGTCCTCGTCAACACTGACACCTGTGTTAACGAGAGAATCACTGACATGATGCCAGCTGGTCCTTTTGTGGCAGGGCTGAAATGCAGTGGTTTTTTGTTGTTGAGGATTCAGTTGTTTTGCATGGCAAAGAGGGACTTTGCAATTAATTGCAACTCATCTGATCACTCTTCATAACATTCTGGAGTATAATCAAATTGCCGTCAAACAAACTGAGGCAGCAGACTTTGTGAAAATTTATATTTGTGTTATTCTCAAAACTTTTGGCCACGACTGTATGTACAAATTGTCAAAGTGTTTAGAAATGTATTTTTACTATTTAATGAGTTATCATTGAGTGTGGAATATCAGGCTATAAAACTATAATACTGTGAATGGCCATTTTCCTGGGAAAGAGCTTTTCAAGTGTAAAGGCATACCTCCGAACCAAATTTGCTGGGAAGATACAGTTTTAACTAAGGAGCTTTTAATTAATTAAATTTTTAATGTAGTGGTGGTAGTATGATGTGTATATCTGTTTCATGCTTATGCAAATGGTTTTTTATTTGGATATGTTTATGGGACGGACGCTATCCAATAGCAGTCATTGAACTTGATTTAACCATACAATACAGTATTTTCCCGATATGGACCAACACAACTGATTCTCAGTTCACTTTCAAACAAGAGGAAGTTCAATTTATTCCAAACACTCTTTCGGTTGAATATTGGGACTTACATATGGAAGTGTTTTATATCTGTTGTCCACTTGCTGAGGAGCAACACATTCAGCCATACTGTCTACACTGGTGATGATGGGTCCTCTGGCTTCAATGGAATAAAAGCCACATCATATCTGTTCAACAGTTTTGTTTGGTTTTGGTTTCAATGTTTTGTTTAAGTGATTATAAAAAGTTATCCCAAATACAAACTTAAAACCCCTGAAAATGAATAAGCAAAGTTTTGCATGCAAACATTTGACAAATGAGGGTCTCGATGACTAAGGGGAACGGCAATGTGAAATTATGATTTCAAAAAATGTAAGTAAACCTTGGAACAGTTTCATAGGTTTCTTTGCCAGGATTGTGCTCAAGTTATTTGTCAAGTATAGGGATGTTAAGGTTGTCACAAGCCAAAATGCTTCACAGATGTTTTTCAATGAGTTCATATCTGTCAACAATGTAGATGTTTATGTTGCTCATAGTGCATATTGTATGACAAACTGGGCTTGATCAATTGATCATGTAGACATTTTCAAGGGGGATCTTCCCAGAAACAAAGTATCACAAACATTTGTTTCTGATTATTTTGTGTGGGCCATTCCACCGCTTCAGACTGCCACAGCTGAATGGTTCACTGGGGTACAACCATGTTTTCTTTGAGCTCTAGGATACCTCTGGCAGGCCACCCTCAGCTGATCGATCAAACACGGATGCATCCGGTTTTCAGGGGAAATGGAAAGAGAGCCTTGGACGCGACTTGCTCTTTGGGACGTTACCAAGGCTACTCTACGTGTTAACTTCTCCATATTTAATGGGTTGGTTGAATAGTGCAGAAGAGAACCTCTCAACAGTTTTTATTTTCTTGTCAGGACCAGAAAGAAAGAAACGTCGCTCAGGTGTTTCTTTTACGAATTTTGGTCAAATGCATTTTCAGAAATGAGCCAAAATGTACACATTGTTCCTGTTGTCATCTGCCTGGCAGAGACACTGGTTGTGCCTTGCGGCGATTGGCTATCGACCATGAGGGCTGCGTTTGGTAGCGCTCTCATTGGAGCAGGAGTTCACGGTGAGTGTAGTCAGACCCGAAGGGAACAAAAAGCTTCATGCAGTTCTGCGGTTATTTGATATTGTTTCCAGATTCCTGCTAGCAGCTTGCAGGGTGAGTCGGGAGTTCCCTATTGAAGTTTTCAAGAGCACACAGAGAGGCAGAGTCATAAAACCATAGACAATGAAAAAGAAGCTGGGTGGAGAGAGAGAGGTCCTGTTATCTAATGATCTCAGCAGGCCTCGAGATCCATGTTTGGTTTTCCCTAAAAAGCCTGGAACAAATGGAAGTGGGGATAAGGCCGGAACCTCACACTCATTTGGAAGCAATTCTGGGATCTGCCATCTGAAATTGCTTGGCTGTGATACCATCGCACATTCCCAAAAGTAACGGTTTTCAGGAGATCTTGGGAGACAAACCTGTCCCCTTTTGGAAGATTGTATTAATATATAAATGTTTAAATAGCTTACAGAAAGGACAAATATATATTTTTAATGTAATAATGCTTAATTATTGAGTTCTCTAGATCTTCAGGATTAAGGGCGGTGTTCATAATGGCCTTGACACTAGGACCATTCCCACTGGGAACACCACCTCATTGTATGAGACAGTCACCAATGTGATTTAATCATGTATTCACCCACTCAAGAAGTTTGCTGAGTTCAAAATGTGTTATCACTATGCTTTCAACCATCTAAAAGCACAACCAAATTCCAATGGGAATACAATGTCAAATATGTTGTATTTATACAACAACAATGTATTCTCTTATGACTGTTTCATCTAAAAGCACAATGAAATTACCTGCAGTTGACATTACATTAAAAGTACATTGTGCAAGTGATCAATACCGTTTGAGATTCTGCACATATCATTATTTAATGCACGTTAAATAAATCTTGATTTGATTTAGTCCTATACCTTAATTTAGATATTTGGTTGAGATGGAAACGTGAATACAACATTCTTTATTAAATTGAAGACTGCATTTGAAATCAACCAGTGCTTGAAACGCTAGTCCTATTGTAATTGTCTATTTTTAGTTGAATCATGGGTTGAATTGAAAAAATTGCTGTTGATGACTTTGCAAATGCTATATAGGTCTAAATAGTATTATTGATGATACACAGTGCAAAGTATTCAGACCCCTTGACTTTTTCCACATTTTGTTACGTTACAGCCTTACTCTAAAATGGACTAAATTGTTTTTTCCCCACATCAATCTATTCACAATTCCTCATAATGACAAAGCAAACAGGTTTTTAGAAATGTTTGCAAATGTATAAAAAATGTCAAACTGAAATATCACATTTACATAAGAATTCATACCCTTTACTCAGTACTTTGTTGAAGCATCTTTGGCAGCGATTACAGCCTTGAGTCTTCTTATGTTTGACTCTACAAGTTTGGCACACCTGTATTTGGGAAGTTTCTCCCATTCTTCTCTGCAGATCCTCTCATGCTATGTCAGGTTGGATGGGGAGCTTTGCTGCACAGCTATTTTCACATCTCTCCAGAGATGTTCGACCGGGTTCAAGTCTGGGCTCTGGCTGATAGCACATTTGTAGTAGTCAGTGACAAATATCAACGCTAAACAGGACTGGGCTTGGTAAAAACCCTGAATGGGAGACCAAAGTGTAGCTGTAGGTAAATCAAAGGTTTGCTGTAGATATAACATTGAAGATCTGACATTGTTTCATAGGTACAAATTCAACAAGGTCAGTCTATGTTGAAAGTTGGTTACCAAAAATATACTATCATGTGATTGAAATTTCACCCTCAAAACAACAGTTGATTACTTTTTTCAAGTCCAATGTATTTTCCAAATAGATTCCACCTTATAAATATGTTGACAAATTACAGTGAAACAATGTTGATTCAACCAGTTTGTGCCCAGTGGGATTTGACTATTTACACTGTGTGGTTTCAGAGTAGTGCAGGTTGGATTACTATCACATGACCTTAAATGATTATGCTGAACTGTCTCTTTGTGTTAAGTTAGAAGGAAAAACTTCTGGTTTAATACAGGAAGAGCCAAACCCAGGGGACATGTCTCCAAGTGTCTGTAAAGAAGTGGTCCAGGTGCACCGTACAGCTCATCGATCAAATGAGGCCTACAGTACTTCCCATCTGCTGTGGGAAGATACGTGACACTCTGAGTTTAAAAAGCCACTTCAGGACTTCCACTTAATTAAGTTCACTATGAGATCCCCTGACTGTCAAATCCCCACTAGTGAGTGCGACCCAAAAGGATTTACACCTGGCAGTCTTAAGATTCTGAAATATTAAGAATTAGGTACTCCACTCTGATTCAAGTCTAAGACAGAAATGATTGTCCATCCCATTTCCTCATATCTTGTGAGCTGTGGTACTGTATATGCAAAGCTCCATCAAACATTTGATATGCATGTGGTGGATGTATCTGCAAGGTTACTGCTGGGATTTAGCCATTCATGTATATTTTTGGTATATCTGCTTTTCAACAAAGTGTGTGAGATTGAATCTCATGCCATCGACTAGTCCTCTTCCTGAGAGAGGGACAATTATGTAGTGGGTAACAGGTGCGCTATACTGCTTTAATAGCTGGGTGCTCTGCCATATATAAAAATAACTTCAAATGAAATCCCAAGTTCAAGAAACATTGGGAAACGGCGACACTCCAAGTTCCTTAATAGAAATGACAAAAAAGACGTCACCTCATTTCACCTTTTTATTTCACCAAGTGCGGTTCGGCAGTTTTGCCTTTATCAGAGAATCAAGAGATGTGCCAAAGCCATTGTTAATTACAATTGCCCTCACCTGTGGGAGGGTGGTACATAGTGGTAATAAAATCATTAGTGAACCAACAATTATTGCAATATACATACAAATACATATAGAAATACTCAGATCAGCATCTAGGTGTGATGATGACATTTAGGAAATTTAAGACAGTTTTGTTGCATTTAGTTACTTCCTATTGCACAGTAAAGCCTACAAAAATAGATGTTTGGGGGTATAAAAAATAGACATCTGGATAGAAAGATTGTAATTGAATGTAGGAAAACATTCATATACATACGCATTCAAAATACAGAGCTGCCATATAATCTACAACAAAGGTCAATGATAATTTAGACCTTCAGGATGTATGGTATCTAGTCTATCAAACCAAAAAAATCTCTCATTGTGAGAGCATTTTTAGGTATGTTATTGCCTCTAATAGGTGTGATCTGTTCTAGGACCACAAAGCACAAAGAGCACCTGCAGCAACAGCCTCCATTAAATTTGGAGTGATACTTTTTGAATTGTTCATCGTTTTAGATGCTCCCGGCAGGTAGCCTAGTGGTTAGAGTGTTGGGCCAGTAACCGTAAGATAAAACTATGTCATTCTGCGCCTGAGCAAGGCAGTTAACCCACTGTCGATTATGGCAGCCCTCTGCACCTCTCTGATTCAGAGGGGTTTGGTTAAATGAGGAAGATGCATTCAGTTGTACAACTGAATAGATACCCCACTTTCCCCTAAAAACATAGAAATGTATACAATAGTTATGCACTCAAAACATTTTTTGTCGATTTTGGCGCCTTCCCCAAGATACACATCACTATTCATTGTGAAATACTTTAGAGATGAGTGCATTTTTAAAAGGACAACCATTGTATTAAGACATTACTTTTGCATAAAACACATCCATGTGTTATCAACAGAAACTTCACTGGTAGTTGTAAAAAGCTAGGCCTACATCCTCTCTCAAAGATTTCACACAACTGCTTTTGTAATCATGGTGCACTGACACATGGCAAATCACTCCATTTTTTTGTATTTTTTACAATGAAAATAGCTTAAAAAATGTCCAGCAACACCTTTAAAACAGCCGCCCCCTCATGGCCTCTGAGCATGCCTGTTTTGTGTTTCAGACTTAAAGCGAACGCACTTCCTCTGCTTAGCCTCGCAACACAACTGGTTTTGAAAATGGCCAACGTCAACTGCAATCTAAAGGCTGTGAAAATATTTATTCTCAATGGGTGATCAGGTTACTGTGAATTTGTACTGGGTGGGCATCAAGGATGCTGTGAGTACTTTAAGTGTTTTACTAGTCCCGCTTAGTACCAAGAATTGGTCTCGAAACTTTATGTCCAGCATGGAATGTGAACGGCTCATAGCCTTACATTAAAGCCATTGATATCAGAGGTCCCTTCTAACTATAAAGTGTTGCCCCCAACTTCAAATCAAATCAAATGTTATTAGTCACATGCACCGAATACCGCAGGTGTAGACCTTACAGTGAAATCTTTACTTACGAGCCTCTAACAAACAATGCAGTCTAAAGAAAATATGGATAAGAATAAGAGACAAAAATAACAAGTAATTAAAGAGCAGTAGTAAAATAACAATAGCGAGACTATATACAGGGGTGTACCAATACAGAGTCAATGTGCGGGGGCACCGGTTAGTTGAGGTAGCATGTACATATAGGTAAAGTTATTAAAGTGACTATGCATATATGACAATAGAGAGTAACAGTGGTGTAAAGATGGGGGTCGGGGCAATGCAATTAGTCTGGGTAGCCTTTTGACTAGATGTTCAGGAGTCTTATGCCTTGGGGTAGAAGCTGTTTTGAGGCCTCTTGGACCTAGACTTGGTGCTCCGGGACAGCTTGCCGTGCGTTAGCAGAGAGAACAGTCTATAACTAGGGTGGCTGGAGTCTTTGACAATTTTTAGGGCCTTCCTCTGACACAGCCTGGTATAGAGGTCCTGGATGGCAGGAAGCTTGACCCCAGTGATGTGCTGGGCCGTTCGCCCTACCCTCTGTAGTGCCTTGCAGTCAGAGGCCGAGCAGTTGCCATATCAGGCAGTGATGCAACCAGCCAGTCAACTGGCAAGTGTCTTCACTGACATTTTCAACCTCTCCTACTCCAATTTGCATACCGCCCCCAACAAATCCACAGATGATGCAAAAAGGAAAACCTACGTGAGAATGCTATTCATTGACTACAGCTCAGCATTCAACACCATAGTGCCCTCAAAGCTCATCACTAAGCTAAGAACCCTGGGACTAAACAGCTCCCTCCGGACCTGGATCCTGGACTTCTTGACGGGCCGCTCCCAGGTGGTAAGGGTAGGTAACAACACATCCGCCATGCTGATACTCAACACAGGGGCCCTTCAGAGATGTGTGCTCAGTTCCCTCCTGTACTCCCTGTTTACTCATGACTGTATGGCCAGGCACGACTCCATCACCATCATTACATTTGCCGGTGACACAACAATGATCGCACGACAACAATGAGACAGCCTATAGGGAGGATGTCAGAGGCCTGGTCCTGTGGTGCCAGGACAACAACCTCTCCCTCAACGTGATCAAGACAAAGGAGATGATTGTGTACTACAGGAAAAATAGGAGTGAGTCCCCCCCCCCATTCTCAACGTCGGGGCTGCAGTGGAGCAGGTTGAGAGTCCACATCACCAACAAACGAACATGGTCCAAGCACGCCAAGACAGTCGTGAAGAGGACACAACAAAACCTATTCCCCCTCAGGAGACTGAAAAGATTTGGCATGGGTCCTCAGATCCTCAAAAGGTTCTACAGCTGTTGTATGTAACAAATAAAATTTGATTTGATATAAAGTGACAGATAGTGCCCTCTTTACGACTGTATGGGTGTGTGTGGACCATGACAGATCCTTCATGATGTGGACACCTATTACCTGATCTATTATGTAATGACAGAAACTATGTTCATTTGGGTGCCTATAAAGATGGATTAACAAGAGGAAATTATTATGAACAAATGATTTGATATCGAATGCCAGTAAGGCATGCCATAATGTGAGAGCCATGAATGATCGCATGCAGTGGTCTGGCATTTTCGGGGTTAGACATGGTTGACTTGTAATAATAGCTGGATTACCTCTAATAATTGAATTGGTCTCTGAAAACAAGCATGGTGGATGTGGTGGAGGGTCAAAGATGAAACAGAACAAGACATTGATATACCCACCCCATTTAAATAATTTATTTATAGATGGTGGTACAGATGTAGTATTTGAATTTGATTACTCTTTTTTGCTGATCATTTTCTTGCACTGCAGGTATTGCAAACGTGTAGTGTGTTCAAGGTTTAAAAAGGCTTTGTTTCTAATTTCCACTTTAAAATGTCAGACTTTGTAGCGGCGTTCGTTTGTCGAAAGAGAGTCGGACCGAAATGTAGCGTGGTGGTTACTCATGTCTTTAATGAAACAAATGACGATACATGAAATAACTTAATAAATACAAAAACAACAAACGGAACGTGAAAACCTAATACAGCCTGTCTGGTGAACAACAACACGGAGACAGGAACAATCACCCACGAAATACACAGTGAAACCCTGGCTACCTAAATATGGTTCTCAATCAGAGACAACGAGAATCACCTGACTCTGATTGAGAACCGCCTCAGGCAGCCAAACCTATGCTACACCCCTACTCAGCCGCAATCCCAATGCCTACAAAAAACCCAATACGAAACACAAAATACTATGACCAAGGCGTGACAGACTTGATTTGTCTGAACGAAGAAACACAAATTAACCCCTAGAAAACAAGTCCATTAATTAATACACGCAATTAACATTTCCTGTTGCTGCAGGATTATTTTCATGCTGTAGCAAACTGGCTCAAATTACGATCCTACATCTGTAGTTGCTGCCGAAAATATTTGGAGAAAACTGACAATGAACATTGACCATGTTTGTTTTTGTTTCCAATGAAGAGTTTACTTCATTACAGTCTTTGTTCCTATTTTTATATACACTCTATACAAGAAAAACTTAAGTGAATGGTGTAGGAAAGTGTCAGCCAACTGCTATTAGCTTCTTCAATTGAAGGCCTTTTCAACACTGTCT
This sequence comes from Oncorhynchus gorbuscha, assembly GCF_021184085.1. Lineage (NCBI taxonomy): Eukaryota > Metazoa > Chordata > Actinopteri > Salmoniformes > Salmonidae > Oncorhynchus > Oncorhynchus gorbuscha. The sequence goes on along the minus strand of NC_060185.1, from coordinate 70,805,062 downwards.
ACATTATTAGAGAGGACAAGAAGATATTTTCCAGGTAAGATGAGGATAGCCTTCTCAGAGCAGCAATGTTCCATTACATTCACATCTGGTCTCTGACCTTTGGGAAGTAATAAAAGATCCTGTCTAAGCCCTCAGAGACAGTGGATGAGGAATAAACACTAATACGACAAAAGCACCTCAAGATTTTAAGAATGTCTCACTCTTGGAAGAAGAAAAAAATCTCAGAGTGACAGTAGTTTATGTTAATGAAATGAACATCGAAACACATGAAGGATTACCATTCACAGAGGATTATAGTAATGTTCTGGATCTCCGGCTCATAGCGGTGAGGAATTTAATCCGGTTGACAATAGAGAAAATATTGCATGAAAACACATTCTTTGTTATGTTCAAGATTACATTTTGCCACACAGCTAAACTATAAAGCAAATCATAGAAATAAACATTCAACCATTGATGCTCTGTAAGCCATAAAACTGCAGGCTGGCCAGATGGACCAGCCTCTTGTCAGAGCCCCACATAGTTTCTGAATCAAGCTTTTTTTGAAATTAGCTTTAAAACTGCAACATTTTCTCTCAACTTCATGGCAAAATGTGAACAATAGCATGAGATGAGCTACAGTATAAAACAACATATTTTTTCTCTAGGACCCATCGCAAAAAGTGTAGAATTGCAGGAAATTTGTTTTAAAACGGCAACATTTTCTTTTTGCCTCCCCCAATCGACCTCCGACGGGTCCTGTAGGTCGGTGCCCATGGGCCCCAATTGCGGTTGTCCAACCCTGAACGCATGTGGACATATTAAGAAGGAATGCCCACCGTGTTTTTGCTGCAGGATTTATGGCTTGTGAAAACAAAGCTACGTTTGGACATCGTTATGAGACAGACTTCCATCCAGTGTTTATCTAGTGACTAGACGTAGGCCCCGGAGCAGGCCTGCACCGAGAACACCCTTACTGACCCACAGAGAGCACCAGTCCACTGGGACCCAGAGGGCTTCACCCGTACCAACGACGGGCGGCGGTCCTGTGAATAGGCAACAATGCCACACAAGTTGAAAGGCTAGCAGCCGCCTTCTAGCGAAGCAAACTAAAAATATTATGATTCCGTTCATAAAGCTTTCACTATTTTTGACAGGCGCAGACCGTCGAACAAGGAAGAGTTGTCTCTTTTCCAATAATTCATAACACACCGGTGAAATATGGGCTGATAAGTGATATGAACCTTTGCTGGTTAGGTTGATGGATCCACTGAACAGGCCATCTGAAGAGACAGCCTGTTGAACCTGAAGGACCCCATAGGAGAGTGATTCACGAGAGACAGCAATAAGCAATAAACAGAGCCCTTTAAGAGTACCTGGTTTGAGGAGTTAGCGAGGTAACTTTGGTCAACTCCGAGTTCAACTCAGGATAACCTGTGACACAAAAGTGGCTCTCCTTTTAGCCTGGTAAATGCATATGACAACGAATCCTTCAGAACTAACCAGCTCTGAGACAAACTAACTCATAGTTAACTCCATGTATCCTGAACAATGAAATCATACTCCCGCCCTCTCTCAAAAATTGTATCATCCCTTCAGTTGAAGAAGATGGCTGATTAAATATCATTTTTGTAAAAAAAAAATGTTAAAAATACTTATCAATTACACATTTAGCAATGACAAGATGCATTTGAAAGGTCACACACAGTAAAACACCAAAGACGGAGTTAACGATAAGTAATAACATAAATACATAAACTTTCTAAAGGCTAGAGTTAGCGGCAGGGCGGACAAGCAATACCGTTGTAATATGGATGAAGCCTGAGCTGCAATGTGAATCTAACTGGAGCCAGCTAGCTTTAGAAAACCCTGAGTAGATCTCGCTTGCATCATAGCAAACCCTCAGGTTGTCAGCAGCCACGCAGTGCCTTTATTCCAATAGAGGGTAATCCCTCTGATGCGTTGCAGTGCCCCTGTCCACAGGTATTTAAGGAGAGCGGGAACATTTGTCAGTAGAGCCTTTTAATAACATCATAAATATTTATTGGGTTTTGGCTCTGTACTCCAGCACTTTGGATTTGAAATGATACATTGACTACGAGGTTAAAGTGCAGACTGTCAGCTTTAATTTCCATCCATATTGGGTGAACCATTTAGAAATTACAGCACTTTTTGTACATAGTCCCGCTCATTTTAGGTGACCAAAAGTAGAAGGACAAATTCACTTATACTTGTATTAAAGTTGTCAAAAGATTAGTATTTGGTGCCAAATTCCTAGCACGCACTGATTAAATCAAGCATGTGACTCTACATATTTGTTGGATGCATTTGCTGTTTGTTTTGGTTGTGTTTCAGATTATTTAGTGGCCAATTGAAATTAATGGTAAATAATGTATTGTATCATTTTGGAGTCACTCTAATTCACAAGCTTGATGTAATCATTATCTGTTAGGAATATGGGACCAAATACTACACTTTTGACTACTTTAATACACATAAGTGAATTACTCAGGTTGCTTAAATCCTACTCCTTACTGGCGGGCTCGAGAATGGGGCACAGCTATAAGGGCTGATTGCTCTAACAAGTTCCAGAACTGTCCCAATACCTTTGGTCCCCAAAAATGGGGGGACTATATACAAAAAGTTCTGTCAGTCTGCACTTTAACCTCATAGTCATTGAATATATTCTTCTAAAATGCTTCACCGTTCCCAATAATTAAGGAGGGCACTGTATGTCTACTAAGGTCTCATGCGACCTCCAGTAAATTTAAAGAAACTGTCGCGAGATTTTCACCATGAACCCTCTTGTCATGTTGGTGTGAATGATTCGGGAGACAGACGCAGGAATGCGGAATATGGGTTTTTATTTCACCCAAATTACGGTGTGCCGTGTAAAGGCACGGGGACGAAGACCAAACAAACACTATACAAAACACAGGGTAGAAACCCAAACAAAAGAGTGAGGAGTACCTTGAATAAATGACACAAGAGCACAATGATTAACACACGGGACGAGACCCATAATCATCTGCGCAATGGCACGAAAGCCAATACACAGCACAGGTACTCACAAGTTGTAAACAACCCTAAGTCGTACTGGAAAGGTTGAGATATTTTAGCAAAATTCAGGTGGTAGTCAGGATTGTTGTGCCAACATATTTATTGTAATATTAGACATGTTTTACAACTCCAGATATCCCTTTAAAAGAATGGCATTATCCAAGTGTAGATCAATCAAAGACGGTTTGGCCTGTCCAAAAAAAACATTAAACGGCAAGCTGGTAAAATACTAAATAATTTAAGGGAACCGTTTATTTTATATAAACATGAACTTGCGTCTCTGGAACAATATGTAATCCTATGGTTTCCAGCCAAGAGGTGTATTGTTCAAAGGCTTGAATCCTGGACGTGTTTTTGTGTTTTTGCATGTTTTGGCTCTTTAAAAACTTTGCCGGATGCCAAAAGCTATTCATGGGCATAAGTTGCAGTGTTTCATGGAAGTAGAAATATCACATTTGGAAGCAAGGCACACTGGATACTGTTAAAATGGGTAGCAGTAAAAGTAGCGAGTGCTTTCTTGACCCTATCCATTCTGAACCCATTGTGTGCTTGTTACTAATAACGATGCTGAACTGAACTTTCACCCATTACTATGGAGCGTGCAATTGAAGTGCCCTCACATGGAAATGTGGCTTGTGAGTTTTGACAAAGCGCTGTGTTACTGATGAGGTGCAATACTTCTGGAATGTTGGCTTGAGAAGGAGGCCCATTGAAAAAAGTTGGAAGTTTCGCCATATGCTCCAATCCAATTGTCATTTGTCCACCATGATAGAAACTTATTCAACGGTCTGCTCTGAAAAGCTCCTGGACAAATGAGAATTGGATTGGAGCATATGGCGAAATGGTCTCATACTATATACTGTATGAGAGACCATGATGATCCTCAAGCTTCACTTTTGGCTGGAAGTATACATAGTGGATCAATGGCAGAAGCTGCAGCTGGAATCCAATATTTATCCAAGCCACTGAGTGCATAATGCATTAGACCATGAGACCCTACACCAGACACGATGATAAAAGACAACTTCTCAGGCGACTTATTAATTTTAACTTCTGAGAGATTTTTTGTAATGGAAATAGTAAAAAAAAAGATTTCACTGGAGGTTAATGGAGTGAGTGAGTTAATGAGATAATTGCCCTTGGACAGAAAAATGTATTTGATAGGGCTTTGACTAAAATCATTCAGTCCCTCAAAGTATATCAATGGAATAGTGATCTTCTATGCTACAACATTTAACCAAACAATAAATGATGCATCAGTAGGCAGAAACAGGTTACTGACATATTTCCTGTGTAAAGCAGGGATCCTGCGATGCAATATTTACACAAAATATCTCACATATGATCTGGATTGTTGGACAGCTGCTTTCAATCGCAGGAGCGCAGCAAAAGATACACTAAAATCATTTTTAAATGAAGAAGGAGGGATGTGAATCAGAAACCATCTCTACAACCTTCCATATTTGATTCCTGAGAAGTGTAATGTTTGGTAAAAAAAAAGATGTTTCCCCTTCCTGTTATTGTACCCACATGCCCATGTGCATGCAACATCAAATTCCACAGGAATCCCAGAAAACGATGTAACAATGTACCACAACTAGAATCTCGAGCTATTTTTGAAATGATTGCATCATTAGATCCCTATGGAGTCCACTACTTTAGACCAGGGCCTATAGGAATCTAGTCAAAAGTAGCGCACTATGGGGAATAGAGTGCCATTGGAGACTCACACAGCCCTAGATACATTTCCAGGAAGTCGGTCTGCTTTGCTCTGACTCATAGTGTGCTTTGGTCACACCAATAGCTGGTAATAATATTTGGACAGTAGTTACCACATTCAGAATATTTGTCATTTCCACATGCAGGTGGTCGAACTGTAATACGTGGTGGCTGTGGTAGCCTAGTGGTTAGAGCGTTGGACTAGTAAATGGAAGGTTGCAAGGTCAAATCCCTGAGCTGACAAGTTCTGCCCCTGAACAGGCAGTTAACCCACTGTTCCTAGGCCGTCATTGAAAATAAGAATTTGTTCTTAACTGACTTGCCAAGTTAAGTAAAGGTAAAAATGAGCATTTATTTATTTGATCAATGTGTTTGATAAAACAGCAGCTAAGTAATTTCAGTTAGGATTGTTCTCTATTCCTACACTTGGAAAGTCAGGAGATGGATCAGCTGAATGTGACTAGAGATGGATAGATGAAACTCTCAATGATGTAAACAACTAGCTTGCCTGGTCCATAGAAAGCTGCTTTTTCTGCACCGATTGGTGGATACATTTAATGAGATAAATGGAAAAACTAAACTCACCAAAAAAAGAAACGTCCCTTTTTCAGGATCCTGTCTTTCAAAGATAATTCATAAAAATCCAAATAACTTCACAGATCTTCATTGTAAAGGGTTCAAACACTGTTTCCCATAAACTATAAACAATTAATGAACATGCACCTGTGGAACAGTTGTTAAGACACTAACAGCTTACAGACGGTAGGGCACTAAAGAGGCCTTTCTACTGATTCTGAAGAACACCAAAAGAAAGATGCCCAGAGTCCCTGCTCATCTGAGTGAACGTGCCTTAGGCATGCTGCAAGGAGGCATGAGGACTGCAGATGTGGCCAGGGCAATTACAATGTCCATACTCTGAGACGCCTAAGACAGCGCTACAGGGAGACAGGATGGATAGCTGATCATCCTCGCAGTGACAGACCACGTGTAACAACACCTGCACAGGATTGGTACATCCGAACATCACACCTGCAGGACAGGTACAGGATGGCAACAACAACGTCCCGAGTTACACCAGGAACGCACAATCCCTCCATCGGTGCTCAGACTGTCCACAATAGGCTGAGAGAAGCTGGAATGAGGAATGGTAGGCCTGTTGTAAGGCAGGTCCTCACCAGACATCACCGGCAACAACGTCGCCTATGGGCACAAACCCACCGTCACTGGACCAGACAGGACAGGCAAAACGTCTCATGTGGTACCCTTGTGGTACCCTTCCTGCAGGTTCATCCTGACATGACCCTCCAGCATGACAATGCCACCAGCCATACTGCTCGTTCTGTGCGTCATTTCCTGCAAGGCAGGAATGTCAGTGTTCCACCATGGCCAGCAAAGTGCCCGGATCTCAATCCCATTGATCACGTCTGGGACCTGTTGGATCGGAGGGTGAGGACTAGGGCCATTCCCCCCAGAAATGCCTGGGAACTTTCAGGTGCCTTGGTGGATGAGTGGGGTAACATCTCACAGCAAGAACTGGCAAATCTGGTGCAGTCCATGAGGAGGAGATGCACTGCGGTACTTAATGCAGCAGGTGCCCACACTAGATACTGACTGTTACTTTTGATTTTGACCCCCACTTTGTTCAGGGACAAATTATTCAATTTCTGTTAGTCACATGTCTGTGGAACTTGTTCAGTTTATGTCTCAGTTGATGAATCTTGTTTTGTTCATACAAATATTTACACATGTTAAGTTTGCTGAAAATAAACGCAGTTAACAGTGAGAGGACTTTATAAAAAGAAACATAAAGGAATTATATAAAACTGTACTTTTTTCTGGTTTGAACCGGTTCAGAACTTTATTTTGCTTGTCGGAACAGCGGAAGGGAACAGATTGGAAAATAATTTTGGTTTCAACCCCTGGAAACAGTCTAGGTCATTAACTGGAAATACAAATTGGTGCGACCAAATCATGTTCTGGTGCCATCAACTGAAAAATGTGCCACCAGTAGAAAAAGTTAGTCTAGAACCCTGCTTGGGTGACAATACTAGTTACTTTTATTTATTATTCTTAACCGTATTTTTTAAAACTGCATTGTTGGTTGGGGGCTCGTAAGTAAGCATGTCACATTATGTTGTATTTGGGGCATGTGACTCATACTATTTGATTTGATTTGCTATTGGTCTGTAAAATGAAATAAAATAACTGATGAGTATTAACCTATGTGATGTATGACAAAAAAGTCGACATCCATATGTCATTGCTAACTGCTTCACTCATTCAAGGTTAGTAATGGGTTAGTGGGGACAGTTAGTCAGCCTATTAAACTTAAGTTACTCTCAACGCTTTGTGCTTCAATGTGATCCTCTATTGTTCTGTACTACTCTTCAACAGAAGACTGTATGAATCATTGCTGTTGAAACTGCATTTCTGATTGATTATGTAAGATGGCATAATTCATTTTCCATACATTCATGATTCAATCTGAGCAATAGTTATTCTCTAGTAGACTGTAAAGAATCGTTACTGACTGGTTAGAAGGGCACTCTAGAATGGACATTAAAACCATATAACGGGACAGTTGGAAAATATATTGGGACAGTTGGAAAAGATATCGGGACCTTGCAATAATGACGCAATAAGTGCCTACACATGCAGACCGTACTTTCTACAAAGTTACAGAAAGCTAAACCAACAACCACACAAACCGAAATTAGGTTAAACATAAACACAAGTTCTGTGAGGAAAAATGAAGCTAGCTAGCATTGATTTGTTTTTGCAGAGACATACAGTACCAGTCAAGTTTGGACACACCTACTCATTCAAGGGTTTTCCTTTATTTTTAACAATTTTCTACATTGTAGAATAATAGTGAAGACATCAAAACTATGAAATAACACATATGGAATCATGTAGTAACCAAAAAAGTACAAATATATTTCATATTTGAGATTCTTCAAAGTAGCCACCCTTTGCCTTGATGACAGCTTTGCACTCTTGGCATTCTGTCAATCAGATTCACTATTGAGATAGTTTGGGATGATTGAAGGCCTCTGCTGTCTTCAACCAGGATCTCAGCAATCACTGCCTCATTGCCTGCGTCCGTAATGTGTCCATGATCAAACAACCACCCCTCATCACTGTCAAACACTCCCTAAAACACTTTCTAATCGACCTGGCCCGGGTATCCTGGAAGGATATTGACCTCATCCAGTCAGTAGAGAATGCCTGGTTATTCTTTAAAAATGCAATCCTTAACATTTTAAATAAGCATGCCTCATTCCATTTTTTTTAGAACTGATATACGGATATAGCCCTTGGTTCACTCCAGACTTGACTGCACTTGACCAGAACAAAAACATCCTGTGGCGTACTGCATTAGCATCGAATAGCCAGTATAGACAATCAGTTAGTAAAGCAAAGGCTAGCTTTTTAAAAGAGACATTTGCATCCTGTAGCACAAACTCCAAAAAGTTTTGGGACACTGTAACGTCCATGGAGAATAAGAGGACCTCCTCCCAGCTGCCCACTGCACTGAGGCTAGGAAACACTGTCACCACCGATAAATCCACGATAATCAAGAATTTCAATAAGCATTTTTCTACGGCTGGCCATGCTACCCCCCCCCCCCCACACACACACTTCTCCTTCACCCAAATCCAGATTGCTGATGTTTTGAAAGAGCTGAAAAATCTGGACCCCTACAAATGAGCTGGGAAGGACAATCGGGACCCTCTCTTTCTAAAATTATCCACCGCAATTGTTGCAACCCCTATCACTAGCCTGTTCAACCTCTCTTTCGTATCGTCTGAGATCCCTAAAGATTGGAAAGCTGCCACAATCATCCCACTCTTCAAAGTGGGAGACACTCTAGACCCAAACTGTTACAGACCTATATGTATCCTGCCCTGCCTTTCTAAAGTCTTTGAAAGCCAAGTTAACAAACAGAGCACCAAACATTTCGAATCCCAGAGTACCTTTTCCGCTATACAATCTGGTTTCCGAGCTGGTCATGGGTGCACCTCAGCCACACTCAAGGTCCTAAACAATATCATTACCATCATCCATAAAATACAGTACAGCCATCTTCATTGACATGGCCAAGGCTTTGGCAGAATAATCGGCAGCCTTGGTTTCTCAAATAACTGCCTCGCCTGGTTCACCAACTACTTCTCAGATAGAGTTCAGTGTTCAGCCTGTTGTCCGGACCTCTGGCAGTATCCATGGGGGTGCTACAGGGTTCAATTCTCAAGACTCTTTTCTCTGTATATATCAATGATGTCGCTCTTGCTGCTGGTGATTCTCTGATCCACTTCTAAGCAGATGACACCATTTTGTATACATCTGGTCCTTCTTTGGACACTGTGTTAACAAACCTCCAGACGAGCTTCAATTCCATACAACACTCCTTCCGTGGCTCCAACTGCTCTTAAATGCAAGTAAAACTAAATGCATGCTATTCAACCGATCGCTGCCTGCACCCGCACGCCAGACTAGCATCACTACTCTGGACGCTTCTGGCTTAGAATATGTGGACAACTACAAATACTTAGGTGTCTGGTTAAACTGTAAACTCTTCTCCAGACTCACATTAAGCATCTCCAATCCAAAATTAAATCCAGAATCGGCTTCCTATTTCACAACAATGCCTCTTTCACTTATCCTGCTACGCATAACCTCGTAAAACTGACTATCCTACCGAATCTTGACTCCGGCTATGTCATTTACAAAATAGTCTCCAACACTCTACTCATCAAATTGGATGTAGTCTATCAGTGCCATCTGTTTTGTCACCAAAGCCCCATATACTACCCACCACTGTTACCTGTATGCTCTCGTTGGCTGGCCCTCACCTCATATTCATCACCAAACCCATTAGCTCCAGGTCATCTATAAGTCTTTGCTATGTAAAGCCCTGTCCTTATCTCAGCTCATTGGTAAAAAAAAGTAGAAAAGATTTAAAAAGTAACACAAAATAACAATAACAAGGCTATATACAGGGAGTACCAGTACCGAGTAAATGTACAGGAGAACAGGTTAGTCGGGGTAATTTGCACATGTAGGTAGGGGTGAAGTGACTATGCATAGATAATGAACAGTGAGTAGCAGTCCCAGGGTCGTTAGCTTAGTGACGAGCTTTGTGAGCACTATGGTGTTGAACGCTGAGCTATAGTCAATGAACAGCATTCTCACATAAGTGTTCCTTTTGTCCATGTGGGAAAGGGCAGTGTGGAGTGTGATTGAGATTGCGTCATCTGTGGATCTGTTTGGGCGGTATGCAAATTGGAGTGGTCTAGGGTATCCGGGATGATGCTGTTGATGTGAGCCATGACCAGCCTTTCAAAGCCCTTCATGACTACTGACGTGAGTGCTATGGGGTGGTAAGAATTTAGGCAGGTTATCTTCGCTTCCTTGGGCATAGGGGCTATGGTGTTCTGCTTGAAACATGTAGGTATTACAGACTCGGTCACACAGTTGTCCGGATGCTTCAGTGTTGCTTGCCTCGAAGCGAGAATAAAAGGCATTTAGCTCATCTGGTAGGCTTGTGTCACTGGGCAGCCCACGGCTGGGTTTCCCTTTGTAGTCAGTAATAGTTTTCAAGCCCTGCTACATACGATGAGCGTCAGAGCCTCTATACAAAGAAATATCAATCGAAAACAGGTAGAATGAACCATAGTGCAACTAGTTTGCAATCTTTCCAGCTTCAGTTAGAAGTGATTGTGTTAGCTGTGTTGTTGGCTAGCTCCTTTGAAAAACAGTGTCCTGACGAGAGACCACATTTTCTATGCCAGGTGAAATCGCGCCTCATTGGCTCATTGTTATGGATTTATCCAAAAAAATGTCTCTAGAAAACAGCTTAACCAACAAGCAAATGCAGCTACTTTGTTTGAATAAATTAATAAAAATAACATTCTTAATAAAAATATGTAAATCATTAGTTGAGTATATGTTTGGTAACCCGTTGTATAAAAGTGATAATGCCCACGAAGCCGGTGTTTGGAGGATATATTGACACAGTTTGCCGACTCTTGACTACGTCTCGGGCCTAAAAACACCTGTACCAAAATATCCTCCAAATACCAACTTCTCTGGCATTATCACTTAAACATCCACCCTGTTGTAGGAGGATCACATGGGAAAAGATCATCTAGATAATCTATCTTGGTGTCAGTCATGCCAGTTAGGAGTCTATTAAAAGTTTGGAGAAAGGCTGAGTACCAACTTTAATGAAAGGATGTATCCCAAGTTCACTGATAAACATACACGTAAGACTCCTGAACATCTAATCAAATGGCTACCCAGACTATTTGCACCCCCCCCTCCTCTTTTACACCGCTGCTACTCTCTGTTGTTATTATCTATATGCATAGTCACTTTAATATCTCTACCTACATGTACATTTACCTTAACTAATCGGTGCCCCCGCACAATGACACTGTACCGGCACCCCCCTGTCTCGCTATTGTTATTTTACAGCTGCTCTTTAATGACTTGTTACTTTTATTTCTTATTCTTTCTCATATATATATTTTTAAACTGCGTTGTTGGTTAGGGGCTCGTAAGGAAGCAGTTTGATTGCTTACTTACGAGCCCCTAATTTGATTTGATTCAAAGTACTATGGAAATTGAGTGCTGTGAAATTAAAGCAAGAGGACCAATACTTGCGGATCGCAGAGAATTTAGCAAACAAGCTGTAATCCACAACCCATTGACATCAGGGGCCACAAAACAGTCATTTTGAAAGGTTCCTTTATATTTTTTTGTACTGGGAGCTTTGCATTTACTTAGGGGTTTTCTACATCAAAACAAGACAGTATTTGAGTAGCTAGAAATTCATTATATTGGACTATTGTGGTCTTTTTTTATATTTTGTTTCTGGGGTTTGACTGGGTAAAATATATTGTGACAGTCAACACATTTTACTAGAGGTTGTGTCAAAATACCTCTAATTCAAGTTCACGCCATTATTATGACAAGTAACATACTAACATTGTACAGGTTGTGTCTTTGTCATCTTGCACAGATGTAGGATCTTACCTTAGGCCAGTTTGCTACAGAAGGAAAATAATCCTGCAGCAACAGGACATTTGAATTATTATGTGGATTATACACTGAGTATAACAAACATTAGGAACACCTTGCTAATATTAAGTCCTCAGACAGCCTCAATTTGTCTGGACATGGACTTTAAAAAGTGTCGAAAACCAATGTTGACTCCAATACTTCCCACAGTTGTGTCAAATTGGCTGGATTTTCTTTGGGTGGTGGACCATTCTTGACACACACGGGAAACTGTTGAGCGTGAAAAACCCAGCAGCGTTGCAGTTCTTGACACAAACCTGTGCGCCTTGCACCTACTACCCTACCCCATTCAAAGGCACTTCAATATTTTGTGTTGTCCCTTCACCCTCTGAATGGCACACATACAGTATACAAGCCATGTTTCAATTGTCTCAAGGCTCAATTGTCTCAAGGCTTTAAAATCCTCCCTTAACCTGTCTCCTCCCCTTCATCTACACTGATTGAAGTGGATTCAACATTTTCATAAGTGAGTTCTGAATATCTCTACCGGTCGCACCAGCGTGAGTTGTTTTATGCATGTGATGTCAGAATGCCCTCACTGTTCCAAAATGGGATTGTTACGTAAATGCACAGTCAACACACGCTCCCTGTTAATTATCTACATTTACATTTACATTTAAGTCTATAGGCTATAGGCTGTTTCAACTTTTCAATTTCAAAATATTTGATAACAAGTTCTAACAACAGTTTGAATTCAGGTGCGTTCCCTCTCCTCATTAATTTGCATAGAAGTAGCCCATTTCAGCGTTGTGGACAATGTATGTTTGAGGCTTTACTTAGTCCTGACAAACTTCTCTCTATGAGGAGAGTCCACACACTTCATTAATGTTTCAGCAGATCAAGTATGCAGACATTTGCGCAGTTTTGCACGAATTAGCACCATTTCTGGCTGGCGCTCGCATATCCTTCCTTGTTGTTTTCCTTACAAATAATTACTTTGGATATGTGTGAGTTCCTATCAAAGTAAGTGCCTTATTTTCTGGAAATCATGCTGTCGTTTCTACTGTAGGAGCACACAGTATGTACAGTGGGGAGAACAAGTATTTGATACACTGCCGATTTTGCAGGTTTTCCTACTTGGAGAGGCATGGAGAGGTCTGTAATTGTTTTAGTCATAGGTACACTTCAACTGTGAGAGACGGAATCTAAAACAAAAATCCAGAAAATCACATTGTATGATTTTTAAGTAATTAATTAGCATTTTATTGCATGTCATAAGTATTTGATACATCAGAAAAGCAGAACTTAATATTTGGTACAGACACCTTTGTATGCAATTACAGAGATCATACGTTTCCTGTAGTTCTTGACCAGGTTTGCACACACTGCAGCAGGGATTTTGGCCCACTCCTCCATACAGACCTTCTCCAGATCCTTCAGGTTTCAGGGCTGTCGCTGGGCAATACGGACTTTCAGCTCCCTCCAAAGATTTTCTATTGGGTTCAGGTCTGGAGACTGGCTAGGCCACTCCAGGACCTTGAGATGCTTCTTACGGAGCCACTCCTTAGTTGCCCTGGCTGTGTGTTTCGAGTCGTTGTCATGCTGGAAGACCCAGCCACGACCCATCTTCAATTCTTTTACTGAGGGAAGGAGGTTGTTGGCCAATATCTCACGATACATGGCCCCATTCATCCTCCCCTCAATACGGTGCAGTCGTCCTGTCTCCTTTGCAGAAAAGCATCCCCAAAGAATTTTGTTTCCACCTCCATGCTTCACGGTTGGGATGGTGTTCTTGGGGTTGTACTCATCCTTCTTCTTCCTCCAAACACTGCGAGTGGAGTTTAGACCAAAAAGCTATATATTTGTCTCATCAGACCACATGACCTTCTCCCATTCTTCCTCTGGATCATCCAGATGGTCATTGGCAAAATTCAGACGGGCCTGGACATGCGCTGGCTTGAGCAGGGGGACCTTGTGTGCGCTGCAGGATTTTAATCCATAACGGCGTAGTGTGTTACTAATGGTTTTCTTTGAGACTGTGGTTCCAGCTCTCTTCAGGTCATTGACCAGGTCCTGCCATGTAGTTATGGGCTGATTCCTCACCTTCCTCGTGATCATTGATGCCCCACGAGGTGAGATCTTGCATGGACCCCCAGACCGAGGGTGTTTGACCGTCATCTTGAACTTTCTCCACCTGGAGAAAACCAAATGTTTCTATTCATAAAGAATGGAAGGTTTACTTTTTTAAAGCATCTGAATAGACTGACCCAGAGACTGACCCAGAAACTGACCCAGAACAACTCTCTCTTAAAACATTCAGGTGAGGATGATTTTCAAACATAGCGGTTTGAGGTTTGAACACTGAAATACGTTTGAATGTACTGGACGTTAGTAAATGCCATTGAATACAGCTATCATAAACACAATAGGCCTATCATTCTTGAATTATTTAACCATAATTCCACAATGGAATTAACAGTTGCAAAGAAATAAGTATGTTACTGATTGATGATTGATTGATTGATTGACATTTTTATGAAGAGCAAATACTCGTTTGAAATCAATAATGCCTGTCCACAGTACTGCAAGTCTGCTGCCTTTTAACGAAAACGATAGTCCTGTGGGACACTGTGAACATCTGTTGTGGTACGTTCCCTGCCATCAATATTGGCCACACAGGACGCGACACGTTGAAGGCCTGAAATTGGTCATAACCTTTTCCTGGGAAGATGTTTCCTAAATATGGTTGCGTGAAAGTGTCCACCCCTGTTTTGCCACTGCCTACAAATCTTAGTGAAATTATCCTGACAGGATTGCTCCAGTCAAACCAGTGTTGTACTGTACTGAGTGAGACCTAGAGGATGGAGAAGCCACAGAAGGATAAGGGGGTTGCAGGTTACATTGGCAGCAGCGGAGTCATTTTGACTGAGATTTTCATTCTTCTTTTATTTCATTGGCCAGTAAGGCCAACAAGGAGAAACGAATGCCTGATTTCAGGCCCTGCAGAGTACACCCAGGTGGACCCTTATGAGGGGAAGCCGTATAACCAAGCGGAACTGATTTCCTCGTACAAACTTTCCCATGCAATGCAGTTCCACATCTAATGGCAGGTCACTTCCATTAAGTAGTAAAAGTTAACAGTAGAGTTCATGCGCATGAGGAGGAAGGACTGAGTGGAATATCTTGCGTTTGGTGTGAGAGCGTGAGAATCTGTCTAACGAGCTCATCTGCTGGAGCAACATGAGAACTGCAGTCAGACCATGTTAAACGTCATGAGTCAACGGCCGTTGGTGACTCATGAGAGGAAATAAAAACTACTTGTATGTGCCGATTGGAATGTTGTCCATTACACAGAATGGGTCCTTTCCCACAACAAAGACCTACAAACTAATATGCTTCATTCGCTCTGTTTATTGGAGCCCTGCCCACTGAAGATAAAAGACAGATGAATGCTGATTCTAACATAGCAGCTGAATAAATCAATGGTATTCCTCTTTAATATTGTTTATTTAATTGGCTGAAGCTGTGGCTGTTTCACTAATACCATAACCTCAATTTATGAAATGAATTATCTGATTGAGTGTGAGGTGAATTAGGGTCAGGTCGAACATAATGCATTATGGGACCTCTTTTGAGGTAAACACAGAAAAAGAAAGCAAATATTTTAAGAAACGCACAAGGGTTTAAATAGGAGACGGTGAAAGAACAGTAATGGAATGACCTTTCATAAAACAAGGCAACACACATTTTGACCCCCACAGCAGCCCCATACTGTTCAATGTTCTCTACCTATATAGTTATCTAAATACCTCCATTCAAACCAATGAACATTAAAGCCAATTATATCAAAATCATATTTTGCAGATAGAACCTTATAGTCCCAAGCTTACTAATAATTGTCTACCCCCCTCCCTAAGAAAATAAATACAAATAAAAGTCATGAAAAATACAAAAAAGAGACAATTCAGCAGGCTGAAGCCTACTGCAGGCCTAAACAACAGTGACATTTAGCATGTTACCCAGTGAACATGTTACACATAGAAACCCATAGAGCCAAAACGGCCCTGCATTTTGGGGACAATTCCACCACCTCCAAAATCCCAAATGACCTACCACCGGCAGGGGCAATGGTAGTCTCATGAGCGTGAAAGCAGTGGAACTGGCGGCTTAACAGGACAGATGCCTCTCTGTTCTCACACACTCTTGAAACCATAGATGTGTATGGTTTTCTCTCTCGACTGTGACCAAAATGATCCCCGGATTTACCTCCAGGAGCTAAATGAGCTTCCTGTTGGCAATTAATAGCATCTGTTGTGAAGGGCTTGTGTTTATTAGAAACTCTTGCATGCTCTCTAAACAGAAAACAGTTAGACTTTCCTTGTGAATTAAAAAACCCAAAGGAGCTGAAAACAGGAACAACACAGACACAACCCACTAGGCAAAAACAGGTTGAATCAACGTTGTTTCCATGTCATTTCGACAACTGAAATTCAATGTGATGACATTGAATCAACATAGAAAACTGATTGGATTTGCAAATAATCATCAACAGATGGGCATTTATTTTTATTTTTGTCACCTAACTTTTAACCTAGATTCAAAGGCATGGAGAAATGTTTAGTTGATTTCACAATGAATTCACGTTAGTTGGCAACTCAACCAAATGCAAATCCAAACTAGATGTTGAACTGCCATCTGTGCCCGGTGGGAAGTTGGGTCATAATGGTATGAAATAGTGGAATTAAATACAGATTGGAATTGTTCTTTCTTGTTCTGAGGGAAGCTCTGCCTCAGTGGCAGAAATTAATGTGATTGGTTAAGTTTAGGCTTTATCGGGGGGTTAGGCAGGCTTCGATCATCATAATAATATAATAAGGTACATCATCTCTCCCATGCACCATAATAGACATCATCGTTAGCTTTTGAGCACCATAACAGCTTTTGAGCACCATAACAGAGACTCTGACACGCTTATTAAGATTCTTAGCTCACTGACCCTCTGTGATATAATCCACTGAACAGGTGTATCCCTCTCCTCTTCTTAAGTGTTACCAAATGTTATCAAATTTGTTCCATGAAGAAATGACGCAACCATAGAGGAAGGAGGAGGGAGTGAACTCTGGGAGACCAGATGCAGTGATTACACATGTGGAGGAGAAAACGCACATCTTCCTCCTCATGCACTGCACTAAACCACAGAATGTTAATACACCCACCTGCCGCTGATGGCGCCTTTGATGGTGCCAGTGTGACATCGCCCTAGTTGGCAGGCACTCCCTTTAAGAAGGGCCTGCCTTTCTGTGCATTGGGTAACACTCAGGCTTTAACATCCGGATTACTTGTGGGTGGATAAGTGAAATTCTCCATGCAGATTGAGGAATATGTTTTGTACTCTGATAATGCATGAAGGTCTGAGGAGGCAATATGCCTCTCACTGGTGCTAAGTGGAAAGTGCTTAATGAAAGTTAGGAGTTTGGCATAGATGTATTCTTCCAAAGTGAAACTTAACCGTATATGCACCAGTGTCTGGGTAAGAGAGACTGATCCGTATATGGACCAGAGTGTCTGGGTAAATGAGACTGATTCGTATACAGACCAGAGTGTCTGGGTAAATCAGATTGATCCGTATATGGACCAGAGTGTCTGGGTAAATGAGATTGATCTGTATACAGACCAGAGTGTCTGGGTAAATCAGATTGATCCGTATATGGACCAGAGTGTCTGGGTAAGAGAGACTGCTCCATATATGGACCAGAGTGTCTGGGTAAATGAGACTGATTCGTATACAGACCAGAGTGTCTGGGTAAATCAGATTGATCCGTATATGGACCAGAGTGTCTGGGTAAATGAGACTGATCCGTATACAGACCAGAGTGTCTGGGTAAGAGAGACTGATCCGTATATGGACCAGAGTTTCTGGGTAAGAGAGACTGCTCCATATATGGACCAGAGTGTCTGGGTAAGAGAGACTGATCCGTATATGGACCAGAGTTTCTGGGTAAGAGAGACTGCTCCATATATGGACCAGAGTGTCTGGGTAAATGAGACTGATCCGTATACAGACCAGAGTTGCTGGGTAAGAGAGACTGATCCGTATACAGACCAGAGTTTCTGGGTAAATGAGACTGATCCGCATACAGACCAGAGTGTCTGGGTAAGAGAGACTGATCCGTATATGGACCAGAGTTTCTGGGTAAGAGAGACTGATCCGTATATGGACCAGAGTATCTGGCTAAATGAGACTGATCCGTATATGGACCAAGGTGTCTGGGTAAATGAGACTGATCCGTATACAGACCAGAGTGTCTGGGTAAATCAGATTGATCCGTATATGGACCAGAGTGTCTGGGTAAATGAGACTGATCCGTATACAGACCAGAGTGTCTGGGTAAGAGAGACTGATCTGTATATGGACCAGAGTGTCTGGGTAAATGAGACTGATCTGTATATGGACCAGAGTGTCTGGGTAAATGAGACTGATCCGTATATGGACCAGAGTGTCTGGGTAAGAGAGACTGCTCCGTATAAAGACCAGAGTGTCTGGGTAAGAGAGACTGCTCCGTATAAAGACCAGAGTGTCTGGGTAAGAGAGACTGCTCCGTATAAAGACCAGAGTGTCTGGGTAAGAGAGACTGCTCCATATATGGACCAGAGTGTCTGGGTAAGAGAGACACATTCTTGGGCCAGGCACCCCTGTTGAGAAGAAGAAATCACCATAATTCCATTTCCAACCACTCACTGCCTCCACCCCAGAGTTGGCTAGCAGAAAGGTAGCTACGACAGCATTTGTGTGAAATAGCCCTTTTTTTAAGACATCACACATTCCTCACTGCAAACCACTTTTATGCACAGAGCAAGAAAAAAGGTCTGATCTGCACAAACGCTTTGACATTTTCCCATGAAACATGAAACATCTCTCTCTTGGAACCGACAACTATGAAGTGGTAGTAAATACAGACATCAAATCAATCACATCGGTGCAAATCTAATCAAGACTGAAATCTTTTGACTTTCGTCTTCCATTTTCAATGATCTCAACTCTGCGGCTGGAAAAGCCAAATTGCATCCGTTTCTAATCAGGCCTCCTGCAGGATTACATCGGGAGAGGAGGAAGAGAGGGAAGAAAGAGAAGAGAGGAAAGAGCAACACAGGAATTAAATAGTTATTAAAAGGCTTTATTGTGCCTCACAGCTGTTTTGGGTTATATAATAAACAGTTAATATAGAATTAGATCAGATAACCCCAAGGGAAGGCTAATTACCATATTTAAAAAAAATAATCATTACCTTCAGTAGTTACATCTGTTATTCACTTGGTGATTACTCTTCTGTAAACTTTCATCCTTAAGTTGTGCCTCACACTTCCCCCTTTTGAGTTCCTGTAGTGGAATAGTTTAGATGTTCCTGCAATACTTTGCAATAATTTGAGATAGGCTTCGTTGACAATGGATGTTACTGAGGAGGGGACAATTCATCTCAGCTTCCATTTAAACTCAATCAACAACAGGAAGAGAATGGTGTAAAATACAGTGGAAATCACGTGTACACTTCAGCTCATCAATTGACATACTACATAGCGTCAAATGACAATGTGATGCCATGTTTAATCTCAAATAACCCTAATCATGAAATGTGCTTTGACTCGTCTCCCCCTTATCCCTATACGCAATACCACACATTTCGGTTGTAAGAAAGTTAAAAAACCACATTGTTTGCATTGCCCAGTACATTGCTCAGTGCTCTTCACGTCATAAATCACATGAACTGTTACACGTAAGTAATGTGAGCCTTTGTGCAGAATAAAAGAGGAGCTCTGTAACCTTTGGACTGTCTTTGGTTAGGCCTCCTGTATTGGATTTATAATGACAGCACAGACCTCCTAAATCATAAATAAATACTGACAAAAACAGATGTAGGACATTAATTTGATCACTTTTGTTGTTGAGAATTTTACTGCACCGCAGGAAATGCAGATTTATATAAATTCACTAAAAACCCACACGATTATATTAACAGTATTTCCCTTTGTCATGCAGTCTACTTTTGGCCAGCTAATAGCCTAACCACCGTTCGATCCACATTATGTGTCTAAACGTTCAACGGTCATCTTGATGAAGATGGCGCTGCAGTGTCTGGGTAAGAGAGACTTATCCGTATATGGACCAGAGTGTCTGGGTAAGAGAGACTGATCCGTATATGGACCAGAGTGTCTGGGTAAGAGAGACTGATCCGTATACAGACCAGAGTGTCTGGGTAAGAGAGACTGATCCGTATATGGACCAGAGTGTCTGGGTAAATGAGACTGATCCGTATATGGACCAGAGTGTCTGGGTAAGAGAGACTGATCCGTATATGGACCAGAGTGTCTGGGTAAGAGAGACTGATCCGTATATGGACCAGAGTGTCTGGGTAAGAGAGACTGATCCGTATATGGACCAGAGTGTCTGGGTAAGAGAGACTGATCCGTATAAGGACCAGAGTGTCTGGGTAAGAGAAACTGATCTGTATATGGACCAGAGTGTCTGGGTAAGAGAGACTGATCCGTATATGGACCAGAGTGTCTGGGTAAGAGAGACTGATCCGTATATGGACCAGAGTGTCTGGGTAAGAGAGACTGATCCGTATATGGACCAGAGTGTCTGGGTAAGAGAGACTGATCCGTATATGGACCAGAGTGTCTGGGTAAGAGAGACTGATCCGTATATGGACCAGAGTGTCTGGGTAAGAGAGACTGCTCCGTATAAAGACCAGAGTGTCTGGGTAAGAGAGACTGATCCGTATATGGACCAGAGTGTCTGGGTAAGAGAGACTGATCCGTATATGGACCAGAGTGTCTGGGTAAGAGAGACTGATCCGTATATGGACCAGAGTGTCTGGGTAAGAGAGACTGATCCGTATTAGGACCAGAGTGTCTGGGTAAGAGAGACTGATAGATGCAGTATTTGTTGTGCTTTTTTACGCAGATATAAACTTTTTCGGAACATAATATTTCCAGATATCATTTCCTATGATCGAAAACAGCTTGTGGACATCAGAACAGTGACCACTAACCTTGATTTGGATGAAGATTTCTACGATATCTACTGTGGACGTACTGCTCATTCCGGAGCAGGCCCTAATCCCCAGGACTCGAAAGAGGAAGTGACGGAGCAAGAGAGGCAAACGAGCGGGCTCCCTGACGAGACTATGTCAGCGAGTAAATAAACTGCCTCTACCCTCAGTTCTGTTGGTGAATGTACAATCACTAGAGAACAAACTGGATGAGCTCCGTTCAAGACTATCCTATCAACGGGACCTGAAGAACTGTAATATCCTAAGTTTCCCGGAGTTGTGGCTGAACAAGGACATGGATAATATACTGTACATCTAGCTGGTTTTCTTTGCATCGTCAAGACCTAATGTCAACTCCGGGATTCTAGGTTTTGCTCGCCTGAGTTAGAATGCCTCATGATAAGCTGCAGACCATGCTGTTAACTGAGAAAGTTTTCATCTGTTTTTTCGTAACTGTCTATTTACCACCACAAACTGATGCTGGCACTAAGACCCCCCTCACCCAGCTGTATAAGGCCATAAGCAAACAAGACATGCACATCCAGAAGTGGCGCTTCTCGTGGTCTTTGATTTTAATGCAGGGAAACTGAAATATATTTTGCCTCATTTGTGCCAGCGTGCAAAACTCTAGATAACCTTTACTCCACACACAGAAACTCATACAAAGCTCTCCCTTGCCTTCCATTTGGAAGATCCTCCTGATTCCTGTTTACAAGCAAAAGCTCAAATAGGAAGTACCATTGACAACCTCAATGTGGAAGTGATCCAATGAAATGGATGCTAAGCTACAGGACTGTTTTGCTAACACAGACTGTAATATGTTCCGGGATTCATCTGATAACATTGAGGAGTTTACCACATCAGTCAATGGCTTCATTAACTTAGGGATAGCCCCCTTTAATTAAATTTTCACCGAAATGACATTCCCTAATCTTACTGCCTGTAGCTCAGTCCCTGAAGCACGGATGTGCATATTCTTGGTACCATTTGAAAGGAAACACTTTGAAGTTTGTGGAAATATGAATTGAATGTAGGAGAATATAAAACATTAGATGTGGTAGTACAAAATACACCATCTTTGAAATGCAAGAGAAAGGTCATAGTTCTAGGCATCACTCTGGTTGTAATTCTGATAGTGTCCACAAGGTGACAGCAGTGTATGTGCAAAGTTTAAGTGAACATAAGTGAACATCAAGACTTTTAGTGTACATTACATGTACATTTGCGCAAATCGTGAAGGAGACATTCTTATTCATATTACATTGTTCTGCAAGAATATCGTTAAATCTGTATACTTGGACTTTGATTTAGCTTTCCAAGTATTAGTAGCCATATTATAAGTTCAACATTTGCAAAATAGACCCTTTGCATATCTTCATAACTTTGAATATCCTTAGAATTTTTCTCCAAAATGCATGCTGTCGTACAAGGTTAGTAGCTACATTCTACGACATATACATGGTTTCCGGATACCCCTGTAAAGCCCAGCTCATTGACTATCCAGCTAGCTTTGCTTCACCTCGATCGGTGCTGATTTGACAAAAATACAGTCGTTTAAGTGATGGGTGCCCGCTTCATTGGCGTGCCATGAAGGCGTCGCTCTCTGAACAAACATGGTGTCCTATAGGATATACTATACCCCTAATGAAATAGTGAAGTCTTGTTACCTTCTAGGATCTCTGAGGAATAGATACGAACGTGATTTCACTCGTTGAAACAAGGTTATGGGTGAGATTTTCACAGATTGTTTTCTTTTAATTTAAAACCTGTTAAGTCTACTCCCTACTTTTTCAAACATTCTGTTAAAAATCGCGCAACATTTCAGCGTCCTGCTACTTCTAAAAGTGGTTAAATCACGGCTGTGACTATAACAGAACGTGCGTTTCATCGAAAAGCGCAAGAAAATCTGATCACTGAAAACTGGAAAATATATCAATGCGCCACTTGCATGTATTGTCTATTGGAAAGCAAATTAGATGGGGCTGAGATTGCAAGTCCTACAGCTTCCACACGATGTCGCCAGTCTTGTCATTTGCCTGCGCTTTGTTTCTTGGTCAAACGAGTACGAGAGAACCCATTCCTTCCGGCCCACGACAGGATGTTTTGGAGTAGAAATTTCTGAACATGATTTCAAGACGTGGAGCTATTGAATACACATCGCCCCGTGATCAATTTGATAGATTATTAACGTTTACTAATACCTAAAGTTGGATTACAAAAGTATTCCGAAGTGTTTTGTGAAAGTTTATCGTCAACTTTTTTAATAAAAAAAAAATGACGTTGCGTTTTAAAAAGCTGTTTTTTCCTTGTTCACACACTTTCCATAGATCGATATTTAGGGTATATATGGACCGATTTAATCGGAAAAAAAGACCCAATAGTGATGTTTATGGGACATCTAGGAGTGCCAACAAAGAAGATTGTCAAAGGTAATGAATGTTTTATATTTTATTTCTGCGTTTTGTGTAGCGCCGTCTATGCTAATTATTTTGTTTACGTCCCCTTCGGGTATTTCGGGGTGTTGCATGCTATCAGATAATAGCTTCTCATGCTTTCGCCGAAAAGCATTTTAAAAATCTGACTTGTTGGCTGGATTCACAACGAGTGTAGCTTTAATTCAGTACCCTGCATGTGTGTTTTAATGAACGTTTGAGTTTTAATGAGTGCTATTAGCATTTAGCGTAGCGCATTTGCATTTCCAGATGGCTAGATGGGACGCATGCGTGTTGGGTCGACGTAAGAGGTTAATAAAAGCTGAAATAAATCATTCTCTACTATTATTCTGACATTTCAAATTCTTCAAATAAAATTGTGATCCTATCTGACCTTACACATGTCATTTTTACTAGGATTAAATGTCAGGAATTGCGATAAACTGAGTTTAAATGTACTTGGCTAAGGTGTATGTAAACTTCCGACTTCAACTGTATATATATGTACAGACATTTATTATTTCTCTAAAATCTGCGATCTTGACATAATATGCTGCATGATTTACAACTGTCCCATTAATGGAACGGCGATCCTTAAGAAGTGCATCAATGACGTTGTCCCCACAGTGACCATATGTACATATCCCAACCAGAAGCCATGGATCACAGGCAACATCCACACTGAGCTAATGGCTAGCGCTGCCACTTTCAAGGAGTCCGGACCACCTCTGCTGAGCCATCAATTCCACTACGACCACTGCCGAGCCATCAAACAGTCAAAACATCAGTACAGAACTAAGATTGAATTCTATTCGTCAGCTCTGACAATCGTCGGATGTGGCAGGGCTTGCAAATGATTGCAGATTACAAAGAGAACCCCAGCCGCGAGCTGCCCAGTAACACGAGCCTACCAGATTAGCTCAATTCCTTCTATGCTCACTTCGAGGCAAGCAAGACTGAACCATGCATGAGAGCACCAGCTGTTCTGGATGATTGTGTGATCTCGTTCTCTATAGCCGATGTAAATAAGACCGTTAAACACATTAACATTCATATGTTCAACCTCTCCCCGACCCAGTTTTTAATAAGTTTCAAGCAGACCACCATAGTCCCTGTCCCCAAGAATGCCAAGGTAACCTGTCTAAATAACTATTGCCCTGTAACACTCACATCTGTAGCCATGAAATGGTTCGAAAGGCTGGTGATGGCTAACATCAACACCATCATCCCAGACACCCTGAACCCACTCCAATTTGCATAGCGCCCCAACAAATTCACAGATGACACAATCTCTATTGCACTCAACACTGCTTTCTCCCATCTGGACCAGAGGAACACCTATGTGTAAATACTGTTCATTGACTATAGCTCAGCGTTCAACACAATAGAGCCCTCAAAGCACATCACTTAGTTCAGGACTGAACACCTCCCTCTGCAACTGGATCCTGAACTTCCTGATGGGCTGCCCCCTGGTGGTAGGGGTAGGCAACATAACAAACGCCACACTGACCCTCAACACGGGGACCCCTCAGGGGTGCGTGCTTAGTCCCCTCCTGTACTCCCCATTCACCCATGACTGTGTGGCCGCGCATGACTCCAACATCATCATTATGTTTGCTGACGACACGACGCGGGTTGGCCTGATCACCGAAGATGATGATGCCAGGACAACAGCTTCTCCCTCAACGTCAGCAAGACCAAGGTGCTGATCATGGAGTACAGGAAACAGAGGCTGTAGAAGACGGGGCTGTAGTGGAGCAGATCAAGAGCTTCAAGTTCCTTGGTGTCCACATCAACCACACACCAACACAGTCGTGAAGAAGGCACCACAATGCTTCTTCACGAAGGCACCACAATGCCTCTGACAATATTCAGCATGGGCCCTCAGAAATTTTACAGCATCTTGACTAATTACATCACTGCTTGGTAAGGCAACGGCTTGGCATCCGACAGCAAGGCGCTAAGGAGGGTATAAAAAGCGGTGTCAGAGAAAAGCCCTATAAATTGTCCGATTCCAGCCCCCCAAGTCATAGATTGTTCTCTTTGCTACCACACGGAAAACGGTATCGATGCTGATGTACCAAGTCTGGAACCAATAGGACCCTGAACAAGCCATAAGACTGAGTAGCTATTTGGTTAACTATTTAACTATCTGCATTCACCCTTTTTTCACTAACTCTTTTGACTCATCACATACAGTATGTTGCTGCTAGTATTTATTATTTTTCATGTGGCCTAGTCACTTTACCCCTACGTATATGTACATACTGCATCTACCTCAATTACCTCGTACCCCTGCACATCAACTCGATACTGGTATCCCATGTATATGGCCAAGTTATGGTTACTCACTTTGCATTTATTCCTTGTGTTATTTTTTCTATTATTTCTTTTTTTTCTGTCTGCATTGTTAGGAAGGCCCTGTAACTAAACCAGGACTATTTTGCCGTGACAATATAAGTCAAATGAAGATCCCTTGTCTGTATCCATGCCATGTGGAGCCCCATTCCTCTTCTCAGAATTGGAGATAAAGGGAATGGATTAATTCTGGAGTTTTGTAAGAAAGCCACCAAATCTAAACCTATGGGACATTTTCAAACAGACAGATCTCCCTGAAGATGTTTTCATAATCAATTAGTCATTCTGTCCTGACTATAAATAGGGATGGAATCCATGAATAAACAGAGTGGATTATTACTCTGCGGTAACTATTGGATGCTAGACATCTAACATCATCTGAAATGCTGACAAAAGTTGGATAATCTTATTAGGTTGGTGAAATACATTTAAAAGTATGTATGTAGAGATTGATAGACAAGAAACACTAAATAGAGCTACATCGCTGCTTATAAATTCATTTCATTTTCAAGTCTTGCACTTTGTCAGTTTGCGGTATTGTTGCTCATAGAGATTAACCTACATAGGAGCCAGCCTGCGATTTTCATAAACATATTTCTCAGGCTAGCCCCAAGGCATATATCCACAGTAAAAATCCATTGAAATTATAGCTTTTGAAAGCTGACCTTTCCATTACACCCTATCCGCAGCCCATTATTCAAGGAATATTTTAACCATGTTTGAATTAAAAGAAAGCCTTGAAGTTGATACTGTGGCCCTCAACAGCTGGAAGTGTTAACTCTAGTGATGGCTGGACAGGTGTGTGGACATGAACACCCATGAAACACTGCTTTCATGTAATGTATCATTCCTGTAAGTTCTATGAAATGGGTTTTAGCAGGTGTGGCTGATGTTGAAGAGTCCGTCTGTTCAACTTGTGGTACTTAAATTATGAGAGGTGCTTAAATCATGGGTGGGCAGAGTGAAGAGTGTTTAGTGTATTTAGGTTTCAGGATACAGGATACAGATACAGTCAAAATTGACAGTTATTTTCATATACATTAGCTAGCGTTCGATACATTCAAATACTGTACTACTAAAATCAATCAAATGCTTACAGTGCAGCACGCAAATGCTCAGTACATTTTGTCACATACTGTAGTCAAAATGGCACCTTCTCTGGCTCAGGCACAAGTATCCCACTGTCAAGGAGAAACATTTGTCTCACCGCTCCTCCTTACTAAGTCTGATTTAGTAGGCAACTGTGAGCTCTGTTAAGAGGCCATTTGTTATTCTGATACACAATCAAAGCAGAAGTTCTGATGGATGTTTTGGTCCGCATGGTGCACACTTCAAATATAAAATGTGATCTATGGGTGTTGACCTGAGAACCTGGATCAAAGGTCAACCATACCATGAAAAATAGTTGGGACCTTGTGAGAAAAAAAAACTAAACAACAAGCGGCTTCTCAGTTGATCTGTCTGACAAAACAAAGCCACTACGGAAGAAGGGTGCAGGACTGAGGAGGGTTTTCCCAGGAGTGAGATCCATAAATTAGTGTACTTTAATATTCTTATCCCAAAAGACAGGTAAGGATTTACACTCCTCTTGAAGTGGAGACAGCAAATTCAAACAGAGTTGGATAATTTACTGTGCCTGCTATCCATACTGAACACCAACGAACATCCAAATGCTTCAGTGAAGGGAGTCCACAGAGGAATGAAAGGCCTTGAATATCAACAATGATGTGTAAAATCTTATTTGAAATGGAAAATAAAACAGCACAGGCCTTGGCTCGGATGTTCTGATGATCAAATCTGGAGTAAGAGACAAAGGAAAAGAACATCTTTTAAAGCATGTTTTATTGAAAGCTATAAAAAGGTAGTCTAGATGAATTGTGCCTCTGGGGAATCAGCAGAGATATTTGTGGATATAAACCATGGACCTCCCCTTGAAGTAAACAAATAAGTGTGATTCTCCCTTTATTGGAATCAAGGGAAACTTAGAAGCAACAGAACAAAATGACTTTAGGCTTCGCTCAATGGGAATGTTTTGCTTAGTTTTGGTCCCGCGGAGAGCAAGTTTCTTTTAATTGACATACTGTGGTTTTCCTTGCTGTCTACGGGCATTTGTTGGATCCTTCTTAGATATATGCACTTCCAACTCCCCCTCTAAGTGTGTGCCGTATTTCTCGTCCATCCTTCAGGAGAGTGACCTCAAATTCCAATGGAACTGATTCAGTGGGGAGGGAGTGTGGAAGCAGCCCCAGCCAAGTGCCAGCTCCAGCCTTCACTCCACACAGCCAAGGGAATAACATACAGGAGACTGGGGGTATGATGGAAGCCAGACGTGACGTCCCACCTTATCACTCCTGGGTGTTTCCATTCAAACATAACTCCAACATGTAAAAGATAGAAGAAAAAAATCATTTTTTTTCTATTTCCTTCCTTTGGCTGGATTCCTATAGTTTGTCCTTTGTCCTGACGAGGAAGTTAGTCAGTTCTGCACAAGGCAGTGAAATGTGACATGCAGAACAGCCTGCAGGTAACACAGTGAACCAGTTTGCTCACAACTAAGAAATTGCCAAACTCTATAGGACAAAAAAGAGCCAGATTCCAGAGTTAAAAATGTGTATGACTTGCCTACTCACTCTCTTTCTCTGCAAATCAATATTCAGTTTTTCCAGTGGTTGAATGGAATGTCTATTGATGTACACTGCTGCCATCTAGTGATGTGAAAATGCAACATTGACAAAGTTACATGTACAGTAATGTGGAGCTGTGAAAGTATGCTGTTCTTGTGTCCTTTCAATGTATAGGGGCTTAATTTAACCATTAGGGATTGGAGTTGGATCCTCAACTTCATGTCTATGTACTGTGGGCATTGTCATAACATCAGTGAGGTTGGTCAATTTGTAGGATTTGTACAGTTGACAGTCTACGTCTTGATCTATTGTCCTACAAAACGTTTCCTAGATGGTGGGATACCATATCAATGAAAAGGATTGAGTTCGCATCCCCGCATCTGGTGTAGAAAGCTTGGTGTTTTCATGCCCTTGACCATAATGCAGTAGTATATTGTTGAGAGAATTATGTTGTTACGTTACAATGTATTCTTTCTTTCCAAACCATAATGAGATTAAATTATTGGATGCTTTCTACTGTCTGACATCATCCATGAAAATATACATTTACCATGTTAGCTTGTAGAACACGGAGCTAGAATTGTGTGATCCTCATCACGTACATACCGCAATCATTTTGTCCGTTTAGTTTTAATTGTTGGTCTTCTTTGAGTCTTCCCTTGAGTTGCTTTCGCCATTTCTCACTGGCACAATAAGTTATCATCATCTGAAAAAGCTATAAGAGCACAAAAAGAAATGTGTGAACAAATGAGTTACAAACAGATGTTAAAACCTCAAACTAAGACCGAATGTGTTTGTTTGAGTGTGTGGCAACGTGCTGGAGAGGACAGCAGTTTTCAGCAGAGTTTAGTTAGGAGTTCTTGAAAGAATGTATCAATGTCAATTCAATGGATCCAAGATTTTCCCCTTTTCGCTACATCTATCAGGGCCAAGAAAATACCTCACTCTTAGGCCTAGCTTGAAAACTCAGTGCTGTGCAATTCTCATATCTGCAATTTGTGATTTACCTTATACTAAATCATTCAATTTGATATTACCTCACCCCCATCTACTATCCATAAATGCACACCTAAAGTACAGGAACAGACGGGCAGTGCCATTAGATCATTCCTCCCATCCATATATTTATACCCCATAGTATAAGCAGCCCAGTGAAATATTTTAAAGGACTTTTAAATCACTTAAGCTGAGCATAAATCTTTACATTGCCCTCTTAGCCTGTTGGAAGGGATTTGGATATTGTGCGGTTCCTGAAACTTTTTCCGAAGTTGAGCTGTACTTCTGCTGAATGTGGGAAAGAAGAACGAAAACAGCCCCGTAGCCTGCAGTAGGAAGCAAAATCAAATCAAATCAAATCAAATGTATTTATATAGCCCTTCGTACATCAGCTGATATCTCAAAGTGCTGTACAGAAACCGAGCCTAAAACCCCAAACAGCAAGCAATGCAGGTGTTGAAGCACGTTGGCAGGAAAACCTAGGAAGAAACCTAGAGAGGAACCAGGCTATGAGGGGTGGACAGTCCTCTTCTGGCTGTGCCGGGTGGAGATTATAACAGAACATGGCCAAGATGTTCAAATGTTCTTACATGACCAGCATGGTCAAATAATAGGTCTGGAATAGGTAGCACGTCTGGAGGCTGAGACAGGTGGGGTCAGGAGACACTGTCTCCCCATCCGATGATACCCCCGGACAGGGCCAAACAGTAAGGATATAACCCCACCCACTTTGCCAAAGCACAGCCCCCACTAGAGGGATATCTTCAACCACCAACTTACCATACTGAGACAAGGCCGAGTATAGCCCACAAAGATCTCCGCCATGGCACAACCCAAGGGAGGGCGCCAACCCAGACAGGAAGATCACTGTGGAAAGATCCGTGTTTAAGGTGAGTGGTCCATGCCTGTTTAGAAAAGGGCCATCATTTTTATGGGGGACCTAGACCCCCAATGAGGACCGCCCTGACTACACACCAGGCTCCAGGACTCCCAGAATAGGAGCATGTGGTCTGGGGCTGGGGCTACCCCGTCAAGGACATGAGAGCAGAATGTTGGACAGGGTTAGGAGTTTCTGGCAGAACAGGCCCTAACTCAACATGGATATTATTTGGGCATTGGGACTGTGGGATTGTGAGACTGACGACAAGCTCTCAGAGTTATAGCTTAGCGCAGGAGAGTTCATTTAACTGAGTCAGCTCAACTTAAAACCTATTACTATGTTGTATGGGTTAGCGTGGTCAGCAAAAGCTCTCCGTACTATTCTTAAAATCATACCAACTCTCATTATAAAGAACCAAGTGCAATCTATAATGCCTTCTTGAAAATATGGAGTGTAGATGAATCATCACCATGACACTTTTGTAAGAACCTGTTACATGATCGTGGGCTCTGTCACCCATAGTACAGTGTGATGTAGTACTGCATGTCTTCTTCAGCAGACTGAGGAACATGGGTAGCAGTCACACAGTGGTCACAACTGGGCTTGCCCTGGTTCAGGCTCCCTGACCCACCCGTTTATCCATCCATGACTCGACTGTACGTGTTCATGTCCAAGACACAGAAGCAGGCCACAAAGCCTCTAGTATTCCTTCTTTGGTATTGGACTCCTGCCAAGCTCAACCATCTATACAACACACAAACTGGAATGTCACGAGCGTCTGAACGCAGACGAGGATAAGCAATTAAGGGCTTGACAGGTCCCAGTGGACCGTAAATCCTGGGTACCTAGAGTATTGAGGGAATATCCTGCCTAGGGTCAAAGGGCAAGGTTACAAGGGGGTGAAATTCTAAATCAAAGTGAGGAGCAGCAACTCGGGGAATAACAGGGTACTCTTGGGGCTATAATATCAAACAAATGATAGGATAAATAGGAGGACCATTGTCAGCATATATTATTGTTAAGCCAGGAAATTAGCTCCTTACCGGTTGGTCTAACCATGATACTTGGGCCAGAACGATCACGGCTGACAAGCTACAGCTGCCACGCCTACTCCAATGTGATTGCACCTGACTGGTGGTGCTATAGCCTATAGATTAGTGTGGAGGCCTGCTATAGCCTATAGATTAGTGTGGAGGCCTGCTATAGTCTATAGATTAGTGTGGAGGCCTGCTATAGTCTATAGATTAGTGTGGAGACCTGCTATAGCCTATAGATTAGTGTGGAGGCCTGCTCTAGCCTATATATTAGTGTGGAGGTCTGCTCTAGCCTATATATTAGTGTGGAGGCCTGCTATAGCCTATATCTTTGTGGGGAGGCCTGCTATAGACTATAGATTAGTGTGGAGGACTGACCTGCTATAGTCTATAGATTAGTGTGTAGGCCTGCTTAGCCTTTAGATTCGTGTGGAGACCTGCTATAACCTATATATTAGTTTGGAGGCCTGCTATAGTCTATAGATTAGTGTGGAGGGCTGGCCTGCTGTAGTCGATAGATTAGTATGGCGGCCTGCTATAGTTTATAGATTAGTGTGGAGATCTGACCTGCTATCGTCTATCGATTAGTGTGGATGCCTGCTATATTCTCTAGATTAGTGTGTAGGCCTGCTGTAGTCTATTGATTTGTGTGAAGAACTGCTAAAGCCTATAGATTAGTGTGGAGGCCTACTATAGTCTATAGATTAGTGTGGAGGCCTGCTATATTCTCTAGATTAGGGTGTGGGCCTGCTATGGCCTATAGATTAGTGTGCCTACACTATGGGCTGGCTTGTGACTTTTTTCAAATCATCATTAGAGTCCCATCATGCAGCCTTAGAACGTATTAAATATCAAAACATATAGCCCAACATTTTATCACAACTACAGTTGCATAAATAACTCAATTAAGCATATAGGAGGACCAGTTTTGTTGTTAACCCGCTCAACACAGAATACCCACATGTGCTTCCTTTGAAATCACTTCGAGAAAATGTACTAATGGAGTCCACATCCATATGGCATAGCCATATCAGGGCCTAACATAAGGACAACTCAGAGCATGCTATTCTGTTATTCAGAAATAGACTACATTTTATTCATATCACGTTTTCTTTCGACCTGTCTAAAATAAAACATGGATTTATTGATGATGGGGTAGGCTATATTAAACGGATTTATTTGACTTTTTAAAATGATGTAGATGTTCCAAACGTCTGCATCAGTGGTTTGTAGGCTATACTTGGAAGCCAGGAGATGCTAAATGTGTTTATGCTATTTAACGGTCAGTTACCGTGACACCGGCAGTTATTTGCTTGACAATCACCGGCTCACACGCCACAGCAACCAACCCCTGACCAACAATTACAACTCAGAATAATATCTGCCATAGCATACTTGTGATAATCAAGATGGCTGTCATTCGAAGCACTATCTTCTCCTCTCTCATGTCCATACCAACAAAAAGAGTTGGGCAGGACAATGATAATGATGCATCATGCATAACCACTTACTATTGGAGATTAATCAGTCCTACGTTCCGCACTCTTGACTGTCCAAGAATGTTCAATAACTGCTGCGTACAAAAACATGGATCACTTTCAAAAGCAGTCAGACATACAGCAACGCACAGATGGATGTGCTTTACTGTCTCAAATTAATGTAGAACAAGTCAAACCTTTCATTAAATCAGACGATGAAGTGTTACAGATCCCACATATGTTTCCCAAATAACTTCAAATCACTTTACCTAGTTGTTATCACGTTATATGTCTATAATAGAGTTCTGTGAAGCAAAAGTAAACATGCTTTTAGTTAAATTGATTAAGAATATGCATAGAAGTAGTATATTTCTTAACCCTGCAGACCTGGGCTGTTGCTCTTACTCTCATTGGCCATTTTGTGTATGTTCAAGGTCAAATTGGAAGTGTCTCATATCACCTTCAATTCTGGTAAATGTATTTGGTTGGTCCTTGGTGTGATATTTCTTAAACTGAATAACATGTTTTATCACTTAATACATGGATGGGTGGCGAAAATGTTTTCCAACCAACCATTGTACCCATTGAGACCTGGGTGGCCCGTATCAGACATACTTTCAAGTCTCACGTCCATTTTACAACCATTTAGCCTTTGCCTGTCTGCCAAGCTGTTGTTTTTAAAGGTACAACAACAACAACAGAACTCAATAGCAGGAAGCAGTGGCCTGGTTGCCTGCATTGTACTTGGCAGCTTGACAATTATTTTTTTTAACCTTTATTTTAATAGGCAAGTCAGTTAAGAACAAATTCTTATTTTCAATGACAGCCTAGGAACAGTGGGTTAACTGCCTGTTCAGGGGTAGAACGACAGATTTGTACCTTGTCAGCTCAGGGATTCTAACTTGCAACCTTTCAGGTACTAGTCCAACGCCCGTGAGGCAACGAATTTTAGCACTAACGGTCATAGGTCATGTTTAAATATTTAATTCTGCTGAGTCATGTGTGTTGACCATCAAACAATGGAGGGATGATGATTTGGTAGTTTTTGTTATATTTTCTTCAGTAACTTGAACAACACTTTCATGGAGGAACCATCCTTAGTAGCCCCATTAGTTTTTATTGGTTACTCTATTTATTTAAGGTCAAAATAGTGTGCGGTGAGGAGCCAATGGGAGTTTAATTTTTAAAAGTTATGTGTGACGCTGGTTTTACAAACCAAGTTAAACAATATTTCATCTGGGCGCACGCATGCCACAGGGATATGTACTGTCATGACGTTGCCCTCTTTGGGTACAGCAAGCCCCATCCCCCTCTCCCTGTCTCCTACACACAGGCTGCTCTGGTCAGAAAGAAGTCGTAAATTCCTGGAGGAGATGATCTCCTCATGGCCACAGTATAGAGACAGAGTGAATTTTCATAGAGAACAAAGGAATTTCTTCCACCTCACAGAATTTGAGGTCCGAACAACATTTATGTTCCGGAGAAGGTATAAAAGATCGGTGAAGATTCCAGTTACGAACTGGTCCGTTTGGTACCATTTTGTGACACTCATGGGAGACAATACGGCCACATTACCATAACGCTGTTTATATAATAGCCTCAGATATGAGGTTTACATCTAATTGTTGTATAAGATGAATGAGTGAAGATGATACTGTTTGTAAAATTGTGTAATGTGACTTTTCAACAGAGATCCCGACAACACACTGAGCGTAAATATATATTGATTGCAATTGTTCCTGAATGAGTGAGCGTTCATGTGCAAAGGATTAGCATTTCAATTGTTATAATTATCAACTGTGTGTTGTCTTATCTCAGTTGACCCCCACTTCCCTTTTGTACACCATGCCGCGATGCTGGTTTATCCCACTAGGGGAACTCCGTTATCATTTCCTTGTCACTATCTACTGGTTGTTTATGCATTTCGGTGAATTACTTAGTTAGTAAATAAATGATTTAAGACAATTGATGTATGGATGACTCATAGTGAAGAATGGGTTCGTGCAGATAACCAACAATTTACGCCGTTTGGAATGAGACTAACGTGAGGTAAAATAAATAAGTCATTAATCAGAAGACTAATTGATTAGAAATCAAATATCTGAAAAGTTATATTAGTAAAACTATAACTTCGTAATCTGAATATTTTGCTTGGTGCCCCGACTTCCTAGTTAATTTGCCTGATTAGTTCATTACGAAATGCTAATTACAGAGAATTTTTGATAAAAACTTAAAGTCTTCAGTTAATGATAGTAAAGACACGACAGTACACATGATTGACGTAGCTTATCGTTTGTGTTGTGTGTTGAGCGGCAAGCTAATTTAGCAAAAAATCCACAGTTACCTCAGAAATGTATTTAAACCTGTCAGGTTTTCATGCCAATTCATCTCAGCAATAAAGGTGTTCATAAAATACTGACATCTCAGAATCACATGATAGATGTCACGACTTCCACCGAAGTGGGCTCCTCTCCTTGTTCGGGCGGCGTTTCGGCGGTCGACGTCACCGGCTTTCTAGCCATCGCCGCTCCATTTTTCATATATCCATTTGTCTTGTCTTGTTTCCATACACACCTGGTTTTCATTTCCTCAATCAATCTACTTGTATTTAACCCTCTGGTTCCCATCATGTTTTGTGTGTAATTGTTTCATGTTATGTGGTGTTAGTTTACGCGCTTTACTTTTATGTTCCGTTTTTTTGAGCACGTTTGATTTATATAATGCTCTCGTTTTTGGAACAATAATAAAAGTGCACCGGCTCATTATACTCTGCTCTCCCGCACCTGACTTCGCCTCCAATACACCATTGACAATAGAATGCTTCTTTTACACTGTGACTTGTGAAACAACAGTGTTAGACTAATATCTTTGGTTCCGGCTCATATTTATGGGTTCATTGGGTGAAAAGGGTTCAAATGGAATTTAGGATGTGTGGGGGAGCTGTCTTTAGAAACACTGTTTTAGAGCAATGTGCATAAAAAGCAGAATGAACACAAAGATTACTGATTGAAACTGTGTCAAATCAGTGCAAACTATTTCAGTTGAATTCCAGCTCTTCCAGTTTTCTGTTAGGTAGTTGGCCTGGCAGTGCACACAGTCTTGGCATTGTCTTTCAGTTAGACTAGGTAGGAAACAGCAAATGTGAAATTGATAAGAGAGTAACATTATTTCTATTATTAGTTTAATGTTAGCCATCTCGTTAATTGACTTTTCATCACTTCCACAGAGGAGATGATTTCCCATCATGCACTCAGTGTGTATACTTGCATCAGGCTATCAGCACCTCTGCAGGCAGCGCTGTTCCAGGAAGAAACTCCATTTATGTTATGACTACAAAGACTGATTGAAATTGTGTGTTCATTCCAATTTCACTTTGTGTATATGCTTGAGCTACTACAATGTACCCATGTTTAGCCTAAGGGAAGAGACGTCTTTATTTTTATTAGACCTAGCCACCAAAGTTTTGGATATCTTCATGGCCATTTTATGCAAACGTGTGTCAAAGCTGAATGGAAGTCAGTAGGGTGCCCTGGAATGGGGCGTTGGCATGTTGAGCGAGTTAGATATATGAGGGGAAAAGCCATCAAAACCCTGTATTTTATCACTTTTCTAATGAATTCATTGGGATATTTCTAGCTTGGCGTTCACCTCACATTTATTCTACTGTTTGACTCCTGCAGTAAGATAAATGTGGAATAAGTCCCTGCTGGTGAACTTTGAAACAACCGTTCGAAGAATGTGACAGTCACAGAATGGTCTGGTCGGTTAAGGAAATGCATGATTTTAGTATTGTATTCCATTTCAGGTCATTACAGTACCACTGCCCCATTTAAATGGTTATCTTGGTGTCTGATTTCATTTGAATTCTATCACTTCCATTTGATATGGAACATATTGGGGTGGTATTTTACCCATTTCCCCATTATATGAAGTGAAATAGCATGACTTAAAAGTCTGTGGCTCCAAGTGTTCTTTATCAAATTCAGTCTACTGTTTTCTAATGAAGGAAGATTGTATTTTCCTTGGGAAGATGAATCTGGTTAAGTGTCACAAGATAGAAGGAGCCATAAACACAACGGACATTTATGAGACATGTATAAATAGGACAACATGAATCGGGATATTATCTGACTAAAGAAATATTTAAGTTTATCATATCTAGTGTGCACACTGTCAGAATGTCTCAAGTGACTTAAACCTTGAGACTTTCTGAAAATGAGCAGTGAAGTGACATGGCAAATTAATATTTTATAGGAGTCTCCAATACTATGTAACTTCCTCTTTGGTGCACTTTCCAAGTCGATGTTAATCAAAATGAAACCCATCCCTCTCAGTCTGTTACACTTCATAAATCAGTCAGCTTTTTGCGCGATAGGTTTGCATATAAAATACTATCTTAAAAAGGGAATGTCAATTGGTGTGGTTGACTG
Organism: Oncorhynchus gorbuscha; assembly: GCF_021184085.1. Classification (NCBI taxonomy): domain Eukaryota; kingdom Metazoa; phylum Chordata; class Actinopteri; order Salmoniformes; family Salmonidae; genus Oncorhynchus; species Oncorhynchus gorbuscha. The sequence continues at coordinate 70,767,999 of NC_060185.1, read as the reverse complement.
TAATTTGAATTACCTCAAATACAGGTGAGAGGAGAAAGTCCAAGGATTCCATCTTCAATTCCATTCCATCTTCATAACATTATACTGAGGTCATTCAAATAACCATCCCATCATGCAATGCATGTAAAATACATTATGCGTTACTGAAATTTCCCAGACTTTAAGTAAAATGTGATACAACTACATCTGCTTATTAAAGGAAACTGAATATCTATGACATTCATCAATCAGACAATCAGTCAGAAACCCAGAGCAGTATATAATATTTCCAAACCATACAGCCAAGGAGTATTCTTTACAACCAGAGACAAAGTAAAGACTGGTATCCAAGTAGAGGTTGACATTGACTTGTAATCGGCACAGGTTTTCAATTCAAACAATAGTAATCAGTAAAGAAGAATTTAGTGTAGTTTATGATTTTTAATGAAGACTTATTAAAGGTTTACAAAGTTGACATTTTGTTTACATTACCAAATATTTTGGCACATTGGAAACATCAACCCACTGTCAATCCATTGGCTTCAGACATAGCCCAAGAAATGATCATTTAGGTGTTTTATATATTCTGGCTTCTAGTCACATGGCACAAGAGCCATAGAACAGTGGGAACTCCTTGTCACACAAGTATGCCAAATATATGTTTGATCCATAATATGAATAACTTTTTTATAGCCATATGACCATTAGAAGTGACAATGACAGATGACTGTTAATTTGCAGCGCTGTTTTCAGAACAAAGCCTTCATTTGATAGAATGACCTGAGGTTGCCAGTTGTAAAATTCCAAAATAAGCACGATATTTATTTTCCTTGGTTTCTTGGACTGTGATTCCAGTGTTTATGTTTCTAAAACATCCACACTTGCTTACCTTCATGCATACCAAGTATGAATTATGGTTGAGTTTGGGTCTGTATTTGGTTTTAAACTGACACTGGTTTCATCCTAAATGATTGTCAGTTCAACAAATGGCAGTAGACATATCCTTAGCAGTTTATTGGTGCATACAGTATTTAGCCAAATGAGTCAAAATGTCAGCATATTAATGGGTATGATAAACGTTTGGCTCTTATTTTCATTTCCCTTAATTTAACTTCCAAGGGAGAGACAAGGACGGCCAATACAGCACTCTTTCCTACTGACCTATTCTAATAGGAAAACAGCATTTTAAGGAAGTAAATTACACAGTTTTAACAGGACAACGGGTATTGTGTAATATATGGGCAAGAATATTTCTAGTGCTTTGACTGGGGGCAAAGAAATAGGTCATTTAAAATGTTATTAGGCCACATTTATTCCCAAACGGTTTATGGACGCCACTTGACCTTCACTTAAAAGTATTTGTGGAAAATCAGGACAACATTGTAAAAAGAGAGGTTAGTTATGATAAGGAGTTTAAAACGCGAATGTGTCCCAAGTCTGCACATGCGTGTAAACACTTTGTTTGATCAAATCCAATGAAATGGCTTTTAGATCCGTTTCCTGTTTTTGGTCCAAATCATCATGTTGTTGAATCTTATTTTTCATAATCATTGTGCCAGAGGATCAGTTGGATGTTTATTTTTAACTGTGGTATCCCACACATTATGATTTTCTTCCACTCTGTAAGATTCTCATTTCCTAGCCAGAGGGGGGAAAATCTAATTAACGGGTTTAGATGTTTTAAGGGCACTTCACTGTATCATTTTGGTACAGTGTCCTTCATAAAATATAATTCCAACCTTCAAAAATGTACTTTTGTATGGAAACATTGCAGTAATCATCCACTGGAGATTCATTCAAGGTCTTTCCGATACCTGCTGTCATACCCTCTGTGTAATGCAGAGGCAAAATGAACATAGCTAATTATATGAACCATTACACACCTACTTTACTCATGCAGCTTGATGCTGGGAACTGGTAACTGATGGGAGAGTTACATAGCAAACCCACATGAAGCAACATGAAGAACACCATTACAGAGTGAAGCTGTCCTCGGTTTATAAAATAGTATCTTTCTGGTTGATCCCTTATTTAATGTATAAAGAGAGGTTCTGAAGTAGGATACGTGTGGTGCACACAGTGTTTATTGCTGGATTAGTATAGCATCTGACTCTCACGTTTCACAACTGCAGAGGCTAAAAGACCTGTTTAACCATTCATATTTCATCTTCCTTCAGCCTAAGGCTGTAATTCATGTGCAAAATAAGGTACAATATGGTCAGTGACGGGGCACCAACAAAAACTCCAGACATTCATCATTCTTCTTCACGACCTGATACAGCAACTTCTTCTTCATAGAAAAACAGCCGTTACGTCCACCGTGGTCACCTGCTGGAGAGCGCTGGCCAAGTTGGGATCCTCCAGTTGGGCTGTGTCGAACCAGCTCACTAGAGAGGGCTCTGGAGCCACCTCGTGGTCCATTGGGAACATCTCTTCCAGACTCGCCACCTCTCCCTCCAGTCTGGCTTCAACAGAGTCCCCATCCGAGAGGGGTTTGGTTGATGCATAGGAGTCCACTTCCTGGAATCCACACATCCGGGCATCCCTCCTTCTGGCGTTCATCCGACCTCTCCGGCTTCCTCCTCCATTCTGGTCCCCTCAGTTCCCCACGTCTCTGGACATACTGGTCCACAGTTGGCGGAACATCGTGAAATCCCTCCCGATAAGGACTGGCAAAGGCAGGTTTGGGATGACTACCACTGGTCGTGTTTGTTGTCCCTTTGTGATCTGTAGGTAGAAGAGTGTGGCAGGATAGTCCTTGGTCTCACAGTGTATGCACGTGATGGCCATGGTGTCCGCCAAGTTCAGGGACTGGGCAACGTCAGGTCGGATCAGGGTCACCATACTCCCAGAGTCCATAAGTGACGTGGTTTTCTTTCCGTTGGCTCTCACCGGGGTGACAGAGGAAGGACCACTCTCCCTAGCCCAGCATGCCATCAGCAAGCCGGAGGGCCACCCATTGGCTACTTCATTGGCTGAGGCCGAAGGCATCGGGACATCGCAGTTTGGACAGTTCCAGGCGATGTATCCCGTTTCGCCACACTCGTAGCATTTCCTGCTGTCAAGGTTCAGGAAGGGGCTTTGTCTCGGGGAGCTGACTCTGGGTGTCCCCTCATCCTTGGCCGGTGTCCCGGCGTGGTCCTCCTCCCTTAGTCGCAACTTCGGGCGAGTGGAGGGTTCCACCTTCCATGGTTGTCCACTGCACAGGACCTCCAAAGCCACCTGTTGTCCTTCCACCAGCTGATCTGCGCTCTGCAGGTTAGCTTGGCTGGCTAACTGTTTTAGCTTAGAACGAGAGAGAGCGTATGAAGTTATCTATGACCGCTGTATCGATGGGCGTGAGCATCATGGATTCAGCAGTTAGCCAACTCTTAGCCAGCCTAATTAGATCATGCATTTGTGATTGGGAGGACCCTGTTGGATCATACTCCCAATCATCTTTGTGCCCTGCTAATCAGGGTGTAACCATACCGGTGCAGAAGTTCCTTTTTCAGCACCTCATAATGCGTTGCCTGGTCAACCGTCAGATCCTGACAGGATGGGTGCTAGCAGGCTGGCCCATTGCTCATGGGGCCATTTTTCCTAGCCGCCATCCTCTCGAAGGCTCGATGTCGTCAGCCTCTGTCAGCTTCAGTATAAACCTACTGGGTTTGGGACAAGAGACTGTTGCATCTGCCGCCCTGCCGGCCTGGGCTGCTGTCAGCTGGCTGAGTTCAGCTCGCAGAAGAGCGGTCTGCTGACGCTGTTCCTCCAGCAGCTCCCGATGCATAGCCTGATGTGCTATTTAAAAAAATAAGTATTTTACCTTTATTTAACTAGGCAAGTCAGTTAAGGACAAATTCTTATTTTCAATGACGGCCTAGGAACAGTGGGTTAACTGCATTGTTCAGAGGCAGAATGACAGATTTTTACCTTGTCAGCTTGGGGATTCAATCTTGCAATATTTTGGTTACAAGTCCAATGCTCTAACCACTAGGCTACCTGTCCCCCCACAAATGTTCGCCTCCACTAGCTGTTTCACCAATTCTTCCATTGTGCTCTGTGTCTGTTTAGTTATTGAGCTTGGTTTGGGTTGCCTGCATTCTCCACCATATGTAAGCAGGCTCAAGGGTGTGGGGTTTCCATCACAAAGCTCAATAACAAAACACACACCAGTAACTAGAATACAAGTTTATTTGGGATTTTTGTACACTGGTGAAAAGGGGGAATTTGAATTTCCTTTCTTTTTTGGCTTCAGACCAATGCCTACCTCTCACTTATCAAGTCCCCATCTGCATTGAGACTTCTCCACTCTTTTCCCAGGCTTGTCTGTATGAGGTAGTAACTACAGTACATGTGTGGCTTCTTTGTGTAGTGGGTAAATTAATATGGTTGTCTTAACAATTAAAACCAACAGTGCATCAATAATCTGTAAACTGGAGCATGTTCAATGCTACTAGTATTCATGAAACACAGTTCAAGGCTTTGGCAGAGGTCTATTTATAATTCCTAATTTTCGGGTAAAATCAACTTTAACAATAGATAGGCTTCCATACAAATGACAGATGTTCCTGCAAATCTTCGAAAATCTGCATAAAAGCAATATGTCCATTTTCCAACCAAAGAGGTGTTTCCATCAAATTGACTTGTTGTGGATGAAAGGCTGTGCGTGATAACATAGTGCACAGAAAATAACTTTTGGTTAAATTCCCCAGTTACCGAATAAAAAAGTTAAATGCGTTTCCATCGCATTTACTGATAGTTTTGTCACTTAATTAAATGGTACATTGCGGGTACATCCTATATGAGATTATTATGGACAAAATAGATATTGTTTATTTTCCAAGCATCGATCATCATGTCACCAGAATAACAACTTCAATATTTTATTGGAAATGAGCATCAAGCTCATCACCGTGCACTTTCGCCACCCAGTGAAGTTCATCATACCTTATTCAATCTGTAGCCTAATAAACTGCATGCTTTCACAAGTTGTAGAGGGAGGACCACACAACATCATCGCGTCACTCCAAGTTTACTTCTATTTGATGGTTAGTATATACATTTTTGCGCATAAAAGCATTTTCATGGCCATTTTACCAACACAAAAATATCCCGTTGTCTAGCGTATGTAGTTTTGTCCACATTTGGAAAGTTTACCGACAAATTTGCTGGTTGCATCATGCCTGCCGATGTACTTTAGTCACAGAAAAAGGTTGGATGGAAACCTGGTTTCTGTGTGATGTCACATCCTTGAAAATGAATCCCAGTAACCATATCATCCAGACACAATTAAACTCTTGAGTCAGTCAGTAATAACAAATAGTGGTTAAGGTGGGATTTTCCTAATGAAGTAACAAGTTTGAGAGAGAGAGAGATAAATAACGATTGATATGGGAGTATTGATGTTACTAGGGTCACCTTGAATAATTAACTTCAGAGGATTTGGCATTGATACAGCTATCTTCATAACGTCGATCTCTGCAGTGTGATATCACTTCCCTGTCCAATAAAACAAAGATAGGAACCAGACAAAGTTGATGTTTCTATATAATATAAACATTGAAACATGGCTTTGTCAGGGACTTGATTTATGCTTCCATCCACAGCAACCATCTGAAAAGTAGATTTAGCGATAGACTATCTGTATGGGTACAATGTTTTCATAAACTCATTCTACAGTACCTACACATGCATGGTATTAGACAAATCATAAGTATTTGGGGTGTTTCAAAATGTTGCCTATTCGTTTTAACGGAACTTGATATACACTGATATACACATTAAGAACTCCTGCTCTGTCCATGACATAGACTGTCCAGGTGAATCCCGGGGCAAATTATTATCTGTTATTTATGTCACTTGCTAAATCCACTTCAAATCAATGTAGATGAGGAAGAGGATACAGGTTAAAGAAGGAGACAACTGTGACATGTATTGTGTTTGTGTGCCATTCAGAAGGTGAATGGGCAAGACAAAATATTTATTAAGTGCCTTCGAATGGGGTAAGGTAGTAGGTGTCAGGCGCACCGGTTTAAGTGTGTCGAAAACTGCAACGCTGCTGGAATTTTCACACTGAACCGTGTCCCGTGTGTATCAAGAATGGTCCACCACCCAAAGGACATCCAGCCAACTTGACATAACTGTGGGAAGAATTAGTAAGGAAGGTGTTCCTCAACATTAGGAAGAAAGGCGTTCCTAATGGTTAGTATACTCAGTGTATATGTTGTACATGTCTATTCCAGCCAGCCGATGATAACAGAGGGAATACAGGCATGAGATAATGTGTCAATTTGTAATTGCTCAGAATTCTAGAAATCAATTCATGTTCATCAACTATGGATATCTTTGATGAAAGACATGAATAACCTCACAATGAGCACTAAGACCTATTTAATTGATTTGAACAATCTCTGTTTTAACCTAAATATTTTCAAGAACACAGTACAGCACTTAGTTTTATGAAACAGTGTAGGCTACTAAAATCAGCTCTTGCCAGCTGGCCTGGAGCTTTATAGCAGTGTCTCAGTGGTGCAACACTTTAAATGCTTTCTTATGGTTTTACTGCCTAGACCTACAAAAAAAAGGTGTGTGGGCACTGATAAAGTAGTACCTCTTGGGTCAAATGTATTAACACCAGGGAGCAGAAACACAGGTATTTGCAAAAAAATGTCTTAACAATTGACTAGTTTTGGTGTCCTTTATTAAATTAGCCTGATGATGTTGAATGTTAAGCACATACTAAAGAACACATAATGGACATTTTATAAAGTGTCGATAACAAGAGATACAGCTGTTGCTTCATTCTCTTGTAGACCCCATAATGCATTGAGGGTGATGTAAAAAAAAATATCCATTGCAGTGATCATAGGTTGCACTCCTGCATGAAGCAGTTCATTTTTGTCACAGTGATGTGGCCTCGCCTCAGGCCCAAAGATACTGAAGTCTCATGAACTTACTACAATCCTTAGCCTGTTACAATGGTGCCGTGACCTGTATTAGACCTAAGGATAGTTGCTAGACCAGATGAACTTCTACAAGACGTATGTGGTCTAGAGATAGATTTGTGCCTGTTACACACACATCTTTGGTTGTAATACTCTCATTATAACTTGGGGTATTGTAATTTGAATACATTAACAGGGGATAATACCTTTACTGTAGCTTGCTGCCCGTCAATGTTCAGATATGAAAAATACGTTATGCACCTCAAAGATTGTAATCCAAGTCAAACAAACATCTGCATTGAGGGGTTTCACAGCCAATAAAGGGCTCCAGGAGTGGACTAATCTTTCATCAAGAGAAATCCACATTATAGCACTTACATTGTTTTTGTAGTAATCAAGCCATACTAAATCAATGTGATTCATTCAAAATCTTATGATTTAGAGGGTGATTTTCCAGCACTCACCTAGAAACTACAGGCTAGGGTCTTCAATCATGATCCATAGAAGGTAAAAATCCCCCAAGTCTAGAAGAGAAATCCATTTGTTACAGTATGTCACCACCAATGGCTTTTGAAAATTATAGTCTGCCATTTGTAAAACTGCACATAACGGCTACCAAGATAACAAATAATACGGGGTGAAATCATAAATCATAATCATGAATCAAAAAATAGGATTTTCTGTGAACTTGCTTCTACATACCTAATAACCCAGAGAAATGATTGACTAGGTGAATAAGATCATTAGGAATTCCTATGTCTGGAGAAGAATGCAATTAGCAGGTATCCTGAGAAACGCTAGCTTCCTGAAGTAGAAAGTATTTAGACAAATGTCTTCATGACTCAAATCTGAAGTAAACAAGAGGAGTTGCCAGGACTTCACAGTGCACCACGTCAACATGGAAAACACGGAGTGTTGTTTCTGTTCTGAGAAAAACACAATTAGGTATTTTCTCAGCATTTATAATTCAGTTTATTGATGAGGAGAGATTATCACACGTCTGAATAACAGGTAAACTGGTCCTTACTGCAAAGAGTAGTGAATCCAGGGAACATGCCTACTCCGACCTTCCAACAGAAAATAGGGAAAAGAAAATGGGTGGAAAATTTGGGAGAACGGGTTGGGAGAACATAACTGCAATTATTAGCATGGAATACATCTGTATTCTCTTTCATAATGCACAATAAGGGGGTTCATAATAATTGCCAAGTGCATTATTTAATGTTGCGACGGGTATGCCAACCTCAGGGTCTTTCCAACTTCTTAATAAGCCACCCGTATTGCTCACAATTGATTGGAAATAACACTATTAAATGCCTTGTTCCTGCGTTTAAAATGGTGTGTTGGTGGCCCCTGATTTGGAGTCTACATTAATTGGGCTATAACTTCACTAATTGGCATGAATCTCATTGCCTAATTATTAGCCTCGATATTATTGATCAAACGTCATGGAATTGAGCGTGATATAAATCTACATCTCTCTAGGTTAGCCCAAGGTGGGCAGAAAGCTACTGAGTATGCACGTGTTCTTATTTGTTTCAGATTACTGTAAGACTTGTCGCATTATCCAGATTTTCCTTAACTTTCAGAAGAGATGGCAAGCCAAAACTGTAGTTGGCAAGTTTTACCAACATGTACATAGATTGGACTAACAAGACATGTAGTGTCAAACGTTATGAATTCATTGTTTGTCATGGTATTCGGTATGTGGACAATTGACTTCAAATTCTCAGAATCTGAATAAGCATATGATGTGATAAAAGAGTGCCACGAAATGTTTTGTGGCTCCGGCGTCTTGCCAAAAACCTGTACTAATCATAAAAAAGTATAAAATAACTGTACTTAGTGTAAATAAAGTAAAAAATTGCTCTTAAATTGCAGTGGGTTTGTCTAACCCCCAAGTGGGCTAAATTTAGAACAGAAAACAGGAGCTAGATATGCTTTGTTCAGGTGTGTGTGTGTGTGAGTGGGTGTGTTATTGTAAGTGTATACCTTTCAGCATATGCCATTGTGTTTCTATGGCTTTCATTCCCAACACCAAACATGAACCCCAGTTAGGCCAAGTAGGGAATTAAATTACCTTAATGGACTCATTGAGGTAGAGTGAAAAACCAGAGACCATCCAGCCCCTCAGGACAACTGGCTGCCTGTCTGGGTTTTACTGGTGTTTCTGTCTCCTTCACCTGACCCTCTACCTGACGCAACAGAACAGACGACCAAAGGCCTGGCAAGAGCAGTAATGATTTTGATAATGCTGGCGACTAAGTTTAGAGGTCTTGCATAGTGTCAATGACAGCACATGGAGAAATGACCTTGAAAGAAACCCCATTTTTACACAGCATAACATTCTTGGTAACAATGTATTTTTTGTTGAGGCTAGACTTTTAAAAATGACTCAAGCTGTGTGGGTTTGCTGTTAGCTCCTGGCAAATGTAAAGACAGTGAATTTCTGATTGTAAAATCAGTAGGGGGCTGGAGAATTGTCAAAACAAGGCAAATATTGCTCTACTCTGAAATAGACATCTAATTGTATGTCAGCAGAGTTCCATCCAACAGTTACACATGATTTAACTCTTCATACAGGCTAGAGCACAGTCACAGTATGGGCTACAACTGGTAACCATGTCAGATAAATGTTCACTTACTCACACGTTGAGACAGAGCAACACTGTTACCTACATTTCTTTAAAATAGTATTGGAACGTGGGCATGAAACACGTTTTATTAATCTGCGCTTGTGTGAACCATCCATAGAATACTAAACTATGAAGAATGTTATGAACAGTGCAGGTGTGGTAAATGTCTGTCAAGCCTGCTGCCCCTCAGTAGTGAACTTGGAATCCAACCAAACATGTTAACTGCAGCCAATTTGACAGTCCTAAATGATGTGCTTGCTTAGAAAAATGTTGGGGAAAAGGAGTAAAGGGGAGATTTGCCAGGTGAATCCTTACAAAGTCTGGGTGGACTGTCCCCAGCTACTTGCTCAAAGATAATATTTTACAGAAGAAGAAACACAGGAAGATGAACGTTTCTCTGTCATCCACACAAAGACAAGAGTTCCTAACTGTCACTTAAGTGGATAAAATTGGAGCTGACAAAAAGGTGAGGAAGACTAAGTAACATTGCATGAGTATGCAAAATCTTCACAAATCACAATACCATTTTTTATGGTTTATGTACAGATGTAGGGTCTTAATTTGAGCCAGTTTGCTACAGCAGGAGGATAATCCGGCAGCAACAGGGAATGTGAATTATTATGTGGATTATAATTTTTTTTTTTGGATTAAAATTTTTTTTTGTAGTGGTTGATACATTTTTTCTGTTAGGACAAATTAAGTCAGACATTTTAATGTGGGATTACAAACTTTAGAAGCATTTTTAAACCTAGAATTTGCATTTCCTGCTATGCTGGAAAATTCTAAACAACAAACGCACGATTAAATTAAAATCCTGCATCTGTAGATTCATTTGTAAAGCAAATAATCCTCCCCTTTATCATCTGTAGAATGTAGCTCTAAGGAACAATTATACAGGTCTATATTATGGCACCTCATATTTGAGCCTGATTGAGAAGAAAAAGTGACAATTTCAAAGCGGAACTACAGTTGAAAACTTATTTCATAACTTGTCATATACTAGGATAACATATAGGTGGTAGTGTGACATTACACCCTCACGGTAAAGTTATACATGCCATGACAGAACCAACCAAGTCTCATGAGCTATGGTATATGTTACGTAGGACAGAACATACTAATTGACTAATGCTTACACTGTTGTAATTACTTGAATAGGTAAAGCTGTCTCACTGTGAAGTAGAACAATATATTAATTTGTATGGTCATGTACAAGATATGTGTAGCATGTTAATCATACTGATATAGTCAAATGAAATTGTATTTGTCACATGCACCAAATACAGCAGGTGTAGGTAGACCTTACAGTGAAATGCTTACTTACAAGCCCTTAACCAACAATACAGTTTTAGGAAAAATAAGTGTTAAGTAAAAAATAAGAAATAAAAGTAACAAATAATGAAAGATCAGCAGTAAATTAACAATAGCGAGACTATATACATGGGGTACCGGTACAGAGTCAATGTACGGAGGCACCGGTTAGTCGAGGTAATTGAGGTATTATGTACATGTAGGTAGAGTTAAAGTGACTATGCATAGATAATAAACATAGAATAGCAACAGCGTAAAAGGGGGAATCAATGCAAATAGTCTGGGAAGCCATTTGATTAGCTGTTCAGGAGTCTTATGGCTTGGGGTAGAAGCTGTTGAAAAGCCTTTTGAACCTAGACTTGGTGCTCCGGTACCGCTTGCCGTGCGGGAGCAGAGAGAAAAGTCTATGACTATGGTGGCTGGAGTCTTTGACAATTTTAGGGCCTTCCTCTGACACCGACCTGGTATAAAGGCTGGAATCTTGGTCCAGTGATGTACAGGGCCATACGCATTATCCTCTGTAGTGCTTTGCGGTCGGAGGCCGAGAAGTTGCCATACCACGCAGTGATGCAACCAGTCAGGATGCTCTCGATGGTGCAGCTGAAGAACTTTTTGAGGATCTGAGGACCCATGCCAAATCTTTTCAGTCTACTGAGGGGGAATAGGTTTTGTCGTGCCTTCTTCACGACTGTCTTGGTGTGTTTGGACCATGATAGTTTGTTGGTGATGTGGACACCAAGGACCTTGAAACTCTCAACCTGCTCCACAATAGCCCCGTCGATAAGAATGGTGGCGTGCTTGGTCCTCCTTTTCCTGTAGTCCAATCACAATCACCACAATCACCAATCACAATCACAATCACCTCCTTTGTCTTGATCACGTTGAGGGAGAAGTTGTTGTCCTGGCATCACACGGCCAGGTCTCTGACTTCCTCCACATAGGCTGTCTCGTTGTTGTCGGTGATCAAGCCTACCACTGTCGTGTCATCAGCAAACTTAATGATGGTGCTGGAGTCGTGCCTGGCCATGAAGTCATGAGTGAACAGGGAGTACAGGAGGGGACTGAGAACGCGCCTGAGGGGCCCCCATGTTTAGGATCAGCGTGGCAGATATGTTGTTACCTTCCCTTCCTTGGCCCGTCAGGAAGTCCAGGATCCAGTTGCAGAGGGAGGTGTTTAGTCCCAGGATCATTAGCTTAGTGATGAGCTTTGAGGGCACCATGGTGTTGAACACTGAGCTGTAGTCTATGAATAGTCTATGAATAACACATAGGTGTTCCTTTTGTCCAGGTGGGAAAGGGCAGTGTGGAGTTCAATAGAAATTGCATCATCTGTATATCTTTTGGGGTGGCGGTATGCAAATTAGAGTAGGTCTAGGGTTTCTGTGATGATGGTGTTGATGTGGGCCATGACCGGCCTTTCAAAGGTCTTCATGGATACAGACGTGAGTGCTACGGGTCGGTAGTCATTTAGGCAGGTTACCTTAGCTTCCTTGGGCACAGGGACTATGGTGGTATGCTTGAAACATGTTAGCATTACAGACTCAGACAGGGAGAGGTTGAAAGTGTCAGTGAAGACACATGCCATTTGGTGAGCGTATGCCCAGAGCACACATCCTGGTAATCCGTTTGGCCCTTCGGCCTTGTGAGTGTTGACCTGTTTAAAGGTCTTACATCGGCTACGGAGAACGTGATCACACAATCAACCTGAACAGCTGATGCTCTTGTGCATGTTTCCGTGTTACTTGCCACGAAGTGAGCATAGAAGTAATTTAGTTCGTTTGGTAGGCTCATGTCACCTGGGCAGCTTGCGGCTGTGCTTCCCTTTGTAGTCGGTAACAGTTTGCAAGCCCAGAGCCGCTGTAGTACGATTCAATCTCAGTCCTGTATTGATGCTTTGCCTGTTTGATGGTTCATTGGAGAGCATAGTGGGATTTTATTTAAGCTTCCCGGTTAGAGTCCCGCTCCTAGAAAGTGGCTGCTCTACCCTTTAGCCCAGTGCGGATGTCTGTAATCAATGGCTTCTGGTTGGGGTATGTACGTACAGGATTGTGGGGAAGACATCATTAATGCACTTATTGATGAAGCCAGTGACTGATGTGATGTACTCCTCAATACCATCGGAACAATCCCGGAACATATTCCGGTCCGTGCTAGCAAAACAGTCCAGTAGTTTAGCATCTGCTTCATCTGACCACTTTTATATTGACCGAGTCACTGGTGCTTCTTGCTTTAGTTTTTGCTTGTAGGCACGAATCAGGAGGATATAATTATGGTCAGATTTGCCAAATGGAGGGCGAGGGAGAGCTTTGAATGTGTCTCTATGGAGTAAAAGTGGTATAGAGTTTTTTTCCCTTTGGTTGCACATTTAACATGCTGGTAGAAATTAGGTAAAAATAATTTATGTTTCCCTGCATTAGAATCCTTGGCCACTAGGAGCGCCGCCTCTGGATGAGCATTTTCCTGTTTGCTAATGGCCTTATACAGCTAATTGAGTGCGTTCTTAGTGCCAGCATTGGTTTGTGGTTGTAAACACACAGCTACTAAGAATATAAATGAAAACACTCTTGGTAAACTGTGTGGTCTTACGCTTATCATGAGATACTCTACCTCAGGTGTGCAAAACCTGGAGACTTCCTTAGATATTGTGCACCAGCTGTTGTTTACAAATATGTAGACCACCACCCCTCATCTTACCAGAGGCTACTGTTCTATCCTTCCGATACAGTGTATAACCCGCCAGCTGTATGTTATTCATGTCATCGTTCAGCCACGACTCGGTGAAAAATAAGATATTACAGTTTTTAATGTCCCGTTAGTAGGATATACGTGCTTGTCGTTCGTCTATTTTATTATCCAATGATTGTACGTTGGCTAACAGGACCCATGGTAAAGGCAAATGTCCTTGCCCAAATAAAAACTTGTGATCATGCGAACACATATACAGAGAACTCAAACTGAAATCAGCGCCTCCGAGCCCAGGACCATTTGGGGGAGTGTTGGGTTGCATCGTCTCTCGCAGGCCTGTGGTTAACCTCACGCGGCAGTCTGCAATGCCCCCAGGCTCTCTCCTCCATTTAACCATCAGCATGGGAGGAACGCAGCCTAGTCCTAATGTCCACTCACACAGTAAACACAGACCTCCACTGTCCCAGAGTGCACTTAGATTCCCACCACACTATCCTTGTTTTTGCCAGTCAGAGAGAGAACCTTTGACAACAAAATACACAGAGTACAACTTAGGACCTTTGCCACTATACTGAGAGCTTCGCCATTTCTAAAAGGACATTTTGGAGATTTGTTCATGTTTCTCCGGAGCCCCCATGCAGCAGAACGAGCAATGAGGAAGTCTACTGTGGGTGGTCTATGTTTATCAAAACGAAAAGGAATCGCCAATAAAGTGTCTGGACCCACCAAACAGAGATTTGTGTCAAAAATAGCAAACCGATCCATTAAAGTAATGATGTTGTGATAACAAAACTACAGGCATCAGTTTCTATTGAACTTCAAAAGCTACAGTTTTCTCATGGGGAAAAGTAATGGAAGAAGGTGCGTGATTACGTATGTATCTGTCAATGTTTTTTACATTGACTGTCTAAATAGAGATTTATGACATGCATTTGTCATACTTACTAGAATGAAATATGAGTGAAAGCAACACCCCAATGGAGAGTGAAGGAAACACAGGTAAAGAGCAATAACTCATCTTACAACCTAAATAAGTCATCCGTGCAACAAATTTGTAAGGCATATTTACAGCGAATCAAAAAGCACATCCAAATGTGCTTTCAACATTTTTATCCATCAGGGAGAAGGTGAATGCATCCAAGTTTGGGTTGTCACATTAATATCAGGATAATCTTTGACATTCAAATTGTATCTGACAGTGAACTTCTGAGGCACAGATGTGTCGGCTTCAGCCCAAGCAGACACTCACTCCCATACCAGATAACTGATCAATCATTTGGTAACACCGGCAACTGTGAGCTTTTCATTATCAACCAAACGATTTGAACCTTTTCATAATCTTTCATCGGCCCTGGTTTTGGTGATGAGACCAGATGACTGCACTCACACATATTGAACTTTGATATAAAGCATAAAAAAATACAAATCCCTGTTTTTGAGCACGGTTGGGGGAGCCTGGCATGGGGCTATGCCTTATTACTTCTGCATTGGTTTCTGGGGATTAGGACCCTCTGGATCTAGCGTCCATCTGGATCTGGAGTCCATCTCTGGCCATAGTCATCTGCACCCCACTCTCACGGCCTCTGTCTCTCCCTTTCTCTCGCACTCTCTATCTCTGTCTGTCTCTCTGTCTGTCTCTCTCTCTCTCTCTGTCTGTCTCTCTCTCTCTCTGTCTGTCTGTCTGTCTCTGTCTCTCGCTCTGTTTTGCGCTCTCTCTCTTTCCCTCTTTCTCTGCTTCTCTCTCTGTCGCTGTGAGCCTTGCACCCGTGCTGCCAGGGCTGACTCTTTTGATTTGAGTGCAGTACATGTGGTTGAAATCAGAGGCCCTCCCCACTGCCAAGCCACAGGCCCAGTAATGGAGCACTGGTACAGGAGAATGAGCCATTGTCCTGGGTGCAGTTTGGAGGAGGAGCTCTCTGTAAGTCTCTAAAATAAGAAGTAAAAAACAAAAAAGTAAACTCTTGCTGAGCAATGCTCCGGGGTCAAAGGGGAGGCTCCACAATTTCCCAGTAAATCCCGCTCCGTCTAACAGCAAAGGAAAAACCACCAGAGTCATTTTCAATGCAGGACACAGCGTTTCCAGTGCTGTCTGCTGTTTACCTGCTGTCATTTTTAGAATGGGGGACTACTGTTCTCTCCAGGTAACATCAGTTGTTTATGCTGTATTTCTTTTTGACCTTTATTTTACTTGGCAAGTCAGTTAAGAACAAATTCTTATTTTCAATGACGGCCTAGGAACAGTTGGTTAACTGCCTGTTCAGGGGCAGAACGACAGATTTGCACCTTGTCAGCTCAGGGATTTGAACTTGCAACCTTTCGGTTACTAGTCCAACGCTCTTACCACTAGGCTACTCTGCCACCCCATGCTTAGGGCCAGTGCCAGGTTGCATGAAATGTGTTCTTCCAGCAGTGTTGGAATGTGGGTAAAATACAACTCCAGTCATGTTGTCAACAGTACACTTTAGAATGTCACCAGGGACATTTTCCAGTGACTTAAAAATATTGTGGAAGCCTAATCCCTAAGAGATGTAACCAAAGCCAAACAAGCTCTATTGGCTGATCTGTTGTTGCCATGTCACAGGGGGCGCTGGTAAGTTTTGGATGTTTCTCTGCCACATCCAAGTTCTTCCTCAATATTTCACTGCTTATGCTCAGCCCAAGACAAGAGTTCACAAGGTCACAGGCTCAGCGATGTACTAAAGGGCCATAAAGTACAATTCAAGGTAATGGTTGACATTTTGCTAGGTTAACCCCCCGTGTCAGTAACTCTTCATCTTTATCCAATATACAGCCTACCTGCTGATCTTTTAAAGAGCTGCCTGTAGAGGAAAAACTTCATAAACACCGCCCAGTTCAGCTACGCTGTTTGACCAACGTATAGGCTGCTCTAAAATATTTTTTATTCAGAGGGGAAACATCTGGAATTGATCCCCATGTTGTTCCACTGTGTGCACGAACCAGCATCAGGATGTAGCACCGTGGTCCTGACGATTTCTCGACTTCATTAAAACGTTTTTATGACTGAGGGGAACGGTGACTGTGCAAATATTGAGCGGATTGCTCATATAACCATTAGACCAAAAAGTCCCCCCCAGCAGACATGTGGGTGTAATAAAATATATTTCTTGTTTTTGAAATCTAAAATGGGCTTTGAGGCTTGTTTACCTCATCGTATACTGCCAAACCATGAAAAACAAATGCAATGGCCACTCGTGGCATTCTCATTCAAATTAACATTCAAATGTATGCAAGTGGATCAGTGGAAACTCATGCACTGTCATGTTGAATTAGGACAGTTGCTTAAGACCCTTAGAATGCTTGGTTCCATTAGCTCCTGAGATTCCCTTCACAGATGTTCCCATGAAATCACTGCAGACATTAGCCTGCTCATCAGAACAGCACAGAACACATCAAATTAACCACCATTTACACCCATCGCCATAAACATCAATGTATTTAGTTGAAATGTTAATAGCCGTTTTTGCTGTAAAACTCAGTCGAGGGATGCCCTTCCTATATGATTTGACTTTTATGACATTGGCATGATAATAAACCCATTTATAGCGAGCAGGATGTTGGAAGGCGTCTAATGTAGCTGAGGACAAACCACCATGAAGTGAACATTCAGTGCTCCATCATATTGCCATCCAGTGTGTTTAATGTTCTCTCGTAGAGTGTAAATGTGCAAGAGTAGTCACCCAGTCTGACAACAGAGCCAGAAAATGGTGTTTGTTTGGCAGAATTTTCACATAGCAACTGGGGTCAAAGCCCTAATGCAGCAGCTGAAGAGGAGTCTTCAACAGTATATAGATTTTTTACATTCAATTTGGTGCGCAGCATGAATATTCAAAGTAAAAATGTATAATTTTCTCTATGAAGTTATATATTTTCACCATGATAATGTGAATAAGTAGGATGTCGATGTCAAATTCTATCAATTACAGATAATAAGAACCACACAGCAGTATTTAAGGACTGATTTTGTGTCTGTATCAATGACAATGTCAATGAGTAACACCTCCAATGCCACATAGTACAGTATGTCAGAGGGGCGTTGACAATGGTTGTCATAACAAACACCCTGTAAGGCTAAGTCATGGTTATGACAGAATTGTGACGGTGTAGTGTACTGCTGGTTAAGTCATGGTTATGGCAGTATTGTGACAGTGTAGTGTCATGCTGGTTAAGTTATGGTTATGACAGTATTGTGACGGTGTAGTGTCATGCTGGCTAAGTCGTGGTTATGACAGTATTGTGACGGTGTAGTGTAATGCTGGTTAAGTCATGGTTATGACAGTATTGTGATGGTGTAGTGTCATGCTGGCTAAGTCATGGTTATGACAGTATTGTGACGGTGTAGTGTCATGCTGGCTAAGTCGTGGTTATGACAGTATTGTGACAGTGTAGTGTCATGCTGGTTAAGTCATGGTTATGACAGTATTGTGACGGTGTAGTGTCATGCTGGCTAAGTCGTGGTTATGACATAATTGTGACGGTGTAGTGTCATGCTGGTTAAGTCATGGTTGTGATATTATTGTGACGGTTTGGTGTCATGCTGGTTAAGTCATGGTTGTGACAGTACTGTGACGGTGTAGTGTCATGCTGGTTAAGTTGTGGTTTTAACAGTACTGTGACAGTGTAGTGTCATGCTGGTTAAGTTGTGGTTATAACAGTATTGTGGCGGTGTAGTGTTATGCTGGTTAAGTCATGGTTGTGACATTATTGTGACGGTGTAGTGTCATGCTGTTTCAACTAGTGTTACCACATACTTCATCTATGAGTGGAGCAATGATAATTACACTGATATAACCTATTAATTTAAACTGCACATTAACAACACTTGGGTTTTCATAAGTAAAACCTTTGTTAATGTCAGCATTAACAGTAGTGACTTTCTCCATGTCTTCTGCACTTGTTTTTTACAGTGGAGGATTAACCAGAGACTGTTTGAAAAGCCAGCTGCTTCTTACATCTTGATATGCCTCACAAGGTGATTTATGAACTGGCCAAGAGAGGGAGGCTGAGGTGTCCTCCAAGAGTTAAGAGCATTATGTCACAGTAGCTACCACCAATGTTCCTGGTGGCACAAATCATTCCCTTTATCACAGTCGTATGACACCAAGCCAACAAGTATGAAGGATTACTAAAATGGCAGATAATCAATTAAACTTACAGCAGACTTAATATGATTTATGCGTCTATGCTTCCCATGTTGTTTACCCAACTGTTTGACCTGTGTTCTGAACCTTTGGCCATGTCTCAGGAAGGGTGTAGAATATCCAGATCACAAAAGTACTGCACTGGGTCTACTAGTCCTGTATTAGCGGACCAATTTATTTCAGCTTTTATTTCTTTCATCACATTCCCAGTGGGTCAGACGTTTACATACACTCAACATTTTGGATAGTCTTCCACAAGCTTTCCACAATAAATTGGGTGAATATTGGTCCATTCCTCCTGACAGAGCTGGTGTAACTGAGTCAGGTTTGTAGGCCTCCTTGCTCGCACATGCTTTTTCAGTTCTGACCACAAATTTTCTATAGGATTGAGGTCAGGGCTTTGTGATGGCTACTCCAATACCTTGACTTTGTTGTGCTTAAGCCATTTTGCCACAACTTTGGAAGTGTGCTTGGGGTCATTGTCCATTTGGAAGATCCATTTACGACCAAGATTTAACTTGGTCAAGACTGATGTCTTGAGATGTTGCTTCAATATATCCACATACTTTTCCTTCCTCATGATGCCATCTATTTGGTGAAGTGCACCAGTCCCTCCAGCTGCAAAGCACCCCCAAATCATGATGATGCCACCCCCATGCTTCACGGTTGGGATGTTGTTCTTTGGGTTGCAAGCCTCCCCTTTAACCTCCAAACATAACAATGGTCATTATGGCCAAACAGTTCTATTTTTTGTTTCATCAGACCATTTGACATTTCCCCAAAAAGTATGATCTTTGTCCCCATGTGCAGTAGAAAATCCTAGTATGGCTTTTTATAGCAGTTTGAGCGGCCTTTCAGGTCATGTCGATATAGGACTCGTTTTACTGTGGATATAGGTACTTTTGTACCTGTTTTCTTCTTTTCATCTTCACAAGGTGCTTTGCTGTTGTTCTGGGATTGATTTGCACTTTTTGCACCAAAGTATGTTCATCTCTAGGAGACAGAATGCATCTCCTTCATGAGCGGTATGGCGGCTGCGTGGTCCCATGGTGTTTATACTTGCGTACTATTGTTTGTACAGATGAACGTGGTACATTCAGGCAAGGATCAACCAGACTTGTGGAGGTCTGCAATTTTTTTTCTGAGGTCTTGGCTGATTTCTTTTGATTTTCCCATGATGTCAAGGAAATAGGTACTGAGTTTGAAGGTAGGCCTTGAAATACATCTACGGGTAAACCAACGATTGACTCAAACTATGTCAAGTAGCCTATCAAGGGCTTCTAATGCCATGACATCATTTTCTGGAATTTTCCAAGCTGTTTAAAGGCACATTCAACTTAGTGTATGTAAACTTCTGACACACTGGAATTGTGATACAGTGAATTATAAGTGAAATAATCTGTCTGTAAACAATTGTTGGAATAATTACTTGTCATGCACAAAGTAGATGTCCTAACTGACTTGCCAAAATTTAAAACATTTAAACAAGAATTTTGTGGAGTGGTTGAAAAACTAGTTTTAATGACTCCAACCCTAGTGTATGTATACTTCTGACCTCAACTGTATATCCATGGATTACATTTCAGCAGGCATTACCCAGCATGCCAAGGGCAAGATGATGCTGATGAGGAACCTCAGAGGAACCAATGATCGTTTCCTCAGGACTCGACTCAATAATTATGTGTCAACGTCTCTGAAAACCGTGCAGGACTAACTGAAGGAGCTGTATGTCAAAGTTATATTTGGATGTGGTGCATCAAGCACTAGTCCCTACACTTCACATAGAACTGGAAGAATTGGATCAGTATTGTCCATAACTTCTTTTCCCCTGGATCGTCCTCTGACAAATCGCAGTTGCAGCTGCCATGTACCCAATGCTGCAGCCTAAACACAATATTTGTGCACTCCGTTAATTCTGAAAACAATCAATCTGATCCCCCCCACCCATACCCCCTTAACAGTGGCCATCTATCCCTCCGCATGAGTCCTGAGCCCACTTGGTTTAAAGATAAGTTAGTCTCGCTGATTAACGGAAGATTACCGTTTGACAAGGCCAAAATAAAACTTGACTGGGTCCTAATCTATGGCCATGCTGGGAGAAAGTGACAGAGCGTGTGTGTCACGTTCTGACCTTAAGTTCCTTTATTATGTCTTTGTGTTAGTTTGGTCACGGCGTGAGTTGGGGTGGGTAGTCTATGTTATTGTTCTATGTTGTATTTCTGTGTTTGGCCTGGTATGGTTCTCAATCAGAGACAGCTGTCGATCGTTGTGAATCAGACTTAGGTAGCCTGTTTTCCCCATGTTGGTTGTGGGTGATTATTTTCCCTGTCAGTGTTTGCTCCATATGGGCGGGACTCTGTCGGTTTCCATTTATTCTCTTAATTATTTTGTTTTCTATGTTCAGTTATATTTCATTAAAATTATATTATGGACACTTGCAACGCTGCGCATTGGTCCGATCCTTCCTACTCCTCCTCAAAAGAGGAGGACGAAAACCGTTACAGTGTGAGTGTGAGAAGAGTCTGGAGAGCTTAGGCAGAGGGGAGCAAGAACTCAACACCTAATTTATTTGGACATGTCAACAGTTAATGCCATGCTTTTAATTTGTCTCTAAACTGTATTACTCCGTCTAACAAATTCCAAAAGCTGGGATACCATATCCCTTTACACTGAATCTGGAAAGTCCTTAAATCATGTCAGAAACAGTGGTCAAAAATAAACGCAATACCTACAATAATAACATGCAATTCTGTTGGAGCTCCTTGTTCCCATGAATTTTGTTGAACAGCAAATTTTTCTGGAATTCATTGGAGAGGTATATAAAGGTGTCTGAAATTTGTAAAAGGCACCTCAAGTATTTTTTATTTTGTTGAAATCTTGCAGATTCAGTGGTTTTATCAGTATTATTAATGCTAGAAAATGTAGTCATATACAGTCTAATGTGAACACATAAGTGTCTCTATAAACACACAGAGCTCATATTTGGGGGCTCATCTGTTCCAGGATGATAAATGTATTGTAACAGAAGTAAATGCTTGTGTCAAGTAAGTATAATAAAAATATGTTAAACTAATTTGACCATTTTCAATGTCACTTCATAAGATTAGTTCGTACATGATGACTGGCAGTTAGGCTTCCTGCACATATTCCTTTAGTCTTGATAATATGGAGTACTATTGGTTCATTAGATTGATAATATGGAGTACTATTGGTTAATTGGATTGATAATGTAGCATACTATTGGTTAATTGGATTGATAATATGGAGTAGTATTGGCTATTCAGATTGATAACATGGAGTAGTGGGGGTTCATTGGATTGATAACATGGAGTAGTATTGGTTTGATAATATGGAGTACTATTGGTTAATTGGATTGATAATATGGAGTAGTATTGGTTATTCGGATTGATAACATGGAGTAGTGGGAGTGATAACATGGAGTAGTATTGGTTAATTGGATTGATAATATGGCGTACTGTTGGTTATCTGGATTGATAATATGGAGTAGTAATGGTTATTTGGATTGATAACATGGAGTAGAATTGGTTCATTGGATTGATAATATGGAGTATATTGGTTAATTGGAATATGGAGTAGTATTGGTTAATTGGATTTATTTCACTATACTATTGTTTTAGATCTCTCAATCCTCTGTTCTGGAAATCATTTATTAAGTCCCTTCGGAAAGTACTTGTCAGGACCCGGTTACGAACCCGGGTCTCCGGAGTGAGAAACAGTCACTAAACCAACTGAGCCACAAATAGTCAGCAGAACCCAGAAGATGAGGCAGACACAGCAGTACTTGAGACGGTGTATTTAATGAAGTAAAAAGTGAAGTTCTTTAGGAAAACATGTAACTCCACAACCTCAAAAGGAATTCCACAAGAACAAAGGTAAACCTCCAAGACAAAAAGGTAAATCCACAAGGTGGAAGGTATAGCACAAAAAAGCCTCAAAAGATACTTAAAAACAAGCAAGAACAAAAAACAGAATTCCACAAGAGAGTCCACCGGGATCAACAAGCGTTCACAGAGTACTAGGGCTGGGTGCTAACATACAAACACAGAGCAAAGAACTGAGTAAAACAAAGGGTTTAAATACAATCAGGGGAAACGAGGCACAGGTGCAAATAATAATGGGGATCAAGGGAAAAGAAAAGGTCAAAAGGCACAATGGGGGCATCTAGTGACCAAAAACCGGAACAACCCTGGCCAAATCCTGAGAGTACTCAGACATCTTGACTCTTTCCACATTTTGTTATTTTACAGCGTTATTCTCAAATGGATTTGATAAAAATCCTCAACAATCTACACACAATACCCCATAATGACAAACTGAAAACAGGCTTTGGAAATATTTGCAAATGTATAAAAAATAAAAACAGAAATACCTTATTTAGATAAGTATTCAGATCTTTTGCTATGAGACTCGAAATTGAGCTCAGGTGCATCCTGTTTCCATTGTTTCTACAACTTGATTGAGGTCCACCTGTGGTAAATTCAATTGATTGGATAAGATTTGGAAAGCACACACCTGTCTATATAAGGTCCCACAGGTGACATTGCATGTCAGAGCAAAAACCAAGCCATGAGGTCGAATTAATTGTCCTTAGAGCTCAGAGACAGGATTGTGTCCAAACACAGATCTGGGGAAGGGTACCAAAACATTTCTGCAGCACTGAAGGTCCCCAAAAACACAGTGACTTTCATCATTCTTCAATGGAAGACATTTGGAACCACCAAGACTCTTACTTGAGCTCTTACACCAAGACTCTTACAGACCGAACTGAGCAATCGGGGGAGAAGGGCCATGGTCAAGTAGGTGACCAAGAACCCGATGGTCCGTCTGACAGAGCTCAGAGTTCCTCTGTGGAGATGGAATAACCTTCCAGGAGGACAACCATCTCTGCAGCACAACACCAATCAGGCATTTATTGTAGAGTGGCCAGACGGAAACAACTACTCAGTAAAAGGCACATGGCAGCCCACTTGGAGTTTGCCAAAAGGCACCTAAAGACTCTCAGACAATGAAAAGCAAAATTCTCTGGTCTGATGAAACCAAGATTGAACTCTTTGACCTGAATGCCAAGCGTCACGTCTGGAGGAAACCTGGCACCATCCCTACGGTGAAGAATGGAGGTGGAGGCATCATGCTGTGGGGATGTTTTTCAGCGGCAGGGACTGGGAGACTAATCAGGCTCGAGGAAAAGATGAATGGAGAAAAGTACAGAGAGATGTTTGATGAAAACCTGCTCCCGAGCACTCAGGATCTCAGACTGGGGTGAAGGTTCACATTCCAACAGGACAACGACCCGAAGCACACAGCCAAGACAATGCAGGAGTGGCTTCGTGACAAGTCTCTGGATGTCCTTGAGTGGCCCAGCCAGAGCCCGGACTTGAATCCGATCTAACATTTCTGGAACATCCCTGAAAATAGCTGTGCAGCAATGCTCCTCATCCAACCTGACAGAGCTTGAGATGATCTGCAGAGAAAAGTGGGAGAAAAACAGGTGTGCCAAACATTTAGCATCATAACCAATAAGACTCAAGGCTGTAATCTCTGCCAAAGGCGCTTCAACAAAGTACTGAGTACTGAGACCTCTGAATGCTCAGCTATGAAAAGCCAACTGACATTTAAATAAATTGGTAAAAAAACAAACAGTTTTTGTTTGGTCATTATGGTGTACTGTGTGTAGTTTGATGAGGGGATTTTTTATATTTTTTATCCATTTTAGAATAAGGCTGTAACATAACAAAATGTGGAAAAAGTCAAGTGGTCTGAATACTTTCTGAATGCACTACAACGTCACTAACTCACTACCATTTCTTCTGATAAAATGTCAAGTTCAAATGTTGCAAACCTGAACTTCTTGTGACTGTTTTGCAGTGTCCTTGTGGCGATATATGAATACGCTTCAAAAAAAGAAAACCTGAAATTTACATCAGTTTCCCATAATATTTCCTCCAGGGAACAGGCGTGTTTACAGCTTGGTTTAATTATTTCACTACATTTTCCGTGAGATGAAATATGTGGATCATATATATATATATGATGAGACACTCGGATTGCATTCATTCCTCACTGCTGTAGACCTATAAATTTGGTTCTGACTTGGTGTACTAGTTATTTGATAAGCACATATTACGATTCTACTGTTTTGTATTACTGTATGTATGACCCAATGTCTCTTGAAAAAGATCAGAATAGATCCTACACAGTAAGATGTACACATCACTACCATTTGCATTGCCCCAGAGAACCAGTGTATTCCTTTCCTGCCTCTTCCTGACTGTTTGGACAGTGGTGACACAAATATACCTAGTTGTTTTCTGGGTTTAATAGTTTTTTAACAGACTGGCATTGTTTCATGTCAGAAGGTACATCTGTGTCCTTACAGTACTATGCATCAACAAGGCCTCAGTGTGTTGTAAAGGAACTCTTAACACAGACATGATGGTTGGCTGGTAGCAAATAGACCTAATGAAATGGACTTGAAGTTGATAGACAATTGATCGCCTGTCTTATTTAAGTAGATGTATGGCGGGATGACTCACATTGTACTTTTAGTAGCTTTCAATCCAATCAAGTCTCTCCTCTTAAAGGACCATCGTCATATCCACAATGATGCTTCATTCTATAAAAGAACCGTGTCATTGTCCATTTATTTATTTATTGTTTCACAAATCAATGCTGTCAATAATATTTTTCAGGACTGCAGATTTTTCCTAATGAGTGTTTTCAGTGAAGCTCTGGCAATCTGACGGTTAGGCGAAACACAGCCAAGTAAAATCACTGTAGCAGGTTCCTCCTGCTCCATCATCACATTCAAATGAAGCTCTGAATTTAGACCCATTTCAAACCTTTTATGGAAGAATAAAGTGAGACACATTTCAATACCCCAATTGGAACAAGTGAGAAGTTGTGGTCTTTCGGGGCTGAGATTAACCATGGGTAACATACTTTCAGCACTGTTCCTGTGCAAACCAATGTAGTGCCCCTTCTATTGGCAAGTCATAAAACAATTACAAAAATAGCAAGGTCTGGAAAGAAATCCAAATGTTTCCAGAAATGTTCTGCGCTATGTCGAACCTGTGGAATATGAAACCCGCAGCTAGGCTACACCCACTGGGAGAGGAAATAGCTTTTTTTGGACTCGAAGGGATTGTGGATAGGCTAAATGGTTGATTCACTCAAAAATAATAATCATAATCATAATAATAATAAATAATAATTGGTTCACTCTCATTGTACCTGGCTAATCCCTGTTGCAGGTCACACCATCCCACCTCCTCCCCCCAATCATCTTGACCATGTGACATCAGTGATCTATTGCATTAACAAAGGTTTATTATTGGCCCTGCTAAGAGGGATACCGTACAGGTGAGTGGGTAAATGTTTATTTATTAGATCTGATTGGTCTAATGTCTATCTCAGAGGACTAATAATAAAATACAACATCAATAAAAGGGCCTAATACTTGGGGGAATTTGACATTAGTTTAGGGTTACTGGCTGTAATAGCAGGTATTAGTAAAACATACAGTGAATATTTAGCATGGGAGTCAGATTTCCCTATATCATCTTTATCTTTTTCCCAACAGTGCTGTGAAAAAATCAGGTGTGCTACGTTCAATGCTTTCATTTAATGTAGTCCAGCTGAATCCCTCCAACATGTAATTTTCCACTCATTGCCAATTAATAGACTTTTAACGGAGCTTGAGTTTTACTGCCAACTCAGGAATCTTGCAAAAGGCCAGTCGATATTTCCTCTATAATGTTCAGTTGTAAAGTTTCAACGGTATTTAGTTAAGCTAGAATGTCGAAGAGAAACATTTTCATGGAGCAAATACCAAAATACGGAATATGCATTCATTGGTGATATTTGTCATTTTCAGCAGGCAAATGCAGACGCAGTCCATTAAAAATGAACAGAGCCCACGCTCCATGCTGCACCATTTCCCTGCCCACCGAGACAGGGGTTCCACCTGTAAGGAAGCCTAAATTAAACTCCTACTCGTATGGTCATAAAAATTCCTACATATTTGAATGAGTACTACAAAGAGCCAGAGAAATAAAGGACAATAACTGGAAGACCAAGCTGAGAACTGAAAACAGCTATAGCTGAAAGAGAGGGCATTTCACACTGGAAAACCTCAAATAGCTCTAGTGTTAGATATCCCCTTGTAATACGTATATACAATATTCTTCTTTGGATCTGGACTAACATGGTATTTCGCTAAAAGGCAGTCATGTGATGCCAAGGGTCACCAGCCTGGGCCCCAACTGGCCAGGTGGATGTTAGCCTGAGGGAACCACAATGTAAAGTAAAACTCTTTGAGTATTCTCTCCATATGTATTCCATATTGCACCTGGATAAAGAGTAATACTATAAGGCAGACAGACTCAGAACAAGCAGAACATTCATACTGTATATACCTATTAAGGAAATACATTACTGCCATCTAAAATTAGATTATAGTTTCTCCTTTCCCGCAGAAGTGTTTGCTGGCAATTGATTAATTGTTGTTAACGGTGCAGAACAGACAACTGGGTAATAGAAGCATTATGACAGCAAAGGGATGAAAGACTGACTTCAGCAACGTGAAAAATGGAAGTATTTAGTTTCAGTGATAAATGGCAGCATGTTTGCTATTGCCAGTCTACCCGTCATTTACAAGTAATTTGGTCTTGGAAGAATTAGGCAACGAAATACTGGGGTGGACAGAATTCACTGGCCAAAGTGACATGGTATCAGTTTTACACAGCCTGAGAGAAAACATACAGTGCATTCGACCCCTACCTACGTTTTGTTAAGTTACAGCCTTATTCTAAAATGGGTTAAATTGTTGTTCACACAATCCCCCATAATGACAAAGCAAAATCAGTTTTTTTAGCAAATGTATTAAAAGTACAAAACTGAATTATCACATTTACATAAGCATTCAGACCCTTTAGTCACTACTTTGTTGAAACACCTTTGACAGCGACTACAGGACTTCTAGGGTATGATGCTACAATCTTGGCACACCTGTATTTGGGGAGTTTCTCCAATTATTCTCTGCAGATGCGCTTAAGCATTGTCAGGTTGGATGGGGAACATCGCTGCACAGCTATTTTCACGTCTCTCCAGAGATGTTCAATCGGGTTCAAGTCAGGGCTCTGTCTGGGTCACTCAAGGACATTCAGAAACTTGTCCCGAAGCCACTCCTGCATTGTCTTGGCTGTGTTCTTAGGGTCGTTGTCCTGTTGGAAGGTGCTACTTCACCGTAGGGATGCTGCCAGGTTTCCTCCAGATGTGACGCTTGGCATTCAGGCCAAAGAGTTCAATCTTGATTTCATCAAACCAGAGAATTTTGAGTTCTTTATGTGCCTTTTGGCAAACTCCAAGTGGGCTGTCATGCTTTTTACTGAGGAGTGGCTTCTGTCTGGCTTCTCTACCATAAAGGCCTGATTGGTGGAGTGCTGCAGAAATGGTTGTCCTTCTGGAAGGTTCTCCCATTCTCCCAGCTTCCTGACCAAGGTGCTTTTCTCCTGATTGCTCAGTTTGGCCGGATGGCCAGCTCTAGGAAGAGTCTTGGTGTTTCCAAACTTCTTCCACTGAAGAATGATGGAGGCCACTGTTATTGGGGACCTCCAATGCTGCAGATATTTTTTGCTTCCCTTCCCCAGATCTGTGCCTCGACACAATCATGTCTCGGAGCTCTAATTGCAATTCCTTCGACCTCATGGCTTGGTTTTTGCTCTGACATGCACTGTCAACTGTGGGAACTTATATAGACAGGTGCGTGCCATTCCAAATCACGTCCAATCAATTGAACTTACCACAGGTGGACTCCAATCAAGTTGTAGAAACATTAAGGATGATCAATGGAAACAGGATGCACCTGAGCTCAATTTCGAGACTCATAACAAAGGGTTTGAATATTTATGTAAATCCTTTATGTATTTAATTTTTTATAAATGTCACAAACATTTATAAAAACCTGTTTCGCTTTGTCTTGTGGGGTATTGTGTGTAGATTGATAAGGAAAAAATGTAATAAAGCAGTAACGTAACAACATGTGGGAAAAGTCAAGGGGTCTGAATACTTGCCGAATGCACTGTACTTCCAATGTTGTCTACCAAGTGCATTCATACAATTGATATTTGCCATAAGAACATTTTAATGCCATTTAAATGGTAAACCCAATTCTGTACACTCCAACTTACAGGAGAGATGCAGGGGCACTATCAATGGTATTTATTTGTAATTTTATTTAACCTTTATTTAACCAGATAGGCTAGTTGAGAACAAGTTCTCATTTGCAATTGCGACCTGGCCAAGATAAAGCATAGCAATTCGACACATACAACAAAACAGAGTTACACATGGAATAAACAAAACATAGTCAATAATACAGTAGAACAAAAGAAAACAAAAAGTCTATATACAGTGTGTGCAAATGAGGTAAGATAAGGGAGGTAAGGCAATAAATAGGCCATGGTGGCGAAGTAATTAAAATATAGCAATTAAACACTGGAATGGTAGATGTGCAGAAGATGAATGTGCAAGTAGAGGTTACTGGGGTGCAAAGGAGCAAGATAAATAAAGAAATAAATACAGTATGGAGATGAGGTAGGTAGATAGATGGGGTGTTTACAGATGGGCTATGTACAGGTGCAGTGATCTGTGAGTTGCTCTGACAGCTGGCGCTTAAAGCTAGTGAGGGAGATAAGAGTCTCCAGCTTCAGAGATTTTGCAGTTCGTTCCAGTCATTGGCAGCAAAGAACTGGAAGGAAAGACGACCAAAGGAGGATTTGGCTTTGGGGGTGACCAGTGAGAAAAACCTGCTGGAGTGCGTGCTACGAGTGGGTTCTGCTATGGTGACCAGTGAGCTGAGATAAGGCGGGGCTTTACCTAGCAGAGACTTGTAGATAACCTGTAGCCAGTGGGTTTGGCGACGAGTATGAACAAAACGGATGGCACTGTGATAGACTGCATCCAGTTTGTTGAGTAGAGTGTTGGAGGCTATTTTATAGATGACATCACCGAATTCGAGGATCGGTAGGATGGTCAGTTTCACAAGGGTATGTTTGGCAGCATGAGTGAAGGATGCTTTGTTGCGATATAGGAAGCCAATTCTAGATTCAATTTTGAATTGGAGATGCTTAATGTGAGTCTGGAAGGAGAGTTTACAGTCTGACCAGACAGCTAGGTATTTGTAGTTGTCCACATATTTTAGGTCAGAGCCGTCCAGAGTAGTGATGCTAGGCGGGTGAGCAGATGCGGGCAGTGATCGGTTGAATAGCATGCATTTAGTTTTACTTGCATTTAAGAGCAGTTGGAGGCCACGGAAGGAGAGTTGTAAGGCATTGAAACTCGTCTGGAGGTTAGTTAACACAGTGCCCAAAGAGGGGCCAGAAGTATACTGAATGGTGTCGTCTGCGTAGAGGTGTAACTTTCCAATCTTTGGGAATCTCAGACGATACGAAAGAGAGGTTTAACAGGCTAGTAATAGGGGTTGCAACAATTTCGGCAGATAATTTTACAAAGAGAGGGTCCAGATTGTCTCGCCCAGCTGATTTGTAGGGGTCCAGATTTTGCAGCTATTTCAGAACATCAGCTGACTGGATTTGCGTGAAGGAGAAATGGTCAGGGCTTTGGCGGATTGCTGTGGAGGGTGCCGGGCAGGGGTAGGGGTAGCCAGGTGGAAAGCATGGCCAGCCATAGAGAAATGCTTATTGGAATTCTCAATTATAGTGGATTTATTGGTGGTGACAGTGTTTCCTAGCATCAGAGCAGTGGGCAGCTGGGAGGAGGTGCTCTTATTCTCCATGGACTTTACAGTGTCCCAGGTATGAACTCCACCCAACTGGCGCGGTGCTCAAACCAAGCATTCATTCCACCTCTCAGAGTCAGGTGCGGCAAACAACTTACTGTACACACTGACGCTAGTTGCTAGATTTGTCACAATACTATAGGTATCAAACCTCATTGTTCAATTAGCTAACTATCCTTTCCATCTAAATCCTTGGTCTGACATAGCCATTGGAGATATTCAACAGACTTATGAACCTCTGAGAGCAAGCAGTACTCTGTCAAGCCTAGGTGCTAGACAATGCAAGAGAGGATTCCATGCTTCACACATGGCTTTGCGCCAACCCTCTCTATGACACTGCGCTCTGCAGTAGAAAAGATTCCCAATGACTGGAAGAGAGAACTGACTTTCTGCAGAATTTCCACTACCGCTCTATTTTAATAAGTACTGCATGTTCATGGTAAACACGAACAAATACCACTAATCCAAAGAAGTCAAATATGTGCAGTCTGTTTCCAACAACTGCCTGCTGAAGAATGCACTTGGGGTTGAGTCTTTTATCCGCTGTGAAAAACGCACGATCGTGGAGTCATCTGTGCAAACAAGCTCTTGGCTTACGGTGCAGAGGGAGAAAACAAAGAAATGGTTTCTGGAATGGAGGAATAAAATATGAAAGCCGGCAGAGATTTGGTGCAGGAGATGCGTGTTGACAGTTACGCTGTCAAGGCTGATACCCGTGATTGTCACCAGATGTGTGCTCCCCTGCATCATATATTATACGACAGAGTGAGAGCATGCAGAGACTGCTTTTTGCTGTGAAACAGCCATTGGCTCACAGTGTTAATGGCAAGTGAAATTAGTACGCTTCCTGTCTGAGTACAAGACCCAGGACAGTTTGATTTTAATGCCTTCTTTGCAAATCAACAATTGGTAAACGCATCGAGGAAGCGAATTAACTGCCGTTATTTACGAGACACGAAGTTAGGGTGGAAATCTGGCGTTTAGACGTGACATGTGATGTGAAAATGGGCCTGAGCCTCTGCAAAATACATGATGTGCCATTCCATCCCCCTAATGTCTCCAGACACACCTACAGGGGCTTGCAGCTGAAGATCTGGTTTAGTCATTCCCTAGGTCACTGACCCACAGCAAATTCAATTTATTTGTGTTTATCTAGAATGTTTTTTCTGGTATTTTTCTTACAAAAATCCTGCTCACAGTTTTCCTAGTGCATATTGGAGGAGTGTACGCCAACAGCTGGTGGTTTTCAGTCAAGCCGCTGCATGGCTGCCTGTATTTTTCTGTCATTTTTTTATAACTCAATATCCTC
The DNA here is from genome assembly GCF_021184085.1 of Oncorhynchus gorbuscha. Classification (NCBI taxonomy): domain Eukaryota; kingdom Metazoa; phylum Chordata; class Actinopteri; order Salmoniformes; family Salmonidae; genus Oncorhynchus; species Oncorhynchus gorbuscha. Next base: position 70,736,176 of record NC_060185.1, on the reverse strand, counting down.
CTCAATTTGGTTTGAGATTTGGAAGATTGGCATGGATATGTTTTACCATCTGTCTACTTCACATATATTTCATCTTGAATGTATTGTTTCATTTCATGGTATACATTAAACCTTGACTTAAATCTGCAAATTACTAAAATAGACTTAAGGTAGAGTGAATCAATCAGCGTAATGTCAACAGAAATACACATGTAAAACTATTTAAAAAATGAAACTCAGAATGTGTATAGTTATCTTTCACCTCTGAATGGAGGATTGCTAATCAACTGTAGGGCTATTATCAAGTGACTGAGGCGTAATATTCCCAAAGTGCCCTAAAGAGGCAGCTGGAAGCTGTTGAAAAGCTTGGGAGGTTAGAAAAAACCTACAACCACTATGCGCACTCTATGTATAATTGTTTAATTCTGAAATAACCTTGAAATTAGTGTGACAGCAGCTGGGAGATAGGAGGGGGGGGATCATAGAAAGTAATTATTCTGGCAACACAGATGAACATTGGAAGCAGCACTCATGACTCCATTGTAATATCACCTTTGAAGAAAACCATGCACTTTATTGACATATTGGGAAAAAAGGTAGTCGCCCCCGAGAATGCCGGTTTTGTCGAATAACCCCAATTTAATTTCACACTACATTAGTAATCTAATTACATGGTGAAATGTAACACAGACAGGGGTCCTCGGGTGTTGAGACAAGCCGCACCTCGCAAAGTTCAGTAGAGGCACAGCATGGCCTCTCTTCCTACTACTGTTGGGGCTGGTACCCCACGCCCACCCTGCCAGGCTTGAAGCAGAGCTGCCTGAAACCCAAGATCTGTCGTCATAAACGCTAGCAGCTGAGCCCAAGCCATGTGCTGTCATGATCGCTCTATACCTGACACACATGCAGGTTCCTCACTTGTTGTGGGTATGTACTGACATGTATGTGTAACTGATAGATGCAAACATTTTAATGTTTTTACATGTTCTGTATGTACGGTAAACTGTAAAGACTGCAAAAAGATCAGGCACCACACATACCCCAACAACATGCCTGCCATTCAGTGTGGGTTCAATTCAAACCTGATGGGAACTATGTGAACTTTGTCTGCCTCTAAAATGTATTGAATGGAATTGCAACAACATAATGAGGTCGGTGTTGAACAGAATAAGTGCAATAACAAACGTTAAGCCATTTTATCATAACGGTAAGTGATTTTGCACCACAAGGGGTTTTCACCCCAAGTTACAAGGTCACAGACTCATAATCTGAGAGCTCCACATGATATTCCTTACGGCCCTATTATAAATGGTAATTTCTTTACATACTTTCAGAAAACATTTTGTTCAGTGAATCAGATCTGTCCGCAAACCCCGCATCATTTTGGAATTGCGAGAGGGACATCACCATCCAAGGCATGCAATTGGCTAAGAGAGGTTTGTGTTGGACACACGCCTCATATTTTAGATTATCAACAAGCCACCCAGGAAGCAGTATCCAAAAGGATTTTTTTTAAATACATTTGTCAAGCATTGTGAGCCTACCTTCAACCCCCATTAACATTCACTCTCAAAGGAGCCTAGTATCTACTGAGTAAATATGAGATCCCTGCATGGCCTCCATGGCCGCTGTTGTTTTTCTACATTATGCTGCCGTTTTAATGAATATCACAGAGGATTTGAGAATCATCTGAGGGTCTCCTAAAGTGTTTGTTGTCCTGCACGGTTTCACCCTCCAAATCCGGGAGTGAAATTGTATAGAAATGTAAGGGTCTAGAAATGTAAGGGTCTAGAAATGTAAGGGCTTTAAATCAAATAAAAACCGCTGATATCGATGAAGTAAATTATTGACATCATCAATTCATGAATTAGCAACGCAAGATATCATCAATGGAAACAAGAATAATGCTTAATATGATTTTGTATGGGTTTTCATTTTGAACAAAACCCCTTTCAAACGTCCACATGAAAATATTTGCATAACTTGGAGTGAGAGGTGTGTCTATGCCAGTCCCATTCATTTGCAAGAAATAGTCGTGTGGGCCTTTTTTCAACATTACACAACCCTCAGAGTAATGCTTCTAAGATTGAATAATATTCCATATAGGCCACCTAAAGGTTAGACTCTATTAACTGCTAGGTCAAGCGAAAGGGCAATCTCCTCAAATCCTAAAACACCCTGCTATCCAAGAAACGCATCATGTACCAAGGACCTATTCTTCATTCTCTGTGTTGACTTTAAATAAGACGATACTTCTGCCCCCGGCCCAGATTTCAAGGCTCTGCAAATTGTTTGTGCATGTGCTTATCCCAGATCCAATCAAAGGGAGACTTGAACGTGAAGTCATGCGTCATAGTAATCTGCCTCAGATGAGTACTGCAATCTGTATCACCACGGGCCATGGGAATGGCACTCAATTGCTGTTCACAGCTCTATAAGTTGTGTCCCAGCGGAGGCCAACATCTTGCTCTGCTAGCATGGTCCTTGGGCACTCCCATATCACTAGATCTGTTCTTCTCCCAGGGTGGATGAAAGCAGGAGGGTGGTGTGTGAGTGTGTGGGTGGCCCCTGGGCTCATGTCCTCAGCCTTGCATACCTGACTTCAGCCTGCAACAGGTACTCCCTAAATCTGCCCTAACATTTACCCTCTGTGAAAACAAAACAGCCGGGATGCGTGCATTACACTGGCTTAGTTGGGGTGGGGGAGGGGGTGCAACCGATTCCACCATGTGGGTGGAAGAAAAACAAGCATCTTTTTTAACTAGACTCTCACCCCTGACATGTTGCATTACTGTTTGCTGCGAAGCACCTCGTAAAAAAACAGTGAGTCTGAGGGTGAAAATTAACATTGTGTCCTGGCAAGAAAACACTGGAGGTATGGGTAATCTCTGGCGGGTGTCACAAACCTAGTAGCGTAACTGATGCCTGAAAGTGAAACCTACTGTAGCCACTAGCCAGGGATTCGCTTCACCTAATTCTGCTCTAACTTACCCAGGAGAGGGCTTGGGAGGTAAATCAGAATGTGCCCACCATAAAGGGACTTCGATATTATTATTACTATTTAAAAATATATATATTTTGTAATGATTTATTTTTTATTGTTACATACACCGGATAGGTGAAATGTGTTGTTTTACAGAGTCGGTTATAGTAGTACGGCGCCCCTGCAGAAAGTATAGCAGGATATATACTGAGTGTACACAACATTAAGAACTCCTTATATTGAGTTGCACCCCTCCATTTTGTCTTCAGAACAGCCTCAATTGATCAGGGCATGGACTCTACAAGGTGTCGAAAGCGTTCCACAGGGATGCTGGCCCATGTTGATTTCAATGCTTCCGACAGTTGTGTCAAGTTGGCTGGATGTCCTTTGGGTGGTTATAAGTTTTGCAAATTTGAAGGGGTGTCCACATACTTGACACACACAGGAAACTGATGAGTGTAAAAACTCAACAGTGTTGCAGTTCTTGACACAAACCGGTGCGCCTGCCTGGCACTTACTGCCATACCCTGTTCATAGGCTCTTAAATCTTTGTCTTGTCCATTCACCCTCTGAATGGCACGCATACACAATCCATGTCTCAATTGTCTTAAGCCTTAAAAATCCTTCTTTCTCCTCCCCTTCATGTCTCCTCCCCTTCATCTAAACTGGTTGAAGGGGTTTTAACAAGTGACATCAATAAGGGATCATAGCTTTCACCAGGATTCACCTGGTCAGTCTGTGTCTGAAATAGCCGAAGTCACAAATTGTAAGGGGTGTCCACGTACTTTGTATTTATAGTGTGTGTGTGTGTGTGTGTGTGTGTGTGTGTGTGTGTGTGTGTGTGTGTGTGTGTGTGTGTGTGTGTGTGTGTGTGTGTGTGTGTGTGTGTGTGTGTGTGTGTGTGTGTGTGTGTGTGTGTGTGTGTGTGTGTGTGTGTGTGTGTGTGTGTGTGTGTGTGTGTGTGTGTGTGTGTGTGTGTGTGTGTTATGAACGTTCTGATTTACCTCACATATACACAGACCCCTTGACATTTGGTTACATCACAGGCTTATTCAAAAACTGCCTTCATGCTGCTGGATCCTTAATAAATACAAATACGTGAGATTATAATGGACAAAATGGCAGTTGAGCATCGATCATCATGTCACCAGAATAATATATATGTGAAGGAGCATAAAACTCATCACGGTGCACATTCACCACCCTGTGAAGTTCATCATAATGTATTTCCTCTGTAGCCTAATAAACTGTATGCTTTCCCATCATGTGTTTTTTTTTTTATCAGACTATTTAGAGGCTACTTTACTTTTATAAAAAGGTTGGATGGAAACCTGGTTCATGTCAAGCCATTTTGAGGATGCTGGAATTATATTTTGGGTGAACATGCGCGTGCTTACAGGAGAATTTTAAAGTAGCCTAAACAGATTAAAACATTGTGACTGATTGTGTTTATACCACCTATAAAAGGTTTTAAAAGTCATACTGAAGCATTAGGTTCTAGATGTGCGAGGAATAGCTGCTCGGGTTGGAGAGGAGGCAGAGCAGAAGTTAAGCTTTCCTGAATAACTGGGCCTGCTGGGAGTATATGGGGCCACATTAATACAGGACGACTTGGGAGAATTAGGATCTGTAACAGACAGCGCATCAGTATCAGAAGTAAAAATACAGTCAGACTGGCCTGCTACTGTGCCTTTCTAGACCTTATAAACTGTCGAGTCGACCCACAACGGATCCAACTGGAATGATAATATAATAAGTAATATATGCCATTTAGCAGACGCTTTTATCCAAAGCGACTTACAGTCATGTGTGCATACATTCTATGTATGGGTGGTCCCGGGGATCGAACCCACTACCCTGGCGTTACAAGCGCCATGCTCTACCTAAATATGGTTCTCAATCAGGGACAACAATTGACAGCTGCCTCTGATTGAGAACCATAAAAGGGCCAAAAACAGAAATAGAAAATCATAGAAAAACTAACATAGACAACCCACCCAACTCACGCCCTGACCATACTAAAACAAAGACAAAACAAAGGAACTAAGGTCAGAACGTGACAAGGGGCTGTGGATCTGTCGCCCTTCATTGTTTGAGTGTGACTAACATACGAGCAATATCTCAGACAGCATTTGCACGATTGTAACGAAACTCTTATGTTTTTCCATAGAGATCCGGTATTTACAAAATGACACTGATTTTCCAGATAGTGGCACTATAACAAGAGATTGAAAATGCAAACTTGAAAGGTCACGCACCTCACCCCATTTGACCTTAAATCATGAAATGTGTTACCTACAGTGACCTACATAATAATTCGGACAGTGATTTTTTTTTTTCATCTTTTGGCTCTATACTACAAAAGTTTGGATTTGAAGTGCAGATTGTCAGCTTTAATTTGAAGGTATTTTCATCCATATCGTGTGAACCGTTTAGAAAATTATAGCACTTTTTGTAAATACTCTATTGGGACAAATTCACTTATATTTGTAATAAAATAGTAAAAAGTTATTCATAGCACGCAATGACTACATCAAGCTTGTGACTAAATATTTGTTGGATGCATTTGCTGTTTGTTTTGGTTGTGTTTCAGATAATTAAATGGTAATAGAAATTAAATAGAAATTAAATGGTAAATAATGTATTGTGTTATTTGGAGTCACTTTTTTTGTAAATAAGAATAGAATATGTTTCTAAACACTTCTACATAAATGTGGATACTACCATGTCTAGCATGTCTTGTGTCTAGTTTAGCATGTCTTGACGGCATGATATTTGTGTGTGTAACTTTCTCACTCATTCATGGGGGACAACATGTTTACTGTTGCCTTGTTTTTAAAGTAAAACATTCATAATAACAGACCTAACTTAAAAAACTCAATGAAGTCATTTTTGGATTGGTCATTTATACATACAAACTTGATTTATAAGCATAATTTGCTGTTGATATTTTGCCCTTTTGTTCTCAAGCAATAAGATGCATGCCGATACAGTGGGCAAGTCTCGCCAATAAATTGGAGCCAGTCTACCTTTTTTTTAGACTCTTCACTATTACAAGGCCCCCCTCTCTCTCTCCATTCACACACAGTCAAACAGTCACGCACACAGCAGTCCTGTGTTTTGCCCTGCTGTGTGTGTGTGTGTGCACGTGTGTATTTTGCGTGTGTGTGTTTGTGTTGACTTTTTATGTACGTGTGTGTTGTCCTGTTCTGTGTGTGTGTGTGGATGTGTTAAACTATGCTTGGACCAGAAGACCTCACAAGAATAGTAAACAAACAAAGCTTTGACCAACTGGGAACATTTTGTTTGTCCCCACAAGGTCAAAGGCTATTTCTAGTGGGTTTATGGTTAAGGTTAGAATTAGTATTAGGGTTATAATTAGGTTTAGGGTTAGGAGCTAGAGTTAGGTTTTTGGGGTTAATGTTAGGGTTAAGGTTAGGGTAAGGGAGAGGGAAAGTAGGATTTTGAATGGACTGAATTGTGTCCCCACACAAGGTTAGTTATACAGCACTGTGTGTGTGTGTGTGTGTGTGTGTGTGTGTGTGTGTGTGTGTGTGTGTGTGTGTGTGTGTGTGTGTGTGTGTGTGTGTGTGTGTGTGTGTGTGTGTGTGTGTGTGTGTGTGTGTGTGTGTGTGTGTGTGTGTGTGTGTGTGTGTGTGTGTGTGTGTGTGTGTGTGTGTGTCCTGATACCCTCCTTTCATCTGTCTTACTTAACATATCAATAGATAGTCCAGGTAAGTCATGAGGGGGCTTTCATCTTTTGTTCAAGCAAGGTGGAGGCTGATGACATCACAAAGTCACCATCAGACCAACTCCTTGAATGGCCTATTACATGAAGTTTGCAGTTGGGTCTAAAATAACACAATTTTGCTCAAAACAATATTTAGTGTGTGTTCTTTGCTGTATTTATACTTGGGATATCGCTTTTCAAGTGTATAAGTTTTAAAAAATGACTGGAGGACATCTTTAAGATTCAGTGTGCGAGCTCCCGCAAGGCCTGGACTCAGTGGGTTTGAGTTCATGCCATCTGATTAATGTTTATGCTGAATGTGCAGAAACTGTTTGCTGATCCATGTGTTATTGGGGCCGTGAGTGTGTGTGTGACTTCCTCACTCCCTGGTAAACCTGTTCATTTGCAGTCACGCACAGGCAGACACACAGACACACACACACCTATTTTGGTTGAATTTGCAGTCACGCACAGGCAGACACACAGACAGTCACACCTATCCCCTTGGTCTCAGTTAGAAATTAATCTGCAGTTTTCTTTCTCTCACACATTTACAGCAATCATTCCTGCTTTGTCTGGCTGAGTATTCTCCGATGGATAACATAATAATCATGTCAAATACGTCATTATGTTAAACCTAAGGTTCAATTGAAGTTCGATGAGACTATGCAATGTGGCGGAAAAGTGTTTAATGAGTGTTAAATAAAGACTTTCTGCACTTCATGTAGCTGAATGAAGAAGGCAGGGTATATGCCTGGGCCGGGTCCCAAATGGTACCCTATTACCTACACTACTGTTCAAAAGTTTGGGGTCACTTAGAAATGTACTTGTTTTTGAAAGAAAAGCACATATTTTGTCCATTAAAATAACATCAAATTGATCAGAAATACAGTGTAGACATTGTTAATGTTGTAAATGACTATTGTAGCTGGAAACGGCTGATTTTTTATGGAATATCTACATAGGCAGAGTTGCAAAGAAAAAGCCATATCTCAGAATGGCCAATAAAAATAAAAGATTAAGATGGGCAAAAGAACACAGACACTGGACAGAGGCCAGCATCACAGTGCTGCCTCTTCACTGTTGACATTGAGACTGGTGTTTTGCGGGCACTATTTAATGAAGCTGCCAGTTGAGGACTTGTGAGGCGTCTGTCTTACTTGTCCTCTTGGTCAGTCGTGAACCGGGGCTTCCCACTCCTCTTTCTTTTCTGTTTAGAGCCAGTTTGCGCTGTTCTGTGACGGGAGTAGTACACAGCGTTGTACGAGATCTTCAGCTTCTTGGCAATTTTTCGCATGGAATAGCCGTCATTTCCCAGAACAAGAATATACTGATGCGTTTCAGAAGAAAGTTATTTGTTTCTGGACATTTTGAGCCTGCAATCAAACCCACAAATGCTGATGCTCCAGATACTGAACTAATCTAAAGAAGGCCAGTTTTATTGCTTCTTTAATCAGAACAACAGTTTTCAGCTGTGCTAACATAATTGCGAAAGAAAATGTGATTTTCTTTCAAAAACAAGTACATTTCTAAGTGACCCCAAACTTTTGAACGGTAGTGTATATAGTACACTACTTTTGACCAGACCCCTATCGGTAGTGTACATGGGTAGTGCACTATATAGGGAATAGGGTGCCATTTGGGATACATACCTACAGTAGTGTAGATGGCAGGAGTCATTCATTTGTATATAGTGTGTATGTGTGTGTGTGTGTATGTGTATGTGTGTGTGCGGACGTGTGTATGTGCGTACGTGTGTACGTGTTTCAGGCCGTCATTGTAAATAAGAATTTGTTGTTAAATGACTCACCTTGATAAATAAAGGTTAAAAAAAATACAATAACAAAGTGTGTCCTTTGGCAGGAATTGCATCCTGAACAATCATAAACTAAGGCTGGTTTTAAGTGGTGGTGGTTAGTGTCATGCTGGTTTGAGAATTAAAACGGTCTCTTACAATTGGCTGTGTCACACACAGGCCCCAGCAGTGCAGGAAACAGACACAAAACTACAACTGAGGTTTTCTTCCTGGGGGGGAGGCTCGAATGGCTGAGGGACAGCTATTGGGGAACTGTGGGGGGATCTTGGAGGGTTCGGGTTCACGTTTTCTGGCCTGGTGGTAGATCGGTCAACATGCCCTTGAGCAGGGCATTGACCCTGGATTCTTCTGTGTGTCGCTCTGAATGGGAATCTGTTGGATGACTGGTATGATGTAGTTATTGAGTGGCTTCACTGAAAGTATATTGTATGTTTTGAATATTCAATAAATAATAAAATAATAAAGTACAATTAAAAAGTGTTCCCTTTTGCAGAAAGTGCATCCTAACCAATCATAAACTAAGGCTGGTTTTAAGTGGTGGTGGTTAGTGTCATTGTAATGGTTGTCATCGGGAGAAAGAGAGGAGGACCAAAGCGCAGCGTGGTAAGTGTTCATGATGATTTTTAATTAAAACTCAGAACACTAAACAATAAATGACAACGTGAATTTACAAAACCGAAACAGTACCGTGTGGCCCAAACACTCACACGGAAACAAACACCCACAAACCAAAAGTGAAACACAGGCTACCTAAGTATGATTCTCAATCAGTGACAACAATTGACAGCTACCTCTGATTGAGAACAATACTAGGCCGAACTCAAAAACCAACATAGAAAAACAAACATAGACTGCCCACCCCAACTCACCCTGACCATACTAAAACAAAGACAAAAACAAAGGAACAAAGGTCAGAACGTGACAGTCATGCTGGTTTGAGAGTTATAACTGTCTCTTACATTAGGCTGTGTCACACACAGGCCCCCAGCAGTGCAGGAAACAGACACAAAACTACAACTGAGGTAACAGCAGTAGAAGTTACAGGAGTAGAAGTTACAGGATAAAAGTTACATGAGTAGACGTTACAGGAGTAGAAGTTACATGATGAGACATTACAACAGTAGACGTTACAACAGTAGACATTCCAACAGTAGAAGTTACAAGAGTAGACGTTACAAAAGTAGACGTTACAACAGTAGACGTTACAACAGTAGATGTTACAACAGAAGTAACAAGAGTAGACGTTACAACAGTAGACGTTACAACAGTGGACATTACAACAGTAGACGTTACAACAGTAGACGTTACAACAGTAGATGTTACAACAGTAGACGTTACAACAGTAGACGTTACAACAGTAGATGTTACAACAGTAGACGTTACAACAGTATACGTTACAACAGTGGACGTTACAACAGTAGACGTTACAACAGTAGACGTTACAACAGTAGATGTTACAACAGTAGATGTTACAACAGTGGACATTACAACAGTAGACGTTACAACAGTAGACGTTACAACAGAAGTAACAAGAGTAGACGTTACAACAGTAGACGTTACAACAGTATACGTTACAACAGTGGACATTACAACAGTATACGTTACAACAGTAGACGTTACAACAGAAGTAACAAGAGTATACGTTACAACAGTAGACGTTACAACAGTATACGTTACAACAGTGGACATTACAACAGTAGACGTTACAACAGTAGACGTTACAACAGTAGATGTTACAACAGTAGACGTTACAACAGTATACGTTACAACAGTAGACGTTACAACAGTAGACGTTACAACAGAAGTAACAAGAGTAGACGTTACAACAGTAGACGTTACAACAGTATACGTTACAACAGTGGACATTACAACAGTGGACGTTACAACAGTAGATGTTACAACAGTAGACGTTACAACAGAAGTAACAAGAGTATACGTTACAACAGTAGACGTTACAACAGTAGACGTTACAACAGTAGACGTTACAACAGAAGTAACAAGAGTAGACGTTACAACAGTAGACGTTACAACAGTAGACGTTACAACAGTAGACGTTACAACAGTAGACGTTACAACAGAAGTAACAAGAGTAGACGTTACAACAGTAGACGTTACAACAGTATACGTTACAACAGTAGACGTTACAACAGTGGACGATACAACAGTAGATGTTACAACAGAAGTAACAAGAGTAGACGTTACAACAGTAGACGTTACAACAGTAGACGTTACAACAGAAGTAACAAGAGTATACGTTACAACAGTAGACGTTACAACAGTAGATGTTACAACAGAAGTAACAAGAGTAGACGTTACAACAGTAGACGTTACAACAGAAGTAACAAGAGTAGACGTTACAACAGTAGACGTTACAACAGTATACGTTACAACAGTAGACGTTACAACAGTGGACGTTACAACAGTGGACGATACAACAGTGGACATTACAACAGTGGACATTACAACAGTAGATGTTACAACAGTAGACGTTACAACAGTAGATGTTACAACAGAAGTAACAAGAGTAGACGTTACAACAGTAGACGTTACAACAGTAGACGTTACAACAGTGGACATTACAACAGTAGACGTTACAACAGTAGACGTTACAACAGAAGTAACAAGAGTATACGTTACAACAGTAGACGTTACAACAGTAGATGTTACAACAGAAGTAACAAGAGTAGACGTTACAACAGTAGACGTTACAACAGAAGTAACAAGAGTAGACGTTACAACAGTAAACGTTACAACAGTATACGTTACAACAGTAGACGTTACAACAGTGGACGTTACAACAGTGGACGATACAACAGTGGACATTACAACAGTGGACATTACAACAGTAGATGTTACAACAGTAGACGTTACAACAGTAGATGTTACAACAGAAGTAACAAGAGTAGACGTTACAACAGTAGACGTTACAACAGTAGACGTTACAACAGTGGACGTTACAACAGTAGACGTTACAACGGTAGATGTTACAACAGAAGTAACAAGAGTATACGTTACAACAGTAGACGTTACAACAGTAGATGTTACAACAGTGGACGTTACAACAGTAGACGTTACAACAGTAGATGTTACAACAGTAGACGTTACAACAGTAGACGTTACAACAGTAGACGTTACAACAGTATACGTTACAACAGTAGACGTTACAACAGTAGATGTTACAACAGAAGTAACAAGAGTAGACGTTACAACAGTAGACGTTACAACAGTAGACGTTACAACAGTATACGTTACAACAGTAGACGTTACAACCGTAGATGTTACAACAGAAGTAACAAGAGTAGACATTACAACAGTAGACGTTACAACAGTATACGTTACAACAGTAGACGTTACAACCGTAGATGTTACAACAGAAGTAACAAGAGTAGACGTTACAACAGTAGACGTTACAACAGTAGACGTTACAACAGTGGACGTTACAACAGTGGACGATACAACAGTGGACATTACAACAGTGGACATTACAACAGTAGATGTTACAACAGTAGACGTTACAACAGTAGATGTTACAACAGAAGTAACAAGAGTAGGCGTTACAACAGTAGACGTTACAACAGTAGACGTTACAACAGTGGACGTTACAACAGTGGACGTTACAACAGTAGATGTTACAACAGTAGACGTTACAACAGTGGACATTACAACAGTAGATGTTACAACAGTAGACGTTACAACAGTGGACATTACAACAGTAGACGTTACAACAGTAGATGTTACAACAGTAGATGTTACAACAGTAGACGTTACAACAGTAGACATTACAACAGTGGACGTTACAACAGTGGACATTACAACAGTAGACGTTACAACAGTGGACGTTACAACAGTGGACGTTACAACAGTAGACATTACAACAGTAGACATTACAACAGTAGACGTTACAACAGTGGACATTACAACAGTGGACGTTACAACAGTGGACGTTACAACAGTAGAAATTACAACAGTAGACGTTACAACAGTAGACGTTACAAGAGTAGAAGTAACAAGAGTAGATGTTACAGGAGTAGACGTTACAACAGTGGACATTACAAGAGTAGAAGTTACAAGAGTAGATGTTACAGGAGTAGACGTTACAACAGTGGACATTACAAGAGTATAAGTTACAAGAGTAGATGTTACAGGAGTAGACGTTACAACAGTGGACATTACAAGAGTAGATGTTACAACAGTAGACGTTACAACAGTAGATGTTACAACAGAAGTAACAAGAGTAGACGTTACAACAGTAGACGTTACAACAGTAGACGTTACAACAGTGGACGTTACAACAGTAGACGTTACAACGGTAGATGTTACAACAGAAGTAACAAGAGTATACGTTACAACAGTAGACGTTACAACAGTAGATGTTACAACATAAGTAAAAAGCGTAGACATTACAACAGTAGACGTTACAACAGTATACGTTACAACAGTAGACGTTACAACCGTAGATGTTACAACAGAAGTAACAAGAGTAGACGTTACAACAGTAGACGTTACAACAGTAGACGTTACAACAGTGGACGTTACAACAGTGGACGATACAACAGTGGACATTACAACAGTGGACATTACAACAGTAGATGTTACAACAGTAGACGTTACAACAGTAGATGTTACAACAGAAGTAACAAGAGTAGGCGTTACAACAGTAGACGTTACAACAGTAGACGTTACAACAGTGGACGTTACAACAGTGGACGTTACAACAGTAGATGTTACAACAGTAGACGTTACAACAGTGGACATTACAACAGTAGATGTTACAACAGTAGACGTTACAACAGTGGACATTACAACAGTAGACGTTACAACAGTAGATGTTACAACAGTAGATGTTACAACAGTAGACGTTACAACAGTAGACATTACAACAGTGGACGTTACAACAGTGGACATTACAACAGTAGACGTTACAACAGTGGACGTTACAACAGTGGACGTTACAACAGTAGACATTACAACAGTAGACATTACAACAGTAGACATTACAACAGTGGACATTACAACAGTGGACGTTACAACAGTGGACGTTACAACAGTAGAAATTACAACAGTAGCCGTTACAACAGTGGACATTACAAGAGTAGAAGTTACAAGAGTAGATGTTACAGGAGTAGACGTTACAACAGTGGACATTACAAGAGTAGAAGTTACAAGAGTAGATGTTACAGGAGTAGACGTTACAACAGTGGACATTACAAGAGTATAAGTTACAAGAGTAGATGTTACAGGAGTAGACGTTACAACAGTGGACATTACAAGAGTAGAAGTTACAAGAGTAGATGTTACAGGAGTAGACGTTACAACAGTGGACATTACAAGAGTAGAAGTTACAAGAGGTAGATGTTACAGGAGTAGACGTTACAACAGTGGACATTACAAGAGTAGAAGTTACAAGAGTAGATGTTACAGGAGTAGACGTTACAACAGTAGACGTTACAACAGTGGACGTTACAACAGTGGATGTTACAACAGTAGAAGTTACAACAGTGGACGCTACACCAGTAGAAGTTACAACAGTAGAAGTTACAACAGTAGACGTTACAACAGTAGACGTTACAACAGTAGACGTTACAACAGTAGACGTTTCAACAGTGGACGTAACAACAGTAGAAGTTACAACAGTAGACATTACAACAGTGTACGTAACAACAGTAGAAGTTACAACAGTAGACATTACAACAGTAGCCGTTACAACAGTGGACATTACAAGAGTAGAAGTTACAAGAGTAGATGTTACAGGAGTAGACGTTACAACAGTGGACATTACAAGAGTAGAAGTTACAAGAGTAGATGTTACAGGAGTAGACGTTACAACAGTGGACATTACAAGAGTAGAAGTTACAAGAGTAGATGTTACAGGAGTAGACGTTACAACAGTAGACGTTACAACAGTGGACGTTGCAACAGTAGAAATTACAACAGTAGCCGTTACAACAGTGGACATTACAAGAGTAGAAGTTACAAGAGTAGATGTTACAGGAGTAGACGTTACAACAGTGGACATTACAAGAGTAGAAGTTACAAGAGTAGATGTTACAAGGAGTAGACGTTACAACAGTAGACGTTACAACAGTGGACGTTACAACAGTAGATGTTACAACAGTAGACGTTACAACAGTGGACATTACAAGAGTAGAAGTTACAAGAGTAGATGTTACAGTAGATAGACGTTACAACAGTGGACATTACAAGAGTAGACGTTACAAGAGTAGATGTTACAACAGTAGACGTTACAACAGTGGACATTACAAGAGTAGAAGTTACAAGAGTAGATGTACAACAGATTAGACGTTACAACAGTGGACATTACAAGAGTAGATGTTACAGAGTAGACGTTACAACAGTAGACGTTACAACAGTGGACGTTACAACAGTGGATGTTACAACAGTAGAAGTTACAACAGTGGACGCTACACCAGTAGAAGTTACAACAGTAGAAGTTACAACAGTAGACGTTACAACAGTAGACGTTACAACAGTAGACGTTACAACAGTAGACGTTTCAACAGTGGACGTAACAACAGTAGAAGTTACAACAGTAGACATTACAACAGTGGACGTAACAACAGTAGAAGTTACAACAGTAGAAGTTACAACAGTAGACGTTACAACAGTAGAAGTTACAACAGTAGACGTTACAACAGTGGACATTACAAGAGTAGAAGTTACAAGAGTAGATGTTACACAGTAGACGTTACAACAGTGGACATTACAAGAGTAGAAGTTATAAGTAGAGTAGATGTTACAGGATTAGACGTTACAACAGTGGACATTACAAGAGTAGATGTTACAACAGTAGACGTTACAACAGAGACGCGTAACAACAGTGGACGTTACAACAGTGGATGTTACAACAGTAGAAGTTACAACAGTGGACGCTACACCAGTAGAAGTTACAACAGTAGAAGTTACAAGAGTAGACGTTACAACAGTAGACGTTACAACAGTAGACGTTACAACAGTAGACGTTTCAACAGTGGACGTAACAACAGTAGAAGTTACAACAGTAGACATTACAACAGTGGACGTAACAACAGTAGAAGTTACAACAGTAAGAGTAACAAGAGTAAATGTTACAGGAGTATAAGTCACAAGAGTAGATGTTACAACAGAAGTAACAACAGTAGACGTTACAACAGTGGACATTACAGCAGTGGACGTTACAGGAGTAGACGTTACAACAGTAGACATTACAAGAGTAGTCAGTGGACGTTACAACAGTAGACGTTTCAACAGTGGACGTAACAACAGTAGAAGTTACAACAGTAGACATTACAACAGTGGACGTAACAACAGTAGAAGTTACAACAGTAGAAGTTACAACAGTAGACGTTACAACAGTAGAAGTTACAACAGTAGACGTTACAACAGTGGACATTACAAGAGTAGAAGTTACAAGAGTAGATGTTACAGGAGTAGACGTTACAACAGTGGACATTACAAGAGTAGAAGTTATAAGAGTAGATGTTACAGGATTAGACGTTACAACAGTGGACATTACAAGAGTAGATGTTACAGGAGTAGACGTTACAACAGTAGACGTTACAACAGTGGACGTTACAACAGTGGATGTTACAACAGTAGAAGTTACAACAGTGGACGCTACACCAGTAGAAGTTACAACAGTAGAAGTTACAACAGTAGACGTTACAACAGTAGACGTTACAACAGTAGACGTTACAACAGTAGACGTTTCAACAGTGGACGTAACAACAGTAGAAGTTACAACAGTAGACATTACAACAGTGGACGTAACAACAGTAGAAGTTACAACAGTAAGAGTAACAAGAGTAAATGTTACAGGAGTATAAGTCACAAGAGTAGATGTTACAACAGTAGATGTAACAACAGTAGACGTTACAACAGTGGACATTACAGCAGTGGACGTTACAGGAGTAGACGTTACAACAGTAGACATTACAAACAGTGGACGTTACAACAGTAGACGTTTCAACAGTGGACGTAACAACAGTAGACATTACAACAGTAGACATTACAACAGTGGACGTAACAACAGTGGACGTTACAACAGTAGACGTTACAACAGTAGACATTACAACAGTAGAAGTTACAACAGTAGACGTTACAACAGTGGACATTACAAGAGTAGAAGTTACAAGAGTAGATGTTACAGGAGTAGACGTTACAACAGTGGACATTACAAGAGTAGAAGTTACAAGAGTAGATGTTACAGGAGTAGACGTTACAACAGTAGACGTTACAAGAGTAGACGTTACAAGAGTAGACGTTACAAGAGTAGAAGTTACAAGAGTGGACGTTACAAGAGTAGATGTTACAGGAGTAGACGTTACAACAGTAGACGTTACAAGAGTAGAAGTTACAAGAGTAGACGTTACAAGAGTAGAAGTTACAAGAATAGACGTTACAATAGTAGATGTTACAGGAGTAAAGTTACAAGAGTATACATTACAACAGTAGACGTTACAAGAGTAGATGTTACAGGAGTAGAGGTTACGACAGTAGACGTTACAACAGTAGACGTTACAAGAGTAAATGTTACAGGAGTATAAGTCACAAGAGTAGATGTTACAACAGAAGTAACAACAGTAGACGTTACAACAGTGGACATTACAGCAGTGGACGTTACAGGAGTAGACGTTACAACAGTAGACATTACAAGAGTAGGCAGTGGACGTTACAACAGTAGAAGTTACGACAGTAGACGTTACAACAGTAGACGTTACAAGAGTAAATGTTACAGGAGGATAAGTCACAAGAGTAGATGTTACAACAGAAGTAACAACAGTAGACGTTACAACAGTGGACATTACAGCAGTGGACGTTACAGGAGTAGACGTTACAACAGTAGACATTACAAGAGTAGTCAGTGGACGTTACAACAGTAGAAGTTACGACAGTAGACGTTACAACAGTAGACGTTACAAGAGTAAATGTTACAGGAGTAGAAGTTACAAGAGTAGACATTACAAGAGTAGTAGATGTTACAACAGTAGACGCTACAGGAGTAGAAGTTACAAGATAAAAAGTTACAACAGTAGAAGTTACAACAGCAGAAGTTACAACAGTAGAATTTACTGCATTTGAGCACAAGTGTTTAAAGATGTTTGAAGATGCTAGAATACATAGGCGGCACGTCCATAAGGTTAGGGAAAGTCAATTGAATTAAATTGCCAAAATTGTATAGCCTAATTAGCTTACTCCTGTCTTTAAAGAAATAAAATCTTACAAAATAGGCTACTACACCAGAAAGCATGATTTGGCCACAAAGGATCATTAACTTTGTTTTTGTTTTTTTAAGATGTGAATTGTTTTAAATCGCATTACCTATATTTGGAATGGCCCGCAATTTGGTGAGAGCCTGTAGAAAATACGAAATAGACGATTGTTGAGTTGTGACTGTCAGTGAAAAGCAGAGAGACAATTGTGGAAAAAGTTTTAAAAACAAATGGCTTTTCCTTGAAAGAGGAGACAATGAAAACACTTCAGTCTGTCTTTTAACGGTCCTGCATGGTCCATCTGTATTCTGCATTGGCGGTGCCGCATTTACGGGGATATGGCCTCTGCAAAAGTCAGGACATTTATATTTCTTCACAGAGCAGCTCAGAGCTGTTGTGAAGGAAGTTGTCAAGGGTAGGGAGAACCTCCCACCCTCACCTACCCTCAACCAATCATGTTAATGCGGAGCTATACAGAGCCCTCTGCATTGTTACAAAATTTAGGAGGCGCACAGCAATGTGGTACAGAGCTCAATTTGGTCTCTCCGTGCCTCCAGTGGTTCATCAATTGCTCTCCATACGGAGTCTCCGACACCTTTTCGGATCAAGCATGAATTGGCTCTTAGTTATCAAAATGCCCAACTTAATTGAGCGAACAGTAGCCTATCTTGTTGGTGCATATTCACTGTCTTTATCATTGGGTCAATGCCACTTCCGATTGTTTTTGGACAATAATTTCCAACTCCCGGTTGCATGGACGTCCTATTGTATTTATGCGGGCCCTTTTCGTAGGCCTAATGTATGGATCATAGTTCAGACAACCTTGTTTTTATTGATCTGTTTGTCAGTGTCAGTATAGTAGGCTACCCTGTAAGATTCTGATAATGTCTACTGTCAGATCAAATGTAGTAGAATTGCATAAACTGTGTTTATAAAAGGACAACATTTTCCTGTGCAAAGAAAGGAGAATAAATGTAGGCTATCTGATATAGTGACTGAGTTGTATTTTTAGCCTAAATTATGACTATCCAAACGAATCATCATCACATCAGGAATAGTTGGCTATTTTACATAAGTCTGCAAATGTGAGGATGCATGGAAGGCTTTATTATAAGGGTGCCTTTTTATGGTGAAAATGAGCTTCCCCAAACTTGAAAGCCCACATGCCGCCTGTGTAAGAATAACAGCCATATTTACTTTTCCTCAGCCAACAAGATGAGTAACGAACGGAAGAATCACTAGCATATGTCAATCTACTATCCCCCAGAGTAGAAAAGTTTACCTGTTCTATTGGTGAACTTGTTGAGAAGTAAATATCCTATTCCGTAACAGACTCTGGGACAGTTGTGGGATGATACATCCCAAATGCATACAACCAGTAGGCCTAGGCCACATGAAAAAAACATTCAAGCAATGAGGCTCATGCAACAGATCAGAATGTTTAGCATAAAATGTTGATAAACTATTATTTCTTCACATTATAAGCGCAGCAATGCACACAAGGCAGTAGGCCACAAACAAATGTTCATTCCATATTACAATTAACGGGAAAACACCATTGTGAGCGGTTACGTGTGACAGAGGTGAAAATATTCATTTGAAATTTTGAAATAGGTGAGATCACATTTCACTCCAGCTGCAACATGGTCCAAAAGCTAGCTATTACCAGTGAACGGAAACCCTACACTGTTGCCATGTCATTACTATTATTTTAAACAACTATAAGCACTACTGTGGTAGCCTGTATAAACTATTATATTAAGTAAACAACCCTTTATAAGGGGTTAAGAGTTACCCACATAGATTTAAATCATTTATTGAGAGGATTATCTGTAAGTGATTGATTCTTAATCATTGCAGATTACGCCAAGAACATCCATGAGATAGAAAAACTGTTGTTACCGACTGTGTCTCTCCTGAAAACTAACCACACTGAAGACAGAGACCAGTTACAATACCCTGACTAGCGAGAGACCAGCTACAGAATAGCAACAACACCCTGCCTGCAGAGAGAGACCAACTACAGACCAGCTACAATGACCTGACTGCAGAAAGATACCAGCTACAGAAATGTGTGATCAGTGAATACAATTGGCTAATGACTGTGCTGTTTGACAGTCACTGCATGCTTAATTCAATGTGAGTGGAATTAAAGTGACGAAAGCAATACCTATCAAACGTATAAAGTGTCCGCAAGGATGGAAGAGCTGTGGTTGCAGTTGTTACTACATCTCCATTGAGAAGAGTACCTGGACCGCGAGTGTGAGAGAGAGAGAGAGAGAGAGAGAGAGAGAGAGAGAGAGAGAGAGAGAGAGAGAGAGAGAGAGAGAGAGAGAGAGAGAGAGAGAGAGAGAGAGAGAGAGAGAGAGAGAGAGAGAGAGAGACACAGAAAGTGAGACACAGAAAGTGAGACAGAGAGAGAGAGAGAGAGAGAGAGAGAGAGAGACAGAAAGTGAGACACAGAGAGAGAGAGAGAGAGAGAGAGAGAGAGAGAGAGAGAGAGAGAGAGAGAGAGAGAGAGAGAGAGAGAGAGAGAGAGAGAGAGAGAGAGAGACAGAGAGAGGAGAAAAAGAGAGACAGACAGAAAGAGAGAGAGAGGAGAAAAAGAAAGAGAGAGATGGGGAGAGAGACTATGTCTGGACTGGTCTGACTGACCCTGTTACTGAGGGGATCTGGAAATGGGTGGATGGCACACTACTGACCACAGCTTAAGACATATAATTAGTTCTGTATCACTATGAAATAACTGAATGGAATAGTAGGCCAGTCTTATTCTATGAGTTGTTTCTTGTGTAGGTATTGGAGGAGTGGACAGCCTGATGGAGAAGTGGACAGCCTGATGGAGGGTTGGACAGCCTGATGGAGGAGTGGACAGCCTGATGGTGGTGAGGACAGCCTGATGGTGGCGAGGATCATCAGACAGAAGAATGGTGGGACTATGACTGTTCTTATTAATACAGATGGATCTGTGAGAAATACAGTAGGATTCTCTTAGGTACACTGCACTGCTTACTATGTTTAAGACCGTAGACTAGCTGCTATAATGGTAGTTTGAATGAGATATGGGTAAGAAAGGTACACAGTATGCACATTGTGAGTGGTTACATGTGACAGAGATTAAAATATACAGTATGCACACACACACACACACACACACACACACACACACACACACACACACACACACACACACACACACACACACACACACACACACACACACACACACACACACACACACACACACACACACACACACACACACACACACACACACACACACACACACAACATACACATGCATGCATTCATCTGTGCATGCAAGCACACACAAACACTAATGTTCTTATCCTGGTCTTGTTCACACCTCTACACTGTGTACATACAGTCCTGACACCATGCCTTTTACTTCCTCTAGGGGGGTGGGGGGTGTTTGTGTGTGAGAGGGGGAGAGAAAACTTGAGTAAGAGAGAGAGAAGTGAGAGAGGAGAGAGGGAGAAAGAAGTGAGAGAGGAGAGCGGGAGAGGGAGAGCGAGAGAAACAGACAGGGAAACAGAGAGAGAGGGGAGGAGAGAGAGAAGAGAAGAGAGAGAGGAGATGAGAGAGAAGAGAGAGAGGAGACAAAGGAGAGGAGAGGAGAGGAGAGGAGAGGAGAGGAGAGGAGAGGAGAGGAGAGGAGAGGAGAGGAGAGGAGAGGAGAGGAGAGGAGAGGAGAGGAGAGGAGAGGAGAGGAGAGGAGAGGAGAGGGCTAGTGAGTGGAGGGTTGACACTAGCAAAGCTTTGCCTCAGTTAGATTGTTTGACATGTTCTGTAAATGGATGGTCAGTCGGTCCTTGGCTCCCGGTATGGAAAGGGTTCTACCTGGAACCCAGAGGGTTCTACCTGGATGTTGCGATATTGTATTTAGAGGTAGGTGAAGGAGTCAAGCCAGGAGAGCAGAGATGTCCAAGTAGCGTATTTTAATAGGCAAGTCCACAACAATAGTGTCAGGTACAAATAAGCGCCCACGACAAAAGAGAACACAGTTACTCACGGAAGGAGGAAAAACAATGCTGCGTAAACTTATACACACTCTGTATAATACCTGAAAATAACTGAGGCACAACCTCAACGAGCAACATGACACGAACAAACCTAAGCAGGCAACAGGGGTTAAATTATACACACAGAAATTAAAGCAAATGAAACCAGGTGTGAAAGAACCAAAGACAAAACAAACGGAAAAGGAAAAATGGATCAGTGACGGCTAGTATGTCGGCGACACCGACCGCCGAGCACCGCCCGAACAGGGAGAGGAACACCACCTTCAGTGGAAGTCATGACACTGGAACTCAAAATGGATCTCCAAAGGGTTCTCCCATTAGGTTCTGGACAGCACTTGAGAGTAGTTACATTTTCAAGCCCCTGCCCTCAGCTATTTACCAAAACAAGTGATGGGGTGACTACTGTAGTTAAAGGGGCAATCTGGGATTGAAAATGTAAGACAACGAAGTACTGGCAATTAAATAAAATTGGAAAGAACACCCTTACTCAGAGCCTCTTAAAGCTTCGCTCATGTGTTTTAGACAGGACTTTTACAAAGCAGATGGAAACCACTTGCAAAGTATCTCCAATGTTTTGTGACAAACTCACTACATTTTCCCATCACTGTTACATATGATGGTGAACCAATGTCCTAAGGACAACACCGACTGCCACAAATGGTAAATAAATAGCTTCATGCAAATGGTCAACATGCAAGTTACAGTAAGTCAGTTGTTTGCCTTTTTCCAAGCAAGACTCTCACTCTGAGCTGTTGCCACTCACATTCACAATGCATGAGCACACGTGCTGGTCCACATCCACCCAGACAGTGAGGAATTGGATGTTAGAAGAACACCGACTGAGAAGGTGTTGCCCATTCTGACACGGCACCTCTCTTCTATAAACAATCAGCAAGACCAACACTGTTTCATCTGTCAGATCTTCCGACCAATCAAATAATGGAGTCCTCCCTTGGCTGTTCCTGAACTCACCTCAAGGCATGTTTAATTCTACCTTATTTTGTCAAAGGCCATGTTTCATCATCATCATCACAGTTTTTGGGGTGACGAATTGAGTAGTCAACGTGGAGAGGTGAGATCATCGGTGACGCAAATTGAAAAAGGTTTTAAGGAGTGCAGTTAGTGGTGAAGTGTATCAAGGGTGCATATTTGAACGCCTCTCGTCGGAGCACTTATGAAAGTAATTTTGGAGACCAATAGTCTTCTGGCCTGAGAAACCCTTGACAAGGTACCCTCATCATCCGTTTAAGTCAGACTAAACAATCTTGACCATGCCAAATGAAACAACACTTTCACTCTCCTAAAAGACACACAGCAGTTAGAAAAAGTCATTCAGGATTAGGATTTCAATTTCGTCTGGGAGTAAAATGCTGAATCAAAGCTAAATGAAAGTCTCCATTGTTGCGATGGTGTAAGGGAACCGTATTTTCCAGACACTGTGGTTCTTCATGGGTCCTAAATGTCCATGTCTAATTGCTGGATACGAGATTGGATTTTATTTTACCTGACAGTAGTATTTCCATAGACTGATATACACTGTATTATTTTCTAATGCTGGTGTATATATATTCATTCACTCTGAATGAGCTATTCATGTTTATATTAAACTGTGCTGTAAAGACGTCAACAGACCACAAAAGCATTATTTGGACGAGCACGGATAGCACAGCACAAAGCACAGTGTATGACTTGCTGGTGAGGCTACATATGGACAATTAGCCCTGGGCTACTGCTATTCCATTGCTGCAACAGTGTGCAATTGTGTCACTGTATCAGATACATTCTTCTCCTTGAAAAAGCCAGGAGGTGAAGAGACTGTTTAGTGTACTCAATGTTGGCCACCACAGGATATTTATCAACATATGAAAAGCAGATTTACACTAGTGATTATGTCAACAAAGAAGCGTATGCTATGCAGACGATGCTTACTCTTTAAAAAAAAAAAAACATATTGAGCAGTTTGGTTAGATTTTGTTCTGCTCTATGAATACAGTGTAAAGAACTGTGTTTCTGGATGTCATTATAGATTGTGTGAAATCAAGTGTCATAAATGCAACTATCAACTGTTATGGCTATTTGTGACACCTGTCATGTTATTTTATGCTGTTGTTATTTAGGGTTTATGAACCTTAAAGGTTTCAGCTAAAGTGTTATTTTATTTATCTATTTTGATTTCGGGGGTCGATCAGCTTTAATATTGAATGTAGATTGTGGCTTCCATCAATATAATTGTCTTTATCTTTTCCAGTAAAGTTTTGATAAATATGTTATTTTAAATATATATATTTTTAAAATATATTTACCTTTATTATTTTCCCCTAACCCTACCACCCCTCCCATAATTGGAGTAAACTAATGGACAATAACACTTAAGCTTCTACTTCCAGCTTATATTTACTATATACATTTTATGGCCACAGTACATTTTACATGAGTTATATTTTGTTTGTTTTTAAATCCCATCCTTCAGTTACCCTCAACCCCTCCCATCTCTGAAGACCATCCAGTTTTGACTTCTATTTTCTATATATTATTCAACTGTGTTGTGATGTTTCTAAAGTGTTACTGTCTGTTTCTCGACCAGGAAGTAATTGATCCTTATCAGCTAAACCGGCTCCTGTTCCACCTATTGTTTGTTTATTGTAACTAATCGACTCTTATTACCCCTAATAAGATTTTCCAAACCAGCAAATATTTTAAAGGGGAGTTGAAGAGGTTTACAGTGCCATTGCCATTGTTGTTCTTGTTGAAGTGCCCATGACAGTAAATACTTCTCATCTACTGTTGTGTCAGAAAATGTGTACATAACCATTTGAGATGGTCTTCAAAGTAGACTAAGTACATTTAAAAAAAATACTTCTCTGCCTCCCGGGTGGCGCAGTGGTTAAGGGTGCTGTGCTGCAGCACCAGCTGTGCCACCAGAGACTCTGGGTTTGCGCCCAGGCTCTGTCGTAACCGGCCGGGAGGTCTGTGGGGCAACGCACAATTGGCCTAGCGTCGTCCGGGTTAGGGAGGGGTTGGCCGGTAGGGATATCCTTGTCTCATCGCGCACCAGCGACTCCTGTGGGGTGCCGGGAGCAGTGCGCACTAACCAAGGTTGCCAGGTGCACGGTGTTTTCTCCGACACACTGGTGTGGCTGGCTTCTGGGTTGGAAGCGTGCTGTGTTAAGAAGCAGTGCGGCTTGGGTTGTGTATCGGAGGACGCATGACTTTCAACCTTTGTCTCTCCCGAGCCCGTACGGGAGTTGTAGCGATGAGACAAGTTAGTAGCTACTAAAAACAATTGGATACCATGAAATTGGGGAGAAAACGGGGTAAAATTTAAAAATACTTCTCTGTTTAGTAAATTGATCTAGCTAATCTATCAAAGGTTTGGGTCCCTTTTACCAAAAGGTGTGGGTGAGGAATTATGTGCTGTAGTGAATGCTGTGTGTTTACGTTGCTATGTTTCCCTCTCACTGCCGGTCTGCAGCCACCATGAAATTGGTTTGCTATAAATGGAAACCCGTTGAACCTCTGTTGTTCTGTGTGTCCATGGGAGCTCATGGTTCTGTCAATGTTTTGTCCGTGAGAAAAGTCCACTGTAACTGATTAAATGGGAGGTATAGGTCTTGATCTCACTCTGTTTCATGTATCTGCATCAATCTACTTTTTTTGGTCTAGTTGCAAAAGGAGTTTGCATATTCAAAGACCTACAGAGAGTTGTTTCTGCTTGCCATGTTTGGGTGCCTCAAGACTGAGCTTATCTGTTGTGACTGTTCACTGGCATGTGTCTGATAATGCAGTTGTCTTTTTCAAAGAGTTGTGGGAGAGAATAGCTCCGGATTGGCCATTGGATGGTCATGCTGATACTACTGTGTAAGATAATGATAGCATTTGTATACCAAAAGACTCAGATAAGTCAGAGAAAGTTCAGAGGTAACATTATTGGCAACACTTCATTTGAAACCTCACAAACCCTCCCTCACAAAACCCACATAATACTGCTGTAATACTGACATGCTATTTGAGGTTCGAGTTCTGAGAATTCATGACATGAATAAGCTAGAAGGTTAGCCGTGCACCAAATCATAGCCTTGGAACCTTTAGAACCCCCATTCCCTTTCCTTCACATCTAAGGGGACTTGTTGGACAATGGATGTTTTTTTTATAAGAAATTAATAAAATATTTTTTTGACACAAGCATCTGGGCCCATGGAAAGTTGCTGCGAGTATGTCTTTACTGTATACTGACTCTCTGAGGACAGTTGGTGCACTGGTATAATAAACATTCCTCATATAGCCAGGGAAGAATTAAGATCTGTATTCAATCAGACATCACTTGCCAGAGTCAACGTCAAAGTCTCTGGCTCTTTAAAGTCTTCAGAGAAGTCAGGACATAAAGGCTTTTGGTGTCCAATTCGACTTTTTGACCTGACCCTGCAGAGATGGTGTGAGCTCCTGTCTGCAGCTGTGTTTTCCTCCCTAGTTTGGCCAAAATGTCATGTAATTTAGAGCCTCCCTCACTGGTGCTTCTCAGTTTCGATTTAGACCAGAGCACAGAACTTGGAAGGCCATGACCATCGAAATAATCCCTGTAATACTTCTAATGACCCCGTACGAGCTTTCTCTGGAAGAATGATTTTTCATTTAAGTCCATGAATACGATGGCAACCAGTTTGTGCTTTTATGAATCCATGGCGCCAGTGTTTTGACATCATCAATGCCCTTCTAAACGCTAACCAAAAATGCTTTGGGAACACTACTCTCAAGCAACAAAGAGCAGCGTAGCCCCGTCGAGAAATATATTATATATAATATTTTGCATGATGTTAAGACAACAGCATGTTTAACAACTACACAGGGGACTGAAAGGGCCTCCCTCTTCAAGATACAGGGTTGTTTTCAGGCATTAGAAGGCAAATTGCCTGCTGCCTGGCACTCTTGTCAGCGATCTGGCTCTGGATCACGCGTCTGCTCTCGACTGCTCCCCTGGTTCAGTTACATCACGGCTCACACTCCAAATCAGCCCCAGAGGTTGTGGCCCCATTGGAATGCATCCCCCCCAGCACACAGAGCCCTCTTCCCCAAAGTGAGCCCTCAGCACTCAGCCCTTAGTCTGAGACACAGAGGACTATTAAAAGTGGAGGACTGTGGACCCCAACCACAACACACAACCCACCAACTCTCATGGCCTTTTGTCAGCCTAATTTATCTGCTGGTAAATGAGCTTCAGTGCAGGACAGATGTGGCCTGTAGATTCATGTTAATCTACAGTCTGTTAGGGTGTCCAATGATATTCCCAAATAAGCTCCCAGTGATGGTCCAGAGGATGTCGACTACCAGAGGTCACCGGTAGACACATTCATTCTTACAAAAACAGCATGTCTACTAGGTTATTGGAAGACATCTGGCTGCCCTTAGCCGTGTGTTCAGTAACCTGGGATGTTACTTCATTATTAGAGCGAGAAACACCAAGGGTTTATCGGTGAAAGTTACACCAAGGGTGTTATCGGTGAAAGTTACACCAAGGGTGTTATCGGTGAAAGTTACACCAAGGGTGTTATCGGTGAAAGTTACACCAAGGGTGTTATCGGTGAAAGTTACACCAAGGGTGTTATCGGTGAAAGTTACACCAAGGGAATAACATTGTAAATTGACTGCCTTCCGCAGCAGCCAAACAAATAGTGTTTCCAATTTATAATCTGGAATGGGAAACACTGTCAAGACTTTTCTTTTTAAAAGGCAATTGCACCTCAAACTGTTATCCATTCAGGGCTGAATCCTAACTCAAGATGTTTGTGAGGAACCTGAGCTTTGCATGCATTGATGTCAATGGGAAATTTGCTTTGAAAGTTAAATTAAACATGCATGTGCAGTACGTCAAGTAAGATTTCAACTCTCAATGATTACCAAATGGTGACATTTATATTTTTGTTAAGGAAGTGTAAGAGCAGACCTATGTTTACATAATTAACATATGGAAAAGTGTTGGACTGAATCTATGTGCACAGGTTAGTGTCTCCACATCGCAATCCTTGAGAATCCTGTCCAAGTGCATTGATGCGAGACTCCTGAAAAGATGACATGAGTCCACCATTAGAGTGGAAGTGAGAGAATGAGTGGGCAATGTGATGAAAGCCAGAACAGAACGTCAGGCAGTTCCAAAAGGTTTTTGTGAGTTGAAACAGGCACATTGACTAAAACCTATTACGTGATTATTGTAAATAATCTGCTGCTATGATAAAGGAAAACAAAAAGGGAAGAAAACTTGTATGTACATTTAACTAACTTTGTTAAAAGTGCAAATGCCAGTGATGCAGAACCCCCCCCAAAAAAAAAAAGAAATGAACAAAGAATAAAACTAAGACAGCAGTTAACAGGAATTTAAAAAGTAGGGTGCATCCCAAATGGCACCCTCTTCCCTATATGGTGCATTAATTTTGACCAGAGCCTTATTGGCACTATGTAGGGAATAGGGTGCCATTTGGGATGTATCCTTAATTTCAAGTGTACTATTAAAGCAATAAGTCACAATAGCCTGTGATAGTGTTCTAAGAGGCTGTGATATAGTGTTCTAAGAGCCTGTCATTCTGCCCCTGAACAAGGCAGTTAACCCACTGTTCCTAGGCTGTCATTGAAAATAAGAATTTGTTCTTAACTCACTTGCCTAGTGAAATAAAGGTAAAATGTATATATTTTTAAATATAGTGTTCTAAGAGCCTGTGATATATGGGAGTGTTTAAATATAGTGTTTCTAGAGCCTGTGATTGGGCCTGTGAGTGTTCTAAGAGACTCTTATATAGTGTTCTAAGAGCCTGTGATAGGGTTCTAAGAGCTTGGGAGTGTTCTAAGAGGCTGTGATAGTGTTCTAAGAGCCTGTGATATAGTGTTCTAAGAGGCTATGATGTAGTGTTGTAAGAGCCTGTGATTGGGTTCTAAGAGGCTGTGATATAGTGTTCTAAGAGACTCTGATATAGTATTCTAAGAACCTGTGATAGGGTTCTAAGAGCCTGTGATTGGGTTCTAAGAGGCTGTGATAGTGTTCTACGAGCCTGTGATTGGGTTCTAAGAGGCTGTGATATAGTGTTCTAAGATAATCTGATATAGTGTTCTAAGAGCCTGTGATATAGTGGGATGTGTTCTAAGTGTTCTAAGAGTGTTCTAAGAGCCTGTGATATAGTGTTCAAAGAGCCTGTCACACCCTGACCATAGTTTGCTTTGTATGTTCTATGTTTTGTTTGGTCAGGGTGTGATCTGAGTGGGCATGCCTGTTTGGTGTTGGGTTTTGTGGGTGATTGTTCCTGTCTTTGTGTTTGTTACACCAGATAGGGCTGTTTTTGGTTTTTCGCGGTTCTTGTTTTTGTATATTGTTCTATTGTCATCTTTATTAAAGATGTATAAAATTAACAACGCTGCATTTTGGTCCGCCTCTCCTTCCACGGCAGAATCCCGTGACAGAGCTTGTGATATAGTGTTCTAAGAGGCTATGATGTAGTGTTGTAAGAGCCTGTGATTGGGTTCTAAGAGCCTGTGATATAGTGTTCTAAGAGCCTGTGATATAGTGTTCTAAGAGCCTGTGATGCATCACAGCTAAGGGATGTTATTACAAGGTGATGTCTTGACTGTTTGCTAGCAAGCCAACTACAACTAGCAAGCTTGCTAGTAACACAAGAGTGTAACTTCTATTGAAACAATGAACTAACTAGCTAACTGGTGAAGTTATGGAAAGCAACATCTAGGCTATGTCAGCACTTAAATATGGCTAGGCCTATATGACTCAATGGAAAGCATTCTGTTTCACAGAGATTGGAACCAGAGAATCCTATTCCAAAAGGCACCCTTGTGTTCTAATGATGTCATTCTTCATCTATGCCAATTAGGTCCGGAGAGAGAGTGAGTGCCAGTAGGTTTCGGAAGTCCAAAGACGATATTTTGCAGTTTTGGGACATTAAGAGGTGAGTAATGTTTTCACACCTAAACACATCTCGCGATGGACATCAAACAGTCATATTTCTAATAGGATTTATTTTTTTATCAGCATATGTGTTGAGTTAGCTTAACTGAGCCAATTGAGGTCATTTGTCACTGTGTGACCCCTTCCAGTTGGCCCTCATCCAAACAATGTCTATATCCTGAGGAGGCCAAACGATGCAGTCGCTTTTTTCCAGCACATAATCACACACTTAACTGTTCTGCCAGAAGATGTTGTTTAACTGCATTCAGCTCAAAAGTGGATTTCTGGATGCATTTTATGCCAATGATAATTTACGTATGGACAAATGATTATTACACCTTCTCAGTACCAAAGCAACACCTTCCATGGTTCCATAATGAAGAGTTCCAAAGCAACACCGGTAATGCTTATTAATGTTCTTAAGTATGAGTCAATACATTTAGCAGTTAAAAAATGTCATATATTGCAGCGCTGTCATGCCAACTGGAATGTACAGTCTTGGGCTAGTACTGGCTGTATAAACAAGCTAAGTTTCCAGTTTGTTTGGATTTGTCAACAAATGACATCGAATTCTGTATCCGTAGGTGAGGAATAGCTCAGACAGCAGAAGTCCATATGTACCAGCATGCATTATTGCATCAATGGCACCTTTATATTACAATCTAAAGGAAGGCAACTGGACAAGACGAGTTGCGGGTAATTGTTTTCCCATGAATTGGAACAAGAAGAAGAAATCTCAAAATTCATATGTTATTGAATGTAGAACAAAACATGGAGCGAAACACCTTTAGACGTACATTCATCTACAGTAAGGCCATTAAATGACAACATGTAGAAGTGTTTATGATTAAATGGATTCTACTAAGTCACATCAGTGGCGGGGGAGGACAGGTAGAAAATGGGTCTAGTTAAACAGATGTGTTCACCGTGATACAAACTAAGTGGACCCTTCGGCTCAGAGCAGAAACAGAAACAGAGAACTCTCTGGTCAGGAGCTGGCTGAGGGCAATAAATTGAATGAAGACGGAACTAACTCAAAGGGGAAAGTATTCGTCCCAGCCCTATAACTCTTCCTGCTCCCTTTCCTATTATATTTTACATTCAGCTTCACGCTGATTGCATTAGCAGGCCCGACGCGGCCTTGAAAGAACAAAGACGTGCTGTGGAGGGGAGCAGGCAGCTCTAGGCCAAGATGCCATGGCCCCTGGTCCGCGGGATGGGAAACGTGGCTCCAAGTCCTGACACAGCACAGACATGACCGGCTTAGTTATGACGTTTTTAAAGGGAGGACGACAACCCCTGAAGCCACAGACCCGGGTTAGCACAGGGGCCCCACTTCGGGGAAGCCAAGGCAGGTTACTATGTGGTGTGGTGAGACACTAGTCCTTTACAGTCAGATGCACTACCTCAGACTTATGATGGCACAGTAACCATCTTGTTATCCCAAACCGCACTCGGTCGCATCTTTGACCGAATGACCGAAGATGAATGTGCCACAGTGATGTGATATTGAGGTCATGCCTTTGTAAGCACCATATAATATATCATTGGAAGCTTGGTTACCTCCGGCTCCCACAGCGTATACTTTGACACAGTCAGCCTTACTATAGTCTATGTGATTAATTAAAGAGGCTTAACATTCCTTCACATCAATCAGTATCATTATTTTGTTGTTGAGTTCATGGATACGATCTGCATATTTCACAATGGATGAATCATCGTAATGATTGTAATTATCTTCTAACGGGCTCCTCTTCATGTTTACAACATTTAAGTCCATGTTTTTCCCCAGCACGCTTCTCCAGCGGAAACAGGGAGGAATATCAACATGGTTTACATAAAGTCAGAGAGTAAATTATTCTTAATTACTTACAGAAAGCACATAAGCTTGGAGGTATTGAAAAAGCCAGCAGAGGTTATCATAGATGATTAAGATTTACGGTATGGCAGATGGTCATATCATATTACACACACTAAGAATTAACAGATGTGTGTCTGCAAATTAATTAGCAATTAATCATCAAATGATTTAACAGATTTCACAAAATAAAAGGCTGCTTTCAGGCGTTTCATTGGCTACATTGGGGCTTATGCCATGGAGTTATATTTTAGTGGTCAAATGTGCTGAATTTAGCATCAAAGACTAGTTAACATTACAATTCTGGCAAGCATGGGTGAGACGTCAGTCAGAGGATGAATATATTTTTCCATTTTACTCTTTGAGGTATTGTCATATTATGGTAAGGAGGAACATTCCCAAAAGCAAAAGTTTTGTCCCCGAGTTCAATTTCTGTGAAATGAGATCGTTCCAACAACAACTCCTCGTCTCCTCCTTCAGCTGCTAAAATATGTATTTATTGTTTTAATGTCTATTTATAACACTCTTCCTAGAGTGTATGTGTACTGTTATACAATATGGATACAGACTGAGAAGTCAAGTAGGAGCAAAGTCGTGCCCAATCTGGTAAACCACAACAGGAAATCCAAAATGGGACTATGTCTTGGTGAGACGTGTCCAGACATTATCCTAGTGGGAGCAATTGTTTGAAACAACTTTATGGAGAAAAAAACATTCCCTCTACAGCAAAAGTAGACTGGTTTGTTTTGCTTTGCAGGTTGTGTGATGAAGCTGAGGTGCGAGGTAGTAATTTAATTTCCATTGCCCACATGCCTTGTTACAGCAATACTTCCTTTATGGCATCAAACCTCACCAATCATGCAAAACATGGCAGAATGAGTGTGTAGTTGCTATTGTTCCAAGTCTTATGTTTATAAAGTTCAAGGCTGCTGAACTAGCAAGCTAAACTCATCCACCCTAAACTAGCATCTCATCAACAATGTTAATCTACAGATCTTTTTTTTGTATAATGGGGTTAGAGTGAATGTCTGCACATTCAGTGCATGCAAATTATAGTAGTAAAGTTTATCCTCAAATTGGCTGCCTAATGGTTTAGATTTTAGAAGAGCCATGAAATGAATATCATATATGCCATCATCATATTTAAGACTAAAACTTAAATTTGAAGGTCATTTGGGAATTTTGGGCCTCACCATGTTTGAACATTTCTTTATTACCGAAAGTATCAGATTCACAAACTTGACATGGGCAATAGGGGATAAGACGCTTAACTCCCCTAGTGTCAATGGTATTAGTGCCAATATTTGGCATTCACAAGGTCATTTCATGGTGGTGGAGCTCTAAGCCAGTCAATGCAATCACCAGATACGTGACCAGATCCACAGTTGTGATGAGCTCACATGTTTAAATTGTGTCCAAAGTAGCAGGATGATTGTAGCCATGCAATAGCATTGAGGGACAAGACCATGCTTTTTGAATGAAGGATGATATGTTCTGGCTCTGAATGCAGCCATAAATAGATGCCAGATCACACCAGAGCTTTGGTTCTTTGATTAGGCTTGGCAGCTGTATAAAGAACACATTGGCTTGTGCTGTGCTGAGAAGCCCTGCTCCAAGGAGACCATACGCCTTACATGTGCATCTGATGCAAAATCCTACTACTGTAATTTTACCACAAATAGCATTTTTTATTCAAAATTCCTATTTCTGCCTTCCAAAGTGTGTCCCCACTGCTACCAGTTGTAGCAGAAACAGGAGCTTTGTGAGGAAAGGTACCTACTTGGTATAGCAGAAGGTTGTTTGCGGGCTGTAGATCACTTATCTTGGCTTAGCCCAATATTTTAATAAAACAGCCTAACTCCTTAGTACAATGAACGTACATGTTCTGTTTAAAGAGGGAATTGGCACTGGAAGCATAAACAGCCAAATACTCCATCTAAACACAAATTGATTCTCAATTGCGGTGCGGTTCTGGAAACATAAATCCCTAGACTTTCATATCACAACAAAACAACAAAATAACTAATAAAATATACACTTACACTTACAGGCTTTATCACAGTTGCAGCCGACAGTATTTTTCAGTGACAACACGTTTCAGTGTCTGTCTTCCGTTTACACACAGGCATTTGGAGACGCAGAGAGCAAGTTAGCACAGGTATTCCACTCTGTCTTCTGTCTGTTTTCCACAAACCAGCACTGTCATATGGAAACATGGCTGTGTGGGAACACTAGCCCTATAAAGGTGTGTATCAATAGAAACTTGTTTTATTATTATTATTATTTCTCGCCTATATGAAAGATGAGGTCCTGATGCTTCCAAAATCATACCACAAGTGATGCGTGTTAATGTTCAGACTGAGCGTCGCGGCTTTTAACAAAACTCCCCCCTACAGAAGATACCTTCGTCCATTGACTATTATGTGTAATGCAATGGAACTGAGAGTTTAGTGCAAAAAAAAGGTATTAGGTGGACAATAGGTAAGTAAGGAAATAAAAACAACAGTAGAAAGACAGTGAAAAACAGTAGCGAGGCTATATACAGTAGTGAGGCTATAAAGGTAGCGAGCTACCTACAGACACCGGTTAGTCAGGCTGATTGAGGTAGTATGTATATGTAGATATGGTCATACCTTTCCTCACAAAGCTCCTGTTTCTGCTACAACTGGTAGCAGTGGGGACACACTTTGGAAGGCAGAAACAGGAAGTGACTATGCATATAATATAATAATAATAATATATGCCATTTAGCAGACGCTTTTATCCAAAGCGTCTTACAGTCATGTGTGCATACATTCTACGTAGGGGTGGTCCCGGGGATCGAACCCACTACCCTGGCGTTACAAGCGCCATGCTCTACCAACTGAGCTACAGAAGGTAGTAGTAGCATAAAGCATAAAGAGGGGTTGGCGGGTGGTGGGTGGCGGGTGGCGGGACACAATGCAGATAGCCCGGTTAGCCAATGTGTGGGAGCACTGGTTGGTCGGCCCAATGGAGGTAGTATGTAAACATGTACATGAATGTATAGTTAAAGTGACTATGCATATATGATAAACAGAGAGTAGCAGCAGCGTAAAAGAGGGGTTGGGTGGTTGGGGGGGGGCACACAATGCAAATAGTCCGGGTAGCCATTTGATTACCTGTTCAGGAGTCTTATGGCTTGGAGGTAAAAACTGTTGAGAAGCCTTTTTGTCCTAGACTTGGCACTCCAGTACCGCTTGCCATGCGGTAGTAGAGAGAACAGTCTATGGCTGGGGTCTTTGACACTTTTTAGGGCCTTCCTCTGACACCGCCTGGTGTTGAGGTCCTGGATGGCAGGCAGCTTAGCCCCAGTGATGTACTGGGCCGTACGCACTACCCTCTGTAGTGCCTTGAGGTCGGAGGCTGAGTAGTTGCTGTAGCAGGCAGTGATGCAACCAGTCAGGAAGCTCTCGATGTTGCAGCTGTAGAACCTTTTGAGGATCTCAGGACCCATGCCAAATCTTTTTTAGTTTCCTGAGGGGGAATAGGCTTTGTCGTGCCCTCTTCACGACTGTCTTGGTGTGTTTGGACCATTCTAGTTTGTTGGTGATGTGGATACCAAGGATTCTGCAGAATCTCAGTCGGGAGTCGCGTGACACAGTTTTGACAAGCAGGTCCGGACCAAGTCTATGATTGGTTCAGATATCTTTGTTTCACAGGTTTGGACAGCACAGTCTACAGTGGAGAACAATACAGTATAGTAAATAAAAGTAGAGTGTATTCAGTACAGTACAGCACAGTAGGGTAGAGTACAGTATAATGTACTGCATTTTATCCTACTGTACTCTACTGAATTAAACTCAACTGTACTGTACTATAATAAAGAGATGCTCTGCTTTTTTGTCACCACACTCCAAAAAGCAAGTTCTGCAGGCTCTAGTTTTGTCTAATCTTGATCCAGTCGTGTGGTCCAGTGCTACAAGGAAAGACCTAGTTAAGCTGCAGCTGCAGAGTGCCACGTTTTGCTCTTAATTGTAATCAGAGGGCTGATATAAATACTATGTATGCAAGTCTCTGTTGGCTAAGAGTTGAGGAGAGACTGACTGCATTCTTCTTTTTATAAGAAACATTAAAGTGTTGAAAATCCCAAATTGTTTCCAAATTGTTTGCAAATTGTTTGCGTACTCTACGGCACTGTGCTGTACTCTGCTCAATTACACTATACTGGACTGTACTGTGCTGTACTGTATTGTCCAAACTTGTGAAACATAGAAGTCTTTTCAATGTCCGGAAAATAAGTATTCTATGCGTCTTTTCAACATCATTTAGCTTACTGGGTACATGGGGATGGTTGTCAGATTGTGACAAGCAACAACAAAATTTACGTGACAACCATCCCCAATGCTAATTAAGACGCTTGTTACCACATGGCTTGATCTATGGAACTCACAGATAGGCTTGAAATGAAGCTCTCCATTTTCTTTTTGTAATACCAGTATTTGTTTATGGCTACTACCATCATACAACTATTTATTACAGAAATAACAAGCATATTCATATTTACTTTCACCCATGAACAATTCAAATATCCTCTCACCTCAATGTTTTGTGAACCTGACCTGAACTGACCACATGGAGGCCCCACTCAATTTTGAGCAATAAACACTGTGACAACCAACCCGTGAGACAACCAACCCCTATCAACATTTACATTTACATTTAAGTCATTTAGCAGACGCTCTTATCCAGAGCGACTTACAAATTGATCAACATCACAAATGGCATTTAAATATCCAATATCAAAGTTCAGCTTTCTTGATTGCTTCTAATACTCATTGGTGCTCTATAGCTCTCACTTTCCCCCTTTTACCACAATAGCAATGTATGAAGTTCAAATATTAAATCTTCTTTGTGAGGTTTTCATTTATCTTGTGATTTAATTGTCAAGCCTTGTCATATCAAAACCACAAATCTAAAGAAATACTCCAGTTTCGTGTTACCTTGATGCAAAAACATTCTCCCTGCTATATTTGTCAAATTTAGCACTTTCAACCACAGTATTTCCTTCTTTCCGATAGATTTGTGGCCGTAGATGAAAACGATCAAAGAGAGAGCGAAAACTAACGTGCTAGGAGGTAGAATCTGTGTGCACAGACTTAGAGAGGCGATCCAATTCAAACAGACACCATGCCAACACTCTGGTCTCAACCTCCATCCATCATTATGCCAGGTCGTTATTATGAACATGTTCTGGACGTCTGAGTCCAGAGAGGTGCAAGGAAGGTGGTTTTTTTGGAGTATAATTGCAGTCGGAGGGCCAGATCAGACCATGGGAGAGGATATTAAAAGGGGGTGTCCATTAAGGGTGAAGAGCTGGTCTGGTTGGACTATGTCCTGTTTGCAGACAAGGGATTTCACCCTCGCTCCAAGTGATCCACAGCCAGTGCTTAGGAAAGGGTTTCTCTGTCCCAACCTAGGCATTATCTGGTACGACAATAATGTGATACTGCCTTATTCGTAAACTAAGGGAAACGGGATGTTCGCACAATGTAAGTAATGGTGAATACTGTATCTCACAGTCCAAAGTTTTCACTCATCTGGCCTTTACTATGTGTAAACGCAACAATATTTTGAATGTTATTCCAAAGGAGCAATCTGGAGAGCAATACCTGAAGCCTGAGAGATGAAGTCTGGACTTAATGGACAATCATCATGTGGATACATTTTCTCTCTGTAGTCCCTGGGCTCTGTCCCACACCAACTTGAACTTGTTGCAGTGCCAAAAGCCTCTCCGCTTGTGGATATCAGGCCTAGAGGCAGTCATTAACAGCTGTACACGTCACAAACGCACAGTACAGTCACTGGTCAATCTCAACAGACCTGGGGAAGCCATGTGTGAATTAAGTAATTATGCCAATACTTGCCCTATGGCTCATTTACCTCTTTTTACAAACAATTTCCAGTCAAAATGTATTGTCCGAGAGAATAATTCTTCCCAAAGCACGAGGGACATTTGTGCTCCTCCGTGCAGTGAGAGCAAAAGCATGGGATAAGCCCAGCTGCAACGGATCAGAGTAACCCTCCTCACTGCTATAAGCAGACCCTTATTCTTCTTGTTTTATTGCCTCAGAGGAGTTTGCTGATACGAGCACCTTGTGGGTTTCCTTGCCTGCCTCCATTCAAACAGGACATGAACCAGGGAAACAGGAAGAAGATCCCTGGCAATTTTCCTCCAGCGTGTATGCCATCACTCTCCAGAGAATAACCTCACTCTTAAGCCTTGTAGAGAAGACTAAATGTATTTTAGTAGTTTTAAATGCACAATACCAATTGCTCTGGCGGTTAAAAGCCCTCACAGGATGACTTGTG
This sequence comes from Oncorhynchus gorbuscha, assembly GCF_021184085.1. Taxonomy (NCBI): domain Eukaryota; kingdom Metazoa; phylum Chordata; class Actinopteri; order Salmoniformes; family Salmonidae; genus Oncorhynchus; species Oncorhynchus gorbuscha. The sequence continues at coordinate 70,698,292 of NC_060185.1, read as the reverse complement.
ATAACCTTTTGGTAGCATCAGGCAAAGTCCACTACACTTCATTGTAACCAGACAGAATGGCTAGAAAGTCTTAGCCCTCAATTATTACAATCATCCTCCAGCCCTCACGTCTTTGCCATATGGGATGGATTTTGCTGATACCGCAGCTTCCCTCTTATCCAGACCAGCCCTTTCACGGTTTTCTGAGCCCACACAACAGGAGCAGAAAACAGGATCGTTTTGAGGCGACTGAGGTCAGATGTAAACTTCCGCCGGGGTTCAAAGGTCAAAATGTGTCTTTCATAATCATAGTGTACATCATCGTTGCAGTTATTATTATTACCGTTATTGCTGTATCAATCATTTATCAATCAGTTATTATCAATCATTTATCAATCAGTTATTATCAATCATTTATCAATCAGTTATTATCAATCATTTTATATCTATAGTCAGACAGGATGCACATGCACTGTAGCAAGAAAATGACCCTCTGCAGCTTCAGGTCCCTCTGGACCTCTTGAGTTGGTTCAAGTCCCTCGGATAGGTTCTTTATTGTACTGATAGAAGAGCACCTGCGTTGCATCCTCATAACAAATGATGGCAAGATTGAGTGGCCATTAACAGGCCCCACGATAATAACCCCAGTTTCCTGACCGCAGCTGTACTGGTTCACTAAAAAGCTCATGTTCAAAGTTATTGAGCTATTTGTTATACCTAAGAGCAGTTTCCCACCAAAAATTCCCCATGCTGTACTATGCTATCTCGTGCTTTGAGAAAGCCAAGATGTCTCCCTAATAACTTTCCAATCCAAGAGTAGTATATCAGTGTTGATAGCAAGCAGCGGTATAATGACTTCACCAACCACTATTAGGAAGCCTCCTCGGAGCATATATTTCCTCACGTACTCTAACACGTCGCTGTGGTTCAACTTCTCCTCTAAACATTTCACATAAATTCATGACTCACCCTTTTTCCATGGACTACTACTGCTCTCCCATACACAACACTAGAGCCTGCAGTATTTTTACAAGTCTGTACACTATGGCATTAATGATGTCAGAAAGCAGTCACAAAATGTTGTAAATGAGGATTGTATTTGCTGGGGTTATGACATAGAAAAGGGACACACTTTACATAATATAGGCCTTATACCAGTGTAATAACCAGTGTAATTATCCTGTAACAGACTAGTAATGAGTAAACATACAGTCATTCAAGCCCACCGTAATTGAGGACTTGAAATAACTTAATTGGTCTACATGTTTTGTATTGTATTGAAGTATACTATGAAGTACCACATAGGTAGCGCTTTTGTCTCAAATAAAAGACAAGAGTCCATGGATCATTACAATTTCAAATGAACACATTAGTGTGAAAGTAAATGTCTATTTGACTGTAATTAATAACAGAGTGACGTGACCCCTCATAACCTCGATACCAAAAGGCTGTATAAAAACGACAAATGTTAAACTATACACCAAAGTAAGAGTGGGGTCACCCTTGGAGGTCTGCGGAGCAGTCCGGTTCAAAGAACATGGGACTTCAGTTATTTGTTTTTGAAAGCTGCGCTGAATTGGACCTACTGAAGTTCCAAAGCTATAACTCAGCCATGGCCCTTTTCCTGCCCGGGTACACTGTTGCCTGTTGACATAGAGACGACACAACGATATAGTGAAAATAGCTTGCTTTCAGCTAATGTGAAAATGTACACACACAACAGTTTTTTAAAAGGAGTACTTATGCTTAATAATAGGTGCCAGGGGTAATGATGGTTGTTGGTGTTCAAAACCTGTTTTGGAAACGGAACAAGACAATGTGTTTCTTATGCAACCACCAAAGCAGCTTCTAACAAGAAAACAGAGGACTTTTGCCTTTTTATTGAGCTACTGTTTATTTTATGTTAGGTGGCCTCCACCATACAGACTCCCAAACCACCCATTAAACAAATCCACATCATACTACTGTGGGAGGCATATCCGAATCGGTTTTCCAAGCCCAAATGCTCTGGCAACTTTTTGTTCTCTGAATGGCCTACCTTCAAAAGTACATGTTGTATGAGAGAACGCCTATTCTTCCTTATTCTTCCAGTTCTCACGAGTCATCCAAAATGAGAGGTTTTGATTGGACTGTTTTTTTTTCTTTTTGGAAGTACTGATTAACAGCTGATAATTGAATTTGATGAAATCTGGTAAGCCTTGAAGACAGACCCCTTTGTGATAGTCCTGTTTAGAAAAGATAAGCATCTGACACCTTCTCCAGGTCAACGCTATGAGGGTGTCCATTTCAAAACAATTACTGTAAACATATTGATCTGATTTTCCAAATGTGGTTTAATAATGAGAGCTATGGAGAGACAGTTTCACCAGTTACGTTTTTTTTTACCCATTAGGTGCTGTTTCTCTTGCCCAATACATTTCCTCGCAGATTAACTAGGTCAATCCAACCCCTTCTGTCAGCTAACGAGTGTCTGCCATGTGTTGCTTATTTTGTCTTCCTCCTGTGTATTTAGGTCTGTTTGTTGTTTTTAGTACTAATTCTCTATTAGAGGGTTAAACTCGTTTTGTCTTTTGTCTGGCGCACCCGAAATACCGTCCAGGTCTATGTCTCTGCTGTGGCTTAGAATACACAAACGTGTAACCGGGCAATGAGAAGGATGAGGTAACATACTAAGACCTGTCTCGGTGAAATTTGAGAAATGTCTGTGTCTGAAATCAGGTCAACGGTGAGGTGACATGGGCCCTCTCTGTTTCAGTTAGTCTCAGTCTGGTGAGGGGAACACAGGAAGACCCACCATGCTGTGTATTTTGAGAGGAAGCTCCCTTAGAAATGGAAAGATTACAGGACCTTGGTTTACAACCACAGGGTTCAGTCAAACTAAATAAATGTAGAAGAGCAATCCTGAGAAACATGGCTGGCAAGAAACATTGCTCAATTATGTTTTTCAATTGCTCAATTATGTATTTTTCTGGGGGTCCTCACTCCTCAAGAGAGGGTAAAAATAGTCCAGTTGGTTTTGGACTATTCAGAATAAAGGGGTCTACATAGGCTCTCATTAATAAACCTTGGAAAAGCAGAAATGTACCAATTCAACTAATTGGCAGCATTACCATTTTTATGAATGTTCTGCCTCATTTAGACCAAGTTCTTGGACAGTGAATTCAATGTTTCGTAGTCCAGAGCAGAGACACATGTATGAAACAAGAGAGACCATTCACTTTTTCCATCTCTTAATGTGTCCGAAGACCTTTCCTCAATGACCAAGTGTCTAAGTCTGAACTCAAAGAGACCTGATTCTAATATGCTGTACACTGTTTGACAAAGGCTTCAAGGTGTGACATCAATCTATCTTGGAGATTCTGTAGCACAGATGTGTCTAACAGAGAGCCAGTTCTGATCCAACCCCTAATCTTACCTTATTATGAGAAAAAAAGGCCTTGCTTGTTTGAAGAGCACGGACTGGGCCGAGCCTACTGGCTTTGTGCATTGTGTTAAATTGGATTAGATACGTGTATTGTTCAAACTGAAAGCCCAATATGGCATCAAGAGTATAGACATACATTATATTACCAGTACTTTCCTCCTTTGTCTGCAATAGCTATTTCCATATTTTTGACACTTCTGGTTAATATTTAGCTGTTGTTTATTGCTTTAGAAGCTCGAGAAATGTATTCATTGTAAGAAAACAGCAGCTGTTGGTCCGAATTCAGATTCCGCTGCCATAATGGTTTAGGACTATAAGGGTGAGTGCAGGTCGATGTCAGAGAAACATAGGTTGTGTGGGGAAAGTGTATGCACATTATTACAGCCATGTTGTTCTTTCCCCTTCAACCACCTTGGCTAAGCCAGCAGTAGCACAGCCAATGGTGTTTGCTCTCACATTAAGACTGCTACTATGCTGTGGACTTCCACCATTTAGACATCTTCCCAAAGTGCCTGTGCGCCAAGAACCCTACGAAACAAACTTTGGTTTCCAGCATCAATCAGCTCCAGTGTACAAATAAAGCCATTTGCCTCCAAGGTGGTCCATGTCAAAGGTTTCTGTTTCTATTTTTCCTCAAACCTACTGATGGAGTATTGTTTGTCTTTTTTGTTCGGAACTTATGGCACAATATAGTTAGCTGGCTAGCCAGTTCAAATAATGACCATATCATATACTGTAGCTGACAACGTCTCCACTTGACCTAATTTGTCTTCAAATTACAGGAAAATAAACTCACAACAAGATCATTATTTACAAATGACAGAAAATAGCTTACAGTTGTGAGTGTGACTGTGAGGATCGATGCTGAAGATGAGAGGCAGGTACAGGGAGTGAACATTTAATGAAACACGGACATAAAACAGAACAGGAACAGGGACTCGCGTCCCACCTGGGTGAGCCTGATGGACCGGCCGAGGCATGGGCGCTGGACAAGTTGGCTGAGGCGTAGAAGCCCGACGAGCCGGCAGAGGCGTGGGAGCCTGGCGAGTCAGCTGAGGCGTGAAAGCCTGACGATCCCGCTGAGGAGTAGGAGCCTGACGGCCAAGCTGAGGCGTGGGAGCCTGATGATTCGGCTGAGGCGTGGGAGCCTGATGGGCCGGCTGAAGCATGACGTAGGGTGGGCGCCAACCGAACCAACCGAGGAAAACAGACCTCTCGAGCCAGCTAAGGTGTGGAAGCCCAACAAGCTTGCTGAGGCACCCCTGGTTCCATCGGCGACGGCACCCAGACCAGACGTCACCAATCGAAACAAAAAAACAAAACTCACTGATGCTTCCTTTAGTGGTGTCAGCATTCTGTGAGGATCGATGCTGGAGAAGAGAAGGAGTGTGTAATGATGGTGACAGGTGTGTGTAATAAAGGGCAGCCTGGCGCCCTCATGCGCCAGAGAGGGAGAGTGGGACCAGGCCCAATGTTATATCATAATTTGACTTTGGTGCAGGTAATGTCCTTCACATTACCGTCTCTGGTAAACACGTACTATATCAAATAAAATCTAAGTTTATTTGTCACATGCACAGGATACAGATGGTGTAGTGAAATGTTTCCTTGCATAGTGGAGTCTTCTTTCGACATATAGCTAGTTGGCTAAATAATGTACCATATTCCCAACTCATCATGTTACTACCCTGCAGGAATCTGCAGGTAGCTATCCAACCAGGTTCAATGTTAGCTAGCTAACATTAGGCTATATCTAGCAATGCAAATGGCTTTGAGATAGGAATAATGTTACTACACAGATCACACACGAAACGTTAGCTAGCGAGCCAGCATGAAATGAAATGTTCTTTCTGACAAAATTAGAAATGTGTAATATCTAAAATTGTAGCTAGCCAGACTATCTTACCCGTATGCATGGATGGATGCTTTTCTCTCTCTGTCACGGATGCCATGGTTGCCCTTAGTTTGAAGATGTAATCTGGAGACAGGTGTTTTATACAACAGCCTTCTGTGTGTTCTCTCTTCGACTCCCTCTTCAGATTTGCAATCAATCAGATTTGCAGTCGTTCTGCCCCTGAACAAGGCAGTTAACCCACTGTTCCTAGTCCATCACTGTAAATAAGATTTTTTTTATTATCTGACTTGCCTGGTTAAATCAAGGTTAAATAAATAAAATGCCAGAATTTTCTCCATCTCCTTAGCTATCGTACTGTTATTCCACTGGGCATTTCACTGATTTCAAATGGAGAGCAACACTTTTGCATTTCTACTAATCAAATAAAATAAAATTATATTGGTCACATACACTTGATTAGCAGATGTTATTGTTGGTGTAGTGAAATGCTTGTGCTTCTAGCTCCGACAGTGCAGTAATATCTAACAAGTAATATCTAACAAATTACACAACATATACCCAATACATCCAGATCTAAGTAGGAATGAATTAAGACTATATACATATGGATGAGCGATGTCAGAGCGGAACTGACTAAGATACAGTAAAATAGTATAGAAAACAGTATATACACATGAGATGAGTAATGCCAGATATGTAAACATTAAGTGACTAAGATACCGTAGAATAGTATAGAATACAGTATATACATGCGAGATGAGTAATGCCAGATATGTAAACATTAAGTGACTAAGATACCGTAGAATAGTATAGAATACAGTATATACATGCGAGATGAGTAATGCCAGATATGTAAACATTATTAAAGTGACTAGTGTTCCATTATTAAAGTAGCCAGTGATTCCTAGTCTGTGCCTATCGGCAGCAGCCTCTAATATGCTAGTGATGGCTGTTTAACAGTCTGATGGCCTTGAGATAGAAGCTGTTTTTCAGTCTCTCGGTCCCAGCTTTGATACGCCTGTACTGACCTTGCCTTCTGGATGATAGCGGGGTGAACAGGCAGTGGCTCGGGTGGTTATGTCCTTGATGATCTTTTTGGCCTTCCTGTGACATTGGGTGCTTTTGCTGTCCTTGAGGGCGGGGTATTTTGCCCCCGGTGATGCGTTGGGCAGACCGCACCACCCTCTGGAGAGTATTGCGGTTACAGGCGGTGCAGTTGCCGTACCAGGCGGTAATACAGCCCAACAGGATGCTTTCAATTGTGCGTCTGTAAAAATCTGTGAGGGTTTTAGTTGACAAGCCAAATTTCTTTCGTCTCCTGAGGTGGAAGAGGCTCTGTTGCGTCTTCTTCACCACACTGTCTGTGTGGGTGGTCCATTTCAGTTTGTCGGTGATGTGTACGCCAAGGAACTTGAAGCTTTCCACCTTCTCCACTGCGGTCCAGACAATGTAGATAAGGGGGTGCACCCTCCCTGAAGTCCACGATCATTTCCTTTGTTTTGTTGACGTTGAGTGAGAGATTGTTTTCCAGGCAACACACTCCCTGTAGGCTGTCCAGCCTACTATTGTTGTGTCATCTGCAAACTTGATGATTGAGTTGGAGGCATGCTTGGCCACGCAATCATGGGTGAACAGGGAGAACAGGATATCTTTAAAAAAAGCTGCGTTAGAAAGGATTATCTACACATACTGACCAGATTATGTTATAGACAGAAGTGGGCTGCAGACCAATATAGACTCATCTCTCGGGGTGTCAAATCAAATCAACCGTGAAATGCTTACTTACAAGCCCTTAACCAACAATGCAATTCAAGAAATAGAGTTAAGAAAATATTTACTAAATAAACTAAAGTTTCAAAAATTATGAAATGTAACACATTAAAATAACAATAACGAGTCTATATACAGGGGGTACCGATACCGAGTCAAAGTGCGGGGGTAATGGTTAGTCGAGGTAATTTGTACATGTAGGTAGTGGGAAAGTGTCTATGCATTGATAATAAACAGCGAGTAGTAGCAAAGGGTGCGGGTGTTGTCAATGTAAATAGACTGGTTGGCCATTTGATTAATTTTTCAACAGTCTTATGGCTTGGGGGTAGAAGCTGTTAAGGAGCCTTTGGACCTAGACTTGGTCCAAAGGCGGTACAGCTTGCCGTGCGGTAGCAGAGAGAACTGTCTATGACTCAGGTGACTGGAGTCTTTGACCATTTTTGGGGCTTTCCTTTTACACCACCTAGTGTTTAGCTCCTGGATGGCAGGAAGCTTGCCCCAGTGATGTACTAGGCCGTACGCACTACCCTCTGTAGCGCCTTATGGTCAGATGCCAAGCTGTTGCCATACCAGGAAGTGATGCAACCGGTCAGGATGCTCTTGATGGTGCAGCTGTAGAACGTTTTGAAGATCTGGGGACCTATGCCAAATCTTTTCAGTCTCCTGATGGGTAAAAGGTGTTGTCGTGCCCTCTTAATGACAGTCTTGGTGTGTTTGTACCATGATAGTTAGTTGGTGATGTGGACACCAAGGAACTTGAAACTCTCGACCCGCTCCACTACAGCCCCGTCGATGTTAATGGGGGCCTGTTCGGCCCACCTTTTCCTGTAGTCCACGATCAGCTCCTTTGTCTTGCTCATATTGAGGGAGAGGTTGTTGTCCTGTCACCACACTGCCAGGTCTTTGACCTCCTCCCTATAGGCTGTCTAATCATTATCAGTGATCAAGCCTACCACTGTTGTATCGTAAGCAAACTTAATGATTGTGTTGGAGTCGTGTTTGGTCAACGAGGTTGTGGGTGAACAGGGAATACAGGAGGGGACTAAGAACACACCCCTGAGGGGCCCCAGTGTTGAGAATCAGCGTGGTAGATATGTTGTTACCTACCCTTACCACCTGGGGGAGGCCCGTCAGGAAGTCCAGGATCCAGTTGCAGAGGGAGGTGTTTAATCCCAGGGTCCTTAGCTTAGTCATGAGCTTTGTGGGCACTATGGTGTTGAATGCTGAGCTGTAGTCAATGAACATCATTCTCACATAGGTGTTCCTTTTGTCCAGGTGGTTAAGGGCACTGTGGAGTGCGATTGAGATTGCGTCATCTGTGGATATGTTGGGGCAGTATGCGAATTGGAGTGGGTCTAGGGTATCCAGGAGGATGCTGTTGATGTGAGCCATGACCAGCCTTTCAAATAACTTCATGGCTACAGACGTGAGTGCTACTGGGAGGTAGTCATTTAGGCTTTCTTGGGCACAGGGACTGTGGTGGTCTGCTTGAAACATGTAGGTTTTGCAGACTCGGGTTAGGAGAGGTTGAAAATGTCAGTGAAAACACTTTCATGCATGCTTCAGTGTTGCCTGCCTCGAAGCGAGCATAAAAGGCATTTAACCCCTCTGGTAGACTCGTGTCATTGGGAAACTCACGGCTGGGTTTCCCTTTGTAGCCCGTAATAGTTTGCATGCCCTGCCACATCCGACGAGCATCAGAGTCGGTGTAGTATGATTCAATCTTAGTTCTGTATTGATGCTTTGCCAGCCCATCCATTATCTCAGCCAATTATTGCTAGAGGGAAGGGTCCTGGCTTTTGCCGTGGCTAAACCAACTAGGTTTGTAATTTAACAATTGTATTCCTATTTACAGATGGCTTACAAGTTTGTTATTAAGGCACATGAAAGTTCACATGTTCCAGTTGGCAATTCTGACAAAAAAAACGGATTTTGATTTAAAAAATAGTTTACATTAAAATGCCTCTCCTGTGAAGTAGTGAGGTGCGACATATGCCTAGTTTCCTGAATCGAGTCGCATATTAACACTGAAATGAATCTGTACCCAAAGTGTTCCAAGTGATAGAAAAATGGGAGACATTCCCCTTGCTTTCACATGTTGTCTCTGATGGAAAAGTTGAAGAGGTGAAAGGTCCACCCGGGGTTCGTATACACACCTCTCACCTTATCTGGTGTCCGGGTTGATGCTTTCCGTCCAATATCACAGGATGCCGATTGCTCACTACAGGTTTACAGCAGAACTCAATTGGTGACGGTTTGGAAACAATTATTTTCCAATCATTTCAATTTGAACTGAACCATAATTTTCCCGCTCCGTTCCATTCCACTGTTCAGACCTGCAAAATAAATACAAATATATTTTCTACATTAGCTCAACATTAAATTACTTCATCAATCAGTGCTGATAGAGCAGCTTGCTATGGAGTGGGCAAGCTATCGTTGTTTTAGCCTAGGCGGCAGATAGTGTATGTGCTATAGTTGTATACATGCACAATGGGCACACAAGTGTTTGCGTGAGATGCAACAAAAATTGTGGGGGTGGGGAGAGAACGAGAGAGGGTGCAGGTCGGCTTTGCTTGAAGCGCTGGGCATCTTGTTATTACATGCAATATCTGAATTAGACCTACATAATTATACCTACGTAGGAGCGGCTTCGATGGAGGAATTTGGAACTTCTGAGAATTGTCTTACATTGGACAAGAGCTAGCTAACTGGCTAACAAGCTTGTGTGTGCAAAGCGGCACCAGAATTAAAAACACGTCTTACCTTTTTGTAGTTTAAAAAATCCAATGTGAAACGTGATAACTATAGTATCCATAACTAGCATTGAAAAAGTAAATCCATTCTTCTCTAATAAAAAAATCTCTCCCTAATTTCTGAATTGTAATGTCAGTAGGCTATAGTAGCCCAAGCTTCGGAGGGGGAGGGGCAGGCAGCCTAGGCACACACACACACAGGCAAAGATTTTCTGCTCACAGGCAGACACTGGAATAGGTTTCTGAGTGACAGAGTAAGGGCTTTGCATAGACGTTTTTTTGCGTTTTTTGTGTGGCTTAAAAAAATACCCGGAAAGTAAAATAAATGTATTAACCGGTTCCCATGTTTTTATAATAACGGTTATTTTCCGGAACAGTATTGATCCCTTTATTTTCCAGTTCTGATTCTGTTCCTCAAAAAATGCCATTATTTTCCAGTTTTCGTCTCTGTTCCCTGAACCAGTTTCAACCCCTGCTTGGTGTTATTATAACTCTGTTTTTCTCATTACAGCCTTCTGTGTGATCATTTCATTGTTTCCACACTCCTTGTTCAGGGAGACTTTTATTACCAGGCGTTTTGATTAGGTCACTGAAAAAGGATTTCGAAATGCACACTCCAGATTGTCCAGAGATGTTTCACTGGCCAAGTGTGTATGTAATTATGATGGGGCATTGTGAGTTGTCAGAGCATGTGTGTGTGTGTGTGTGTGTGTGTGTGTATTTGATAGAGAATTAATTTTCGATATGCATGGTGGCAATAAACAATAAGGAGTGACTGTTTTCTTCAAATGGACACTGTGCTCAGATTTGGATTGGAACGGTGTGACGTCATATGATCTAACCAGATTGACATACAATAGCTATGCACCCTAGACACACCCTCTTGTGGTCGTTAACTTTAATCGCCTTCAATTTGTTACACCAGTCTTCTTGTGGAAAGACATGGAGTGTATTGTTCTGATAGATTTGCTAGTGTTGTATAGAAGCTGAAGGTTTGAAGCCACCGTGGTGGGAACCTTGCATAATATGGAGTCCAAATCCCACCACATATCTCTGTTCAGCATCCAGTGGATCCGTTTTACTGCCTGAAAGCCTCCTCCATGTCTGCTACTCAGGGGGTGGCTAACATCAAACGCAACCCCTTGACTCCAATCCATAAAGGTTAATTGACAACCAAAATACCTGGAAAGAAAACACCCTTTTATGAATCTAAATTTAAGCCTAACATGGAGAATTTTAAAACCATGGTATGCCACAAAGAAAATACACTGGCCTTCAGTTGAATAGATATTCATTATGCACAGATGTATGGGAAGCTTGTGGGCTTTGCCGAGTTGGGCCTTGGCTCTGTGACAGAACCATATAGGATTTACTGTAGCAAGGGAATCCACTTTTAGTGTCCACCCACTCTGCTAAAACTGGTTGAATCAACGTTGTTTAAATCTAATTTGTCAGCGTATTGTGACACGGAATAGACGTGAAAAACACATTGGCTTTTTAAAAAGTCCTAAATGTAAACTGTTGTTTTGAAAGTAAAATTTCTACCACATGATTATGTCATCGTGGTAACAACATTTTAACATAGACAAACCTTCTATAAAATACAATGAATTTGTACCTTTAAAACAATGTCAGATTTTCATTGTTATAGCCACTATCAGAAAAAAACAATAGGCTAGGCAGCACCTCCTACTGAAGAGTTGATATATCTAAAAAGATTCACTGTTGCTATCAAAAGATGTCCAAAGGGTAGGTTCAACAGAGCAAATTAAATGTAACCATATTTTATCACTCATATCATCAATGCTACTATTTAGGCCTATATAGAATTTAGGAAAGTCATCAACAGCTATTGCTAAATTTCAACACAGGGTTCAACTAAAAACAGACAATACATTACATTTACATTTACATTTAAATACATATAGGCATATAGGCAAATGAAATGGTTTCAGATCTCCTCAGCGTGCCGAAACCACTCGTCCACCACAGGAGCTTCGGACTGGCCTGGATGTCAAGGTGCAAGGGCCAGATGATACTTTTTTATTTTTTTATTTCACCTTTATTTAACCAGGTAGGCAAGTTGAGAACAACTTCTCATTTACAATTGCGACCTGGCCAAGATAAAGCAAAGCAGTTTGACAGATACAACGACACAGAGTTACACATGGAGTAAAACAAACATTCAGTCAATAATACAGTATAAACAAGTCTATATACAATGTGAGCAAATGAGGTGAGAAGGGAGGTAAAGGCAAAAAAGGCCATGGTGGCAAAGTAAATACAATATAGCAAGTAAAACACTGGAATGGTAGTTTTGCAATGGAAGAATGTGCAAAGTAGAAATAAAAATAATGGGGTGCAAAGGAGCAAAATAAATAAATAAATTAAATACAGTTGGGAAAGAGGTAGTTGTTTGGGCTAAATTATAGGTGGGCTATGTACAGGTGCAGTAATCTGCAAGATGCTCTGACAGTTGGTGCTTAAAGCTAGTGAGGGAGATAGTAGTCTTCACTGCTCTGCCCAGCAGCTAGCCAGCTAGCCAGCTAGCTAACGTCCACCGATTAGCTGCACTGTAGAAACTATTACACTCAACTGAACGACTTGATTAGTGTAGTGTTAGCTAGCTACATAGCTGTCTTTGCTGTCTTCGTATCCAAGATAATTGTGTAGTTTAGAGTGTGTAGTCTTAGAGTGATTATCTTAATTTACCGAGGTTAGCTAGCCAGCTATTTGTCGTCCTTAACGTAGGAGACTCTGCTAGCTAGCCAACAGCTAGCCAACGTCTTCTGAATAGAACTCAACAACCCGGTCGCATTCACAGGTAGTATCACATTTTCATTTCATTTCATTACAGTACAACGGTTTGATTTGTCTGATCGTAGCTAGCTACATAGCTAGCTACATAGCCGTCTTTGTATCAAAGATAATTGTGTAGTCTAGAGCGATTTTCTAGGTTAGCTAGCCAGCTATTGTCGTTCTTTTAACGCAACGTAACGTAATCAACACTGCTAGCTAGCCAGCTAGCCCCCGAATAGCAGCACTGTCGAAACTATGAGAGGGACATATCAGTGTGGATGACGGATCACCACCTCAAGCTGAACCTCGGCAAGACGGAGCTGCTCTTCCTCCCGGGGAAGGACTGCCCGTTCCATGATCTCGCCATCACGGTTGACAACTCCATTGTGTCCTCCTCCCAGAGCGCAAAGAACCTTGGCGTGATCCTGGACAACACCCTGTCGTTCTCAACTAACATCAAGGCGGTGGCCCGTTCCTGTAGGTTCATGCTCTACAACATCCGCAGAATACGACCCTGCCTCACACAGGAAGCGGAGCAGGTCCTAATCCAGGCACTTGTCATCTCCCGTCTGGATTACTGCAACTCGCTGTTGGCTGGGCTCCCTGCCTGTGCCATTAAACCCCTACAACTCATCCAGAACGCTGCAGCCCGTCTGGTGTTCAACCTTCCCAAGTTCTCTCACGTCACCCCGCTCCTCCACTCTCTCCACTGGCTTCCAGTTGAAGCTCGCATCCGCTACAAGACCATGGTGCTTGCCTACGGAGCTGTGAGGGGAACGGCACCTCAGTACCTCCAGGCTCTGATCAGGCCCTACACCCAAACAAGGGCACTGCGTTCATCCACCTCTGGCCTGCTCGCCTCCCTACCACTGAGGAAGTACAGCTCCCGCTCAGCCCAGTCAAAACTGTTCGCTGCTCTGGCCCCCCAATGGTGGAACAAACTCCCTCACGACGCCAGGACAGCGGAGTCAATCACCACCTTCCGGAGACACCTGAAACCCCACCTCTTTAAGGAATACCTAGGATAGGATAAGTAATCCCTCTCACCCCCCCCCCTTTAAGATTTAGATCCGAGTAAGGACTTCAGGAAACAGCAGAGGGAGCACCCCCCTATCCACATCGACGGGACAGTAGTGGAGAGGGTAGTAAAGTTTTAAGTTCCTCGGCGTACACATCACAGACAAACTGAATTGGTCCACCCACACAGACAGTGTTGCCTCTTCACCCTCAGGAGGCTGAGGAAATTTGGCTTGTCACCAAAAGAGCACCCTGTCGGGCTGTATCACCGCCTGGTACGTTGACTGCTCCGCCCACAACCTAAGGCTCTTCAGAGGGTAGTGAGGTCTGCACAATGCATCACCGGGGGCAACCTACCTGCCCTACAGGACACCTACAGCACCCGATGTCACAGGAAGGCCAAAAAGATCATCAAGGACAACAACCACCCGAGTCACTGCCTGTTCACCCCGCTATCATCCAGAAGGCGAGGTCAGTACAGGTGCATCAAAGCTGGGACCGAGAGACTGAAAAACAGCTTCTATCTCAAGGCCGTTAGACTGTTAAACAGCCACCACTAACATTGAGTGGCTGCTGCCAACACACTGACTCAACTCCAGCCACTTTAATAATGGAAATTGATGTAAAAATGTATCACTAGCACTTTAAACAATGTCACTTAATATAATATAATGTTTACACACCTTACATTACTCATCTACTGCATCTTTATGTAATACATGTATCACTAGCCACTTTAAACTATGCCACTTTGTTTACATACCCTACATTACTCATATGTGTATATACTGTAGTCGATACCATCCACTGCATCTTGCCTATTCCGTTCTGTACCATCACTCATTCATATATCTTTATGTACATATTCTTTATCCCCTTACACTTGTGTGTATAAGGTAGTAGTTGTGGAATTGTTAGGTTAGATTACTCGTTGGTTATTACTGCATTGTCGGAACTAGAAGCACAAGCATTTCGCTACACTCGCATTAACATCTGCTAACCATGAGTATGTGAAAAATCTAATTTGATTTGATTTGGCACAGTCCCAGGGGCGATGGGCCAGGTGCGTAGCCTGGGTCTTTGAGAAAACCCGGTGCAGATCCTGGTACTCCTCCGGAAAATCCACTTGAAGAGCACAGTCTGGACTTTCCACCATAGTGGTGTTGACAGACACCGCGAGACACCTCCCCTGACACTCATGCGACCAAACCAGCAGTCTCTTCTCGGACCAGGAAATAACCAGGTTATGCAAACTCCACCAGGGGAGACCTTAAAGAATGGGGTGTGTTGGGGTGTCTATAATCAAGAGCGGCATCTGTTCTGAATGAGTGTCATGAGTCAACAAAGAAACAGGAACAGTAATGTGATGTATGAGCCCTGTCCCTATTGGATGATTATCCAGGACTCGAACTGGAATGGGTGACTGTTAGTGAAACCAAAGGAATACATAATGCAGTGGCCAGTGCGCTATCTAAGTGATTCCCGGCAGCTCCGGAATCAATCAGAGCTAACGGAAGTGAAGGGCTAGGGTACTCAGGGAATTTAACAGGAAAACACACTGGTTGATTTGACAGACAAGGAGAGGAGACCTTGCCTCCTACCTGGGTTGGCACAGGAGAATTCCCTGGTTTGTCACCTATTCGCCTCCTAGTGGATAGAGAGCAGGTTGGGGAGAAATGACCCCTTTCTCCACAATAGAAGCAGATGCCCAGATTCCTCCTTCTCATGCCTTGGGAAAACGTGCCGAGCCCACCTCCATCAGCTCTGGCCACAGAGCAAGAGTAGCCATAGGCTCCGATTTCCGCGCAGGTCTTCTTCGGGACCGCAGGAGGTTGTCCAACCGGATCGCCATGCTGATGAGCTGGTCGAATGACAGGTTGTCATCACGGCAGGCAATCTCCAGATGTACCTTCTCCCGCAGTCCGCTGCGGAAAATGGTGGCCAGAGCTAACTCATTCCATCCGGTGGATGGTCCGGAACTCCAGGGTGAACTCCAAGACGGTCCTAGATCCCTGGCGTAGTCGGAGTAGATGCTCACCCTCCTTTCGGCCCTCCACAGGATGATCAAACACCAAGGAGAAGAGAAGGGTGAAGCGCTCGTAGCACTCGACCTCTGGTCCGCCCGTCTCCCAGACAGTGGTGCCCCAGTCCAGAGCCCGTCCAGAGCACGTCAGTGCCGAGATGATGGTGGCAACCCCGTTTCTGCCGGAATCCACCCCGGTGTAGCAAGCGAGGGACAAATCGCAATGTAGAAGAAACCCCTTGCATCTTGCTGGTGTGCTATCAAAGCGCTCTGGGAGGGACAGGGGTATTCTACAGACCGGCTCCGATGGAACGGAGGTAGGTCATGGTGTGGGAGCTGCTACCGGGATCGGTGCTCGAGGGACTGCACACTCACCTCCAAGCACAGGATGGTTGCCGGCACATTGTCCATGGTGATTCCGAGACTGGAAAGACAGTCCTCGTGGTACTGTACTGTCCCTATAATGGTCGCCAGTTCAGCCTTGTCTCCATTTTGCGCGTCAATTATTCTGTCACGCTGGTATGAAGGACTTGGAGACAGGCGCAGGAATACACAATAGGGTTTTTTAATACCCCCAAAACAAGCACGTATACAAAGACACTGGGCTGTACCCAAACAAAAGAGCGAGGGTAAACCTCACTGAATGATACGAGACAATACCCGTAATACACAGTATATAAAGCATGCAGCATAACAGCTGCACCAACGCATAGGTACTAACACGTTCAACGGATCTTCATTGTAAAGGGTTTAAACACTGTTTCCCATGTTTGCTCAATCGCCAAACCCACTGGCTCCATGTCATCTACAAGACCCTGCTGCCAATGACTGGAACGAACTACAAAAATCTCTGAAACTGGAAACACTTGTCTCCCTCACTAGCTTTAAGCACCAACTGTCAGAGCAGCTCACAGATTACTGCACATGTACATAGCCCACCTATAATTTAGCCCAAACAACTACCTCTTTCCCTACTGTATTTAATTAATTAATTAATTTTGCTCCTTTGCACCCCATTATTTGTATTTCTACTTTGCACATTCTTCCACTGCAAATCTACCATTGCAGTGTTTTACTTGCTATATTGTATTGACTTTGCCACCATGGCCTTTTTTTGTCTTTACCTCCCTTATCTCACCTCATTTGCTCACATCGTATATGGACTTGTTTCTACTGTATTATTGACTGTATGTTTGTTTTACTCCATGTGTAACTCTGTGTCGTTGTATGTGTCGAACTGCTTTGCTTTATCTTGGCCAGGTCGCAATTGTAAATGAGAACTTGTCTCAACTTGCCTACCTGGTTAAATAAAGGTGAAATTTAAAAAAAATGTTTTTAGAAAATGAACCATATGCAATTAATGAACATGCACCTGTGGAACAGTCATTAAGATACTAACAGCTTACAGACAGTAGGTAATTAAGGTCACAGTTATGAAAACTTAAGACACTAAAGAGGCCTTTCTACTGAAAAACACCAGAAGAAAGATACCCAGGGTCCCTGCTCTACGTGAACTGCGTGAATGTGCCTTAGGCATGCTGAAAGGAGGCATGAGGACTGCAGATGTGGCCAGGGCAATAAATTTCAATTAAATCAAATTGATTCTTACATCAGCTGATATCTCAAAGTGCTGTACAGAAACCCAGCCTAAACCCCCAAACAGCAAGCAATGCAGGTGTAGAAGCATAGTGGCTAGGAAAAACTCCCTAGAAAGGCCAGAACCTAGGAAGTAACCTAGAGAGGAACCAGGCTATGAGGGGTGGCCAGTCCTCTTCTGGTTGTGCCTGTTGGAGATTATAACAGAACATGGCCAAGGTGATGTCCGTACTGTGAGACGCATAAGACAACGCTACAGGGAGACAGGATGGACAGCTGATCGTCCTCGCAGTGGCGGATCACGTGTAACAACACCTGCACAGGATCGGTAGATCCAAACATCACACCTGCGGGACAGGTACAGGATGGCAACAACAACTGCCCAAGTTACACCAGGAACGCACAGTCCCTCCATCAGTGCTCAGACTGTCCGCAATAGGCTGAGAGAGGCTGGACCGAGGGCTTGTAGGCCTGTTGTAAGGCAGGTCCTCACCAGAAATCACCGGGAACAACGTCGCCTACGGGCACAAACCCACCGTCGCTGGACCAGACAGGACTGGCAAAAAGTGCTCTTCACTGACGAGTCGCGTTTTTGTCTCACCAGGGGTGATGGTCGGATTTGCGTTTATCATTGAAGGAATGAGCGTTACACCGAGGCCTGTACACTGAAGCGTGATTGATTTGGAGGTGGAGGGTCCGTCATGGTCTGGAGCGGTGTGTCACAGCATCATCGGACTGAGCTTTTTGTCATTGCAGGCAATCTCAGTGCTATGCGTTACAGGGAAGACATCCTCCTCCCTCATGTGGTACACCTCCTGCAGGCTCATCCTGACATGACCCTCCAGCATGACAATGCCACCAACCATACTGCTCGTTCTGTGCGGGATTTCCTGCAAGACAGGAATGTCAGTGTTCTGCCATGGCCAGCGAAGAACCCGGATCTCAATCCCATTGAGCACGTCTGGGACCTGTTGGATTGGAGGGTGAGGGCTAGGGCCATTTTCCCCCCCAGAAATGTCCGGGAATTTGCAGGTGCCTTGGTGGAAGAGTGGGGTAACATCTCACAGCAGGAACTGGCAAAGCTGGTGCAGTCCATGCGGAGGAGATGCACTGCAGTACTTAATGCAAATGGTGGCCATACCAGATACTGACTGTTACTTTTAATTTTGATCCCCCATTTGTTCAGGGACACATTATTCCATTTCTGCTAGTCACATGTCTGTGGAACTTGTTCAGTTTATGTCTCAGTTGCTGAATCTTGTTATGTTCATACAATTATTTACGCATGTTAAGTTTGCTGAAAATAAACTCAGTTGACAGTGAGAGGACTTTTCTTTTTTATAACATACTAATCAGGGGAAATGGGAACCAGGTGTGTGTAATCAGACAAGACAGTCCGGGGTTCATGATAAGGAATCTCATTCAGTTAAGCCTTGAAAGGCGGTGACATAGACTTCTGGAACAGATTGAGCATCAGTACCGGGGGGATCCGTGACACCTCCCCCGCCCTCCTTTCGACAAATCTGACCATAACTCCATTTTGCTCTTCCCTTCCTATAGGCAGAAACTCTAACAGGAAGTACCCATGTTAAGGACTATTCAACTCTGGTCTGACCAATTGGAATCCGCGCTTCAAGATTGTTTTGATCTTGCGGACTCAGATATATTCCGGGTAGCCTCCGATAATAACATTGATGAATAAACTGACATGGTGACTGAGTTTATCAGGAAGTGTATAGGAGATGTTGTACCCATTGTAACTATTAAAACCAACCCTAACAAGAAACGATGGATAGATGGCAGCAGTCACGCAAGACTGAAAGCGCGAACCAATGCATTTAACTGTGGCAAGGTGACTGGGAATACAGCATAATACAAACAGTGTAGTTATTTCCTCCGCAAGGATATCAAACAGACAAATCATTAGTATAGAGACTAGGTGGTCGCAATTCAACGGCTCAGACATGAGGCGTGTGTGACAGGGTCTATAGACAATCACAGACTAAAAAAGGATAACAAGTCACATCGTGGACACCAACGCCTTTTCTTCGCCCGCTTCGAGGATAACACAGTACCACCGACGTTGCCTCCGTGGTCTACGTGAGTAAGACATTTACGCTTGTTAACCCTCGCAAGGCTGCTGGCCCAGACATCATCCATCAGAGTATGCGCAGACCAGCAGGCGTGTGTGTTTACAGACATATTCAATCTCTCCCTAGCCCAGTCTGCTGTCCACGCATGCTTCAAGATGGACACCATTGTTCCTGTACCCATGAAAGCAAAGGTAACTAAACTAAATGACTATGGCCCCGTAGCACTCACTTCTGTCATCATAAAGTGCTTTGAGAGACTACTCAAGGATCATATCACCTCTACCTTACCTGTCACATAGACCCATTTCAATTTGCTTACCGCCCCAACAGATCCACAGACGATGCAATTGCCATCGCATTGCACACTGCCCTATCCCATCTGTACAAGAGGAATACCTATGTAAGACTGCTGTTCATTGACTATTGCTCAGCATTCAACACCATAGAACCCTTCAAGCTCATCATGAAGCTTGAGCCCCTGTGTCTGAATCACGCCCTGTGCAACTGGGTCCTGGACTTCCTGACGGGCCGCCCCCAGGTGGTGAAGGTAGGAAACAACACCTCCACTTTGCTGATCCTCAACACTGGGGGCAGCCCATCAGGAAGTCCAGGACCCAGTTGCACAGGGCGTGATTCAGACACAGGGGCTCAAGCTCAGCCACCTCCTGTGCTCCCTGTTCACCCATGACTGTATGGCTATGCACGCCTCCAACTCAATCGTTAAGTTTGCAGACGACACAACAGTAGTGGGCTTCATTACCAACAATGACGAGACAGCCTACAGGGTGGAGGTGAGGGCTCTGGGAGTGTGGTGCTAGGAAAATACCTTCTCATTCAACATCAACAAAATAAAGGAGTTGAGCGTGGACTTCAGGAAACAGCAGAGGGAGCACCCCCCTATCCACATCAACAGGACTGCAGAGTGGAGAAGGTGGAAAGCTTCAAGTTCCTCTGCGTACACATCACTGACAAACTGAAATGTTCCACCCACACAGACAGAGTGGCAAAGAAGGCGCAACAGCGGCTCTTAAATCTTGAAGAAATGTGGCTTGGCACCTAAAACCCTCACAAACTTTTACAAATGCACAATTGAGAGCATCCTGTTGGGCTGTATCCCCACCTGGTACGATAACTGCACCGCCCACAACCGCAGGGCTTTCCAGAGGGTGGTGCAGTCTGCCCAACGCAACACTGCCCTCCAGGACACCAACAGCACCCAATGTCACATGAAGGCAATAAAGATAATCAAGGACAACAACCACCTGAGTCACTGCCTGTTCACCCGCTATCCTCCAGAAGGCGAGGTCAGTACAGGTGCATCAAAGCTGGGACCGAGAGACTGAAAAGCAACTTCTATCTGAAGGCCATCAGACTGTTAAATAGCCATCACTAACACTTTAGAAGCTGCTGCGGCCTATATACATAGACTTAATATCACTGGCCACTTTAATAAATGGAACACAAGTGTCTTTAATCATGTTTACATATTTTGCATTACTCATCTCATATGTATGTACTGTATTAAATTGTATTCTACTGTATCTTAGTTTATGCTGCTCTGTATATTTATATATTGTTAATTCCTTTACTTAGATTGGTGTGTATTGTGTATATGTTGTGAAATTGTTAGATATACTTGTTAGATACTACTGCACTGTCGGAGCTAGGAACACAAGCATTTCGCTACACCTGCAATAACATCTGCTAAACACGTGTATGTGACCAATAACATTTGATTTGATATTTAATTGTGTTTGGTTGTCAAAGCAGCGAAATATCAACATTTGAAGGAGATATATCTTCTGATTGGATAGTTCCATCTCTGCAACTGACTTAGTCTGGATTTATTTCCAGTTTGTCTACAGATTAATAATTTATTGTTGGAGTCATGTCTCCATCTCAACCAAGTTAAATAATAGGAATGAATCTCAATTTTAGTCCTATTTTAGTCCTATTCTTACATTTTTGGTTGAGATGCCCATCAATTAATACTTTTTAGATCAATTGGAATAAAGCCAGTGTATCTATCTACAGCTACCCGATCTACACTGGCATGGATGGAACTATCCAAGCAGAAGATACATCTCCCTCAAATGTTGATATTGGTTGTGTTGAAAACCAAACAAAATTCAATATCTCTTTTGAAATACAATAAATAGCCTTTGAACTTGTCAACAAAATATATGTAGGATTCACGTCTCCAACTCAACCAAAAATAAAAGTTAAAGAATGGGATTATGGAACTATCCAAGCAGTAGATGCATCTCCTTAAATGTTGGTATTTGGTTGTGTTGTCAACCAAACAATTCAAACAATTCAACACTACTTTTGTAATACAGGAAATGTCTAAACATTAAGGCTATCTTACAAACTAACATAACATTCAACCTTAAAATTAGTAACACATCCATGGCCACATTTTGAGGTTACTTTAACTATAAATGTCTTCTTATGTAATCATATAAAGTTTGCGTGTTCAAGATACAGTAGCATGCATAGGTCATCGCAGATCTGCGGAGATATTCACAATTGCTGCAATGATTTGCTCAGAATCTCGAACGCTATTGATCCCTTGCACCATGTACTTTTAATGTAATCTCAACTGCAATCCAGGTCATGTGGTTCTGCTATTAGATGAAGCACAGTGATATCATCTGACATTGTATTCCCATTTTGAATTTTGCTGTGGTTTTAAATGGTTGAAAGAGCAGTGATTCTTTTTTTTCTCTCTGCACTGTGTGTCACGCACCGTGTGTTGACATGCAGGAAGTAAGCCGGTGCCCCAGGGTCTCAAATGCAGTAGTCCGGCCCTGATAAAGACGTATTTGTTAACCAGAAGAGCAACTTGGCTGACAAACATTATTTTTTTCTGTCACTCGGGTCTAGACCCCGACCCGTCAGGGCCCGTCAGGTCTAGGCCTTGCTGTTGTCGGGTCTATTCGGGTTCGGGCTCATTATTCTCGGGCCCGGGTCTGATTGTCCTCGGGTCCGGGTCTCACCTTTTGGACCCGAGAAGACCTCTACTACTGGCTAGCCAAGTCCCTGATACAAAACACTGTTCAGAAGTAAATGGGATGAGGGTTTTATGTTTTGTTTATGTTCTCAGCTATTGATGACCTGGTTAGTGTCAACATGTCTAAGACAGTAAGGGAAAGGGGGATACCTAGTCAGTTGTACAACTGAATGCATTCAACTGAAATGTTTATTCCACATTTAATCCAACCCCTCTGGGGAACAGTGGGTTGGTTGACTGCCTTGCTCAGGGGCAGAACAACAGATTTTTTACCTTGTCAGCTCGGGGATTCGATCCAGCAATCTTTCGGTTACTGGCCCAATGCTCTAACCACTAGGCTACCCGTCGCAAAACTGAACACTCTCCTGTCTTGTCCGAGCAAGGATCAGGATTTTGACATCTGCTACAGAGGTTTGTTTGGGTCAACGCAGCGCGTACCAGACGTGAATGATGGAAGAGATCCAGCCAGAGTTAACATGGCTTAGAGAAAGTAACATCTGCATCTGCCTTGTCTCATGTTTTTTTTTTCTTCTTCCTCTTTCTTTCTTCTTCTGTACCTCTCTTGCCAATCGGTTTAGAGCATCTTTTCCATTTTTGACAGCTGGGCTGAGTTACAGACTGCTTAACGACAGGCCGACAGACAGAAAGACACAGATGGTTCAATTCTCAAGTCCCCCGTCTGCGTGGCAGAGAGGGGCAACAGGAGGAGAATTCACACCCACCGCCCCCACCTCTCCGCCCCTGTAATGACATGCATAGTTTCACATCGTTAACATGGTCATTGTGTCACGCACCATATTTTGTGCCACTAATTTGATTTATTCAAAACATACTTCTTGGAACCCGTGTGAAGGCATGGAAGTTTGTTGAATCCCGTTTTCTGGAGACCAATAAAGGAAATGGGCTCCCTTGCCTTCCCTTGAATGCCTTTCGGGGAGAGGGTGGGCTGCATCGTGCAAGTATGCAGGGACTCAGGGAGGCTCAAGTTTTCAAATTATTTTGCAAATGTTTTAAGGTTTGTTGTCATACCTCATTTTGGGGCGAAAGGGGAGGCCTCATTCTTGTGGTGGAAGATACGGTCATCAGGCCAGTCAAGGCCCCCTCTACTGCTGGGGAGTAGACTACTGTGTGTGTTGAAAAGATGAGCATAGCAGACTGAGAAGGTGTCAGTCCATAGAGAGACAGACAACCCAGCTGACAGGGGTAGACAGGTGGGATATGTTGTGATAACATTGCAGATGGGGGTTTGAGAGGTGTGTGTGTGTGTGTGTGTGTGTGTGTGTGTGTGTGTGTCCTGATACCCTCCTTTCATCTGAGCACCCTGTTGCTGAAGAATCTCACTCAGAGCACAAAGTTAATTGTCTCTTCAACTTCACTAAGAGGTTATCAGGCAGCTGGTGTGCACAGGGTAAATAAGTATATTATGTTCTGTCATACTTTATTTATTTCCATAAAGCAAACAACTCCTTTGTTTTCTCATACATCATCAGTAAGCTAAAGGGAAAAGGGTTTTTAATAGTGCCTTCATAAGTTTGAACATGCTTAACAAAATGTATCAAGATGTCCAAATAGAATTTGCACCTTTTGGATATTTATGAGGGAGATCAAATAAAATCTTATCCTGGGTTATCTTGAATTCAACTGGCATTCCGATTCAGTGGATGCTGTGGAGCAGAGCTCTATAATTGAAGACACATTTGAGAGATGTCTCAACGGCTGCCAAAGAGCTTCACAGACAGCAACACCGGTGCAAGAGAGACCTCTACTGGCATGACCAATTTTGGAACAGCCCCTCGTATTGTTGTTGTACAGATGTCTTCCCTGCTAGCCAGATGGAGTTTATGCCACATACATACCATTCAAATGAAGTCCTTTTGAGGCTTACGACCTGGCTGACCATATTGTCATTATCACAGCTATTCTCTTGGCTCTCTTCTACAAGTAGTAACCCATAAATGAATGTGCATGCCCTATGGCAGAGAGAGGCGTAAGTATACCAACAACTTTAGGCTTGTTTACTACTGTACACGTTATGTCAACATTACATTTGGCATGTGTAACAGCGCAGTGTTCAAAAAAGGTTATTCAATGCTTGTGAATGCTCTGTGTCATCCCAGTGAAGCGTTGATACCCAGTATCCTCCTGCTTTCATCAATGCTCCACAGGTTGGTGGACTACCATCTTGATTTAACGGGCCCTGAGAAGAAGAGGCCTTACTACCGCCATGATAGATTTTTCCTAAAGACAGGACAGGTGGTAGGAGAGGTAGCTCAACTTGTTTTAATGGACAAGCGGAGGGAGAGGGAGGAAGAAAAGGAAAAGGAGAGGAGAGATAAGACAGAAACTTCAGCTTTTTTTTCCCAGGATACTTAGCAGCCTTTCCCTTCATTCCTCCTTTTATGGTTGAGAAAAAAATCCCAGTTGGGTATCAGGAGTGGGAGGCGAGGGAAGATAAAAAGAAAAGAAACACAGCTGAGCAGAAATGATGCCTCAGAAGCTGCCTGGCACTAAGGTATTTAGGCCCTGTGAGAAAATAGATTACAGATGGCTCCTAAAGTTGCAGGGGGAAATGTCTCAAGCCTGGTGCACCTTGTATCCTCTATGGGTGCCAGACAGATGGAATGATACCTTGCTGTTTTCACATTCAAATGCAAGTTGAAATCATAGCACATAACAGTAGTAGACATGGTTCCAAACGTGTCTCATA
Organism: Oncorhynchus gorbuscha; assembly: GCF_021184085.1. Classification (NCBI taxonomy): domain Eukaryota; kingdom Metazoa; phylum Chordata; class Actinopteri; order Salmoniformes; family Salmonidae; genus Oncorhynchus; species Oncorhynchus gorbuscha. The sequence goes on along the minus strand of NC_060185.1, from coordinate 70,673,260 downwards.
GAGGTACATGTTACTCAACGCCTGGAATGGAATATGGAGGGATGGGTACAACTCCATAGTGAATCCAAAAGGATTATAACAAGCTAAAGTTAGAGGACTAGAAATCCAGAAGTAAGGGAATGTATCATACATTCATACATTCCTGCTAAATTGCAGACTATGGTAACCTACTATTATACTATGGTTATAACCTCTGAGACTTTTTGTTAGGCATCTTAAAGTTCGAAAATAACACCACATTCTCTTGTGATTTACTGACCATATGCGAGATTGGAAATTTCTAACAATGAAACATGTTAGCTGTAATATCACGCACTACGTCTTGCCAGGGTAAATACCCAATTGTGCTAAAAGTAGGCCTACGGTAATCTGCGTGAAACGTAGAAAGCACATCTGTCTTCCAGACACACTTGAAGAGTTGGAGGTGTGCTAACATACATCTTGTACAGCAGTAAAGGGAGACTTTCCTCCCCACCAGCTGATGGTTGTAATAACCAGCTCTGTCACTTCACCTTTGCACCCTGTGGCCTGGCTGCCTGACCCCTAGTCACCCCAAAAGTTGGCTGTAAAATAAGCTGCTGTCGCTCGCCAACGAGGGGTCAACGGTGTGTCAATAATCCTCAGTCGAGCCACGAGTCCCCCCCAGCCCCTGTCCTCTTCCTTTGGAGAGCGCTCATTGAAGCTGGACAAAGGGAGCTGCTGAGGGTGAGGGGTTGTGGAGGACTACTTCTTCTTGCACACTCGACATCAACACGAGAACTATCCTCAAATGACTGAGCCACTTGTTTTTCCATAGAAACTGTTGTCACTTCGTGCGATGTCCTTGTGAGTTTTAGATTTAGAATAACATCTTGTTTTGGTAGTGGTGTGTCGCGGAGATGTTCCTGTTCATAGAAGCGTAGTGAGCGTGGGCGTCAGTCTGGCCGTGCAGCCCCTCTCCAAACCCTGACACCTAACCCCTTGTGTGTGTTTACTCACGTCAGCGTTAAACATTTACATATCCTTCTAAACACGGTGTCAAACAACCACATAATTCCACTCTGTTTTGCATTAACAAGCAAACGACAAGTTCCTCTTTTCCTCTGAGAGCAACAGCAAATTCCCCCAAACATCCATAGTAATCAATCTGGTCTAACCAAACATGAGAACATGGATGGATTTTCAGTAAACAACCTTCACCTCGGGTAGGGTGAAACCTCATCTGTAAGATGGTGCAGAATCAAACAGGACTCAACATTTTGGCAATGTTTTCTCTTTCGTAAGCAAGAAACCTCTGAGAAGCCGTATGTCTGTGAGTTGTTAGATCCAGAGTTCAGGAACGAGTGTTTTCTGAGGAGGCACGTAGAGGCATTCCTTACATGGACCCTGTGTACCTATAAAGTGGCCTTTTTACAAGAATCGAACAACTCCCAGACTCAGCCATTTCTATTTATAACCCCTAGGTGAGGACTTAATATTTAGACAAGCAGGTCAGTAGACAAACATTCGTTTCACACATAACAAAATTCTCATTTTTAATGGATATATGCTGGTGTTGAATGTATATAATGTGTTTTCCCTGGTTGTGACCAAGGTCAAAGGTAAATATGCTATTCTGGTAATACCTGTAATGGTGCCATTAATAAACCCAGGTTGGATTCTGCATGGTTGAGTTCTTAACTATTTATTATGTGCAAATTCAACTAGTTTCCAGCTGCCACACATAGTTCATCCTTGGCTACACCTTTACCTTCCAGAACACCTTCAGGTCATCTGACTTCACACATGGCAGCCATTGAATCCTGTTGTGGTTGATATAGAAATGAATCAGGCATCTTTCAACAAAAACAATTTTAGGGGGTAGATCAGCTTTAATATTGCAGATAGGCACACTTAACCAGCATGGCTACCACAGCATTCTGCAGTGATACACCATCCTATCTGGTTTGCACTTTGTGGGACAATCACTTGTTTTCAACAGGACAATGACCCAACACACCTCTAGGCTGTGTAAGGGCTATTTAACCAAGTAGAGTGATGGAGTGATGGAGTGCTGTATCAGTTTACATGGCCTCCACAATCACCCGACCTCAACGCAATTGAGATGGTTTGGGATGAGTTGGGACCACAGAGTGAAGGAAAAGCAGCCAACAAGTGCCCAGCATATGTGGGAACTCCTTCAAGACTGTTGGAAAAGCATTCCAGGTGAAGCTGGTTGAGAGAATGCCAAGAGTGTGCAAAGCTTTTATCAAGGTAAACTGTGGCTACTTTGAAGAATCTAAAATATATTTTGATTTAACACTTTGGTTACTAATGTTTCCATATGCGTTATTTCATAGTTGTCTTCAATGTTATTCTACAATGTAGAAAACAGTAAAAATAAAAACCCTTGAATGAGTAGGTGTCCAAACTTTTGACTGCTACTATATATATACACATCTTTTAAAAATATATGTTCCTTTATTATTTTCCCCCTAAACCTACCATGCCTTCTAATTGGAGTAAACTAAATGGACAAGACCACTTAGGCTTCTACACACACACTTTACAGAGAACGTATTTTACAATAGTTCCCTTGTTTGTTTTTAAACCCATCCTTCAGCTACCATCTATCGCTAAAGCGCATCCAGTTCTATTTTGCCATATATTTTTTAACTGTGCCGTTTCACAAAAGTTCTGAACCTATGTACATTTTACAGGGAGTATATTTTACATGAGTTGTTTTTAATCCCACATCTGGTTAATTGTAAATGGGAGTTAATGTCAGGAATGTTCACCAGGACAAAACATTAGCATGTGTTGTGGTTCTCTGCTCATCAGCTAGAGTCATCATCCGGATTGGCAGAGTAACAACAAAACAGACATTCTCAGGTGTTTTTACTTGTTGATTTACTATGTTCCACCAGTGTGTCTGAAAATAGACAATGACAGGAAAGTGTCCAAATAGGAGAACACTAATACTCATACCAAAATATAGACAATAGACTGTAACAAAGTGGCATATCACACTCCAGTACAGTCATGGTCATGCAGTGGTTACAAGACATTTAAACAATGACAACAGAACGGTGAGGTTGTACGGTTCTCAGCAACAGTTGAGTAGCGAGACAAACAACCAAAAGTTAGGAGTGCCTCCACTGGGTTGAAGAAAAATAGATGGATTTCATAGTCTTCTGACCTCAAGGAGGTTTTTGGTATCCGTCGACAACGTGCCCCCCCTGAGAATACAAAGTAAACTATAGGTGAGTCCGGCCAAAAGGCAATGAACATAAACCACACACACATGGCCTACACAATTTACAGTGAGAATATTCTGGAAAATTCAACATCTGCTCCCTCCCCAAACCTTCATGTAAGGAACAGTATGATGTTTTTATCTCCCTCAAATGTAAGAGTCATAACATGAGTCTGTTCTCTGGTGTGTGAATCAACCATATAATTCATAAAACGGTAAGGCATTTTAGCATGGTCACTTGTCTCATGTCCTATATGTCTCCTCCGGCAGTCCCTATTGCTTCGGCTAACTTCCTCTTCTCTCAGGCTCACTAGAGACTGCAGCCTGCATCATCTGCACTCAATCAGAATAATTATCTCAAAATGTGCACTCCAGAGCTAGTCAAAAGGGAACAAAGCACAGACCACTGGGAAACACCTCCAGTCATTAGTCATCTCATTCCCTTGGTTTGGAAGAGCACCCCGTTGCCTGGAACCCAGCCATGCATAGCACAGACTGACTGAGAAAAGCAGACAGAAATCCATGCCCGAGAATTGAAGGTTCATACGATTCTCCACATCCTAGGCAGTCATATTACTATTGCCATGTCCATTTAGACCAGTGACGCACAACTCCCGTCTGTAGTCAGTCTAAATCCAGCAAGCAAACAAACTCACTGATTGGCAACACACAGCAAGACGCAGCCCCTGAAGACTAGAGATGTGCAACACGCGGCCATTGGTTCGGTCAAAGTTAGTGTAGGCTATGCTTACTTGGTGGGGTGTGAACTGGCTGAAGAGGTCCTCATACAGCTTTCTCCATTTGTCCACCTGGGTTTGCAGGTCAGCCATCTTACCGGATTCCCAAGAGGGCATTCTGCAGAATCGGGAAGGGAAGAGAATACGTTCTCATGGACATGTGGGATTGAGAAAAGCCTGTGTCTGTAACCATTGTTACCAATCACATTAGCTATGTCTGAGAACTGTTATGGGGCCTGTTTTGCTGTGGCACACATAACTGACTGTTAATGGTATGACTGAGGAAGAAAAACTGATCTGAAACAAGTTGTTATAGGTAGAGGCCTCAGGTCACTGAGGACAAATTGCTGTTACCTGTCACAGTGCTGGCTGACTGTGTCCTCTAGGGGGCAGCACAGCATCTGGGTGGTGCTCTCTGAGCTCTTCCTCAGCTCTGCTACCTCCTTCTCCAACCGTTTCACCTGCTGCACCAGAGAGTCCTTCTCCTCTGACAGGCAGTCTTTGAATCTGGAGGTTTCATTCAGAGATTAAATCTGGTGTTATCCACCGTTTGTCTGTGCTAAATAACCAATGACAACAGAGTGATGGTAGAGCATAGCTACCTCTTGACGCAGCACATCCAGTAGCGCTGCTGTTCACACAGCCACTCAAACTGCTCGGCCGTCTCCTGGAGCTTCTTCAGGCTGCACTCGTTCTCCCGCTGCAGTCCCTGCACCTTCCTCTGGTTGGCGCTACGCAGCTCCTCCAGCTCCTGGGTGTTGGCAGCGTAGCCGCACTGAAGCTCTTCCAACTCCAATACCTTACTGTCAGCCGAAGACACATGAGACCCTGAACTTAGGTGCTTAGAAATGTTTCTAATTTGTGGTCTTAAAATCTATTATGCATCATCCCTCCTGAATGTTGCATGAACAGCCAATATATCTAACCAACATGTAACCTCCTGGTCCTTTTAATGTACAAGCAATTATGACAACATACTTCTCCATGATTCCCCAGTTTCTTTCACAGGCAAACGATGAATTTCAGCTTGAGGGTTTGAGCTGAGCTCATGTTAAACTCTCCTTTATCATACCCCTAGTGCAATGCTACCCCTGAAATCACGATGTGATAACGTATTCTGACTGTCAGCCAATTTTCCATACTGGGGATTCAAAGTCAGCAAGTTATAGCACAGCATGCTTAAGGGCACGTGTGTTTTTGCAGACTTAAAAATCACAAATCCAAACGTTTATTTGACGTGTGACAACCTGACTAGTTGGAGATCTGTTCAACGTGTTTTTAAAACAGTTGGGACTGCTTCACTTGGCTCATGTTTGTAGGAGATGGTAATCAAAAGTTAGGAGTTTCATTCATTTTAATGTTTATTTGCTTAGTGCACACCCTTATCTGGAGTGACTTTACTTTTACAGTATGTCCATTTGTACAGCTGGATAAACCATAGCTAAATACTGCTGCCTTTAAAAAAAAAGTATGGTCTTATGTTTTAAACATTAAGGGGGTCTTCGGTTATGCACACACAATAGTACCATTTACTTTCTCCTTCCCACAGTGCATTGCAGTAGACTTACCTGTGCAGCTGCACCTGAAGGTCCTCTGTCAATGCAGCTCTCTGCAGGTCCTCCGTGTACAGCTCTTCCACCAGGCCTTCCAGCTGCACCTCAGAACTTTGCAGGTGCAGTAGCTCCGAGTTGACCTGTTCCAGCTGTAGGCCCAGCAGTGGAGCATCTCTGAAGCTCTCCTCCACCACAAGATGCACCCGTTGCTGCAAGAACACAACCAGATCCTTGGTGAGGGCCACAGTCCACACAAACAGAAACACGTGGGTAAACACAAGGACACAGATGCTGTATGTATTCAGCACATGCTATTGTAAGACTTTCCTCAAAAATGGAAGGAATTTTCATGACATTTCTTCTATAATACTGTTAGTATTCATGTTATCCAGTTGACAAACTCTGGAGATTTTACACATCTTTCCAATAACACCTACAGTGGCTTGCGAAAGTATTCACCCCCTTTGGCATTTTTTCTATTTTGTTGCCTTACAATTCCCCCCCATTTTTTTCAATTGTTTAATTGCCATATTCATTCAATTGTTTAATAATGGATTTAATTGTCCTCCATGGGATGTTCAAAGTTGCAGATATGTTTTTATAACATAACCCTGATCTGTACTTCTCCACAACTTTGTCCCTGACCTGTTTGGAGGGCTCCTTTGTCTTCATGGTGTTGCAGACTCTGGGGCCTTTCAGAACATATATATACTGAGATCATGTGACTGATCATGTGACACTTAAATTGCACACGTGGACTTTATTTAACTAATTATGTGACTTCTGAAGGTAATTGGTTGCACCAGATCTTATTTGGGGGCTTCTTAGCAAAGGGGGCGAATACATATGTGCGCAACACTTTTCAGTTTATTGTTTTAAATAATTTAAAACAAGTTATTTTTTTCATTTCACTTCACCAATTTGGACTATGTTGTGTATGTCCATTACATGAAATACAAATATTTTTAAATGACAGGTTTTAATGCAGCAAAATAGTAAAAATGCCAAGGGGGATGAATACTTTCACAAGGAACAGTGTAGATAAATGTGGCTAGCAAGCCCACACGTGAGAACAGAATTAGGATTTGACAAGGAATGTGCCAAGGCAATTTTGGTTAGCTTAACTAGCATTGGAATGTATTGAGTTTTTTTGTAATTAGGATTCTACATTCTGCCAATTAAAAGTAGAATATTAGAAAGATGTAGAAAATTGCATGACATCTAATCCATGCAATTACACAACATTACATTAGCATGTACACTGTAATTATACTGTAGGTACACAGCTTCAGAGTGACAAGAGCCATCTGTGGTTGACCAGTGAAAAGATAGAAACAACACGTCAGTACCTGTTCATGATGGACCCTGCCGAGCATTTGATCCTGTTTGAACATCAAATCTATGTTGACCTGCTCCTGTTGGCAGAGCTGTGTGGACAGAGCCTCCAGCTCATTCTGCAGGCTCCTCTCTCTCTCCCTGGCCCCCATGCATTCCCTCTCCAGCACTACTGTACCAAAAGAAGACAACGGCCCTGTGACTGGAATTGTTATATTATCCCCACATCAGAGGACAACTTTCCCTTACCTATTCAAATGATTCTGTCACTGTACAGTAGGTTTGGACTTTGAACCCTGTAAAATCATTGGTGCCTGTTATATGGCTTAACTAGGAACAGTGAAATCATGACATCATTCACCCTGAGAATAGCTAACTGTTAGTGTATTGCTGTTCTTCTTGTAGAACTATACTTTAACCATTATGCAATTGATTATGGTGACATGTGTACAGTACATTGCTCAATGACAGGCAGTCTTCTTTGAGTGAATAGCCAACAGACTAATAATCCAAAGTATTTGATCTAAGTCCCCCCAGTCCCATAATGACCCAATAACTACCAATACCTACCTTTTTCATGTGTCAGGCGGTTACATTTAGCCGTCAGGTACTGGATCTGACTGTTGTCTTCATCGCTGTAGCTATGCGCTCTGAAAAATCTCCTCATTCCCGCTTCCCTCGTTCCTTTACTGTGATTCACCTGTATCGTTCAGCTTCCATGACTGTCAGATGCAAAGGAACAAGCCACTGATTTACTAGCTTCTTCTAGTTGCGTGGCACCCTAAAGACAGAGAGAAACTCCTCCCGTTCTCATATGTCAGCGTTAGGCCTTTATCAGTGTTATTGCTATTTCTATGTCACTTTAACATTGAGACACACTTTTTGGTATTTTTCCAATTCCATGTCTTTGGATATACTAAGGATTTAATTTACGATTTTAACCTTACAGGGCCTAGTTTTTACAGGATCCAAAGTTATATGCAAATCTACCTAAATGGTGCCCCTCAGGCTGTGAATGAAATCGAACATGGCAATCGGACAAGTTGTAGCTAGCAGGCACCTTTGGATGCATATCTAAACTACACCCTGGAGCTATATACACTTACATAACTAACCTTCTGGTAAACAACCTTAAAACAGGTACCTTACTCTTTACTTGACATTTATATTTTGGATCTTATATCAGGGGAGTCAAATCCATAAACGTTCCTAAAGAGGAAGTATTTCCTCTGCAGATAATTTCCTCGGATTTGCATTTGTACCATGACTGAACTTGCTATATAATTATCTAGTGACATGTTTGGGGGGGGGGGGGCTGTGAGGTTTTACCCATCTGAACAACCATTGATCCATTTACAGTTCTGAGGCTAATATGAGCACAACAATGGGGACATCACTGCACTGAGTCTGGGGCCTTTAATTAAGAAGTCACAGCTTATGCACGGCCTTGTTTCACATCAGTTCCTTGCCAGGTGGGGGGAGACGAAACATGGCTATTCCTCCTGTTAGTGCTTGACTACCCGCTTCCATGTGTGATGGTTAATGAACATGTCATTCTCTAGCTTATACACGCCAGTGCAGAACGTATCAAAGCAACTGGATAGAATCAATGGTTTGATCCTGTTGCGAGATCTGAAGGTTTCGTAGTCAAGTTAGAACCCAATCATTTAGTCTCTTCAAACATCTCATACCAAATGCAACTAGGAAGTATTAATATTGTAGGAACTTTATGCATAATTCATTCAATGAGAGGATGTTCAAAAAAGGCTTTTATTTAGAAAAGAAAACCCCCATGCTGACCTCTGCCTTCAAAAACAACAGTTGTAGATAGAAAGTGGCAATTGGTCATCTACACAAAGCGTCCTCTAATACCAATAAATAAAATATTCTTCCCGTTGTGTGAAACAACACATCTTTCACAAAAGGGATCAGTTACAAACCCATCCCATGACTGGATTGACCTGATTATGCAGTTTGTGTGTGTTCATTTGTTTGATAGAATGGTATTGAAAGTCTTTGTACATTTCTCAAACTTTCACTAAGCAATACTCAGTCTATAATACTTCAATTGTGGTTCAAAATGCTATAAATAGCCTAACCTGGATGTCCAAAAACTGTAGATATGCCATCAGTGCATTGCTGTAGGCACAAATGTATATTTTATCATTTGTTTTGATGTATGGAAAGTTTAAACTTTACTTACATAAAAGGATAACAAAAACACCAAAAGCCATTTGTTGTAACATTACCTTTGATAATCAAGGTAACAATGATCATTTAAAAAGTTCAGCTAAACTCACAAAAGGTGCCAAAGGGTTTTCATTATGATCACTATCTTCATGGAGGTTGTGGTCTCTGGAAGACTGGAAATAAGAAGTTGACAAACTTACTCACAATCTGAGTGGGACAGAAAGAGATACCGGATGAATCGGTGCTTCCGATTACTTCTGGATTTTTTTTAGATGGATTTCAGTCTTTTTTGGGCCTCTTCCAGAGACCACTTTTCAAAGATAACTGCTCCATCTGCAAAATAAAAACAAAGAGATCTTAAACACGCAACCTTTCCACCCAGCTAAACAGGCCAGTGCACACGGGGTGACGGATGCTTAATACCTTGCTTAGCTACAACTAGTTCAGTTAAATGTAACAGCACACTTCAAATCTCAGGACACAGTCCGCTGACACCTTTAAGTAACAGCAAACTACACTGAGTGAATGTATGATATCAGCACACCCAATGCAAGTATACAATGACCACATTAAAAGTAGTTTAGACCTATACGGCGAATTCATTTCCTTCAGGGAGAGTACAGGAGAACATCTTAGTGCGGATGTACTAAATATAGAACAAAACATGATATGCCTTGGTAAAAACTAGGGTTCATCCACATTTATTTGTGAAATATAACTACAGTGCAGCCTTGGTTTCCAATTACTGGTATTGAAACCAATTGGTCTCTTGGATACCTGGTAAATCTAGGGCTAGCGGTATTAGTGACCAGGTTATAAGTAGCCTAGATCTTAAGTTGGCCACATTTCACGCCGGCTAGCCTTAATCCTGGGCTGTCTGACCAAGGTTTTTGATGACTCTATTCCAAAGAGAAAAGATGACACAGGGTTACAATGACTTCTAGACAATTTTCAAAAGGGGCAGAATATGCTACGCTACGCTAAACAACCAAACACAAGAGGCCTGTATCAAATGAACGTCGGTGAATAGCTGAGTCATTCGAATTTGATCACTGCAATGGGGGACAGTGCATTGGATAATGCATTATATCAATATATGCTGTATCTACCTTCATATTGAATGGTTTCAAGCTGAGAGAAACTCACAGGCGTTCAGCTTTCAATGTGCTCTTCAAAAACAACCTTTACTCCATGCAAAATATCCAGTGCTTCAGCTTCATGTCAGCACTTGGGGGAGACTATCCTCTCGAAACTGACCAGCACACTACTATACACCCACACTCCCAAAGTTACATATCTTTTATCAGTAAGATATCTTTGTCACAGGAAAAAAAGCTTCCAACCTTCAGACAATGGAAAGAAATCCCAAACCGATGGCCAAAGACCCCTTCCAAAGGTCAATCTGAGTCCAGGTGGACATTTTTGCATTTGCACAGATTAGATGGGCAATTATGATCAACAATATTTTATCGCAACACTCAAAAAATAAGCCTGTACAGTACATGAAGGGAGAAGACTCACAAACATGGAGCAAAAAATAAAAGTCAAAATGAAAGTCAGCACATCCACCTGAAGTCAGTCTGACACTCCACATGACAGTTAAAACAGATTATTGCACTGGTTTCGTGTGTCTATGGACGGGCAGTCATATAAATAACAACAAACAATAATTGCAATCATAACAATAATAATAACAATGCTAGTAATAAACAATTCTGACTTAGCCCCCCCCACACCCCAATTTTACCACTGCTGCCAACTAAAGTCGTCGTTTGTGCCGAAGACCAAAAAGAATCCCAGAATGGTTGTGAAGATGACTACATTGCCTGTTAACACAAGCGCACATGCTCCCCAGGCAATCTGTAAACAAACATAAATAATTCAGTCAACATATGTTACAAAATTCTGCATTGCATACTTTCAATCTGTTTGGACTGAGCAAATCACAGCCCTTTTTTAAGTGTTGTTTAGTAACAGATAAGCATTTCTTGTTATTACACAAATGGTAGCCTATAAGATGTAGCCCGACAGTCCTATAAGGAATGGTCCTTATTCCATTTGTGTAACAGCAAAAATATATGCAATTTAGAAAGCAATTACATGTAACAACAAAGCTAACGCAATGTTGTTACTGCACAGGTATGAGGACAAAGTGTTGTCGAACACCCCGTAGCCTACACAAGTAAAATCACCAAGATGTATACTTACAACATCAGCTCTTGCGAAAATGATGGGCAGGCCAAAGGCTGAAACCACTATGCCCGTTGTGAGAAATAATGCCAGCTCTTTGCAGGCGTTGCTGGCCGAGTCTGTGTCGTCAACAATTCTCCGGGAGATGCAGTAAGGGATTGGGGCGAGGATGTAGAAGAAGAGGAGGAACAAGGGCCAGTATTTACTGTGAAGAGAGAAGTTCCCGTCAGTTATGACTTGGAAAATACTTGATGTGGGCAGCATCATATTATAAAACCTTGCAAGGCATTATACAGTACTTGTGCACTTGACATTAACGCATGAAACATGAATATGATGGAGATACTTACTCATACACTGGAAGAGCACATCCTAGCATCAGGAACATGAGGCCAATAGCCCCACCAAAGGACAGGCTGATCAGAGCTAGAAAGGAGAGGGAAATAAACTAAGCAACTGTGTGTGTGTGTTCATGTAATACTAATTCCTTAGGTCAGAATTGATCATCTGACCATGACCCTAATGCTGTAGCTCCAACGAGGAAATAATCATGTGACAAATCAGATGATTTCACATTCAGGGCCTGGCTGGGATGGATTGGGTGAGGGAATGCAGAATATTTTCAGCTATAATAGATGTTTTTTAGAAAGTTGCTAGCTGCTAGTATTAAAGTGTATTAATTTAACTAGTTAGAACATTGATTTGTAAACTTCTGCATGTCATGATGACTTAGCTAGCTAGATGGTTAACTAGATAAAAGGAGGTTTGAGACAACGCACTTGTTAGCGAGGTCTAACGTCAGCTAATTTAGCTTGTCATAATTGCCTAGCCATAACAATACAACATTAGGTTTGGCAGGACAAGGCTAGTTTCTAACGTGTATTTTATCGATTCGTAATTGCATCATGAGCTAGTTAAATGGCCCATCATCAATACCACAACTAGCCAGGTGCTAATCTAGCTACCTAACGTTAACTGTAGCTAGCTAAAGCGTTACTAACTAGAACACCAATCAAGTTATTAGCTAGCTAGTTACAGTGCCTAGTTAACGTCCTTGCTAGTTGACGTTTTATAATTAGTTAGTTATTTATAACGTTACATAGCTAGCAGATAATAAGTCGACATCAAATTAGTTTGCTAGCTAAGGGAGTTAGCTTAACTGGCTAGCACTCAGGCAGTGTTAGGTAGCAGCACACCATGTCAAAGAATAGCTATTTTGCTCGCTATGTTTGATTGACTACATTTGTTGTAATCCAAATAATTTATTATTTAAAAGTAAGACAGCAACTTCCTCACCTTTAATCCCGGCCATTTCTACAGGACATAAACTCGTCACACAGTCCACGACAACAATACACCCTTAACTAGTACGGCATCAAACAGTCCGTGAATTCGATTTCACCCACAGAGCTGTGTCTGTATTTAGCAACACGCATGCGCGGAATCCCATCAGTCAGAAGAACATATAAAATAGATCATCTGACTAATCAATGTGTATGCTGAAACCCACCCTGTATCTAAATACGTTTGCTAATTATGATGTTTGTCTTTTTAAATGCATGCTGGTTCTTCACTTTTTTTATTTAGCCGTTTTTGTGATTCTATCAATCCGGAAGAAACATAATTGTGCCTCCGCTGGCAGTCTGCATGGAGTGAAAGATGGCGAGTGGAGGAGGCACAGTTGCTTCGCTGTGGACAGAAGTGAATCGTTGTGGACAGAATGGAGATTTTACTCGGGCCATCAAAGCTGTCAACAAAAGTAGAGTTTTACTCTTGTTCACATGTTTGTAGCTGTCAAATCTGAATAGATGTTATGTGTTGTTTGAGGGCTGAATGATTACTATCCAGCTGGCTAGCGACCTAACGTTAAGTTACAACTCTTAGCTAAAAAAATAAATATGCAGCTATAATCAAGCTAATCACTAATTAGGTAGTTTTTGTTCAATTACAATTTTCCCCCAATGATCGGAACATAGTGTAGATTTTTATTGAGAACAGTAATAGCATATTTTTACTCTGGGGATAATATTTCAAAATTGTCAGTCACATCTGAGTTGTAAACACAGTGACGTGTCCCAATTAGCTGGCTAGTTAGCTGGCTAGTTAGCTGGCTAGTTAGCTGGCTAGTTAGCTGGCTAGTTAGCTGGCTAGTTAGCTGGCTAGTTAGCTGGCTAGTTAGCTGGCTACACTGTTTTACTCTAGCTATCCTGTGGCTAGCAGCCTTGTATCTGCTGGGAAGTGTGATTCACAGATTTGCACTTTCATTGGAACATTATTGAGTTCTCTATTGCACACCGTAAATTGAGATTTGATTAAGTTATCGTTGGTGGTGACTGACCTGAAGGAAAATTATACTTTTGCATGTAATAACACTAAGGGCCAATCTGCGATTGCAACATCACTTTTTTTATATATATATTTTTTTATAAATACTTTTAGATGAATTATATACACTCCGTGATTCTTGACTAGAACGTATACATGCCTCATAAACTATGAACTGAGCTCAACTGTCATACATCATTAGAACCCACAATAGAAGCTTGTTTTACTCCAATGTTTGTCAACAGTGTAATTGTAAACCAACGTTGTACAGTATATAACCTCAACATGGTTGGAATGATCATTTTTATCTCATGGATGGTGAGTCCTAGCATTTGTAGCTCTGTCTATGAATTTGACAGGTTACATTTCTCCAGCCCCATCATTAAACTCTACTAAAACAGTGGTGGGGTGTATGCTTTGTTACTGTTAACTGCAGTTTGCCCCTTTTAATCTCAATTATTCATTTCTTCCACAGTTTTGCATGAAGTCAAGGAAGATGTGACAGCCCTTCACTGTAAAATAGTATGCCTGCTGCAAAATGGTAGCTTCAAAGAGGCACTGAATGTCATGAACACATATTCAAAAATACTTGGCAGGTATGTTGAATATGACTTGTGACTTTAACAATGTTATACAGTGATAATCTTGTAGCAATGCAAAATCTATAAATTCTTGGTCTGGTTTGAGAAACTCCTGGCTGTACCCTTAGGTCAATGTTTAACACTTTCTTTGTGCTACCTCAGTGAACTCATTGTGTTTGAAAAGGCCTACTGTGAGTACCGGTTGAACAGAGTTGAAAGTGCTCTGAAGACCATTGAAGGTGTTTCAGAACAAACAGACAAGCTCAAAGAACTCTATGGTCAAGTGGTAAGACTTTATGAAAATAAGAAATTACATTAGATGTTGTTTGCACTGCTTGCCTGTCTACCCTTCAGTGGATGATCCTGCCAGCCACAGTAAACTGGCCCAATGTACTGATCCCTGACCTCCCCTTTGTTCTCACCATAGCTGTACCGTATGGAGCGCTATGACGAGTGCAAGGCCGTCTACACGGACCTGATCAGGAACTCCCAGGATGAATACGAAGAGGAGAGGAAGACAAACCTCTCAGCCGTGGTGGCTGCTATGAGCACATGGGAGAAGGCTTCTCCGGTGGGTCTTCTGCACCCAATTAGAACAGACTTCTATTCGTACTGATCTTATGAGACACTTGGTTATTGAAGCCATCTTCCCTGAGTCTCAATTTAACACTGAATAATACATTTAATTCCATCCTGTTTTTGCAGGATGATCTTGGCCTGTCAGAGACTACATATGAGCTGAGCTACAACACTGCCTGTACTCTAATTGGTCAAGGCCAACTCACGGAGGCTATGAACAAACTACAGGAAGCAGAAGGTTAGGACTACAGACAATTGCAATTCTGCATTCTACAGACATGGCCTTAATTTGAAATGCTGTGCGGTAGGTTTTGTCCAGCACTTTTATGGTTAATGTTGACCCATTTTTTGTTTGTCATTTTTTTCAGAGCTTTGTCGTGTTTCCTTGTCTGAGGATTTGGTGAGTGCGCTATGCCTGTGAAATAAGTTCACAATGTCATGGCTGAGCTTACAGATTTAAAAATGTCTTCTTTTTTTCTTCCAAATTGTGAATCGTAATTTACTTGTCTGGTTTGTGCAGGATATAACTGAGGAGGACATTGAGTCAGAGCTGGCCGTTATCCACTCCCAGATGGCCTACGTTATGCAGTTACAGGGTCGGACAGAAGTGGCGCTGCAGCTCTATAACCAAGTCATCAAGCTCAAGTGAGTGTTATTCCAAAGTGGAATCAATTGAGCCATTACATTCATTTGTATGTGCTATTGTAGGCACAGGACGAGAGAGTAGTGGAATCTGTTTTTGTTGAATCCTAGGCCATCGGATGTGGGACTTCTAGCTGTGACTGCTAACAACATCATTACAATTAACAAGGTAGATACACGCATGAACCTTCGCCGTACTGCTAGGAACTACTAAACATTGAAACAGGCTAAGCTGTTATTGACTGTGTTCTCTTATTGTTGAAGCCATGTGGGCTGACGCTGTTACACATGCTTTCTCTCCTGCAGGACCAAAACGTGTTTGACTCTAAGAAGAAGGTGAAACTGACAAATGCTGATGGTGTCGAGTACAAGCTGGCCAAGAAACAGCTGCAAGCCATCGAATTCAACAAAGCCCTGTTGGCTATGTACACTAACCAGGTATCGGATTTGAATGCATTAACTCATTGTTAAAATTATCCTCCCCTCTTTATTCACAGCTTTATTTTGACAATTTCACTACATACGGATGTCAAATCAAAATCAAATCAAATGTTATTTGCCACATGCGCTAAATACAACAAGTGTAGACTTTACCATGAAATGCTTACTTACGAGCACCTTCCCAACAATGCAGTTAAAAAGTATGAAAATTGACAAATATTTCAAAAGAAAATAGTAACTAAATAAAATAACACGGCTATATTACAAGGAGTACTGAGTCATTGTACTGGGGTACGAGGTAGTTCGGGTGATTGAGGTAATATGTACATATAGATTTGGTTAGGTGATTGATTGAAGTACATATAGGTAGGGGGTGAAAAGCAGAATGTCCGGGTAGCCGTTTAATTAACTGTTCAGCAGTCTTATGGCTTTGGGGTTGAAGCCGTTCAGGAGCCTTTTGGTCCCAGACCAGGGAGAATGGTGAACAGGTTAGACTGGGAATCTCAACGGTCATTGCTGAGTTGTTACGGGCACCCCACAGGCGGACCAGTGCAGAAAGCTGTCGTCAGGCCTCCAGTCCCAGAACCCAGGCCACCCGCGTCCCGTTCTGATCCAGGTGGCTCAGCTGTGCAGAGAGAAGCAACACTCCAAGGCCATGGAGCTGCTTCAGGTACTTCCTGTTGACCATAGCCTAACTTGAGATACGTGTAGTTGATGTATGAATACATAAATATCCATTGAAAGCTCTTCTATGTATAATGCTAGATGTGTGTGTTTCTGTTTTAAAGTGTTTCGCAGACCAGCACCCAGAGAGTGCATCTGGTATCAAATTAACAATGGCACAACTCTATTTGACTCAAGGTAAGGTTGTCTTTCCCTATCCCAATTTTGTTTTGTTTTTTTGCTCGGTAACAAGCAGAAAATAGGCCTATATTTTTTATAATTGAACCTTTCTTTAACTAGGCAAGTCAGTTGAGAACAAATTCGTATTTACAATGATGGCCAACAGGGAACAACTGCCTTGTTCATGGGCAGAACGGCATATTTTTACCTTGTCAGCTCGGGGATTTGATCCAGCAACCTTTTGGTTACTGGCCCAACGCTCTAACCACTAGGCTACCTGCCGCCTATTGAAGATGATAAATTAGATTAGTGCTTAACAGTATAATTACTCATTGATACCTAGTGCTGTGCTATCATGTCATTTGATGAACAAGTGACTCCTGTTCTGTCAGAATTCAGGTGTTTGTGCACCTGACCGAGTATAAATAAACCTTCATTGGTGTCTTCTCCAAAGGTCACGTTACCAAAGCATGTGACATCTTGAGGTCGATCGACGATTTCAAGCACAAACAAGGGATGGTTAGTTGTTACACTTCTATTATTCTACATCTAATCATAGATTAAAAATGTTCTGAATGAATATTACATCATAACACTCCTGCTAACAAATTGAAATTGTTTCACAGATCTCAGCTCTGGTAACGATGTACAACCACGAAGAGGACATTGACAGCGCAATTGATGTCTTCAGCCAAGCTATTCAGCACTACCAATCTGAACAGGTATTAGTCAACAAGCACATTATAAAGAAGTCAATGTAACTTTTTTTAAATACTGGAGTGTGTGTGTTGCTCTTTGTTTCTATAGTAACACTGCATTGTCCACTATTCCACTTTGTCTTCCTCCATCCCAGCCTGGTTCCTCTATTCACCTGGCACTCGTTCGAGAGGCCGCCGATTTCAAGCTGAAGTATGGACGGAAAAAGGAAGCCATCAGTGACCTGGAACAACTGTGGAAGTGAGTGATGCTCTTAACGATTGTTCTGTTTCTACTGTTGTTCTGCAGTGGTGATGCTGGTGTATGTCCTGCTTGCTCTACGTGTGGTATTCAGTGTAACAACTCATCCATAATCTTGTTCCACAGGCAAAACACCAATGACATCCACACTTTGGCACAACTCATCTCTGCCTATTCTTTGGTCGATCAAGATAAAGCCAAGTCGTATCCTTTTTTTCTCCTCTCTGTATCTGAAACTACACATAAATAATAACTTTATTTGGAACGAATGCTTGCAATTGATCCAGCAGTCCATGCCATTGCCACTATCATAGACATTGCCGTTCTGAAAGTTGTGCTACCTCTGATTTGGTCCAGTTCTCATTCACAGTCAAGGTGATTTTACCAGGGATATCATAAAGTGCCTAGAACTGTTTAGTGAATGGAAAAGCATATTTTATTATGTCCTTAGTCCTTTGTCCCAGCCTCAGCAAGCACCTCCCTTCCCTTGAAAGCATGTCGTTTAACGTGGACGTAGATGAGCTGGAGAACTCTCATGGCGCCAACTACGTCAGAAAGAAGGCCGCTATAAAGTACCGGGAGACAACCTTCCCAAAGAACAAGGGTAAGGAGACCTAATGCTTTTAATTAAAGGCTGTGTTAATTAAGCTGCGTAATACCTGTTTTATACATAGGCTTTCACTGTCAATATTATCTCTCCACAGCCAGGGGGATGTTAAAAAGAAGAGGAAGAAAAAGAAGGGTATGTCCTCACAACACAACTTGCAACATATGTGAATATCTTATCAACGTCCATGGGATCGGTGAAAATTGGGGGGCAAAGGGGCAGATCCTTGAGAGGTTTATAAAGTCAACATCTCTGATGGGGAATTGCTATTGTTCTCTCGCCTCTGTTTAGGAAAATTGCCCAAGAACTACGACCAAACAGCAAACCCTGACCAGGAGAGATGGCTACCCATGAGAGAGCGCACTTACTACCGGGGCAGGAAGAAGGGCAAGAAGAAGGAACAAGTGGGTAAAGGCACGCAGGGGGCCACGTCAGGAGCCGCGTCCGACCTGTGAGTAACGCATCCTTGTCTCTTTCATTAGCTCTAAAAAGGTATATGAATCTAATAGTTAAACATTTAATACATCTGTCTGACTCCAGATTCATTCAGTTGGCTCCCTTTTTCATGCAGTGTGTTGCATTTGGCTGGTAACCACTTCATTTTGCTGTGTTTCCAGGGATGCCAGTAAGACAGCCAACAGTCCCCCCACCTCCCCCCGGCCAGGGTCAGCCCAAGCCTCTGCCTCCACCTCGGCCCCCGCTGCCAGCAACGTTGTCCCTCCGCGACAGCAGAAGCCTGCCACTGCAGGGCCAGGGGCCCGCAAGAAGGCTCCTCAGAAGAAGAAAAAGGGAGGCAAGGGTGGCTGGTAGCCTGGAGAACGTTGCAGATATTGAGCAACACATTGGTGACCACCACCACCACATGGCCCGGAACTCACAGAATCATGAGCTATGTCATTTTTTAAAGTTGGTTATAACATTTTTTTAAATATTTACCAAACAAATAATGGTATCCAATTTCTTGTTGTTGAATAAGTTGCAATACATTTAGTAAAAGGCCCCAATGCTTTGTTCACGGTTAGGTTTTATTTTAAGATGCAGAAACAAATGTCTAAAGAGACCTTGTTTGTGTTGTAGACAAGAGGGGTCTTACTAGTTTGTAATGCATATCTTCTGTGCAGAAAAAAATGACTTTTTTCTCTTCTCCCTGAGCCTGAGTATTTGAACACGGTTCCTTGACCGTGAACTAATTTCCTTGACTTGCCCACTCAATTTCAATCACTTGACCTTATTTTCAACCAAAGAGGCAAGCTGTGTCTGTCAAAGTTAAAGTATATTTATTTTTAAATCCCTGCATCGTTTTCGGCTTAAAGTAAAAAGTCTGTTTTTAAACGTAGACTCAGCGATATGATGCAGAAAGTACACAGCAAAGTGGGTCAATTTCTGCAACAACTAAGAGCGTTGAAGCACATTGCTCAACTTCTCTGCTGTTTTGGTCCCTTACCTACCACGCTGTAACAGCGTGAAGTGAACCCGTGCACAGATACTGTGTGAGAGCGAAGTGTTGCATCTTGCTCATCTCTATCGGTGGTGCTGCTCATTGCAATGTAATTTTGCTGAGTCTACCTTTTTTAAATTATTGGCTAGCAGTACATAATTAGGACATTGTTTTAGGAACTGTTTACAATGATGGAAGCAAACTATTTTTGCCAAAATGTGTGTCCCATTGTTGTCTTAATAAATAGGCTTCCTTAAAAACTGACAAACTGATGTTGTTTTCTTGTGGGTTTTTTTTAAACTTTCGCTTTGGAAAGTCTGTTATCTGGATTTATGGTCATGGAACATCTCGTCCGCATTGTATGCAGTGTGCCCTCTTTAATATCAAGCGCCGCCTGCTGGATTTACTATGGAAATGCAAAGCAGAATCGATCATTCGGATGCAATTATGCATCATTGGTGTTGCACATTTTCTGTTCCTTTCCATTCTGTCATTGAAGTCGTTTTTCAGTCTTACATTTGAAATTGTGACGCTACATTCCCCCACTCCCCAGCCAAGACATGTTAAATAGTGTTGACTAGATAGTATACAGTTTGTCAGAATTGACTTTTCGTAGCAGGTTATGAGAATTAGGTTACATTTGGGAAAAGGGTTAGGTTCGGCTGAAATCCACACAAAATCATTTTTTGACGGAAATTTGAGATTGAGCTGTATCCCATCTAGCCATGACAATGTTATGCGCAAAGTAAGTGTGCATAGGGTGATTTCTCTACATGTCAATCAAATTGATGAGCCGAAATGAGAGGATTAATTAAACATTGACTGTATATGAAGGGATTAAGTCACCGCGGACAGGATAGCAAGTTTGTGTAATGTAGCAAAAACTGGCTAAATAGTTGAATATTAGATTTTTAAAAATGTGTTATACTATATCTATATCTCCATATATTCTAGATCCTGCTATCATATTTTCTTGTCTGGTACTTCCTTCCTGTGTGCTCCTAAACGCCCGGATATCCCCTATCGCGTTGAGGTAGTTTGACTAATCCACTTGTTGTAACGATAACCAAAGACATTTAGAACCAGGCTGTGACCGGGGATGCAAACGTCCAGATAATAACCATTATCACGATGTATAAAGACATGTGAAGCAGGTATTTCAAGATTTCGCAAAATTGTTTCTAACATGCCTGGTGTCAGAGAAGCTGCGGTCGTAGGTTTTACTCTCGCAGTAACCGGAGGAGTTGGGTATGTCATCTGGACTTTTGTGTCTTCGGGGGTAAAGGCAAAGAAGGCGAAGCCAAAGCCAGAGCAAGAACCAGAGAAAATAGAAAAGGACACTAGAAATGAAACTGCACAAAAAGTACCAGAACGCGCAAAACAAACACCAACAGTCGTAGTAACAGAGGTAGGCTACTTTTTGTTCATCTTGTGCTTGTAAAATATTTATTTTTGATACCTCAGGGATTATGAGGCACGCCTACAGGACGGATGTTTGTGGTTGCTAGTGGAAATAACCTCACCGCAAATTGCCTCGATTTTGGTTGTCTAAATGGGATTCTTGGGACGTCCCAATTCTGACGTTAGCCCATTTGAAGTTGAAACGTTAAGGGTTGTGGTAAGGGTAAGAGTTAAGGTTCAGAGGGCGTTTTTACTTAGTTATAATGAATTCTTATCACTTTACAAGATCCCTGTAACACCTAAAGATTTTGCAATTGTTTTAAGATGACATTCCCTCAGGTGTTGCTTTATTATTCAGGAACGTGTCGAGACCTGACCCTCGGAAACGACCTTCCATTAACCCTGTTGACTCATCAGTATGAACGATTTGTGGTCCATACAACAATAGAGCGATACGAACCTTGTTTTAGCAGGATGTTGTATCCTGTACCTTATGTTATGCCTTATTGGAACGGTTTTATTGATAATATCTGTTGGAAAAAAGTTTGGATGTTGCCAAACACTTACCTAAAGGAAGTTTCCTTTAAAATTATTCATAAATATTGTCCTGCCAACCACTATATGAAGACGTTTAAGAAAAACAAACTCAAATTGTGCCTTTTGTAATGACCATCCAGAAACGGTGTGGCATCTTTTTTGGCATTGTATTCATGTAAGGAAACTGTGGCAAGACATCAGGAGATTTATAATTGAACACATTTATGAAGATCTTACACTATTGTGACGAGATGTACTGCTTGGATTCTTTACCTATGATAGAAATAAGTTGAAACAATTTTATGTAATTCATTTCATTATTCTTTTGGGCAAATGTCATAATCACAAATGTAAATTTCCAAACAAAACACATTTTCTTACCTTACAAAAATAAATTGAACTATATTTTAAGACAATTAATTACTCTACTAACAAAAAATCTGTTATAATTCTAAGTGTATGTATGTCCCTTATGGTCCGTGTGTAATGTGATATTGTACCCCCTAGCCACGCCCCTAGCCCAATTGTTGTTTGTGTATTATTCATATATACTTGTGTTCCTCCCATGTACTTCCTGTATTGATTTGTTGTTAATAAAAATAAAAGATAGCACTTAAGGTTAGGGTTTAAGGTAGCGACGTCCCAAATGTGCCAAAATTGCACTAACCCTAGATTTGAAAGAACTTTACAATTTCTATTGTGAAACTAGTGTCATATGTCTGTCGTTTATAAATATGTAATAAGTAAGCACTCCGATATAGCTTCTTTTCTGTGACAGATTAGTCACTGGAGTGGCTGAAACAACTATTGTCGCTTGGTCAGCTTGACATTATAATAATGTTGCCAGACTGTATCATCATACAGTGGTAACCTGGCCCTATAGTCTATTCTCAGGCAGTGGGTCAGCTTGTACTGACCACATGATGTGACAGTTCAGTTCAGTCTCATTGACTTCTGTAGGCCTATGCCATAAAAGGCTGAAGTAAAGATAAAGCAAGAAACATGATTGTTTTTGGCCTAAATTATTCCACTATTCACAAATTTGATTGGTCACATGCGCCAAATACAACAGGTGTAGACTTTACAGTGAAATGCTTATTTATGACATTCCCAACAGTGCAGAGTTAAAAAGTAAGACAAATATTTTCTGAAGGAAAAGGTAACACAATATAAACAATAACGAGGCTATATACAAAGTGTACCAGTACCGAGTCAATGTGCAGGGGTACGAGGTAGTTGAGGTAATACAGTATGTGGATGTATGTAGGGGTAAAAGTGACTCGGCAATCAGGATATATAATAAACAGGTTAGCAGCTGTGTGTGTTAGTGTCAGTGTAGTATGTGTTAGTGTGTGGGTAGACATTTGCAAGATTCTAGAATGTCCCAGTATCATGGTTTTAATTAACATTAACTCATTACTCTGGATCAGTACTTGCAGATAATACTTCCACATGAGTGACATTTTTGCCTTTATATACTTTATCTTTGCTTATGGGTTAGCAGCCATAGAGATGTGTGGATGATTCTAGTGCCCAAAAGCATGTTTTAGAATGGACATCGCCATTGAGGAATTTTGCCGTTTTGAAGTAGTCAACTTGGTGGGACTTCCAATGGCTTAAGGAAGGAATAACTCAATTATACTTGTGAGCAAGTATGGTGGCAGTAAATCGCCAACCTTGGCTTTATACCTGTTCAAATAACACACTCCAGGTGGCAGTGTGCACCCTTTCAGTTTGTTTACCAACTTATAGAAGTAGTAGAATAAGAAGAAATCGTCTACTTCAAAATGGAGATGGTCTCAATGGCACTTCCTGTGCTCTCATTGATGCCATAATGAGACAGATACAACATTGTGATCTCTATACATCTGGATGGTTACATCTGATGTCTCTTTGTTATTACGTGTCCTCCTAGGTGAAGCCCACAGGAAAGCAAGTCCTGGTGCTTGGCCTTGAAGGGTCAGGGAAGACCAGCCTGCTGCACTGCTTTGCCACGGGGAGTCTGGAGCAGGATGTGACCCCAACACAGGGCTTTAACGCTGTGTCCATCAATAGGGAGGACCTGCAGATCGAGTTCCTAGAAAGTGAATGCAACCTGCACATAACAATGATGAGAGTACAGAAAGTGTTAATTATCTGGATGACCATGATAAGAAGAAATGGGTCTCATTAGTGGAGACCTTAATTCAAACTGTTAAATATGAAAAATGTCAAATGAGTTCATCATTCAATATGCATTCATAGTATTTTCTTGTTTCACAAATGTACAAAAATGACTTCTATGATACCTTGTGGTGAAGAAATTAAATAAAAAAACATGGCATATTTTGCAGTTGGCGGCACAGAGAACCTGCAGCCCTATTGGAAGAGGTACATGTGCAAGGCTATGGTGCTGGTGTTTGTGGTGGACTCCTCAGACGCCGCCCAGTTCCCTTTGGCTAAGAAGCATCTCCACGAGCTACTCGAAACCGACCTTTACCTTCCCTTAGTGGTACTAGCCAACAAGCAGGTGAGACTGACATAAGACTCCCATCTCAAGTGTCATTCCTTGATTCATCATGTCCTCTCTCCTGGCCTCCTTCTCAAAACGCATTGAAAACCCAAAGGGGCGTAACCCTAGAACTTCTCCTTCAATGCATTTTATGAACGAGATAAGCAGAAAGGACATGAGGAATCGAGGGAAGACAATTCAGAAAGGGCAAAGGGTTGCATCTCAATAGTCTTGTGGGCATTTCCTTTCCTCGTCGCCTCTTTTTTTTCCTTGCCTATGAGATACTGCACCTGCTCCAGTGTCTTACCTCTGGTTTGTTCCGGTTATTCCTCCATCTCCAGGATAACCAAGGGGCCTGCAGTATCACAACGCTCCATGAAGCCCTGTCCCTGGAGGAAGTGGGGGACCAGCGCAAGCTCTTCCTCATTGGCACCCATGTCAGGAAGGGGGACACAGAGGTGAACTCTGCTGTGCAGGACGCACGGGACCTGATCATTCAAATGGTGCAGGATGGTAGATAGACTCACCATCTAGTCATCAGATACAGATGTAGGATCTTAATTTGATCACTATTTTGTTGCTGAGAATCTTCCTGCAGAGCAGGAAATGCACATTTGTAGTGCATTTGCATTTTAAAAAGGCTTATAAAGTTGGGAATTTCCACTTGAAATGTTTGACTTGATTTTCCCTAATGAAAAATATCAACTTCCTATAAAAATGTATAATTATAATCCACATAATAATTAATATTTCCTGTTGCTGCAGGATTATTTTCCTGCTGTAGCAAACTGGCTCAAATTAAGATTCTACATCTGTATGAATGACCCGCTGACTGAGAGGGGATATCTTACTTTAATTTTACCCCTGTTTTTGCTTGCCGTCATTTGTTTTGATAGCACTAGTTACAAGCTCTATTGACAGACACCATGATAGTGAAAGGCCTCATTCACATCTGTAGAATGATGATGATTCCAGAGAAGCCAAAAGCAGACAACGTGCTTATGGTCAAACTCATTTACTGGCAATTACATTAATTCATTAATTGATGATCATTTACTTGTTTTTCACATTCAGACACAATATTTCAAGGATGGTCTCAACATCCTTACCTATAGGGATTTAATTGATATTGCTTTGTGGTCATCAAAGATCTTCTCTTAGTGCTATCTACAACTGTTGAGAACAATGTATGTTACATGTTTAGAGTCAGTGCTGCTAGGTAGTATGTTGAAGACTCTTTCAAGGTACATAGAATTATTTTTGTTATTTTGCATAATAAAAGTTAAGTATTGACTATATCGTCTTGAAGGGGAACTTGCTACATAGTTATATTTTCTTAAAACCAATTTGATTGTTGTGTAACCAAAGCAATCCATCCACATATTTATTTGAAGCATTTTAAAAATGCCAAAGTACAATTTTTCATGTGTCTAGGCATGTTTATTTGGCTAACAATGTTTTGCCTTGGACTTAATTGAAGCTTTTACAGGAATAACTCTAAATATAAGCACAAAAAGTGCTTCTTGTTTTCATGTTTAACACTGGTAAAACTACTGGTATAATCTTGAGAAATAAGCTGGTTTGAAGTGCACTACTGAACAATTAATTTGTATGCCATGACTACAACAGACCTCCAAACCATTTCTGTCATTTAAGCATAAAAAAAACTCATTTTTTGCAACTATTTTTCTGTTTTGTCACACCTGGTGATGTAAATAAAAACCCTTGTTGTAAATGTCGGTGTGGCTCAAAGTTTTGTATATAGGCTTTGACATATAACTTATTTTTGGAGTTAATGTACAGCTAACCATAAATACTTCAGTCATTCTTTGACCTCATATCACTTTGAATTTGACATCCTTTATTGGAAGTCTTGAGAGAGAAGATCGGCTCACTCCGGTTTCAACCTGCCACACTCAAGTACAGTTGAAGTGGGAAGTTTACATACACTTAGGTTGGAGTCATTAAAACTAGTTATTCAACAACTCCACTTTTTTTTTAACAAACTATAGTTTGGCAAGTCGGTTAGGACAATCTACTTTGTGCATTACACAAGTAATTCTTCCAACAATTGTTTACAGACAGATTATTTCACTTAGAATTCACTGTATCACAATTCCAGTGGGTCAGAAGTTTACATACACTAAGTTGACTGCCTTTTAAAAAGGTTGGACAATTCCAGAAAATAATGTAATGGCTTTAGAAGCTTCTGATAGGCTAATTAACATCATTTGAGTCAATTGGAGGTGTACCTGTGGATGTATTTCAAGGCCTACCTTCAAACTCAGTGCCTCTTTGCTTGACATCATGGGAAAATCCAAAGAAATCAGCCAAAAAATTGTAGTCCTCCACAAGTCTGATTAATCCTTGGGAGCAATTTCCAAACGCCTGAAGATACCATATTCATCTATACAAACTGTTTGGCCATAATGACCATCGTTATGTTTGAAGGAAAAAGGGGGAGGCTTGCAAGTCGAAGAACACCATCCCAACCGTGAAGCACGGGGGTGGCAGCATCATGTTGTGGGGGTGGGTGGACTGGTGCACTTCACAAAATAGATGGCATCATGAGGCTGGAAATTATGTGGATATATTGAAGCAACATCTCCAGACATCAGACAAGTTAAAGCTAGGTCGCAAATTGTTCTTCCAAATGGACAATGACCCCATGCATACTTCCAAAGTTGTGGCAAACTGCCTTAAGGACAACAAAGTCAAGGTATTGGAGTGGCCATCACAAAGCCCTGACCTCAATCCTATAGAAAATTTGTGGGCAGAACCCGAAAAAGCATGTGCGAGCAAGGAGGCCTAAAAGCCTGACTCAGTTACACCAGCTCTGTCAGGAGGAATGTGCCAAAATTCACCAAACTTATTGTGGGAAGCTTGTGGAAGGCTACCCGAAACGTTTGACCCAAGTTAAACAATTTAAAGGCAATGCTACCAAATACTAATTGAGTGTATGTAAACTTCTCACCTACTGGGAATGTGATGAAAGAAAGAAATGCTGAAAGACATTATTCTCTACTATTATTCTGACATTTCATTTTCTTAAAATAAAGTGGTGATCCTAACTGACCTAACACAGGGAATTTTTACTACGATTAAATGTCAGGAATTGTGAAAAACTAAGTTTAAATGTATTTGGCTAAGGTGTATGTAAACTTCCGACTTCAACTGTACTTCAGTCCTGCCATGTGACTTCTAATGTCATATCAACAACACAGACCATTGTGATCCAGCAGGTGAACTCAACCTGGTGCATTATAAAGCCTTTCCATCAGGCAAACAAGGTATCTGGAAAAACAGCTACGTTTGACGGGGCATGTTGTCCAAATGCGCATGCTGATCATTATGTTATCCAAAATGTTCTTGGATGGAGAATTTCCCTTTCTTTTAATCATAAGGGCATAAACCCAAATTAATAGTATTCTCCAAACAATTTTCTCTTTTGTGGGATTTTAATACCGATCTCGTCCATCAGGGAATTCTTTATGAATTCCCTGATGAAACTGAAAGCAAGATACAATAACTACTACGTTGTTATTGATTTTCTTTGTATTGTGAGGATAAAGTGGAACAGGTGATAATGAACTGAAACATTCTTGTAGGATCCTGGAACTGGCACAACACAAAGAGTCCAAAACACTGGGGGTCACAACACCTTGGTAAGTAGGCTACATTCATAGTGAACATGTTTGAGCTATTTTCCCTATTGAATTTCACACCTTGAAAGTCTATTTTGTCATTGATCCAATGCTTACTCGTGGCAACCAGGAGTCGAGCCCCTGTCTTACTCAGCGCTGGAAGCAGTTCCAGCAGAAATAAGCCAATACCTACCTAAGCACTAAAGATACTTCTCAGCATGGGAGAAACACCTAAGGGAATTGTATACTAATTACACCCAGGCTGAACATTATTGATGACTCCATCAAAAGTATGAGCCAACTGTTGTAAGAAGAAAAGCATTTAAGTGCTCCATACATTACCAAATGATTGTGCAGTGTCACTACACAATTGTGAAAATGCCTGCTAAGTCTAAATATTGGTCTGTCCTAAAAGCTTGCATCAGATACAGGAGATTTGGCTCTGAGCTCCTATCAAGTGCAGGAAATACTCCTCCCAAATGAAAAGTGACATACACACATCCACACATTCATGCTACCACACACTACAACTGCTGCTACCAGACTCCTGTTAGGATTGCTAAATACTGCACAATTTAAACACTTGCCCCCCCCAATCCCCCCTTCCACGAAACAAGTGTACATTCTGGACTATAAATTGTGCCTTCCTGTATTATACTTATGCTAAAATGTTTATTCTATTCTACTGAGCAACTTACTTTATGTTCGTATTCTTATCATTGATTATTTCTTATTGTTGCTGCATTGTCCAGAAGGAACCTGCAAGTAATCATTTCGCTGGATGTTGTATACCATGTGTATCCAATACATACGACTAAAAAAAACATGAAACTTGAAAATGATGTTCAGGCTATTTGCCAATTTCCTGCATCCTCATTGGAGGTGACTGCTCCAGATACAGTACATCCATTCGAATTAAGGAGATATCTGTTGGTCAGGTTCAGAACCTGTATTAGATTACCTACTTACTTTTTTGTTTCTCAGCTATCAAGCTAAATCTGTAAGGAACATTAGACCAATAATTCAATCAAAGTTATTTTCAGGAAGCCCTGCCTTGTTAAATAAGCCATTCATTGAATTGAAAAGGCAACAATTGCCAGTAAGTGAGATTGAATGGCCAGTGTGGCCACAGTCAAGCTGATATCATTGTTTCTGTGCTCATTGAATTCATGTCTTAATGTGCTGCAGAAAAAACGTATTCTCAAGTGTTCCAAGTGGTTGTAGTTGCACCACATTACGTTGCCTGGCTACCCAGACTCCTTGCTCCGGACAAACGCTACACTATGCCCATGGACGTTCGTTTCCTCTCTGCAATGAGTCTGGATCTGAGTACCTCCCGACTCTTCACAAAATTCAAACACATTTGTGGCCATCTGATTGGTCCAGAAACCAATGGGTTTGGCTACAGCCAGAACACACGTGAGTTAATTGTGATTGGTCCAATCGCTGATGACTTTGTTTCGTACAACGCCCCTCGTGCCCCTCGTCACCACATATGACTTCAATGATGGCAGTCTCAGACTAAAGTATGTAGCCAGAACGACAGAGCAGTGGAATAATTTAGTGTGAGTCGTCAGACTACCACATAAACCTACTAGATAATTGGAGACAAATATTTGATATTCTTCAAATGTGCAGTTTATGACTAAACTATTAAGTCTAAATGAGATTACAGAAAAAGTTAATTTAGTTCCCTGGGTGCTGCCTGTAGGCAAGAGAGGTGGGCATGTCACCCTCACAATGTGTCATAATCCATATCTCGATAAACAATAAAACTATTTACTGACATGTTGATCAGGGTCAACAGAGTCAGATCTGTCTATTCACCCCTCTAAAACACTTGCATCATTAGTGATGCATTTAACCCTTCCATTTGTCCATTGAAAGAGGAGGTTATGTATTATCACTCTGGCATGATGTGACATCCTTTAGCCCAAAGACATGGACAGTAAGTGCTCATATTTTGTTATTCGAAAACATAATGTTAACTTTCACTGCTATGCGGATGACACACAGCTGTACATTTCAATGAAACACGGTGAAGCCCCAAAATTGCCCTTGCTAGAAGCATGTGTTTCAGACATAAGGAAGTGGATGGCTGCAAACTTTCTACTTTTAAACTCGGACAAAACAGAGATGATTGTTCTAGGTCCCAAGAAACAAAGAGATCTTCTGTTGAATCTGACAATTCATCTTAATGGTTGTACAGTCGTCTCAAATAAAACTGTGAAGGACCTCGGCGTTACTCTGGACCCAGATCTCTCTTTTGAAGAACATATCAAGACCATTTCAAGGACAGCTTTTTTCCATCTACGTAACATTGCAAAAATCAGAAACTTTCTGTCCAAAAATGATGCAGAAAAATTAATCCATGCTTTTGTCACTTCTAGGTTAGACTACTGCAATGCTCTACTTTCCGGCTACCCGGATAAAGCACTAAATAAACTTCAGTTGGTGCTAAATACGGCTGCTAGAATCCTGACTAGAACCAAAAGAATTGATCATATTACTCCAGTGCTAGCCTCTCTACACTGGCTTCCTGTCAAAGCAAGGGCTGATTTCAAGGTTTTACTGCTAAACCACAAAGCATTACATGGGCTTGCTCCTACCTATCTCTCTGATTTGGTCCTGCCGTACATACCTACACGTACGCTATGGTCACAAGACGCAGGCCTCCTAATTGTCCCTAGAATTTCTAAGCAAACAGCTGGAGGCAGGGCTTTCTCCTATAGAGCTCCATTTTTATGGAACAGTCTGCCTACCCATGTCAGAGACGCAAACTCGGTCTCAACCTTTAAGTCTTTACTGAAGACTTATCTCTTCAGTGGGTCATATGATTGAGTGTAGTCTGGCCCAGGAGTGGGAAGGTGAACGGAAAGGCTCTGGAGCAACGAACCGCCCTTGCTGTCTCTGCCTGGCCGGTTCCCCTCTTTCCACTGGGATTCTCTGCCTCTAACCCTATTACAGGGGCTGTCACTGGCTTACTGGGGCTCTCTCATGCCGTCCCTGGAAGGGGTGCGTCACCTGAGTGGGTTGATTCACTGATGTGGTCATCCTGTCTGGGTTGGCGCCCCCCCTTGGGTTGTGCCATGGCGGAGATCTTTGTGGGCTATACTCAGCCTTGTCTCAGGATGGTAAGTTGGTGGTTGAAGATGTCCCTCTAGTGGTGTGGGGCTGTGCTTTGGCAAAGTGGGTGGGGTTATATCCTTCCTGTTTGGCCCTGTCCGGGGGTGTCCTCGGATGGGGCCACAGTGTCTCCTGACCCCTCCTGTCTCAGCCTCCAGTATTAGGGTCAGTTTGTTATATCTGGAGTACTTCTCCTGTCCTATTCGGTGTCCTGTGTGAATCTAAGTGTGCATTGTCTAATTCTCTCCTTCTCTATTTCTTTCTCTCTCTCAGAGGACCTGAGCCCTAGGACCTTGCCCCAGGACTACCTGACATGATGACTCCTTGCTGTCCCCAGTCCACCTGGCCGTGCTGCTGCTCCAGTTTCAACTGACCTGAGCCCTAGGACCATGCCCCAGGACTACCTGACATGATGACTCCTTGCTGTCCCCAGTCCACCTGGCCGTGCTGCTGCTCCAGTTTCAACTATTCTGCCTCATTATTATTCGACCATGCTGGTCATTTATGAACATTTTAACATCTTGGCCATGTTCTGTTATAATCTCCACCCAGCACAGCCAGAAGAGGACTGGCCACCCCACATTTGCTCTCTCTAATTCTTTCTTTCTTTCTCTCTCTCGGAGGACCTGAGCCCTAGGACCATGCTCCAGGACGACCTGACATGGTGACTCCTTGCTGTCCCCAGTCCACCTGGCCGTGCTGCTGCTCCAGTTTCAACTATTCTGCCTCATTATTATTCGACCATGCTGGTCATTTATGAACATTTGAACATCTTGGCCATGTTCTGTTATAATCTCCACCCGGCACAGCCAGAAGAGGACTGGCCACCCCACATAGCCTGGTTCCTCTCTAGGTTTCTTCCTAGGTTTTGGCCTTTCTAGGGAGTTTTTCCTAGCCACCGTGCTTCTACACCTGCATTGCTTGCTGTTTGGGGTTTTAGGCTGGGTTTCTGTACAGCACTTTGAGATATCAGCTGATGTACGAAGGGCTATATAAATAAATTTGATTTGATTTGATTTGATTTTCCTGCAGGAAAGAGGGGGTGATGAGCTCCTCCAAGAAGACACTACATCCTTCCTCCTAGACCGCCCAGTATGAGCGCATTGTCCGCCTGGCAACACCAAAGACCAGGTCCCGAAGCTTCCAGGAAATGGAGTAAAGTGGAAAATGTGATCAAAACATGCCCAGTCCATGTTGTTAAATACTAGAGTATACACAAGCATGCCACTTGGCCCAGATCTAAAATTAGCCTCCTTCTTGGACTAGGAAGCCAATATTTTGACATGTTATTTCAGTAGCGAGCTGTGGCTCTGGGAGTGAGGAAACGATGGTGAGACAATAGGGGTTATTGTCCAAAGCTCAGGCCCCTGGGACATTCACAGACAGCCACATAAGTATTTTTATAATTCTTGAAGCGCAACAGCACATATTTGGGCTCAAGCCTCCTAGAAAAGTTTCTCAAGCTTGCACACCAGATCGAATATGAAAAACAATATGCCTGTTTGTTTTCATAATTCTGCGTCACACTCTCCAATGGGCATGGCCGTAAAAGAGGAGATGTTTGAGGTCAGGGTGGAGGGCAATGTTTGTGTTTGTGTTGTTCCTGATGCTTCATAATGTTTAACGGTGATCCTGCATTTAGAAATAGGAATATTAGAATCTCTGTGGTTCCACAGGCCTCCTCACACGTTGTGGTATGTGTCATGTTTGTCATTTATTGTCATGTCTTGTCCCTGTGCTCCCCATGCTATTCGTTTCCCTCTGCTGGTCTTGTTTGGTTCTATCCCTCTCTCTCCCCCTCCCCCTTTCACTCTCTCGCTCTCTCTTCTCTCTGTCGTTCCGTTCCTGCTCCCAGCTGTTCCTGTTCCATCGGTTCCTTGTTTTGTATTCCATGCTGTAATTGCGTTTCGCCCTGTCCTGTCGTGTTTTTTGCCGTGATTGTGTATCACCCTGTCCTGTCGTGTTTTGTGCCTTCTTCAGACGCTGCGTGTGAGCAGGTGTCTCAGTTGACTACGGCCTGCGCCTACCCGAAGCGACCTGCAGTCTGTGGCCGCTTCTCCAGTTGTTTTCCCCTCTACTATCTAGAGGATTTCAGTTATTCGGTTTTGAGCATTAATAAACTCTGTTTCTGTTAAGTCGCGTTTGGGTCCTCCTTCACCTGCATAACAGAAGGAACCGATCAAAGAATGGACCCAGCGACTTCTGACGCTCGTTACACTGCCGTCGAGATCCAAGGAGCCATGCTCGGCAGACACGAGCAGGAATTGTCCGCTGCTCGCCAGGCCGTGGAAAACCTGGCTGCTCAGGTTTCCGACCTCTCTGGACAGTTCCAGAACGTCTCGTGCCACCTGTTACTTCCTGGCCTGCCGAGCCTCCAGAACCTAGGGTTAATAACCCACCTTGCTACTCCGGGCAGCCCACTGAGTGCCGCTCCTTTCTCACGCAGTGTGAGATTGTGTTCTCTCTCCAACCCAACACATACTCTAGAGAGAGAGCTCGGGTTGCTTACGTCATCTCACTCCTCACTGGCCGGGCTCGAGAATGGGGCACAGCTATCTGGGAGGCAAGGGCTGTTTGCTCTAACGATTTCCAGAACTTTAAAGAGGAGATGATTCGGGTTTTTGACCGTTCAGTTTTTGGTGGGGAGGCTTCTAGGGCCCTGGCTTCCTTATGCCAAGGTGAACGGTCCATAACGGATTATTCCATTGAGTTTCGCACTCTTGCTGCCTCTAGTGAGTGGAACGAGCCGGCGCTGCTCGCTCGTTTTCTGGAGGGACTCCACGCTGTGGTTAAGGATGAGATTCTCTCCCGGGAGGTTCCTTCAGATGTGGACTCTTTGATTGCTCTCGCCATCCGCATAGAACGACGGGTAGATCTTCGTCACCGGGCTCGTGGAAGAGAGCTCGCATCAACGGTGTTTCCCTGCTCCGCATCGCAGCCATCTCCCCCTCTGGCTTTGAGACTGAGCCCATGCAGCTGGGAGGGATTCGCATCTCGAATAAGGAGAGGGAACGGAGGATCACCAACCGCCTGTGCCTCTATTGTGGAGTTGCTGGACATTTCGTTAATTCATGTCCAGTAAAGCCAGAGCTCATCTGTAAGCGGAGGGCTACAGGTGAGCGCAACTACTCAAGTCTCTCCATCAAAGTCCTGTACTACTTTGTCGGTCCACCTACGCTGGACCGGTTCGGGCGCTACATGTAGTGCCTTGATAGACTCTGGGGCTGAGGGTTGTTTCATGGACGAAGCATGGGTTCGGAAACATGACATTCCTTTCAGAGAGTTAGATAAGCCTACGCCCATGTTTGCCTTAGATGGTAGTCATCTTCCCAGTATCAGATTTGAGACACTACCTTTAACCCTCACAGTATCTGGTAACCACAGTGAGACTATTTCTTTTTTGATTTTCCGTTCACCGTTTACACCTGTTGTTTTGGGTCATCCCTGGCTAGTATGTCATAATCCTTCTATTAATTGGTCTAGTAATTCTATCCTATCCTGGAACGTTTCTTGTCATGTGAAGTGTTTAATGTCTGCCATCCCTCCCGTTTCTTCTGTCCCTACTTCTCAGGAGGAACCTGGCGATTTGACAGGAGTGCCGGAGGAATATCATGATCTGCGCACGGTCTTCAGTCGGTCCCGAGCCAACTCCCTTCCTCCTCACCGGTCGTATGATTGTAGTATTGATCTCCTTCCGGGGACCACTCCTCCTCGAGGTAGACTATACTCTCTGTCGGCTCCCCGAACGTAAGGCTCTCGAGGATTATTTGTCTGTGTCTCTTGACGCCGGTACCATAGTGCCTTCTTCCTCTCCGGCCGGGGCGGGGTTCTTTTTGTTAAGAAGAAGGACGGTACTCTGCGCCCCTGCGTGGATTATCGAGGGCTGAATGACATAACGGTTAAGAATCGTTATCCGCTTCCCCTTATGTCATCAGCCTTCGAGATTCTGCAGGGAGCCAGGTGCTTTACTAAGTTGGACCTTCGTAACGCTTACCATCTCGTGCGCATCAGAGAGGGGGACGAGTGGAAACGGCGTTTAATACTCCGTTAGGGCATTTTGAGTACCGGGTTCTGCCGTTCGGTCTCGCCAATGCGCCAGCTGTTTTTCAGGCATTAGTTAATGATGTTCTGAGAGACATGCTGAACATTTTCGTTTTTGTCTATCTTGACGATATCCTGATTTTTTCTCCGTCACTCGAGATTCATGTTCAGCACGTTCGACGTGTTCTACAGCGCCTTTTAGAGAATTGTCTCTATGTAAAGGCTGAGAAGTGCTCTTTTCATGTCTCCTCCGTTACTTTTCTCGGTTCCGTTATTTCCGCTGAAGGCATTCAGATGGATTCCGCTAAGGTCCAAGCTGTCAGTGATTGGCCCGTTCCAAGGTCACGTGTCGAGTTGCAGCGCTTTTTAGGTTTCGCTAATTTCTATCGGCGTTTCATTCGTAATTTCGGTCAAGTTGCTGCCCCTCTCACAGCTCTTACTTCTGTCAAGACGTGTTTTAAGTGGTCCGGTTCCGCCCAGGGAGCTTTTGATCTTCTAAAAGAACGTTTTACGTCCGCTCCTATCCTCGTTACTCCTGACGTCACTAGACAATTCATTGTCGAGGTTGACGCTTCAGAGGTAGGCGTGGGAGCCATTCTATCCCAGCGCTTCCAGTCTGACGATAAGGTTCATCCTTGCGCTTATTTTTCTCATCGCCTGTCGCCATCTGAGCGCAACTATGATGTGGGTAACCGTGAACTGCTCGCCATCCGCTTAGCCCTAGGCGAATGGCGACAGTGGTTGGAGGGGGCGACCGTTCCTTTTGTCGTTTGGACAGACCATAAGAACCTTGAGTACATCCGTTCTGCCAAACGACTTAATGCCCGTCAAGCTCGTTGGGCGTTGTTTTTCGCTCGTTTCGAGTTTGTGATTTCTTACCGTCCGGGTAGCAAGAACACCAAGCCTGATGCCTTATCCCGTCTGTTTAGTTCTTCTGTGGCTTCTACTGATCCCGAGGGGATTCTTCCTTATGGGCGTGTTGTCGGGTTAACAGTCTGGGGAATTGAAAGACAGGTTAAGCAAGCACTCACGCACACTGCGTCGCCGCGCGCTTGTCCTAGTAACCTCCTTTTCGTTCCTGTTTCCACTCGTCTGGCTGTTCTTCAGTGGGCTCACTCTGCCAAGTTAGCGGGTCATCCCGGTGTTCGAGGCACTCTTGCGTCTATTCGCCAGCGCTTTTGGTGGCCGACTCAGGAGCGTGACACGCGCCGTTTCGTGGCTGCCTGTTCGGACTGCGCGCAGACTAAGTCGGGTAACTCTCCTCCTGCCGGTCGTCTCAGACCGCTCCCCATTCCTTCTCGACCATGGTCTCACATTGCCTTAGACTTCATTACCGGTCTGCCTTTGTCTGCGGGGAAGACTGTGATTCTGACGGTTGTCGATAGGTTCTCTAAGGCGGCACATTTCATTCCCCTCGCTAAACTTCCTTCCGCTAAGGAGACGGCACAAATCATTATTGAGAATGTATTCAGAATTGTTTCAGACAGAGGTCCGCAATTCACGTCACAGTTTTGGAGGAGTTCTGTCGTTTGATTGGTGCGTCCGTCAGTCTCTCTTCCGGGTTTCATCCCCAGTCTAACGGTCAAGCAGAGAGGGCCAATCAGACGATTGGTCGCATACTACGCAGCCTTTCTTTCAGGAACCCTGCGTCTTGGGCAGAACAGCTCCCCTGGGCAGAATACGCTCACAATTCGCTTCCTTCGTCTGCTACCGGGTTATCTCCGTTTCAGAGTAGTCTGGGTTACCAGCCTCCTCTGTTCTCATCCCAGCTTGCCGAGTCCAGCGTTCCCTCCGCTCAAGCGTTTGTCCAACGTTGTGAGCGCACCTGGAGGAGGGTGAGGTCTGCACTTTGCCGTTACAGGGCACAGACGGTGAGAGCCGCCAATAAACGCAGGATTAAGAGTCCAAGGTATTGTTGCGGCCAGAGAGTGTGGCTTTCCACTCGCAACCTTCCTCTTACGACAGCTTCTCGTAAGTTGACTCCCGCGGTTCATTGGTCCGTTCCGTGTCTCCCAGGTCGTCAATCCAGTCGCTGTGCGAAGCTTCTTCCGCGACATCTTGTCGCGTCCATCCTCTTCCATGTCTCCTGTGTTAAGCCCTTTCTTCGCACCCCCGTTCGTCTTCCCTCCCCCCTCCCGTCCTTGTCGAGAGCGCACCTATTTACAAGGTACATAAAATTATGGACATGCGTTCTCGGGGACGGGGTCACCAATACCTAGTGGATTGGGAGGGTTACGGTCCTGAGGAGAGGAGTTGGGTTCCGTCTCGGGACGTGCTGGACCGTTCGCTCATCGATGATTTCCTCCGTTGCCGCCAGGATTCCTCCTCGAGTGCGCCAGGAGGCGCTCGGTGAGTGGGGGGGTACTGTCATGTTTGTCATTTATTGTCATGTCTTGTCCCTGTGCTCCCCATGCTATTCGTTTCCCTCTGCTGGTCTTGTTTGGTTCTATCCCTCTCTCTCCCCCTCCCCCTTTCACTCTCTCGCTCTCTCTTCTCTCTGTCGTTCCGTTCCTGTTCCATCGGTTCCTTGTTTTGTATTCCATGCTGTAATTGCGTTTCGCCCTGTCCTGTCGTGTTTTTTGCCGTGATTGTGTATCACCCTGTCCTGTCGTGTTTTGTGCCTTCTTCAGACGCTGCGTGTGAGCAGGTGTCTCAGTTGACTACGGCCTGCGCCTACCCAGGCGACCTGCAGTCTGTGGCCGCTTCTCCAGTTGTTTTCCCCTCTACTATCTAGAGGATTTCAGTTATTCGGTTTTGAGCATTAATAAACTCTGTTTCTGTTAAGTCGCGTTTGGGTCCTCCTTCACCTGCATAACAGTATGAGTACATCTGCCCTATAGACCCCAGAGTGAACACTGCTGAGACCACTCCACATCTACTACAGCTAGCTAATCTCAAAGGGAACCACCTCAACTTCAAAAGCAACAGAGGTACAGTAAGTGCCTAGAATGAAAGGTACACTCTTAGAAAACAAGGTGCTATCTAGAACCTAAAAGGGTTCTTTGGCTGTACCCTTTTCTTGTTGAAGAAAGTGGAGACATACATTTCCTGTGCTGCCAAAACTGGCCAGACCACCCCTAGGCTGGACCAGCTCTTGCTAACCAAGTTGAGGGACAGTCAAATGTCCAGAAGACTCCATTTGGCCAGTGAGCACATCACCTTTACTGACACCCACACAACATGCTGGGAAACAGTTCAGCTCCTAGACCTAGAACGATGCTTCACAGCAATGTGTAACATTGCCTCAATATTGTTCATCTTCTCGATCATTTGGGGAAAGATGCTATGTAAAAAAAACTGGTATGCTTTCATAGAAGATTTCTAGATCCTTGGAAAGGGCTCTCTGAAACATGCGTTCTCAACGGGTGTCAAGGGGAGGCCGGCAGGCTGCAGCGACCTCACGCCTTCAACCTCTATCAGCTCCTAAGGGACTTAATAAGGACTACATTCTTCTGAGAGACCTGCCATCTTTATGCGCTTGCTTCTCCGTCAAGGTCCATGTTGGTGCACAACGGACAAGGGAAAATGGCACCTGCGAAAAGCAAAATAAATGGGTACAGACTCAAGGGGTCTCTGCTTTTTAAAATCTGTTTGGCGCCAGGGCTGAGATGGTTAAACTGGCCCCTCTTTGTCCCCCACTGGTTTTGCAATCATGTGCAATGAGACGTGTGCTTGGAGCTCTTTCGAACAAAATCGAAGCCTTACATTTCATTGTCTTTAGCAAATGGCCAAACCAAACTGTCTCCTTTCTGTCCATTGGGGTTGTTTTCTTTACTTTGCTACTTCCAAGATCAAGTAGCCCCTGTTCCAAAAGAATGTGTTATCGTCTTTTGAAATGAAAGCAAAGGTATGATAAAAAGATCCACATGTGTTTCTACATTTCAATCATTTTGGATTCTCTGTTTATATCATAACCACATGTTGTAAAGATTCCTCATGTGTTTTCCTTGAGAAAGTGAAATCACATACATTGATTCAAAAATAACATTTTCGCCCCAGGAGCTTCAAATTCCTTCTAAAGAGTCAGCGTCGCAGCCAACCCTCGCTGTATGACCACTGTATCATTTACAAGGGGCGCCGTGAGCTTGCTTTGAAATCCACCGTAATCCTGGTTCAACTACAGGCGCATGTGAGCATTATGTAAAGGTGGACACAATGGCTTTCAAAAGGGTCATGTGGATTTAGAACGGTGTGGGAGGGTTGGTGTAGCCACCATGGATGTAGAGCCCCAGTGGAGAGGCGTACGGATCTCAGAGGCTAGACTTCAAAGCAGATCCAAGCGTCCAACTGGGACCTAATCTGGGATAAGCCACCAATGATCGTGACCTGGGACTGTAGGGTAAAGAGGGTTACTGGAAGGTGGAGGAGGCAAAGGAGAAAGGAGGGGTGTATAATCTCTCTGTCGGTGGCTCCCGCTAGTTGACTCAGTTCCTATGGTGCACCTGTGCCTAGAGAGGAGCTCTGAACTTTGCTGCTGGTTATCTGTCTGTTTGTGGCAGCCGGCTCTGACACTGATAGGCTGTGAGTGGGGAGGCTGTCTCAGTCTGGATCCCGCCGGCTAGATGGGATGCTTACGCTTGCAGAGTATTAGTGCGACTGATCTGGTTTTGGCAGATAACTGCAACACTATTTTAAGCTACGCATTAGGCAACACGTTTATAAAGGGTTTATAAACAGTGCATGGGTAGTTTATAGGCATTTCATTACTGATTTAGTCATTGGTAATAGTCAGTTGTGTGTGTAAATATATCACATTATAAACACATGAATGAAGATCACTATTGAGTGAAATTAGCTACTTTAACAACTTTCCGATGAACCCTTTATGAAGTTCATTCTGCACAAATATTTTTCCTTTTCCTATCAACTCATTGCCTCAATTGCTAAGTATGAAAACAAATTCCATGCTCCAATCTGTGTGTTATTGGCCTTAGATAAGATGTTGTCATATCATCCTTGACTATTCAAAGCTGCATGCAAAAACCCTCTGATCAAAGAAATGTTGCTAGCATATGTAGCTAGCATGCTCTCAACATAATGTCTGTGACAAGGGCAGTATTCATGTTGCACTGCGAGTTGTTAACCTTTTTTATAGTGTGTTGGCAAAATATGTGCTGCATCCTCAACGCACATTTCCTCTTAATCCAGCAATAAGAACAAACCAAGATGTCCTCAATTGCATCGTTTGTTGAATTTCAAGTCAAGTGAATATCAACAACAAAAGTCCTTGTGAGAACTATCTTCGCTCATACATTGATGCACATGTGAACCGTATTCGTCTAGCAGCTTCTCGGGTCTTGGAAAGTGCGGTTTGGAAAGTTCTGGAGTCAGTTCCTGGGACCAGCTGGACCAGTGAATCTTCCCGGCTCTGACGCTCACCAGTCCTGGGGTGACAGATTCCACACAGGCCTGCTAAGTCTCCTTAGCAACAGACAATACCAGGGCCCATTCAACTTCCACACACACCTCATGGACCTCTATAGCATGCTAACAATCACTCCAGCAAGCCTTTCATTCCATTGAATTGTAGTTCGGAAATGGCATTATCTTTCTGATACATATCAATAAAGGAGCGGTGAGGTATCATTTTTTTCAATTGTCCATTTCTTTATGGTTTTGCTAATGTTTTTTTCAGCTGCAACACAAATCATATGATTTAATAGTGATGTGTAAGAAGGGACACTGTATGCTTTCAGCTGGAGCTTCCTGATGGGCAGACCACAGGCTGTGAGGAATGCAACAACACCTCCTCCACACTGACTCCCAGGGGCTCCCCAGGGGTGTGTCGTCAGCCCTATTCTGTACTCCCACAACTGCGTGGCTTTGCATGACACCAACTCCATCATGTTTGCTGGTGTGGTTCAACAATAACAAGTCAGCCTAAAGGGAGGAGGTACAGTGAACTGGCATTGTGAACCCGGGTCTCCTACGGCAGCAACCAACTTCTTAGACCATGAGAACAAGAGGAAATTCTCTCTTGGGCCGAGGGTAGAAACAGGCGTGGCTACCTCATCACATGACTATGACCAACTTATGTTCCGATACACAAGGACATCAACCTCTCCCTTAACGTCAGCAAAACAAAGGAGTTGATTGTTGAATTCAGGAAGCAAAGGAAGGAACATGACCCAATCCACATCAACGAGACTGCAGTAGAGAGTGTCAGCAGTTTTAAGTTTCTTGGCAGCCACATCACGAGGACTTGACATGGACCAAAAACATCACCACTCTTGTCAAGAGGGCGCAGCATCTATATTTCCTAAGGCGACTGAATAAATTAGGCATGCAATGCCGGGTCCTCTCCAAATACTACCACTGCACCATTGAGAGCATCCTGACCGGTTGTATCACGGACCCGCAGCATCATCAAGGAGACCACACACCCCATCTACGAGCTGTTCACTCCCTTATTGTTGGGCAGACGGTATCGGAGCATGAGGTCTGATACCAACAGGCTCAGAAACAGTTTCTATCTACAAGCCATTTGACTGCTGAACACTTGAACTGGACTGAGACCTGCTCTGTTTCACCACACCTTATCACACATGCACTAACTCACGCACACACACACACACTTATACACTGAACAACAATATAAATGCAACATGTAAAGTGTTGGTCCCATGTTTCATGAGCTGAAATAAAAAATCCCAGAAATGTTCCATACACACAAAAAGCGTATTTATCTTAAATGTTGTGCAGAAATGTGTTTACATCCCTGTTAGTGAGCATTTCTCCTTTGCCAAGATAATCCATCCACCTGATAGGTGTGGCATATCAAGAAACTGATTAAACAGCATGATAATTACACAGGTGCACCTTGTGCTGGGGACAATAAAATGTCACTCTAAAATGTGCAGTTTTGTCACACAACACAATGCCACAGATGTCTCAAGTTTTGAGGGAGCGTGCAATTGGTATGCTGACTGCAGGAATGTCCGCCAGAGCTGTTGTCAGAGAATTTAATGTTAATTTCTCTACCATAAGCCGCCTCCAATGTTGTTTTAGATAATTTGGCAGTACCTCCATTGAGTATGTTTGGGATGCTCTGGATCGACATGTACAACGTGTAAGCCTGTTTCAGTTCCCGCCAATATCCAGAAACTTCACACAGCCATTGAGGAGGAGTGGGACAACATTCCACTGACCACAATCAACAGCCTGATGAACTCTATGCGAAGGAGATATATAGCGCTGCATGAGGCAAGTGGTGGTAAAATCAGATACTGACTAATTTTCTGATCCACGCCCCTACCTTTTTTATAAAGGTATCTGTGACCAACAGATGCATATCTGTATTCCCATTCATGTGAAATCTAGAGATTAGAGTCTAATTACTGATTTCCTTATAAAGGGGGATACCTGGTCAGTTGTACAACTGAATGCATTCAACTGAAATGTGTCTTCCGCATTTAACCCAACCCCTCTGAATCAGAGAGGTGCGGGGGGTTGCCTTAATCGACATCCACGTCTTATATGAACTGTAACTCAATAGAATCTTTGAAATTGTTGCATGTGTTTATATTTTTGGTCAGTATACATTCATACATTACAACTGCTGCTACCAGATTCTAATTATGATTCCTAAATACTGCACAATTTAAACAATTGCCCCCCAATCCCCCCTTCCACAAAACATGTGTAAATATTGGACTATAAATTGTGTTTCCTGTATTATACTTACTCTACTGAGCAACTTACTTTATGTTCGTATTTTTATATTTGATGATTTCTTATTGTTGTTGCATTGTCGAGAAGGAACCTACAAGTAAACATTTAGTTGGACGGTGTGTACCATGTGTAACCCGTACATACAACTAATACATCTTGATGATGTTCTGCATTTGGTGTGTTCAACTCTAAATAAACACACTTGTTTTTCCTCTGTGGGTGGGACTCTTTTTTTCACAGTCAGCTGAACAAAAACAGTGTGTATGTGTGCAGTGTGTGCCAGCCAGGCCAAATAGCTATCTGTCACGACACACAGTAAAACAGACAGACTGTCAGATAGGGATACGTTGTATTAGGACCAGAAGTAGGTACCTGATGAGTTGGTATCAGGCCTGTTATGTAGGCAGTTCCCACGATCAGTCCACCATTATCCTAGGTTCTTTGGCAGGATATCACTCCCTTCCCACTGGACACAGACGTCAATTCAACGTCATTTCATTGACATGACGTTGAAACAACGTTGATTCAGCCAGTGTGTGCCCAGTGGTTTCTGTCTCCCTCTCTTTCCTTTGCCTGTTGTTTTCCCGAGACAGATATTTAGAAAGGATGTCTGACATCCTAGAAACAGGGACAACTGAACCGACAGGTAGGTGGCATCACCTGCTGGCAGTTGGTTGCTCTGATCCCAGCTTACGTCTAAAGCCTTTCCCTTCAAATTAGCCATCGACCCCAAGTCCCTGTTACAGGGCCAGCTGATTCCTGTTGAATGTGTCATAACATGAGTGATGCCTCACATGTTTTATAGTCCCATGAAAGCCCAATGTTATCCCGCTCCCTGCTGAGAGATGCACAAAACAAAGGCTTACAACAAAGTCCCCCCCCTCCAAACCTTTCCGCCATTGTAGGAGGCCCCTCATACTGATAACATGCAGCATGAAAGCAGTCTACGTCATTTATAATATATGTTTGTTTATTTATTATTATATGTAAACATGCCAATTATATTGGCAAAAAAACATTGACTCGCATTACACATTCACTAAATGAAAATAGCTTAGATACAAAGGAGAGAAAGTGATGGAAGGAAGGTATGAGTGGTTGATGTGTCCTGGGAGTTGGTCA
The DNA here is from genome assembly GCF_021184085.1 of Oncorhynchus gorbuscha. Taxonomy (NCBI): domain Eukaryota; kingdom Metazoa; phylum Chordata; class Actinopteri; order Salmoniformes; family Salmonidae; genus Oncorhynchus; species Oncorhynchus gorbuscha. Next base: position 70,629,595 of record NC_060185.1, on the reverse strand, counting down.
GTAAGGGCGTGGCAAATCAGTCAGAAGCAACGGGGTGAGGGGGAGGTTTCCTTCACCACTCCAATTTCAGTCTTTCACTGATCCCAGTTGAGCTGGAAGGCCCTCCGCCTGTCTCCACCGTGCATTGCGTAGCCTGAACCATTTCTGGAACAAACAAAAAGAGCCCAAGATAGGTGTCAGAGACAGGTGACGTCACACCACGGCATTGTTGCTATTGCTCCACCAGGTATTAGTTCCAAATAGCATTATTATTGGAGCGTTAGTCACAGAATCTGTAAACTGACCTGGGAGAGGTAATGGTAGGTTATACACTGAACAAACTCATAATGACATTAAGATTCCTAAGCAATTTCCGATTTCCGTTATGCAGGGCAGATTGGCATTTATTGAGATTACTCATGTACAGGAAGAAAGATCTGCAGGGTAGTCACTAGCTGGCACAGCCAGAAAGTCATACGATCTGATTTTAAACCCAACCCCAACCTTAAAGGTAGACTCAGCAATATGATGTAGACGCACGAAGTAAACAGCATAGTGGGTCAATTTCCGCAACAACTAGGAGAGTTGAAGAGCGAAGGACCCGCTGCTGCCACGTTGTAACAGCGTGGATACAACCCGTGCCATGTGTGCGAGCGTAGTCTTGCATCTCACAATAGCTGTGGTGCTGCCCGAGGCAACGTCATTTCTACCTTTCAGTAGACATTAAAACACACCTTTTGTTTCAGCTTTCAATTTTGTTCTTTTGTTTATTTTCTAAAGAATTTAATGTCTGGATTTGACTGTTTTGCCTTGTCTCACACCCAGACTTTATTATGCTATGTATTACACATAGAACATCTTGAACCATTTACAAATATTTAACGCATCTGTTGAGATAAAGAGTCAAATAAATGTAAACAATATCAATAGTTGATGTGCATAAATCATTTGTTGCTTTTTTTACACAAAATAGTCGTCTCACAGTATTTGGATTTTGTTAATTTATTAGGATCCCCATCAGCTGAAGCAAAGGCAGCAGCTACTCTTCCTGGGGTCCACACAAAACATGAAACATAATACATTGATACATATCAATGCATGCACACAAACTATCTAGGTCAAATAGGGGAGAGGCATTGTGCCACGAGATGTTGCTTTATCTGTTTGTTTGAAACAAAGGTTTGCTGTTTATTTGAGCAATGTGAGATGGAAGGAAGTTCCATGCAAAAGGGCTCTATATACAGAAGAAGTCGGAGGTTTACATACACTTAGGTTGGAGTCATTAAAACTCGTTTTTCAACCACTCCACAAATTTCTTGTTAACAAGCTATAGTTTTGGCAAGTCGGTTAGGACATCTACTTTGTGCATTACACAAGTACTTTTTCCAACAATTGTTTACAGACAGATTATTTCACTTAGAATTCACTGTATCACAATTCCAGTGGGTCAGAAGATTACATACACTAGGTTGACTGTCTTTAAACAGCTTGGAAAATTCCATAAAACGATGTCATGGCTTTAGAAGCTTCTGATAGGCTAATTGACATCATTTGAGTCAATTGGAGGTGTACCTGTGGATGTATTTCAAGGCCTACCTTCAAACTCAGTGCCTCTTTGCTTGACATCATGGGAATATCAAAAGAAATCAGCCAAGACCTCAACAAAATAATTGTAGACCTCCACAAGTCTGGTTCATCCTTGGAAGCAATTTCCAAACGCCTGAAGGTACCACGTTCATCTGTACACAATGGGACCACGCAGCCATCATACCACACATGTTCTGTGTCCTAGAGATGAACGTACGAAAAGTGCAAATCAATCCCAGAACAACAACAAAGGACCTTGTGAAGATGCTGGAGGAAACAGGTACAAAAGTACCGTAATTGCTGGACTATTAAACACACCTGAATATAAACCGCACCCACTGAATTATTAAAAAAGATGTATTTTGTACGTAAATACGCCGCACATGTCTATAAGCCACAGGTGCCTACCGGTACATTGAAACAAATGAACTTTACACAGCCTTTAAACGAAACACGGCTTGTAACAAAAATTAAAACAGTAGCCTATCAAGCCTCCTCCTGTGCACTGAAAGCACTGAAGTCATCTCTTTCGGTGTCGGAGTTGAATAGCCTCAGAATTGCTTCATCCGATGTTGGATCGTTTTCATTGTCGCTCTCGTCACGTTCATCCGGAGGCAAATACCCCGCTGAGCTCATGCTGCCCCTTCAACACGCAGCAGTCCAGCCTTTGAAACCCATTGATGATAGTGGATTTTTTGACAATGCTCCACGCTTTCAGGACCCACTGGCAGACTTGACCATGAGTTGCTCTTCGCATGCGGCCCGTTTTAAGTGAAGGATTTCTCCCCACTTGTCATCCAAGCCCAGCACTGAACACGGAGCGCCACCTTAAATGCACGATTTACACTGATATCGAGTGGCTGCAAATACTTTGGGCCATCTGCTTTTCTTCCCTCTGAAAGGTTTGTTGTCTTTTTGCACTGAGTCAGTTCCTCACGCTGCTGTTTCCAACATCTTATCATCGACTCATTAAGGCCAAGCTCCCATGCAGCAGCTCTATTTATTTTTCCAACAGCCAGATCGATCGCCTTCATCTTGAAAGCTGCATCATATGCATTTCTCCGTGTCTTTGCCATGATGAGGGTGACAAAATTACTACCGTAATCAGAATGATGGGAAGTTTGAGCGTTGTGACGGTGCTCAGTTTTTTGGCGGCGGCATGAATCTTGCGAAAACGGGAAAAATCCATAATTTAGCTGCGTCATTGTATAAACCGCGAGGTTCAAAGTGTGGGAATAAAGTAGCGGCTTATAGTCCAACAATTGCAGTATCTATATCCACAGTAAAACGGGGAAGGAAGAAGCCATAGCTCCAAAATCGCCATAAAAAAGCCAGACTACGGTTTGCAACTGCACATGGTGACAAAGATCGTACTTTTGGAGAAATGTCCTCTGGTCTAATGAAACAAAAATAAAACTGTTTGGCCATACTAACCATCATTATGTTTGAAGGTTAAAGGGGACGCTTGCAAGCCGAAGAACACCATCCTAACCGTGAAGCACGGAGGTGGCAGCATCATGTTGTGCGGGTGCTTTGCTGCAGGAGGGACTGGTGCACTTCACAAAATAGATGGCATCATGAGGAAAGGAAAATGATGTGGTTATATTGAAGCAACATCTCAATACATCAGTCAGGAAGATAAAGCTTGGTTACAAATGGTTCTTCCAAATGGACAATGACCCCAAGCATACTTCCAAAGTTGTGGCAAAATGGCTTAAGGACAACAAAGTCAAGGTATTGGAGTGGCCATCACAAAGCCCTGACCTCAATCCGATATTTGTAGGCAGAACTGAAAAAGCTTGCGCGAGAAAGGAGGCCTAAAAACCTGACTCAGTTACACCAGCTCTGTCAGAAGAAATGGGCAAAAATTCACTCCATTTTTTGTGGGAAGCTTGTGGAAGGCTACCCGAAACGTTTGATCAAGTTAAACAATTTAAAATCAATGCTAACAAATACTAATTGAGTGTATGTAAACATTCCCACTGGGAATGTGATGAAAGAAATAAAAGCTGAAATAAATCATTCTCTATACTATTATTCTGACATTTCAAATTCTTAAAATAAAGTGGTTATCCTAAATGACCTAAGACAGGGAATTTTTACAAGGATTAAATGTCAAGGAATTGTGAAAAACCGAGTTTAAATGTATTTGGCTAAGGTGTATGTAAACGTCCGACTTCAACTGTACGTCTATCATTTTAAATTGAGAATATATAGCTAACTCATCGATATTACATTTGCAAATGATGTGTGAGTTTAGCTATTCTCTGCTTCATATGTACATTGACAAGGGGCACATTAATTGCACATGCCCATTAGGCCAGTTTTGCCATCATACTGAAGGCCTATGGCTGCATTGGTGATGCATGCCACTATGATAAGCTGCAAAATGGGTTCACATGGCCTTATATCCTGAGACAAATTAGAGACAGATTCCTTTCACACCTTTTTATTTCAGAATTGTGATCTGTGATGAATGAACATCGACCCTAGTTCATCTTGTATAATGTTTTTAACACTTCACTTCAATGAATCAACATAATCTAACTTGTTTGTAAATGTTAGACATTTTAGTAAGTAGGCTATTATTACATTTCGGGTGAATAAACATACCAGAGGTGGCCAACCTTGCTCCACTCCCTACTCTACTGGATGAGCAGACTTCTATTCCAGCCCAGCAATAATACTCATTATTGTCAACTTATTAGGTTTTATAAGTTGAATCAGATGTGTTAGTGCTGGGCTGGGACAGAAGCCTGAACACCCAGCACACCTTCAGGAGAAGGATTGACCTGCTCCAGTTGTAATGAGTTTGTAGCCTACATTGTGTGTGATTTTTAACTGTATTGTTGGATACAACATTTACTAACATAAGTACACATACAACGCGTGGCATACAAGGATGTGCCAGCAGTCTCCCTTGGGACATTCACTGGGACCTCTTCATCTGCAGACAGGCATTCGCAGCTCCCCAGACATCACAAAGAAACAGGCATAATTTTATTAATTAGATAGCTATTATCTCTCGGTCTGTCTTGATAGTTTTCCTCTTTAGGGGGAATATTTTCATAATGTCATCCGGCAACCTGTCCTTTCTAACTAGTACACCTACTCCCTTTTCTGACAGCTGGAGTAGGAAATCCTTTCACCCTATTCAATTGCTGTTAGCTCCAATGTTTTTTGGTTGTGTTGCCAGGAACTAATGACAGGTGGAACTATGTTTCACAAATGGAAGATTTTCAAGCAAAAATTTGCTCCTCACCTGATCGGTTAATGGCAGTGTGCAAGTTGCATAAAGTAGACCAGAGCTAAACTTTTTCTATCTCTCCACTAGCAGGGTTCGCTCTGCACATCTTCCCACAATCCCCTGTGCATTGCTCCGCATGCTCCTGTTGAAAATGAATGGGGGCAAATTCGGAAGTGGTGGAAACCCGTCAGGTGTGCCACGGAACTTTTCCTAATCTTGATCATTTTTTGGGACACTAATTTATAAACGTGACCTGTGGAGTGCACATAGCATTTTGACTTGGGAGCACTTGTGCCAGTCAGATAATACATTAAATGGCACATGGTTACATCCAGGGGCGCAACTTTTGTTTTAGCAGTGGGGGGGGGGGTCCTAATTATTATTTTATATACAGTGGGGCAAAAAGTATTTATATTATTATTATTTTTATTTTTTGAGACGTATAAACACTCCAAACAGCCTACCCAACCGCTCTACATGATCCTAAAGCACACCGTGACAGATTCTGTATCACATTCCAATAATAAAACTGGGGAGGACAAAAATGCAATTTCAGAATGTGGGCGCATGTCCGTCCCGTCTCGTCCCCATCCCTAGTAAAAGTTGCATCCATGGTTACATCTGTATCTTTGTTTGAAGTCCAGTGCACTCAGGCTGTTGATACATTTGTATCATTTGATGGGCGCGCATCATGACCAAAATCATTTGTAGCATTTTATTTGGTCTGTGATAACTATTAGCACAGGCAAGTCTGATTAGGTTTAGCCAGATACTTTTATTTATTAATATATGGTTTTGGGCTTAGCTATACCACAACCTCTGCTGAAGAAACAAACAGAGCATGGCTTTGTGTCTGTGTTTACACCTTTACAATGCAGAATACCGCTGGACTATAGCCCAAACCGTTCAAAACTAAATAACTATTTTGGAACTACTTTCTGGCACAGATTCGCAGGATGCTCGTAAAGGGGTACCTACAAATTAGCCATCATGAGTAAGGAAAATATTTCAAATTAACCCTATTCAATCTATTAAAAAAACATTTGTTACAGAAAATAGATGATTTGCAGTATGGACCAGATGAGATAAAGGTCATTATACCACTTAATAAATGAACAGGGACATTTTAGGTGTGCTGCAGAATAGTATGTCCCATCAAGATGTGCCACGGTTCAACAAAGGTTGAGACGGGAACCACTGGTATAAAACACTTTGTAAAGAGGTAGAAACATGTTGTAAATGCTCTTTATGCAGGTGAGGGAGTGGTAACAGGGTGTGCCCTTCCCTTAAGGTACTGTAATGACTATTAAACAGCCAGCGCCATGTTCCAATTCATGTTCCAACAGTAGGTGGTTAAAAACATCCGCTGTAAATGAAGTCAGAGGGCCAAGTACACCCAGAACCACATTTGTCCAGTCAAGTCGACTGGGCATCTCCCATCTTTGTGCACTCACAATGGAAACATGCAGTCACAACAGCAGTGGGGTGAGCATGCCAAAACGGTTTGCAGAGGAGAGAGGGAGAACCTTTTGAGAAACATGTGTCATACTGGCTGCTATGACCTGTACTTGATAATCCTCAATTTGTTACTGCAAATAATATGTGGGACAAAATCTGCTCACAGTACCTACTCACAATTTCCCTATAAAATGAACCCAGCTCACATATCTTCCTCCAAAACAACGCCAAAGGTGTATTCTGCCCTACCAAGCAAAAAGGCAGTAACTGCTCATTTGATTGAAAATTAGTTATGTCATTTTTGCTACATTAAATACATACTTAATCATGTGGACAAGTATCCTGCCTCTATTGTATTGCGTTCTGGAGAACATGTGGGTTATGCTAGCAGTAATTGCATAAAGTTACTGTGAAACCAAGGTAAATAAAAACCTTTTTTGTCAGTTCCACGCTATGAGTAGTTACTGCATTTTTGCTTGGTAGGGCAGTATTGTGAATCCTGAAACGGAACATATTGTTTCTCCATCAACTACAGTAGGCTATGTAAAAAGGACAATAAACAACACTGTGCATTACAACAAGGATATAAAACAGCTTAAATACTGAATTAGAATAACTATCCTCTACATAAGAGGAATTCTATTAGATAGAGATGTCTGTATAACTTCAAACAAAGGATAGGCCCCACCATGACACTATATATCCATTTCTGTCATGCCGTAGAATTACCTAATGGCTTGGTTATTACATGATCAAGAGTAAGGTCAAACAACAAATATTGACTTAATACAATTTATGTTTTGACTGAATCCAAAGCTGATCCAACTGGAAACATTGTTATGTAACCCAATTTTATTAGGACCACTGGTGTTCGTATTTATTATCAGAATGTTTGGAATTCCTGTGATGATGGGTAAATGCTCTATTTAAAAATGTCATCATCGTGTTATTTCGGGGACAGTGGCACTGGCATGGCATACGAGCCGAATGAGGCGCGCAAAGAGGCGTGGACGCGCGCAGAGTCAGCGCTGTCCGTATCACGCTATTATTCTCTGTTTACATTGTTCCCACTGAATACACAAATAAAGGCTAGATATTTCGGTAGCATAATAGAGGTCGATAATATCTCATCAAAACAACGATCATTCTGCTGACGACTCTCATCTGCGGCCCATTACGCCTATTCAGTGAAATACCAATTGTCTCTGGAAAATTGGCTTGCTACATAGCAGCCTATTTGTTCAATGGTGCGCGGAAAAAAAGAAAAGAAAACTAATTGGAAAGCACACTGCAACAACATTATAACCTATAGGTTCCCAAATATGTGTAACTCTCTGAATTGCTTTTTCTGTTCAAGATAAATAAGGTAACCATTTGATTGTCGACATTGTTGTTGATTTTCAATTTGCAATATTAACTGAATTTAGAGTATTGGCAATTGTGTGTGGTGTCAATCATTATAGAGCGTTTCCAGCCTATCCATCCTCAGCAAAGTTTCTTTCCTCGCAACATTGTATCCTTCATAGAAAAAGTATATGTTCCTAGAGAGCGTAACCTTATCATTTGGCCTAAAACAACATCGAGAACATAATTGAACAGTGAACACTCACGGCTGTCTCTTCCTCGGTTAGTCCGCTTTCAGCTGCGATTAACATGAGTGTCGACTCATCCGGATGCTTGCTGACTCTGTTGAAATTCTCCTCCAGAATTTTGATCTGATCCTCCCCTAACTGCATACTTTCTATCCCATTTGAAGCCATGTTCCCTCCAAAAAGAGCTCTCGGCCACAGAAGTCGTTTTTATAACGTAGCCTAGGCACTAAATTAGAACACTCCGTGTTTGAAGTTCCAATGCAAATGACGTCCGTTTGCCAGTAAACACCAGTGGCAACTAGGAAATGCTGGAGATAAGAACAAACAGAAATCGTTTTACAAGTACAACCCCTGCGAAACTAACAAACTAAAAGCATGTCACACTGACTGAGAATGTGGACTGTGTAAACGCTACTACTGTCAACAGTGGTTATCCCAGAGCAAGTTTCACCGAACACTCCCATTTTATGTGAAATTTAATTGAAGTTTGAAGCAACAAAATATAAGCACGTTTTAAAGTGACATACATATTAATATATGAATACAGTAGGTCTACTAGAAAAATGTAAATATTTCCATAACATACCTATAGTGCTTCAGCTTCTTCCACTCAACTGCTGACAATTCTGGTCTCTTCACAGTATGTAACATATGCCTGGTGACGTCAGGAATGCACGAGACTGTGTGCTCCAGCCCCTGCCCCAGCTGTACCTGCAACCTGCCAGATCAGGTTATTCTATTTCAACCAAATAGTATCGTTACGTTTTGGAGTTTTCCCCCTCAACTTATTTCTACAACTGTAATAAACATGTAATTACTTGTAATGTACTTACTTGGAACATGTAATGGGATCGATCATTCATTGCCATTCAGGGAGGTACTACCCTAGAGTCTTAGGATGCCATAAACCAAGAGGAAATTGTAACAAACCATTAAAGGTGCACTATGCAGAAATGTCTCTGCCATTTCCTGGTTGCTAAAATTCTAACAGTTCACCAAATTTCAGTTTATGTGACAAAACAAGCACGTATGGTGTAGAGAACCATTGCACCATCTAAACCTCTGTAAAATGTTTTCCCCATAGCCAAACATATTGTATGTTCAGCTGTTTGAAGCCGATGTACAAAACCAAGAGTAAAAGAGCATAACCTAAACTTAAGACGGGAAACATCTAAATAGTGCATATAGAACAGATATACCACTGCTTAGACTTGCTTTCAATGATAATGACAGATCTATAACTCGCATTTCTATGTGAATTTGGTTGGGTCCCCCAAAAGGTTGACACTGGAGGATTTATTTATTTATTCTTGACTTGGCTCTCCTTGCTATTACAATGGAAATTACCTTATGGTGTTGATCTTCTCAGGGATAAAAAGCAAATACTTGCACACAAACTCAGATTTGGCCCACAATTATATGTTACTCTCACTGAATAGCTGGATAAGATGGTCAAAACCCCAGCCTTGCTTCTGTTTAGGTATTAAATGTATGCATTATGTTGCCCATGACTTTAGTGTCTGCAATACTCTGCACCTGTTAAACCTTATTCTATAGTGTAAGTAAAATGCATTAAAAAGTTATTACTGATAAACCTATGAGCAGCATTTTTGATTGGTTAACAGACATATTTTATTACTGACAAATGTTATAAAGACATCAACCTGTCAATTTATGACCATTATACCACAAGTAATACAAAATAGAGTTGAATGGGATTTGTATTACATAAAAGCCTGTTTGACAGGTTGTACAAACCACAATCCCTGATCAAATTTGTAGTAACCTTATCGGTGTCACGCCTTGGTCTTAGTATTTTGTGTTTTCTTTCTTTATTTGGTCAGGCCAGGGTGTGACATGGGTTATTGTGGTGTGTTTTTTGTCTCTGGGGATTTTGTGGGGTTGACTAATTAGTCTATGGCTGCCTGAGGCGGTTCTCAATCAGAGTCAGGTGATTTATCGTTGTCTCTGATTGGGAACCATATTTCGGCAGCCATATTCTGAGTGTTTTCGTGGGTGATTGTTCCTGTCTCTGTGTTAGTTGACACCGGACAGGCTGTATAGGTTTTCTCGTTTGTTGTTTTGTTTATATATAGTTATTTCATGTATCGTCTATTCTTCATTAAAGAACATGAGTAACCACCACGCTGCATTTTGGTCCGCCTCTCTTTCAGCAGACGAACGCCATTACAATCGGTCACCCAGCCAGGAGAATGAGTTGTGTGCATGTGACTACTCAGCATATCCTTTCCTGACCTATGGGACAATGCCCTCTGTTTTCTCAAGTCCAATTACATTCAACTATTAAATGATATTGTATCATAACGACAATTAGTCACTGAGACCAAATGAATCAAATCAAAGGAATAACATTGTATTGATCCTCTGGTTGTGCTTAGTACACATACACAGAGAGGCTGAGTGACTCATCACCACTCATTACCGTCTTTTACATGTGTAATTACTCGTTCGTCGGCAGAACTTACCGTATGATTTTTCTTGCAATATAGAGCCATAATCATTATGCTTAATTCTATGTAAAATAAAATACATGTCTGCAAATCTAAGCATACCTCTGATCTCTCTATCCTCCTGACTGGTAGTTATTTTTTTAATTAAACAAGTATGCATCTCTACTAAAATTTTGGTAAAACATTGAAAGGAATGTGTCTTATTCCATACATTGAGTTTTATAAGGTTGGCTTTAGCTAGCCCAGATAGGTTCCCAATCTCCCAACATCATAACCAGCTACCAATAAGCCATTTCAGGCTATCAATCAAGTTAGAGTACCTAGCTTGTGTAATTGTCTTAGTTGGCATGCCACGACAAGGTTGATAGACTTTAGAAATGCAAGCAATTGATAGCCTGAAATGGCTTCTTGGTAGCTGGTTATGAGGTTGGGAGATTGGGAGCCTATCTGGTCTAGCTAAATGGCTAGTAGTATTACAGAGAAACAAAAACAGATTTCCAGTACAAATCTGATGGGGCACGTGCCCCTGTGCCAGTAGACATGACAGCTATAGAAATTTAGGACCTACACTGAGTGGACAAAAAATGACGAAAACCTACTCTTTCCATGAGATATAGGACCTACACTGAGTGGACAAATATATATATATATATTTCACCTTTATTTAACTAGGCAAGTAAGTTAAGAACAAATTCTTATTTTCAATGACGGCCTAGGAACAGTGGGTTAACTGCCTGTTCAGGGATAGAACGACAGATTTGTACCTTGTCAGCTCAGGGGTTTGAACTTGCAACCTTCCGGTTACTAGTCCAACGCTCTAACCACTAGGCTACCCTGCTGCCCCAATCCAGGTAAAAGCTATGATCCCTTATTGATGTCACCTGTTAAATCCACTTCAATAAGTTTAGATGAAGGGGGAGGAGACAGGTTAAAGAAGGATTTTTAAGCCTAGGGACAATTGAGACATGGATTGTGTATGTGTGCCCTTCAAAGGGTGAATGGGCAAGACAAAATATTTAAGTGCCTTTGAACAGGGTATGGTAGTAGGTGCCAGGCGCACCGGTTTGTGTCTAGAACTGCAATGTTGCTGGGTTTTTCATGCTCAACAGTTTCCCTTGTGTATCAAGAATGGTCCAACACCCAAAGGACTTCCAGCCAACTTGATACAACTGTGGGAAGCATTGATGTCAACATGGGCCAGCATCCCTGTGGAACACTTTGGACACCTTGTAGAGTCCAAGCCGTGATGAATTGAGGCTATTCTGAGGGAAAAAAAGGCTGAGTAAACCTCAATACTAGGAAGGTGTTCTTACTGTTTTGTACACTCACTGTATGCGGCTCTGTTCACGTCAGGGGAACTAAGCAGTGAAAGTGTATGTCATATTTTAAATGTATGTAGTTCTGTTCTTGTCTATTAATGTTTTGTATTATGTCATGTTTTGTGTCAACCCCAGGAAGATTAGTTGCTGCTTTAGCAGCAACTAATGAAATACAAAAATACTTTTACTGGGACCAGTGTCATATATTTATGGCTCGGAATGAGACTATTGCTACATGTAGGTCAGAGGTAAGGTGTTGTGTTGACACATCATCATTATATATTGGGTGGCAAATTCCTAAGATCACTGGGACCATGGAATTATGACAGACAGGAGAATGCTTTAGTATATACACTACATGACCAAAAGAATTTGGACACTTGCTCGTCGAAAATCGAATTCCAAAATCATAGGCATTAATATGGAGTTGGTCCCCCCTTCGCTGCTATAACAGCTTCCACTATTCTGGGAAGGCTATCCACTAGATGTTGGAACATTGCTGCAGGGACTTGCTTCCATTCAGGCACAAGAGCATTAGTGAGGTCTGGCACTGATGTTGGGCATGTAGACCTGGCTCGCAGTCGGTGTTCCAATTCATCCCAAATGTGTTTGATGAGGTTGAGGTCAGGGCTCTGTGCAGGCCAGTCAAGTTCCTCCACATCAATCTTGACAAACCATTCCTGTGTGGACCTTGCTTTGTGCATGGGGGCATTGTCATACATAAATAGGAAAGGGCCTTCCCCAAACTGTTGCCACAAAGTTGTTAGCACAGAAACGTTTAGAATGTCATTATATGCTGTAGCGTCAAGATTTCCATTCACTGGAACTAAGGGACCTAGCCCAAACCATGAAAAACGTCACCAGACCATTATTCCTCCTCCACCAAAAATTAAGGTTGTCACTATACATTGGGGCAAGTAGTGTCCTCCTGGCACCCTCCAAACCCAGATTTGTTCGTCGGACTGCCAGATGCCAGAGAACGCATTTCCACTGCGATCCAACTGCATTTCCACTCCTCCAGAGTCCAATGGCGTTGAGCTTTACACCACTCGAGCCAACGCTTGGCATTGCCCATGGTGATCTTAGGCTTGTGTGCAGCTGCTTGGCCATGGAAACCCATGTCATGAAGCTCCAGACAAACAGTTCTTGTGCTGATGTTGCTTCCAGAGGCAGTTTGGAACTCGGGAGTGAGTGTTTCATCCGAGGAAGTTCTGTTCTGTGAGCTTGTTTGGCCTATCACTTTGCGGCTGAGACGTTGTTGCTCCTAGACGTTTCCACATCACAATAACAGCAGTTACAGTTGACCAGGGCAGCTCTAGCAGGGCAGTAATTTTACGAACTGACTTGTTGGAAAGGTGGCACTGAGCTCTTCAGTGAGGCCATTCTACTGCTAATGTTTGTCTATGGAGAGTGTATGCCTGTGTGCTCGATTTTATACACCTGTCAGGAAAGGGTGTGGCTGAAATAGCCGAATCCACAAATTTGAAGGGGTGTCCACATACTTTGTATATATAGAGGATATGGGTATTTACTAGTGAATGAATGAGAGGGTGATGTCACAAGACACAACTAAGTCACCATGTTTGGAACACGCTATACGGTTCGACTCTGACATGATGTACGCAATATGCTGTGGTTAGAAAAACAATGCTTGTGTCATAACATTCCATGACAATTACTACCAGCCGAGTTCCTGTTCCAAGAGTTCCTGTTAATGAGTGCATGATTCAATGATTTATTCTCATAACAGTTTTATGACAGTTATAGTAGGCCTGTCACAATTCACTCCAGAGATGTTTTGCATTATTCTACTGTTATGACAGCCCAATGGTTTTGACAGGTCTCTTGAGTCACCTAAGTATTTCCCCCCCCGTGTTTTTAATAGAATAAAAGGAAACCTAAAACACACACCCAAATCCATTTCCAGAAAAGGAAATGTGGTTGTACAGTGTGCAAAATAAATCTATATATGAACTGATATGTAGTAGGCCATACCACTACTAAATCGCTAAGTCCTCTGGGAGGTTGAAAAAACAGATTCCTGCTCGTCTCCCCCTGGCTTTAACTCGCTGATTTCCACAGGATCCAAACGTCTTGTTTCCATTAGAGAGCACCTATAACGGCCTCGGAGTCGCCGTGAAAGGAGCTCCTGCACAAGTCAGTTATTTAAGGAGGCCGGACCATATCACATAGGCGTTACATGACAGTCTGGTCCTCCCCTCCAACTCCCCTCCTGCCGCCCCCCTACAGAAACATCTGGAAATTAAGAATCAAATTCGCCTGTACCTGGAGGAGGAAATGAAGCTGCTGGGTTATGGATTAGTGTTGGGTTTGGGGACAGAGAGCGAAGCGTCGGAGCTTGCCCGTTTGGCCGGCTCTCGGCGGTGTCACACTCAGCTCCCTCATAGAGGAAGCACTAAAGAAGGCTCTAATAAATCGGCAAGGGGGGAAGCCAAGACTTTGTGCAAATGGCAGGAAGCAACTTCCTGTGAGCTCAGTACGCTGGCCAATGAAGAGGATGTGGAAAAGGGTGGAGTAGCTTTAAAAAAAAATACATATATATATACACAGTGCGAAGTCAGGATGTCTTACGTAATTGGGCAGATTTATTCATTGTGACATCAAGCTGGGGCCACTATAGGCTACGGGAAGGGACCGAGTTGAGTCTTTTACTATTACTAACTTTGCTGGTCAAGTACAACAATAGCTACAGTCACACAGATGGAACCACTATCATTCCTTTGCTGTATTTCCGAAACAAAGAAACAATGTAGTGTTTTAGCACAATGAAATGGCTTTGAAATTCAAAAAATTAAACCCAATTTGATATACCCAAGCTGCCTTTCGTGAGAGAAATATTGTATTGACTGAGTAAGCAACAGACTTCATAAACTGTGGGGCCCCATGTCTCTATGGGAGTCTCTCACAAGTCGTTCTGCATATGATTCAAGTTCATAAGTCAGGCCTGTTCAAGGAATTCTCATCAAAATAAACTCGCAGCAGACTCTCTTTCTCTCTCTGACAGTTGGAGAGTTTGAGGGGGGGGGGCTAGTTGTTAGCTAGTTCGTTTGTGTGTTCTGTCAAGCTATTGGAAAGCTGAACAAACACTGCTGTTAATTCTGCCCATAAAACCATAGAGATGGAGCAGATATGACTTGCAGAATGTGCGTCTGATGACCTCTATAAGAGAACACCATTTCCTTTGTTCACGGTAATGCAAACATTGAGTGTTGCAAAGATACATTTCTGAATTAAAAGAGTGTTGTAGAGAAGCTTGTTTGCAGCGGTGGAAAAATAACTAAGTTGCCATACTTGAGTAAAGATATCATCAAGATATCATCATAGAAAATGACTCAAGTAAAAGTGAAAGTCACCCAGTAAAATATTACTTGAGTAAAAGTAAAAAAGTATTTGGTTTTAAATATACTTAAGTATCACAAATAAATGGAATTTCTCAAACATACTTAAGTCTCAAAAGTAAAAACATACACTACTGTTCAAAAGTTTGGGGTCACTTAGAAATGTCCTTGTATTTCAAAGAAAGGCACATTTTCTGTCAATGAAAATAACATCAAATTGATCAGAAATACAGTGTAGACATTGGTAATGTTGTAAATGACTATTATAGCTGGAAACAGCAGATTTTGTATGGAATATCTACATAGGCGTACAGAGGCCCATTATCAGCAACCATTTCTCCTGTGTTCTAATGGCATGTTGTGTTAGCTAAACTGAATATCTCATACAACTCGTACTACTCCCTTCACAGAACAGCGCAAACTGGCTCTAACCAGAATATTAAGAGGAGTTGGAGGCTCCGGTGCACAACTGAGCAAGAGGACAAGTACATTAGAAGGTCTAGTTTGAGAAACAGACGCCTCACAAGTCCTCAAATGGCAGCTTCATTAAATCAAACCTGCAAAACAGAGTTCCTCTGTCCAGTGTCTGTGTTCTTTTGTCCATGTAATCATGTAATGTCCATGTAATCTTTTCTTTTTATTGGCCAGTCAGATATGACTTTTCATTGCAACTCTGCTTAGAAGGCCAGCATCCCAGAGTCGCCTCTTCACTGTTGACGTTGAGACTGGTGTTTTGCGGGTACGATTTAAAGAAGCTGCCATTTGAGGACTTGTGAGGAGTCTGTTTATCAAACTAGACCTTTTAATGTACTTGTCCTCTTGCTCAGTTACTCAACTAGTCTAAAAAAGGCTAGTTTTATTGCTTCTTTAATCAGAACAACAGTTTTCAGCTGTGCTAACAATTGCAAAAGGGTTTTCTAACAATCAATTAGCCTTTTAAAATTATAAACTTGGATTAGCAAACAACGTGCAATTGGAACACAAGAGTGATGATTGCTGATAATGGGCCTCTGTACCCCTATGTAGACATTCCATAAAAATACAAAATCAGCCGTTTCCAGCTACAGTAGTCATTTACAACATTAACAATGTCTACACTGTATTGCTGATCAATTCTATGTTATTTTAATGGACAAAATTATGCTTTTCTTTCAAAAACAAAAAAATGATTAAGTGACCCCAAACTTTTGAACAGTAGTGTAAATTCATTTTAAATTCCTTATATTAAGCAAACCAGACAGTTTGACAGATAGCCAGGGGCACACTCCAACACGCAGACATAATTTACAAACAAAGCATTTGTGGTCAGTGAATCCGCCGGATCAGAGGCAGTAGGGATGAGTGTGTGATTTGGACCATTTTCCTGTCAAAATGTAAGTACTTTTGGATATCAGGGAAAATGTATGGAGTAAAAAGGCCTTTTTTGTCTTTAGGAATGTAGTGAAGTAAAAGGAAAAAAGTTGGCAAATATATAAATAGTAGGTACAGATACCCCAACAAAAACGACTTAACTAGTACTTTAAATCATTTTTACTTAAGTACTTTACACCACTGTTTGTTTGTGTATAGCTAACAGCAGATGTGGAAACAGAATGTTTCCTACCATGAAACTATTACTATCGTAAAAATATAAAAAATCATAATATGCTACCATGTTAAAATAAATATGGCTCGTTAGATACTTTTAGCTGCAGAAGAGGATAGGTTTATTTTACCATAGGGATAAAAAGGAGACTTCTGGATATTTTCCACTGTACAACCACACTGTTTTTCACTGGATTACAAAGAAAAACATCTTTATTTTGACTACCGCTACTATCTGCAGTGCATCCTGTCAAACAAAACTCCATTGTACACTTACAAGACAAGCACAGAAAATACCTTTTTTTTGAAGACTACACCCAAAGACTATAAGCAGCATATCACTAGAAGATAGTCCTACCACATGAGACAAGAGGCCTGTGTGTGTGTGTAATAAGTTCAGTTGAATAGTGGAGGGGAGAAAACCTTCTGTCTCAAATAAGATGTACATTTGCAGCAGTAGACACAATAAAATTATAAACCCTTCTTTTTCTGGTTTTCAAGATGGGAAAACTAAGTCATGTTGCAAGGCTGAATGGGAAACTGACATCATGCTCCATGAAGATATCACACACACACACACAAAGGGGGGGGGGGGCTGGTAAGTGAAAGGGGATGTTGAAGTGTGCGTGGGGGCTGGCCAGTAAAATGGGTGTTTAAATATCATTTGTTTGTTGGTGAGGGGCACATGAGTTGTGCTGCAACACCTCACTGCGTACAGTCAGGGTAGAGTTTAAAAGTAAAGGAAATACCCTTCGACTTGAATTGCTGTTTCAAGGCCTGCATGTGTGTGTGTGTGTGTGTGTGTGTGTAACACTGCAGGGAAGAAACATCTGTGCACTGAGTCAATGATCTAATTACTTTTGGCCATATTTCCATTGTGTGAAAAGTAACAAGTAGGTTCTATGTGAAATTATTTGTAGCTCGTCTCAACAGTTAAAAGAAAATACGTTTCTTTCCAGTTGGATGGGGATAAAGAAACAGTATACCTTGCACTGTTCTGGCTTGCTAGTCCAGACTGTATCAAAGTATGTATCGAACCCAAAAGTAGAAAGAAAGAGTAAATGAAAATCTCTGAGTGGTCTACAACATATTCCCTACTTGACATAGTCCTTCTTGGCGGACATTAAAAGCATGATTGGATGGAATATTTGAGGTTCAAAGCAATTTCCCTTGTAAATAACAAGTTCACCATGTGGGAACCACAGATGTTTGCAAATGGAGCAGGGAGTCAGGACGGTTAATTTATTATCCATATATCTACAGAATATTTTTAAACGAGTACATGTGAGGTATGCCCCCTTTAAGTTAGTCAACCAAATCTTAGAAAATGTGTTTACTAGAGGAGATATGGTGAGTAAAATGGCAGAATGTCTTCCAAAACATTGGTCTAATTACAGAGAACAGAAAGTGATGGATGTTAATTTAGTTTCCTTTTCAGGGATGAAGCTAAATGATTCCTCGAGTTTTATACTATTGACATTGAGACATGTTAGCAAGTTCCCAGCTATACTAAGTACTTTAAGTATACAGTGCAGATGATTATAGTCATTAGTGAAGTGGTTCATTGAGTATGTAAAATATCTTGTATTCCTATCGAAACAGTCCTTCCATTTCCTTTATAAAACATAACTTTGATATGCCTTTCAGTTCTCTGTGATAGGCATCTTAAAGAAATCAGTAGAAAACGTAGATGTGTTTAGCCAAGATGAAAAGAAATGCAAAGTTCCTGCCAATCACTTGACCATAGTCGTGTCCCCTCAACCAAAGCAAAACCGTTTTGGTCACATGATACAACTATTAATATTCTCCACACACACCATGAATTAAATATATTTTAGCAGATGAACATCCTTTAGTCCAACGTTTCCCCAAACTCGGTCCCGGGGACCCCAATTGGTGCACGTTTTGGTTTTTGCCCTAAAACTACAGTGGATTCAAATGATCAAAACTTGATGTTTAGTTGATTATATGAATTGGCTGTGTAGTGCTAGGGGGAAAAAACTAAACATGCACCCCCTGGGGTACCTAGGACCGAGTTTGAGAAATCCTGTAGTGCAATACCAGAACAGACAACATCTGCAAAACATGTAAATAGCCTACTGTTATAAGAGGGAAAAATAATCATCAAGCCAAATACTGTTTCATTTTATTTAATAAGCTCGTCATAAATTATTGCACATAAAATATTATTTTCAATAGTTACAAAGTGGACAGCAACTTCTGGTAGCGGCTCAAAAAACAAGAAGGGGGAAGTTCAGGGGTTTCAGTTGAATCTAGACAACACGGGGTTTGAACGGCAGGAGGAGGGGGCAGGATCTTCAAAGACTTGACTAGCATCCTGTTAAGCAGAGGGTAGCCAATCACCCGACTAGCAGCAGCAAACACAATGGTGAAAGATGCGGCTCCAAACCACCAGAGGAGATCCTGTACTATTATGTCAATGTGTTTGACAATAACAGAAAATGGAACAAGGATGGGGAGGATGTATGATAAACTATGATACCAAAACGTGCGGGGGAGTGTCGGAGAAGAGTCAACTTAATCAGATGAAGTAGCAGCCTCTCCTTGCTTTCTCTTGGGGAGAGATGCCACGTGGAGCTACGAAAGCGGCTGAGAGACGACAGGGGGAAGGGTTCAAGCCATCGAGCTGGTTGAAGCAGCAGCTTGTTCAGAGTGCACAACTTGCTCTGTGAGTCCAAAACGCCAATTCCTTCACTTCAACTCCGGAAGTCATCTTCACTTTGGTCATTCCACCAGCCTCCCCCTCCCACAGTCATAGGCCACGGTTGACCAGAGAGCTAGGGGTTCGGTGGGGTTGGGGTGGTGGCGTTGTCCATCGGTGGTCCTACTACCTCACTACAGTCAGTCTGAGGGAGTTTTCAGTTTGTCATGTGCCACATTCAAGGGACCTTCTGCTCAATGTGTCCTACTTAGACATCTGTTGCTGAATGTGGAGCAGGAACTCGTAGTAGGAGAGGGCCGACTCCGACCGGTCCTCTACCAAGTGCTGGAAAAAGCTGGTCTTCGCTGTAGCATCATCCCTATAGGAAGAAGTAATGAAATGGATGAGCATGTGAAATAGGAATGAGAGCATAGTCTGAATAAATGTACAGTCTATTGAAATTCCTTTGATTCTCTAAAAGCTTCTTTGAATTTGTAAGACTTTCTTTCGGGAATAAAACAATTCTCAAAAACGGCCTCTTGGAGTTCATAAGACTTCCTTTTGGTGTGAAGAAATGTCCTATGGTCCTTAGACATGGGTAGGAAACAGATCCTCACAGCAGCCTGTCATAGTGCAACAACACACCGGCATGACGTTAGAATGAACTAAAACAAAGCTCACTAAAGGGGGCCTCCATCCTAGCCGTCCATCAATGACCCTCGCAGTTGCTGCACGTTCACATTGAACATACAGTACCTTTTTTACCACATGAAAAAACTGATGGTTTGCTACATGACATGGACCAAGGCACTTCCTTTGCAACGCACACACCAATTAATCAGACCAGGGGCACTTGACTTACTTCACGACGTGAAGAGTTGAGCTGAAGGGTCTCGAGTCCTGTAGCCAGGCGAGGAGTGCACGCAGTCTGTCAGACAGAGGGGTTTCCAGCTCAGGAATTTGGGTCTGGTATTCATAAAAGAGAAGCAGGGGGAAAAAAAAGAGCCACACCATTGTTTTTACTACTGCTGCACCCTCAAGAAAGACTGTGTGCGTACAGACTCCAGAGACCTAGTGGTTGGTTTCAATGCCAGATCTTCACGTCTCATGCGTGTGTGGTTTAGTGAAATAAGTACGTGTGGTTTGGAATGTGAAGTTCGTACGTGGTTGGTTGGTGCAACACCCCAGTTGTGTGGTATGACACATTATTTGAGGTAGCCACGGCCATTCGTCAAAAAGTAGAACCAAATATAAACAAATGATTAACTAGTCAATGACTCTCTAGCTGAACTAACTGAGTACAGTACTCACTCGTTGTGAAGCACCAGCTGGAGATAAAACACTGAGTTACACACAGCGGTAGATATGTCACATTGTGTCTAATGAAGGTCTGTGCCTCACTAACCATGCTAGTGGGTATAGAAGCATGGTTTGGGCATCCCAACACGTCCCGAATGAACACATCATTACAGCATTTCCCAATCCACAAGTACAAGACCTGGAGAAGAGAACAAAGGCAGCCAATGTAGTGCACATCAGAACAGGATCTTTCGTCACAAATACAAGATTCTTTCCTCCAGTCCCTTCTCTGACGTAATCACTGATCTATACGTGAATGGATACGTGAAAGTGGAGTTACAACCAGTACTGCCTTCACCTATCCAACCTCGTCAGATCTGTTATTATCATGGAAGAACGGATGGAGGAGTGCATTGCTAAAGTCTTCAAACAGAGACAGGTACGTTTTACAAGGACTTTGGTCATATGAGTGAGAGCACAGCAGGACTCACGCTGCCACAGTCCATGAGGAACGCTCCTTCTCTGGTCAGCTTCTCAGCCGTGAGGTGCAGCAGATGAGGCTGGGGCACTATGCAGTCGTTCAGGTGGAGAGCCCCCTGTGGACAGAAAGGGTAATGCAGTATCCGTAATTAGTATACTCGTCACCATCCCAGGTAAACAAAACCAATGTTTCCAGCTGTGAACCAGTCTAAGGCTGCAAATACATAACAAATCAGTATCAGTCCACCATTATAGAATCACTGTGTCTAAGAACTGAACCAAGAACTGTTTTCACTCATTTGCTATATGCAGGATGGGAAATGAACACCTGCCACGCGCGGATCGATTTTGGCATTGGCAGGTAAGAATGACTATTTCACCAGCCACGTTGGCCACAGAACGTTTGAGAAAAGTATGCTTTCAATCCAAAGCTCAAATGTAGAAGTTGGTCGAATTGACCCGAAAGGCTACTGAAGTGTGACTTTGTCCTTGTGCTTCTTGGCTAGTTACATAGTTTTATTCAGACGCTAGATTGCATTTCAATATTAGTTTGAGTTTGCTGCAACTGTCTGCTGCTAGCGGAGAGCAGAGACTCTCCTCTCTGACAGACATGGAGTGTCCCCTTATCATGTTAACGGCCCGCCCCTTAGAGGTAACTGAAAAAAAGTGTATCTAATGACTCAAATAATAACAAATAAAACAAAACAGATTCAAATAGCAACCCTTTGCCTTGACAGCTTTGCACCCTCTTGGCATTCTCTCAACCAGCTTCACCTGGAATGCTTTTCCAACAGTCTTGGAGTTCCTACATATGCTGAGCACTTGTTGGCTGCTTTTCCTTTACTCCGCAGTCAGACTCATCCCAAACCATCTCAATTTGGTTGAGGTCGGGGGGATTGTGGAGGCCAGGTCATCTGATGCAGCACTCCAGCACTCTCCTTCTTGGTAAAATAGCCCTTACACAACCTAGAGGTGTGTTAGGTCATTGTCCTGTTGAAAAATAGCCCCACTGAGCCAAAGTCAGATGGGATGGCATATCGCTGCAGAATGCTGAGGTAGCCATGCTGGTTAAGTGTGCCTTGAATTGTTAATAAATCACAGACAGTGTCACCAGCAAAGTACCCCCACACCATAACACCACCTCCTCCATGCTTTATGGTGGGAACCACACATGCGGAGATCATCCGTTCACCCACACCGCATCTCACAAAGACACAGCGGTTGGGACAAATTTCCACAGGTCTAATATCCATTGCTCGTGATTCTTGGCCCAAGCAAGTCTCTTCTTATTGGTGTCCTTTAGTAGTGGTTTCTTTGCAGCAATTCGACCATGAAGGCCTGATTCACGCAGTCCTGAGGTGTCTGTTTAACTCTGAAGCATTTATTTGGGCTGCAATTTCTGAGGCTGGTAGCTAATAATCTTATCCTCTGCAGCAGAGGTAACTCTGGGTTTTCCTTCCCTGTGGCGGTCCTCATGACAGCCAGTTGCATCATAGCGCTTGATGGTATTTGCGACTGCACATGACCTTTCAAAGTTCTTGAAATGTTCCGTATTGATGGACCTTCATGTCTTAAAGTAATGATAAGACTGTTGTTTCTCTATACTTATTTGAGCTGTTCTTGCTTTAATATGGACTTGGCATTTTACCAAATTGGGCTATCTTCTGTATACCCCCCTACCCTGTCACAACACAACTGACTTGCTGAAACGCATTAAGGAAAGAATTTCCACAAATTAACTTTTAATAAGGCACACCTGTGAATTGAAATGCATTCCAGGTGACTACCTCATGAAGCTGGTTGAGAGAATGCCAAGAGTGTGCAGCTGTCATGAAGGCAAAGGGTGGCTACATTGAAGAATCTCAAACAATATATATATTTTGATTTGTTGGAACACATTTTTGGTTACTACATGATTCCATGTGTGATTTCATAGTTTTGATGTCTTTCATTTACATTTACATTTAAGTCATTTAGCAGACGCTCTTATCCAGAGCGACTTACGTAGACAATAGTAAAAACAAAGAAAAACCCTTGAATGAGTAAGTATTTTGGCTGGTTAAAAAAAATCTGAGTGGCTGGTAGGTTTTTACCTCATCTAAAGGTGAACCAAAAAGTTATTTCCCACATGTGTAGATCATAACACTAGGGGTCAGTGGAGAGTTGATTTTGGATCAGTTGTTAAAAGCAGAGTGTAGGTGTGATCTCTCACCTGGTCTGACATGGTGTCCAGGCGGTAGAGGTCGGGGTGGACCGCACGCATGATCTGTTGCAGCGGCTGGCTCTTGAACTCACACATGGCGAAGACACGCTCGTCAAGCTTGGTGCTGGTCCCCATGCGCAGTGCTTTCTGTTTCGGTGGAGAGGAAGAGGAAATAGGAGAAGAGGGAACACAGACTCATGAGAAGGGGTGGCATTGACAGCTTCCTTCTAACTTAACTAGTGACTGAGATAAACAGTACATACAAACGAAAATAGGCCCACTTGTAAAAAAATATACAAAGTTTTACAAAATAAAGTAATATTCCAACATGGCTCTACTCTAGGACCTAGGTCATTCACAGTGATTTGAAAGGCTAATACATGGACTACTGAAATAGATCAACTCAGCCACAAATTCGCATTCAAATATTTGCCTCTAAAAAACAACATTTGAATAATATTCAAATCTATTTTGCATACATTTAAAGTCAGCTGGACTGTTTTCCCGAGAAAATTCGTGACAGCCTTATCCTAAAATGTATTAAATAGTTTTCCCCCCTCATCAATTTAAACACAATAATGAGAAAGCAAAAAACAGGTTTAGAATTTTCTAAACCATAATAAGTATTCAGACCCTTTATACTCAATACTTTGTTGAAGCCCCTTTGGCAGCGATTACAGCCTCAAGTCTTCTTGGGTATGACGCAACAAGCTTGGCACACCTGTATTTGGGGCGTTTTACCTATTCTTCTCTGCAGATCCTCTCAAGCTGTCAGGTTGGATGAGGAGCGTCGCTGCACAGCTATTTTCATGTCTCTCCCGAGGATGTTCGATCAGGTTCAAGTGCAGGCTCTGGCTGGGCCACTCAAGGGCATTCAGAGACTTGTCCAGAAGCCACTCCTGCGTTGTCTTGGCTGTGTGCTTAGGATCATTGTCCTGTTAGAAGGTGAACCTTCATCCCAGTCTGAGGTCCTGAGCACTCTGGAGCAGGTATTCATCAAGGACCTCTCTGTACTTTGCTCCGTTCATCTTTCCCTCGATCCTGACTAGTCCTCCCGTCCCTGCCAGTGAAAAAAATCTCCACAGCATGCCGCTGCCAGCACCATGCTTCACCATAGGGAAGGTGCCAGGTTTCCTCCAGAAGTGATGCTTGGCATTCAGGCCTAAGAGTTCAATCCTGGTGTCATCAGACCAGAGAATGTTGTTTCTCATGATCTGAGTGTTTAGGTGCCTTTTGGCAAACTCCAAGAGGGCTGTCATGTGCCTTCTACTGAGGGAGTAGCTTCCATCTGCCCACTTTACCATAAAGGCTGGATTGGGGGAGTGCTGCAAAGATAGTTGTCTTTCTGGAAGGTTCTCCCATCTCCAGAGGAATCGGATTGTTGGTCATCTCCCTGACCAAGACCCTTCTCCCCCGATCGCTCAGTTTGGCCAGCTATAGGAAGAGTCTTGGTTGTTCCAAACTTCTTTCATTTGAGAATGATGGAGGCCTCTGTGTTCTTGGGGACCTTCAACGCTGCAGACGTGTTTGGGTACCATTCCCCAGAACTGTGCCTCGACACCATTCTGTCTCTGAGCTCTACGGACAATTCCTTCGACCTCATGGCTTAGTTTTTGCAATGACATGCACTGGCAATTGTTGGACTTTATATAGACAGGTGTGTGCCTTTCCAAATCATGTCCAATCAATTGAATTTTACACAGACTGACTAATCAAGTTGTAGAAACATCAAGGATAATCAAAGGAAACAGGATGCACCTGAGCGCAATGTTGTCTCATAGCAAAGTGTCTGAATACTAATTTGCCAAAATTTCTCCAAACCTGTTACTTGCTTTGTCAATATGGGATGTTGTGTGTAGATTGATAAGGGGATTATTATTATTTTTAAATCCATTTTAGAATAAGTCTGACGTAACAAAATGTGGAAAAAGGGAAGGGGTCTGAATACTTTCCGAATGCACTGTAAATATAGGCTAAAACGCCGGTCATGTTTGACAAATACAATATAAGATAATTAACATTAATGGCTCAAGGCTTGACTGTCGACACGGTTCGTTCAGATCAAAAGGTCAAAAGAGAAAGGCCAGTGCCTGTTGCACACGGCACATCACCCACCTTGCAATCTGAGCAGAGGCAGTCCGCAATTTAAAAAAATATTTAACCATAAACTTGTTTAAAATGTAATAACTTGTTTTTTTTTTATAACTTATTTATTGAATAAATTATTTTAGAGTGTGACCAAATAATGGGCTGGTGTCACCAACTGAAAAAGTCAGTGGAGCCCTGTTATGCAAATAAACAATAGTTTACCAACATGTTAAGCTAAACTTTCAGATCTGTTGCATCAGCCTCATTGGTTAAATCATTTTTTGGTGTTTGTATGAATTTTGGATCTATCATCCAGACTATTTTTTATTGTCCCCGGGACAACCTTAGATGTATGTGTGTGTTGGGGCATATGTACACATACCCGAGATGTTTCTATGTGTACAGTCCTGTCTGCAGACTGTGTTTGTGTGTGTAGCGCACAGACTGACCTGTTTGAGTAGTGCCAGCACGTAGAGGGGGAAGAGACACAGGGCTGCAGGGGCGATAAGACCAGACTGCTGGATATTAGATACGGTGTTCTTGTATGCACTCAGAGAGTCCACCACCGCATTCACCAGGGCATCCCGGGCATCCGACAGGCTTGACGATATCGACCGGTCAATGGCTGTTCATAGAAATGGAAAAATCAGGTCCCATGAACAAATACAGCATGTGTGTGAGCGAGAGAGCGAGAGAGCGAGAGAGAGAGATATACACACACTCACCCATGTTGGCTAGAAGGCAGGTGATGGCCTGAACGTCAGCCCCGGCATATACATCACTAAGCTGGCTCACCACTGGCAGACACAGAGTATGGACCCTGATCCGCCTCTTCCCTAAGAGGACGTAGAGAGGGTCACAGAAAGAATTAGAGAAGGGCGTAGACTCTTTGTTAGATGATACTAAAATAACTGTCTAGAAACAAATAATTAATTTTGGTAAAAGTAAAAAAGTGGAATGACTTCTCTACGAGCATTTCAAATATGACTAAAACTATTTCCACAATTAATTAAAATGTGAGAAGGTTGAAGAGATTAAACTGTGTGTGCGCGAATGTGTGTACCTTTGCTGGAGGTGTACAGCAGCGCAGACTGGAAGCAGGCCAGTGAGGTGTCGGCCAGGCTCTCTTCTATAGACATCTGCACGGCGAAGCCCGAGTCTGGGTTGATGTTGGCCAGGGACAGCAGGTCCGTCGAGCGCACAAAGAAGTTCCCGTGGAACGTGTGGATGGACAAGCCTGTCAACCAAGGAGAGAGGAGACCGACATATTTACTAATGATAACCACTAAATAGATATGGAAATGGTCAATAAATGTATTACAATGACGCGGCTAATTCATGGATTTTTCCCGCCTTCACAAGATTCATGCCATCAAACAAACTGAGCACCGTCACATAATGTGACGTAAATCGAGCGCACTCAAACTTCCCATCATTCTGATTACGGTAGTAATTTTGTCACCCTCATCATGGCAAAGACACGGAGAAATGCATATGATGCAGCTTTCAAGTTGAAGGCGATCGATCTGGCTGTTGGAAAAGGAAATAGAGCTGTTGCACGGGAGCTTGGCCTTAATGAGTCGATGATAAGACGTTGGAAACAGCAGCGTGAGGAACTGACTCAGTGCAAAAAGACAACAAAAGCTTTCAGAGGGAAGAAAAGCAGATGGCCCGAATTATAAAATGAGCTTGAAGACTGGGTCAACACAAAGATAGCAGACGGCCGAGGTGTTTCAACTGTGCAGATCCGACTGAAAGCCAAAACAAATCGCCACCGCAATGAAGATTGAGGATTTTAGAGGTGGACCATCGTGGTGTCTAGGATTTATGAGACGTAAAGGCCTGTCCATCAGGGTACGGACAAGTCTGTGTCAGCAGCTCCCTCCCGACTACGAGGAAAACGTTTCAAACTTCTGCATATTCACTGATGCAAAGATAGAGGAGCATTCCATCGGCCCGCCCGACATCATAAATATGGATGAGGTTCCTCTGACGTTTGACCTGCCTCTCACTCGGACTGTCAACAGGAAAGGTGAATCATCCGTCACGCTGAAAACAACTGGGCATGAAAAAATGCACTTCACCTGTGTTCTGAGCTGCACGGCATCGGGAGAAAAGCTTCCACCGATGTTAATTTTTAAACGCATGACGATGCCAAAAGAAAAATTCCCGAGAGGAATTGTTATGAAAGTCAACAAGAAAGGATGGTTGACGGAAGGCCTAATGCATGAATGGCACACGGAGTGTTACGGCAAGCGACCGGGAGGATTCTTTCACAAGAACAAGGCATTGCTCATGTTGGACAACATGAGGGCCCACATAACAGATTCTGTGAAAGAAGCCATCAAGAGGACAAACTCAATTCCAGCTGTGATTCCTGGGGGCACAACAAAGTATTTGCAGCCACTCGACATCAGTGTAAATCGTGCATTTAAGGTGGCGCTCCGTGTTCAGTGGGAGGCTTGGATGACAAGTGGGGAGAAATCCTTCACTAAAACAGGCCGCATGCAAAGAGCCCCTTATGGTCAAGTCTGCCAGTGGGTCCTGACAGCGTGGAGCATTGTCAAAAAAATCTACTATCATCAACGGGTTTCGAAAGGCTGGACTACTGCTTGTTGTTGAGGGCAGTTCAGCGGGGTATTTGCCTCCGTATGAAAGTGACGAGAGCGACAATGAAAACGATCCAACATCGAATGAAGCAATTCTGAGGCTATTTAACTCCCGACACCGAAGGAGATGACTTCAGTGCACAGGAGGAGGAAGATAGTGACCAATGACTTTCTTGGTAGGCTACTGTTTAATTTTTGTTACAAGCCGTGTTTTGTTAAAGCCAATTTATTTTTGTTACAAGCCGTGTTTCGTTAAAGCCAATTTATTTTTGTTACAAGCCGTGTTTCGTTAAAGCCAATTTATTTTTGTTACAAGCCGTGTTTCGTTAAAGCCAATTTATTTTTGTTACAAGCCGTGTTTCGTTTAAAGGCTGTGTAAAAGTTCATTTGTTTCAATGTACCGGTAGGCACCTGCGGCTTAGACATGTGCGGCGTATTTATGTACAAAATACATATTTTTTAATAATTCAGTGGGTGCGGTTTATATTCAGGTGCGCTTAATAGTCCAGAAATGACGGTACTGTTCATTTTGGCAAGTGACAACAGTAACTTTCAGAAAGGAAATAAAACCGCTAAAAGACAAGACACACACAACAACAAAAAACCTGGAAGTAGTTTACGGTTGCAAAAATCGTAACAACTACATACTTGCCTACATCTTTGAGACCTACCTTTGGTGCAGCGTATCCTCATAACGGCCTCGAAGCCGATCTTCCTGGTGAGGTAGCGCTCCAGATCCTTCTGGAACTTGTCCAGCTGGGCTGGGTTGTGAACGTGGTGCAACGAGGGGTAGTAGAAGATACTGCCCGCTGAGAACTTAGACATACAGGCTGGACCGAGGAGAGGGACAGAGGATGCCGTGGTCAGCCCTATGTTCAAAGTTTACCCTAAAGACTGCTATATTCTATTTTATCATGAGATTTTGTCTGTTTTTTTTTCAGCTAAAGAATGGTCGGTCACGTCTTACCTAGTGAGGCCAGGTCACAGTACTGGGAGCTGAGGAGGAACAGGTCCACTCCTATCTGTTGGCCAGAACAGTCCAGGGCCAGCTTCTTGTAGAAGTCTGTGGCTGGGCCCAGGTGTTGGGCCCCCTGTCACAACATAATATGCACAATAGACTTCTTAGACAACTGGAACCTTACGTCACAGAACCATACTCAGGCATTTGGCTGTAACAGCAGAGGGCGCACCCCCCTATCCACATCGATGGGACAGCAGTGGAAAATGTAGAAAGCTTCAATTTCTTCGGCGTACACATCACGGACAAACTGAAATGGTCCACCCACACAGACAGCGTGGTGAAGGCGGCGCAATAGCGCCTCCTCAACCTCAGGAGGCTGAAGAAATTTGGCTTGTCACCAAAAACACTCAAACTTTAACAGATGCATAATTGAGAGCATCCTGTCGGGCTGAATCACCGCCTGGTAAGGCAACTGCACCTCCCTCAACCGCAAGTCTCTCCAGAGGCATCACCGGGGGCAACCTACCTGCCCTCCAGGACACCTACAGCACCCGATGTCACAGGAAGGCCAAAAATATCATCAAGGACAACAACCACCTGAGCCACTGCCTGTTCACCCGCTATCATCCAGAAGGCGAGGTCAGTACAGGTGCATCAAAGCTGGGACCGAGAGACTGAAAAGCAGCTTCTATCTCAAGACCATCAGACTGTTAAACAGCCACCACTAACAGAGAGGATGCAGCCTACATACAGACTCGATTCATTGGTCACTTTAATAAATGGAACACTAGTCACTTTAATAATGTTTACAAATCTTATATTACTCATCTCAAATGTATATACTGTATTTTATACCATCTATTGCATCTTGCCTATGCCGCTCGGTCATCCATATATTTATATGTACATATTCCTATGCCCTCCCTTTAGATGTGTGTATTAGGTAGTTGTTGTGGAATTGTTAGATTACTTGTTAGATATTGCTACACGGTCAGAACTAGAAGTACAAGCACTTCGCTACACTCGCATTAACATCTGCTAACCATGTGTATGTGACCAATAAAATGTAATTTAATTTTGTGTGTGTACACTACCAGTCAAACGTTTGGACACACCTACCGATTCAAGGGTTTTTCTTTATTTGGACTATTTTCTACACTGTAGAATAGTAATGACGACAATGAATATCACATATGAAAAACAAATGATAGTGCCACTAAGCCAAAACCAGATGGGATGGCGTATCGCTGCAGAATGCTGTGGTAGCCATGCTGGTTAAATGTTTATTGAATTCTAAATAAATCACCAACAGTGTCACTAGCAAAGCACCCCCACACCACCTCCTCCATGTTTCACGGTGGGAACCACACATGCGGAGATCATCTGTTCACCTACTCCGCGTCTCACAAAGACACGGCGGTTGGAACAAAAAATCTCCAATTTGGACTCATCAGACCAAATGACAGATTTCCACTAGTTTATTGTCCATTGCTTATGTTTCTTGGCCCAAGCAAGTCTCTTCCTCTTATTGGTGTTCTTTAGTAGTGGTTTCTTTGCAGCAATCCGACCATGGAGGCCTTATTGACGCAGTCTCCTCTTTACAGTTGATGTTGAGATGTGTCTTACTTGAACTCAGTGAAGAATTGTTTTTGCTGCAATCTGAGGCTGATAACTCTAATGAATGTATCCTCGGAGGAAGAGGTCTTCCTTTCCTGTGGCAGTCCTCATGACAGCCAGTTTCATCCTAGCGCAAAATTCTCGGGATTGACTGACCTTCATATCTTCGTTGTTTCTAGTATTTGAGCGTCCTTCGCATAATTTGGCCTTGGTCTTTTACCAAATAGGGCTAAGAGAAACGACAGTCCATCATTACTTTAAGACAAAGGTCAGTCAATCCGGAAAATGCCAAGAAAACCATCAAGCGCTAATATGAAACTGGCTCAAGAGGACCACCACAGGAAAGGAAATCATCACCGTCAGTGATTTATTTAGAATTCAAGGCACACTTAACCAGCATGGCTACCACAGCATTCTGCAGCCATACACCATCCAATCTGGTTTGCACTTAGTGGAACTATCATTCGTTTTCCAACAGGACAATGACCCAACACACCTACAGGCTATGTAAAGGCTTTTGACCAAGAAGGAGAGTGATGAGTGCTGCATCAGATGACCCGGTATCCAATCACCCGACCTCAACACCATTGAGATGGTCTGGGATGAGTTGGATCAGAGTGAAGGAAAAGCAGCCAACAAGTGCTCAGCATATGTGGGAACTACTTCAAGGCTGTTGGAAAAGCATTCCAGGTGAAGCTGGCTGAGAGAATGCCAAGCGTGGCTACTTTGAAGAATCTCAAATATATTTTGATTTGAATACTTTTTTGGTTACTACATGATTCCATAAGTGTTATTTCATAGTTTTGATGTCTTCACTATTATTCTACAATGTAGAAAATAGTATAGATAAAGACAAACCCTTGAATGTGTAGGTGTCCAAACTTTTGACTGGTACTATGTTTGTGTGTGTGTCATGCCTGTGTGACTCAGCACTCATACCTTGGTACTGGACCTCTGATTGGGGTCCTCCCGGGACTGCAACAGGCCTGGGCCCAGCGTGGGTAGCTGGGTCTGGAACACGGAGACGCGCCCCCCCGTGGGGGACATGAGTTTGTAGGCAGCCTGCAGCGCCGGGCCCAGGGCACTGTGGGTCTCCCTGGTCTGGCTAAACATGCTGTGTAGGGAGGTCAACAGTACCCTCACCAGCTGGGAGAGGGGGGGAGAGGAGGAGAGGGAGAAAGGAGAGAGAGGGAGGGAAAGAGAGCAGTCCAAATCACTAAAAAAAGGCACACACAATCAAAAAAATACTATCACACTAAAGCAACCATACATTGTCAAAAACACACGAAGACTCTCACCTTCACACGCCAGTCAAGAAAACCAGCCTGTGATGACACCAGTAAACACAAATAGTTGCACACATTCTCAGTCAAATAAAAACCTTTACCGCTCTGCTTTCCTTCAGGTTCACCAGGAGACTGTCGTCGGTTGGAATGAAGATATCTACAAAAACAGAACCAAGACGGAATAATTTAATGTATCACAGCTCCAATTCAATTTCCTTAGATATTTAACTTGGAGAAAACCAACAAAAAAAACATCATTATTTCAACCATCAGTAAATAAGTGACAGGTCAGTTTGAGGGAGGGGGGATGCAGTCATCAATACTACACTGTTGCCTTGCCAAGAGTTGTTTAGCAAGATAACATGTTGGCTAGAGCACAAACCGACTGACATTTCTAGGGAGTGGACCTGAAGATGGATCAGGGGAGCTGACTGAAAGAACACACACCGTCGATGTCGGAGACCACCAACATCTGGGGCTGTGAGAGGCTCTCGTGGAGGTTGTAGAAATGGATGGTGCTGTTGAAGGTGATGAAGCCAACTCGGGTGCGCGTGTCCCCAGGGATCCTGAAACACAGACAGAACCCCCAGAGAGTCACCCTAGCCTCCAGCGTATAACAGTACCGGACAATGGAAATGGCAGAATCTCTCTCGGCTTTGACAATGGAATTCTGGTGAACTCATTTCCACGTCAAAAAGTGGGATTATCGATTTGGCATTATGGAGTTGATGTGACAGATCTTCCAGACATTGAAACCAGCAGGGAACAGTTGTCAGAGCTAGTTTTGTTTGGTTACGACAAAGAACAATTTAATTTCCTGGGAAAATCTGGAATAACAGTCCTGTTCAAGTATTCCATGTCCCTTTTCCTGGCGAGAAAAACTAGATATACAGATGAAGTCGGAAGTTTACATACACCTTAGCCAAATACATTTAAACTCAGTTTTTCACAATTCCTGACATATAATCCAAGTAAAAATGCCCTGTTTTAGGTCAGTTAAGATCGCCACTTTATTTCAAGAATGTGAAATGTCAGAATAAGAGAGAGAATTATTTATTTCAGTTTTTATTTCTTTCATCACATTCCCAATGGGTCAGATGTTAACATACAGTGGGACAAAAAAGTATTTAGTCAGCCACCAATTGTGCAAGTTCTCCCACTTAAAAAGATGAGGCCTGTAATTTTCATCATAGGTACACAAACTATGAGACGAAAAAAAATCCAGAAAATCACATTGTAGGATTTTTTATGAATTTATTTGCAAATTATGGTGGAAAATAAGTATTTGGTCAATAACAAAAGTTTCTCAATACTTTGTTATATACCCTTTGTTGGCAATGACAGAGGTCAAACGTTTTCTGTAAGTCTTCACAAGGTTTTCACACACTTTTTTGCCCCATTGTATAATTAATTAGTATTCAGTAGCATTGCCTTTAAATTGTTTAACTTCGTTGGAATTTTTCAGGTAGCCTTGCACAAGCTTCCCACAATAAGTTGGGTGAATTTTGGCCCATTCCTCCTGACAGAGCTGGTGTAACTGTGTCAAGTTCGTAGGCCTCCTTGCTCACACACACTTTTTCAGTTCTGCCCAAAACAATTCTATAGAATTGAGGTCAGGGCTTTGTGATGGCCACTCCAATACCTTGACAATTTGCCACAACTTTGGAAGGTTGCTTGCGGTCACTGTCCATTTGGAAGACCCATTTGCGACCAAGCTTTAACTTCCTGACAGATGTCTTGAGATGTTGCTTCAATATATCCACGTCATTTTCCTACCTCATGATGCTATCTATTTTGATGAAGTGTACCAGTCCCTGCTGCAGCAAAGCACCACCACAACATGATGCTGCCACCCCGTGCTTCATGGTTGGGATGGTGTTCTTCAGCTTGGAAGCCTCCCCCTTTTTCCTCCAAACATAACTATGGTCATTATGGCCAAACAGTTCTATTTTTATTTCATGAGACTAGAGGACATTTCTCCAAAAAGTACAATCTTTGTCCCCATGTCCAGTTGCAAACCGTAGTCTGGCTTTTTTATGGCAGTTTTGGAGCAGTGGCTTCTTCCTTGCTGAGCTGCCTTTCAGGTTATGTCGATATCGGACTCGTTTTACTGTAGATACTTTTGTACCCGTTTCCTCCAGCATCTTCACAGGGTCCTTTGCTGTTGATCTGGGATTGATTTGCACTTTTCACACCAAAGTACGTTCATCCCCAGGAGACAGAATGCGTCTCCTTCCTGAGCGGTATGATGGCTGCGTAGTCCCGTGCTGTTTATACTTGCGTACTATTGTTTGTACAGATGAACGTGGTACCTTCAGGAGTTTGAAAATTGCTCCCAAAGATTAACCAGATTTGTGAAGGTCTACAATTCTTTTTTCTGAGGTCTTGGCTGATTTCTTTTGATTTTCCCATGATGTCAAGCAGAGGCACGGAGTTTGAAGGTAGGCCTTGAAATACATCCACAGGTACCCCTCCAATTGATTCAAATGATGTGAATTAGCCAATCAGAAGCCATTACATTATTTTCTGGAATTTTCCAAGCTGTTTAAAAGGCACAGTCAACTAAAGTGTAAATTGTATTAATTCTAAGTGAAATAATCTGTATCTAAACAATTGTTGGAAAAATTACTTGTGTCATGCAAAGTAGATGCCCTAACCAACTTGCCAAAACTATAGTTTGTTAACAAGAAGTGTGTGGAGTGGTTGAAAAATTACATTTACATTTATTACATTTAAGTCATTTAGCAGACGCTCTTATCCAGAGCGACTTACAATGAGTTTTAATGACTCCAACCTAAGTGTATGTAAACTTCCGACTTCAACTGTATGCATGTATACATCTCTCTTTACTTCATAGTTGAAGCGTATCAACTTCAAATGGGCTACTCCCTGTGGAACTGTTCCAGATTTTGCCTCAGGGTTGCCAAAATCCTATTGCTCCCCATATCTTATTCTATTTTTATTTCACCTTTATTTAACCAGGTAGGCCAGTTGAGAACAAGTTCTCATTTACAACTACGACCTGGTCAACATAATGCAAAGCAGTGCGACAAAAACAATAACACAGTAACAAACAAATAAACGTACAGTCAATAACACAATAGGAAAAAAAGAAAAATTATTGTATAGTGTTGTCAAATGTTGAAGAGTAGGGAGGTAGGCAATAAATAGGCTAAATAATTACAATTTAGCATTAACACTGGAGTGACAGATGCACATCATCATCTGCACAAGTAGATACACTGGGGTGCAAAAGAGCAACAGGTTAAGTAATAATATGGGGATGAGGTAGTTGGGTGTGCTATTTGCAGATTGGCTGTGTACAGGTAGGTACAGTGATTGATAAGGTGCTCTGACAGCTGATGCTTAAAATTAGAGAGGGAAATATACGTCTCTAGGACAAGTTACTGAAGGGGGTGCTGTGATGTTGGCCAGGGTTGGGGTAGCCGGGCGGAAAGCATGGCCAGCCATAGAAAAATGCTTATTGAAATTATCGTAGATTATTGGTGGTGACAGTGTTTCCTATCCTCAGTGCAGTGGGCAGCTGGGAGGAGGTGCTCTTATTCTCCATGGATTTTACAGTGTCCCAAAACTTTTTGGAATTAGTGCTACAGGAAGCAAATTTCTGTTTGAAAAAGCTAGCCTTAGCTTTCCTAAATGACTGTGTAATTTTTTTTGGAATGGGGCATGCTTATTAAGATGGTTAGGAAAACACTTTTGAAGAGCAACCAGGAATCCTCTACTGACGGGATGAGGTCAATATCATTCCAGGACACCCGGGCCAGGTCGATTAGAAAGGCCTGCTCGCTGAAGTGTTTAAGGGAGCGTTTGACAGTGATGAGGGGTGGTCGTTTGACCGCAGACCCATTACGGACGCAATGAGGCAGTGATCGCTGAGACTCTGGTTGAAGACAGCAGAGGTGTATTTAGAGGGCATGTTGGTCAGGACGATATCTACAAGCATGCCCATGGTTACAGATTTATTGTTGTACCTGGTAGATTCCTTGATAATTTGTGTGAGATTGAGGGCATTTAGCTTAGATTGTAGGACAGCCGGGGTGTTAAGCATTTCCCAGTTTAGGTCACCTAACAGAACACTGAAGATAGATGGGGGGCAATCAATTCACATATGGTGTCCAGGGCACAGCTGGGGGCTGAAGGGGTATTTTAGATGTATGCATGCTGATGGACTTAACTGCTAAAACAGAATAATGCATGCTGATGGACTTAACTGCTAAAACAGAATGCACCAGAGAGATTAATTTCAATATTCCTCCAGTTCTTACGCACTTGCAAGCAGGCCAATGCAAGCGGCCATGTTTTACATTTCTCATTTTATTTTTTCCCACCTTCTTTGAAATGGAGACTAAACTACAAAAAGAGAGTCTTATTTTGAGAACTAAAAGGTTGCCAAATACTATGTATGGACTCTATGGCAAAGCGACTCACTTGTCCAGGTTTTCCAGTAAGGTGTGACAGAAGACGTTCAGGTAGCCTCCCTCCACCGCGTTGTGAGACACATCCAGCACAAACAGGTACACTGCAGGCTGAGGGGGACGCAGCTGGGGAGAACACATGCTTTACTCAAAACATTCAACCAGTTCACATCTGCAGTCTGACGTGTGTCTGATGGAGACCTGAGGGGCAAACTGCTTCTGGATGGATGAATACTAACCATGTAATCTGAAGAGGCTATGAACTCCACAGTGGAGTTCTGTACCTCTGGCCTCTTGTGGGGCTCTCCATATGAGCGGGTCACTGGGTTATACATGAACTCATCAGGAACTGAGGAGGAGAATATTTACATTCAGGTGATTTAGCAGATGTTATTGAACATCAGCATTTGGACAGTGCTGCCCTTGTACACCTATTGAATAGAGGGATCCGTACCATCATTGACCCTGTAACAGAGATTGCATTTCCATCTCCTCTGGTCCAGGAAGGAGACGAAGGGGTTAATGTAGGTGCGACAGGAGCGGCATCTCACTATGGTGTTGGACGTGATCACTGGGAGTTGCTATGGATAGAGAGAGATTCTGTGATGAAGATTACTTTTTGTTCATCTGTGGTTTGTTGCAAAGTTATTTCTGAAAATTTGGTCTAAACTCTATATTTGATCGAACCTGCAATATGCATCTGTAAGAGTGGAATCCTTTCTGTAAACTCCTTATGTCAACACTGACTGGCTTTTTGTACTTTTACCACTTTGCACTTCGACTGACCCTAAAACAATGTATTATTGCACCTCCTCATCCTCCATCTCAACCTGCATTGCCTCCTACTGTTCTGTTTCTGTACTCAGTTTAAACTTCCTATGACAGAATGACAGTTTTATTTAGGGGGCATAGTATAGATCAACACTGATAACCAGTCAATATAAATAGCCACTGACAAGTTTTCTAGGATATTCACTCAATTCCACTACATTTGTTCTGTGTTATGTTATGTAGCAAATTGCCCTTTCGAGTTCATAGCTCCCTGAAATGTCAGTTCCTTACACCTATCCAATCCTCTCAGATCTACACCAGGAGTTAGGAGCCAAGGGATGTTTGTGGGCAGGACCCTGGTTGTGTTTGGGTTGGATGTCTTACTGCGAGGTCTCTGAAGGGGTGCAGGAGCAGGCCTAGGGGAAGCCGGGCTTTATTCAGCAGAGCCTGGGTCTGGGGGATGTTGGTCAGGGTACACCTGAATGTGCTGTGGAGGCCAGAGAGAAGAGCGTTTAGCACTGCCTTGCCAGACATGAGCTAATATATTTCATTGAGTTAGCGGAGACTATGGATGAACAATAGTGTGGAGATAGAGAAGTACGTTTGAAATCAACAATGTTTCCAATATGTGTTTTGCTTGATCCTATCAATAAGCTTGGGAGACCTGTCATTCAAAGTGTTTCAGTTTATGCTGCATATTGTCAGTGAGTTTTGTGCTCAGATACCATCATATTCTCAAACCCACAAACTCTCCCTCCCTCTTACTCCGGGCTGCAGTTGGCCTTCTTTAGGTCAGCGCTGAGGTTGGGTTCTGGGGCATCCAGGGGCTGGTGGGGCAGCAGGTTCCTCTCCTGCAGCAGGTTGACCGGCCGCAGCGCCTCCACCTCCAGCTCTGGTACACCGCTCAGTCCCCCGAGGGCCGCAGACAGCTGGGACATGTTAGGGAAGGGCTGAGCGGACAAATGGGATGCAGTTAGTCACACAGTAAAATGAGACAGGTAGATCATTACCACAAGGGTCCGGTGTGGAACAGAGATGAACATGACAGAAAGGAACAGATGAGAAATGTATTGACCAGTGGGGTAAAAAGTATTCAATTGTCATACTTAAAGAAAAGTAGACACCTGACTAGAACATTTCTCAAGTAAAAGTGACCCAGTAAAATACTACTTGAGTAAGTTTCAAAATTTGGTTTTAAATATAAAAACCAGACGGCACAAATTTCTTAAGATTGTTTAAAAATATATATTATTTAAGAATGTAATGAAGTAAAAGAAAAAGTTGACAAAAATATAAATAGTAAAGTACAGATAGCCCAAAACACCACTTAAGTAGTACTTTAAAGCATTTTTACTTAAGTAATTTACACCACTGGTATTGACTTAGTAGGCTAACTCCTTTTCATGTATTTCATGAGGGACCATATTAGAATGAGGAATATATAGTATTTTGATCATTTTACTCATACACAACCACGTGGGTTGCACCAGAACATCTTACCTGTGGCAAATGCTGATAGCCAGTTTGGTTGTACCCGCGGTGTGAGGGGGAGGAGTCTGTCCTGGAGACCGGCCTCTGCTGATAGACTGGCTGATTGGGCTTGTCGGTAGACGGTGGATTGGAGAACTCTGGAAATAAAGAGAGAAACATTAAAGTTGCATGTACCAATGGATAGCTGCCCGCTGAGCACATTTGGGACTGTGGTTGAGTGGAGATATGTGGCAGAAGAAATGTTAAATTGGATGACGGATCTGGCCTCAAGATTGGTTGGGTCAAATGTTTCAAATGCCTCCACAATGCAGACTACACGTAGCATTGGATGTTAAGAGCTGAGTAAAGTATGTACCTGGGTAGCTGCCGCCTTCCAGTGAGTCGTAGCTGTTGGGCACCGGGGACGTACTGCCGGTGGTGGTTGAGGAACTATCCCCGCCTGAGAAAGGAGGGAGTTGAAGAACGAAACAGAGTTGTGAGGAGCTGTTGTCTTTCAACGGTTTAGTACAACTCTGCAGGGCCTTGGACATGCTGGCGGGAGAAAAATAACACATGAAAGCAGCTGAAATGGGTAGAGTGTCCGCACTGAGATTGGGAGTTGGATCTCCGGCCTTGTCATACCAAAAACTGTAAAAATGGAACTCAGTGAGTCTTTGCATGGCACTCAGCATTAAGGAGATAGACTAGCCTCCTGTCAGGGGGTGTACTTGTACATCATGTTTACTTACGCTACAGAAACAGGAGATAGGCTCCGGCTCCTATGAGCCATTCCGGCTCGCACAATCCAAGGCTACTTACTTATAGAGAAACAGACAGCAGTTATCATCATCATCTCCCTAGGCCGTGCACATACAGCCTTCCTTCCATCTCTTGAGTAATTGGGTAGAGGGGCTATGGGACACTATGAGATGGTGCTTTTAAGTCTCAGCCACACGCACATCGGAGTTGATTAATCAAATTGGGCCAAATGGAAGGCTGTGACAGTGAACCAAGATAGCACTGCCTGCGCAGGCCAAGAGCTCATTGGATGAGCTCCAATTATCCCAGGCAGCTAAATCTGACTGCCACCCCACTGGATTAAGTGATCTGGATATTAGTGAAACTGGCTGGCTGGGGACACAAGGATGATATGATTGACATGCCCTTGTTCTCGTATGAATTCATGTCATAACACAAAACAGCAAAAGGGTAGGTATAAACAAAAAATGTTGGCCAAGCAACAGAAAGAGACAGAATCATAAGGGCCCTGATCAAACAGGACAAACATCTGCAACTTGAAAATGACAATGATGGAATGATAGAGAGCGTTTGGAGTGTAAGATGGGAAGGAGGAGCACACCTTTAGCAGGAGGTGCTAGCGAGAGCTAGTGCTGACATGCCTAGGCCTCTACCCTTCTCCCGGCGGAGACCGGTGCCTGCTGGCCCACAGCAACAAGGGACCTGCTATATTTAAAAAGCTGTTAACCTCTAGCCAATTACACAAAACCCAAGGGTGGGACCCACCAGCACCCCTAGGACACTCATCAACACCGTCTTGTTGAAACACCGCATGTACAGTGCATGCTGATAACCAAAATGGGAATGTAGTACAATAACATCGTTATCAGCATAGCATAACTATGTTAGGTGCTAAGATTAAAGGTTACAAACAAAGTGTTGGCTAGTAACTGGCCCAGATAGGGAGCTACAGAAAAGTGTTTTTTCCCCCTTATCTAAATGCAAAACCAATCATGCAAAATCAATTGTTTTTCAGGAGGATGAAATTGCAACGGGAAGAAAAATGTGCTTCTTAATTCAGAAACCAGTTGGATCAGTGCCTGTAATTGAAATGCAATCGTTCCTAAATGGTTAGTGGGCGAGAGCTGAGAGGACATGATTGGACAGCACAAAAACGAGTGCGTAGCCTGCATGTCAAGAAGACTAAACCGATCCTAAAACAACTAATTTGCTCTCAAACACTACACCCTACTC
Organism: Oncorhynchus gorbuscha; assembly: GCF_021184085.1. Classification (NCBI taxonomy): domain Eukaryota; kingdom Metazoa; phylum Chordata; class Actinopteri; order Salmoniformes; family Salmonidae; genus Oncorhynchus; species Oncorhynchus gorbuscha. The sequence goes on along the minus strand of NC_060185.1, from coordinate 70,589,125 downwards.
ACATGATTTCACCGATGAAATCGAATTAAGCTTAATCAAGGCTTATCTTGATCAAGAAGAGGTTAATTGATCAGCACCTTTGACTGACATGCTTCACTGTGGTTTCAGTTACAATGAGCTCTCATCACTAACATCCATTATCTATTGGGAACACAGTGATAATGCTGGGAGAAGATGTGGCATAGCTGTTGAATGCGTGGAGGCCGTCAGGTGGGCAGTAGAGGGGGGCAGAGAGGCTGCTAGAGATGGGCGGAGGTGGCTTTGAGACATGAGTATGAATGCAAAGTGCCTGGGGTTGAAAGGAAAGTAAGTGCTGCATGGGTTGATGTGAGGGTCAGGTTAGTGGATGGTTATTGGAGTTGGGTTGGGAATAAAAGCTATAAGCAGACCTGCTTCCTCATCCTCCTCCTCCTCCTCATCCTCATCAGAGCTGGATGACGAGGGGGCAACGTTGGCGGCGGCGTTGGCAGAGCTAGCGCCACTATTGGCTAAATATCCGTAGTGCATGCCTGTGGGGGGGGTGGGAGAGGGTACAAACAGAACAACCATCAACTATGTGGGGGGGGGGGGACAGAACCAAAGGACTGAGTCCAGGAAATCTGTGTCTGTGTGGTGGGCACGTTGTTGAGGATGGTTGCGATTCTCCTGCAAAAATATAACTACTCACTAGCTTCTACCACACAACCCAGGTTTTCATACAAACTTTTTATGCGAGTAAAGTACAAGTTTAAAAAAGTGTCACGACAGGCCTGATGGAAACAGCAAATTTGGCGGTAAACTTTCCAAACGTCGACAAAACACAAGGTGGGATCTTTTTGTGTCAGTAAAATTAATAATGCGAGAAATGGTGATGGAAACGCTTATGAACAAATATTGATACAACCATCATATCAGATTTAAACTTGGAGTCACGCGATGACATGTGGTAGTGGGAGGACAACACAACTCTGGAAAACATGCAGTTTGATAGGCTACAGATTAAAACAATTATGAACTTCACAGGGTGGTGAAAGTGCAATGTGACAGGCTTGATGTTCCTTTCCAATAAATATTGAGGGTCTTATTCTGGTGACATAATGATCGATGCTTGGCTGCCATTTGATAAATGGCTCTTTTGTCCAGAATAATCTCATCATGTAGGCTATACCAACACTATCTGCCAGCTGTTGGCTTGAGCACACAATACCAGTGTAGGCACGTTCACTATAGAATTTTTTTTAAAATCAACATTTAACTGTAAAATCTCCCTCAGGTTTTAATGCGACCATGTAAAAACTTATTTTCCACTATTTTCAAAAATATATTTGCTCCGAATTAAGATTCAAACACGTCTGCAGAAAGAATGGGGTGGTATTAAACTACAGTAACTGAAGGTTTACGCCCGGTAACGGAATTACGGTAACAAAATTCCATCATGTGTACTTGATCTGTACTATACAAAATCTTATAATTATGGATATGAATGTCATTCTCAGGTTTCAGCACTGCGCAGCACAGTAAAGCACAGCAGATTACAGTATGATATACTGTACTGTATGTATTGTACAATCCAAATTTGTGAAACATACAGTACCTGTAAAAAAAGTTTGGACACACCTACTGATTCAAGGCTTTTTATTTATTTTTTACTATGGTCTACATTGTAGAATAATACTGATGAAATAACACATATTAAATCATGTAGTAACCAAAAGTGTTAAACAAATCCAAATAGATTTTATATTTTTCAAAGTAGCCACCCTTTGCCTTGATGACAGCTTTGAACACTACTGGCATTCTCTCAACCTGCTTCATGAGGTAGTCACCTGGAATGCATTTCAATTAACAGGTGTGCCTTGTTAAAAGTTAATTTGTGGAATTTCTTTCCATCTTAATGCGTTTGAGCCAATCAGTTGTGTTGTGACAAGGTAGGGTTGGAATACAGAAGATAGCCATATTTGGTAAAAGACAAAGTCCATATTATGGCAAGAACAGCTCAAATATGCAAAGAGAACTAGTCCATCATTAATTTAAGACATGAAGTTCCGTCAATATGGAACATTTCATGAACTTTGAATGCTTCTTCAAGTCCAGTCGCAAAAACCATCAAGCGCTATGATGAAACTAGCTCTCATGAGGACCACCACAGGAAAGGTAGTCCCAGAGTTACCTCTGCTGAAGAGGATAAGTTAATTATTAGTTAAGAGCCTCAGAAATTGCAGAACAGATAAATGCTTCACAGAGTTCAAGTAACAGACACATCTCAACATCAAGTGTTCAGCGGAGACTGCATGACTCAGGCCTTCATGGTCGAATTGTTGCAAAGAAACCACTAATAAAGGACACTGATAAGAAAAGGCTTGCTTGGGCCAAGAAACACGAGCAATGGACATTAGACCGGTGGAAATCTGTCCTTTGGTCTGATGAGTCTAAATTTGAGATTTTTGGTTCCAACCGCTGTGTCTTTGTGAGATGCAGAGTTGGTGAACGGATGACCTCTGCATGTGTGGTTCCCACCGTGAAGCATGGAGGAGGTGTGATGGTGCTTTGCTGCTGACACTGTGATTTATTTAGATTTCAAGGCACACTTAACCAGCAAGGCTACAGCAGCATTCTGCAACGATATGCCATCCCATCTGGTTTGCGCTTAGTGGGACTATCATTTGTTTTTCAACAGGACAATGACCCAAAACAACTCCAGGTTGTGTAAGGGCTGAAGGAGAGTGATGGTACTGCATCAGATGACCTGGCCTCCACAATCACCCGACCTCAACTTGCTTTGAGGACAATACAGTGCCACTGACACGGCCCTCTACCAAAACCGGCGGGCTCTCCTTCACCACAGCCAACGTGAGTAAAACATTTAAACATGTCAACCCTCGCAAGACTGCCGGGCCAGACAGCATCCAGCAGCCACGTCCTCAGAGCATGTGCAGACCAGATGGCTGGTGTGTTTATGGACATATTCAATCAATCCCTATCCCAGTCTGCTGTTCCCACATGCCTCAAGAGGGCCACCATTGTTCCTGTTCCCAAGAAAGCTAAGGTAACTGAGCTAAATGACTATCGCCCCGTAGCAATCACTTCCGTCATCACGAAGTGCTTTGAGAGACTAGTCAAGGACCATATCACCTCCACCCTACCTGACACCCTAGACCTACTCCAATTTAATTACCGCCCCAATAGGTCCACAGACGACGCAAACGCAATCACACTGCCCTAACCCATCTGGACAAGAGGAATACCTATGTAAGAATACTGTTCATCGATTAAAGCTCAGAATTTACCACCACAGTAACCTCCAAACTAGCCATTAAGCTCGAGACCCTGGGTCTCAACCCCGCCCTGTGCAACTGGGTCCTGGACTTTCTGACGGGCTGCCCCCAGGTAGAGAGGGTAGGAAACAACATCTCTACCCCGCTGATCCTCAACACTGGGGCCCCACAAGGGTGCATTCTCAGCCCTCTCCTGTACTCCCTGTTCACCCATGACTGCGTGGTCATGCATGCCTCCAACTCAATCATCAAGTTTGCAGACGACACTACAGTGTTAGGCTTGATTACCAACACCGACGAGACGGCCTACAGGGAGGTGGTGAGGGTCCTCGGAGGGTTGTGTCAGGAAAATAACCTCACACTTAAAGTTAACAAAACAAAGGAGATGATCGTAACTTCAGGAAGCAGCAGAGGGAACACCCCCCTATCCACATCGATGGAACAGTAGTGGAGAGGGTAGTAAGTTTCAAGTTCCTCGGTGTACACATCACAGACAAACTGAATTGGTCCACCCACACAGACAGCGTGGTGAAGAAGGCGCAACAGCACCTCTTCAACCTCAGGAGGCTGAAGAAATGTGGCTTGTCACCAAAAACACTCAAACTTTAACAGATGCACAATCGAGAGCTCTAACACCGCCTAGTACGGCAACTTCTCTGCCCACAACCATAAGGCACTCCAGAAGGCAGTGAGGTCTGCACAACACATCACCGGGGGCAAACTACCTGCCCTCCAGGACACCTACACCACCCAATGTCACAGGAAGGCCAAAAAGATCATCAAGGACAACAACCACCCGAGCCACTGCCTGTTCATCCCGCTATCATCCGAAAGGCGAGATCAGTACAGTTGCATCAAAGCTGGGACCGAGACTGAAAAACAGCTTCTTTTTCAAGGCCATCAGACTGTTAAACAGCCATCACTAACATTGAGTGGCTGCTGCCAACATACTGACTCAAATCTCTACCCACTTTAATAATTAAAAGTTGGATGTAATAAATTTATCAATAGTCACTTTAACAATGCCACTTTATATAATGTTTACATACCCTAAATTACTTATCTCATATGTATATACTGTACTCTATACCATCTACTACATGTTGCCTATGCTATTCAGCCATCGCTCATCCAAATATTAGATATGTAAATATTCTTATTCATTCCTTTACACTTGTGTATTAGGTAGTTGTTGTGGAATTGTTAGATTACTTGTTAGATATTGCTGCATGGTCAGAACTAGAAGCACAAGCACTTCGCTACACTCGCATTAACATCTGCTAACCATGTGTATGTGACCAATAAAATTGTATTTGATTTGGCCCAACTGAGACAGTTTGGGATGAGTTGGACCTAGGACTGTTGCGGTCACCATATTACCGCCACACCGGCGGTCACGAGTAGAGGTCGACCAATTATGATTTTTCAATGCCGGTACCGATTATTGGAGTACCAAAAAAGCCGATACCGATTAAATCGGACGATTTTTAAAAATGTATTTGTAATAATGACAATTACAACAATACTGAATGAACACTTATTTTAACTTAATATAATACATCAATAAAATAAATTTAGCCTCAAATAAATAATGAAACATGTTCAATTTGGTTTAAATAATGCAAAAACAAAGTTTTGGAGAAGAAAGTAAGTGCAATATGTACCATGTAAGAAAGCTAACATGAGTCATCAATATTCCCAGGTAAGAAGTTTTAGGTTGTAGTTATTATAGGAATATTTCCCTCTATACCATTTGTATTTCATTAACCTTTGACTATTGGATGTTCTTATAGGCAATTTAGTATTGCCAGTGTAACAGTATAGCTTCTGTCCCTCTCCTCCCTCCTCCCTGGGCTCGAACCAGGAACACAAAGGCAGCCACCCTCGAAGCAGCGTTACCCATGCAGAGCAAGGGGAATAACTACTCCAAGTCTCAGAGCGAGTGACGTTTGAAACGCTATTAGTGCGCACCCCGCTAACTAGCTAGCCATTTCACATTGGTTACACCAGCCTCATCTCGGGAGTTGATAGGCTTGAAGTCATAAACAGCGCAATGCTTGAAGTACAATGAAGAGCTGCTGGCAAAACGCACGAAAGTGCTGTTTGAATGAATGCTTACGAGCCTGCTAATGCCTACCACCGCTCAGTCAGATGCTTGTATGCTCAGTCAGATTATATGCAACGCAGGACACGCTAGATAAACTAGTAATATCATCAACCACGTGTAGTTAACTAGTGATTATGATTGATTGTTTTTTGTAAGATAAGTTTAATGCTAGCTAGCAACTTACCTTTGCTTACTGCATTCACGTAACAGGCAGTCTCCTTGTGGAGTGCAATGAGAGGCAGATGTTTATAGTGTTGGACGAGTTAACTCTAAGGTTGCAAGATTATATCCCCCGAGCTGACAAGGTGAAAATCTGTCATCCTGCCCCTGAACGAGGCAGTTAACCCACCATTCCTAGGCCGTCATTGAAAATAAGTATGTGTTCTTAACTGACTTGCCTAGTTAAATAAAGGTCTGTAAAAAATTTAATATATATATATTTTTTTTAATTAAACGGCCAAATCGGTTGTTATGACAACTTGAAATCGGCCCGTCAGATTAATCGGTCGACCTCTAGTCACGAGTCATAAAGCAGTCAAATTCCACATGACTGTTTAGTCGCTAATTAGGCTTTTCCAAGCTCTGATGCTGCTGATGGTCATTAGTAGCCTACCAAACTTGTTAACTGTCTGGTACTCAGCACTCTATTGTCACTAATCACGCTGAAGTCAATGCAAATATATTCGAAAATCTAATCAAACACTTCATGAGTGCCCATGAGCTCATGTAGCGCAACATTTATATAGGCTATGCAATTGCAGGAGAAAACGGAGTGATGGCCGCTAATAAAAAGACGAGGATCCATTAGCGTTCTATAGGCTAGACCTACTATGTTAAATTCTCAACTTTCCTAATATTAAGCACATTGCTTATATTTACAACAGCAGTATAGCCAATCTGGTTGGCATGAAAATAAACCACGGGGAAAAGTGTCTTCCATTCGCTATTTAAGTGCATGTGTATTAGGTATGTATTTTTCCCGCTGCCCACGTGCATGATAATTGACACAGGTGCATTATAATGGTCCAATCTAAATCAAAACAAATTTCACACATTATTTAGTAAATGTAAAGACAATATTAAAATCAAGAATAGTCTGATAATAATAGCCTGTCAATAATAGCCTGTCAATAATCAGTTGTGAATGATGCCAGTCATAAGAAAAAAAAATGTTTTTTTTTTGCTACTTTTTCTAATCACAGTCGCACATCTCATGTAGCCTAGCCCATAGGCCTGTGTGTTTTAATAAGGTTTGGATCACAACAAAGTGGCCAAAGAACTTCTTCAAGTTAAACACATTAATCCACTTTACAAGGGATGTTGAGCTTAACTGGCATATATAATCAGCGCGTTGACTTTCAAGTTTGGGGAAGATCATTTCCACCATAAAAATGCACCTTTATAATAAATTGCATTTGCGGTCACTTTTGATAACAGTGTATTCCACTATTGGAAAATTAGCATTTATAGCCATGTGCACATTTATGCGCTTATAATGTGGAGAAATAGCCAAATAGTTTATAAACATTTTAAGCTAAACGTTCTGATCTGTTGTGTTAGCCATAATGCATAAAAAAAAGTTTGGGGATTCTAGTGGATGTATTAGTTTGGGGATTCTAGTGGATGTATTAGTTTGGGATCTATCACATCCCACAATTGTCCCAGACTATGTTTGGAATACTATGGGTGGTAGTAGATTGACATAGGCTAGTGCTTTTACTGTTTGTTAGGCCTACTCATCTTGTTGGTTGACGAAAAGTAAATGTGGACAGTTCTTCCAATACCTTCAATAAGCACCTCAGAATTGGATAAGGACGTGCGATGTGTCTGTCTTTACTTGTAGCCTGTGAGAAAGACCTGATCAAGTGACGGAGAGCCATGTGAGTGAGAGGCGCTTCAGATTGAGCAGCACACTCAGCGACAAGGGCACAACATAGCACTCCGGACTGCAAAAGGCATGGATTGTTTAGGGTGCATTACGGACACAAAGGGGATGCCGCCATGAAATTCGATGCATTATCAAGTGCTTGCCAAATTGTGAATGAGAGACTATTGGAGCGTGTATAGCCTGTGAAAAAAGAAAATTGGAGCTCATACCTTTCAAGCAACTTTTTTCACCGTACAGCCTTAGAATGTATTAAAAATCAAAAACATACAGCCCAACGTTTGCAGAACAACTAAAGTTAATAACTAAATTAAGCATATAGGAATACCTATTTCTTTGTTACCCTCACAGAATAGCCGCATGCGGGCACTCAAATCGTTTGGAGAATATATTTATATTTTATTCAGCTTTGTTCAATTGTATTCTTCATGCTATAAAATAATGTCACGGAATTATAAGCAAATATTGTCTGCTAAATGAACTCGTGTAGCCCACGGCCATTTAGCATATCTACATACAGACAACTAATGGTATGCAATTAAATTCTTCTGAAATAGACCACATTTTCTTCATATCATGCTTCTTTAGACCGGTCTAAAATAAATCATGGATTTATTGTGAAGGTGTAGGCTATATTACATGGATTTATTCAACTTTTTTAAATGCTTGTAGGCTGTGCGTGGAAGCCAGGAAATGCTAAGTGTTTATGTTAATTAACCGTCTACTACCATGAGACCGACAGTTATTTGCTTAACCATCACCGCTGCCGAAATTGCGTGACCACCATAGCTCTAGTTGGACCGCAAAGTGAAGGAAAAGCAGCCAACAAGTGCTCAGCATTTGGGAACTCATTCAAAAAGCATTCATCATGAAGCTGGTTGAGAGAATGCCAAGCGTGTGCACAGCTGGCTACTTTGAAGAATCTCAAATATAAAATATATTTAATTTGTTTAACACTTCTTTTTAATTTGTTTAACACTTCTTTTTAACACTTCTTTTTTTCTTAACTACATGATTCATAGTTGATGTCTTCACTACTATTCTACAATGTAGTAAAAAATAAAAACCCTTGAATGAGTAGGTGTGTCCTTTTGACCGATACTGTACGTCTATGATAGGTTCAGCTTTGGTCCAGTACGGTCCGTCCGTGGACGTTAACATCAAAGCCAGGGTGGACCGACCAAATTGCAACTACTTTTCAACGTCCATGGACGTCTAGTGTCAGTTGATGCTCAGTGTGTGAGGATGCTGTTTAAAGTAAATGGAAAAAGAGTGTTCTCATGGCTAGGTGTCAGTAAGAGCTGAGAGAGGTGACATTAACTGGAGAGCAAGAGATAGAGGGAGGGGTTGTCCAGACTCAGACAATTTTAACACTCTTGCTTTGACCACCAGACAACAAAAAGACAAAGAAAACAGTTATGAGCTGAACATAACAGTATGGCAGTGGAAGGGAGGCCAGTAGCAGGTGACCCAACTGTGGTTTGTAAATATTATGATTTCCCATTTTAGCCAATTAAATTGCAGTAATTCCATTACTGATTGCAATGGTATCATCATTACCAATTTCGTAACAGATTTTTGGTAATGGAATTACATGGCACAAGGTAATATTTCTTAAACTTACAGATGGTAAACAATTTCTCCAGAACGAAATATAATTGCTGATATTACCGTAATTGCTGGACTATTAAGCGCACCTGAATATAAACCGCACCCACTGAATTATTAAAAAATATGTATTTTGTACATAAATAAGCCGCACATGTCTATAAGCCGCAGATGCCTACCGGTACATTGAAACAAATAAACTTTACACAGCCTTCAAACGAAACACGGCTTGTAACAAAAATTAAAACAGTAGCCTACCAAGAAAGTCATTGGTCACCATCTTCCTCCTCCTGTGCACTGAAACCACTGAAGTCATCTCCTTCAGTGTCGGAGTTGAATAGCCTCAGAATTGCTTCATCCGATGTTGGACCGTTTTCATTGTCGCTCTCGTCACGTTCATCCGGAGGCAAATACCCCGCTGAGCTCATGCTGCCCCTTCAACACGCAGCAGTCCAGCATTTGAAACCCGTTGATGATAGTGGATTTTTTGACAATGCTCCACGCTGTCAGGACCCACTGGCAGACTTGACCATAAGATGCTCTTCACCTGCGGCCCGTTTTAGTGAAGGATTTCTCCCCACTTGTCATCCAAGCCTCCCACTGAACAAGGAGCGCCACCTTAAATGCACGATTTACACTGATATCGAGTGGCTGCAAATACTTTGGGCCATCTGCTTTTCTTCCCTCTGAAAGCTTTTGTTGTCTTTCTGCACTGAGTCAGTTCCTCACACTGCTGTTTCCAACATCTTATCATCGACTCATTAAGGCCAAGCTCCCATGCAGCAGCTCTATTTCCTTTTCCAACAGCCAGATCGATCGCCTTCAACTTGAAAGCTGCATCATATGCATTTCTCCGTGTCTTTGCCATGATGAGGGTGGACAAAATTACTACCGTAATCAGAATGATGGGAAGTTTGAGCGCGCTCGATTTACGTCACATTATGTGACGGTGCTCAGTTTTTTGGCGGCATGAATCTTGTGAAAGCGGGAAAAATCCATAAATTAGCCGCATCATTGTATAAACCGCGAGGTTCAAAGTGTGGGAATAAAGTAGCGGCTTATAATCCTGAAATTACGGTAGTTAGCAGGGGTGTTTACATCAATATTAGTGTGTTTTGATGCATTTCTGATACATTTTACACATTTTTATCCAGAAATCAAAGCCTTTGCTTATGCCCAATTAAGAATGAAAATAGTTTTAAAAAATGAATCTCTGCCTTCACTTCTGCAAAACATACTCTTAACTTTCATTTGACACCCAATTTGTTATGCACCTATTAACTTAAATTGGTGCTCATCGGTTATTTTCGATGGAAATGCCCCTCTTCAATTCACTTATTTAGACTAGGCCTAGAAAAAGAGTATGAAGATGAAAAACAGATGCCTTCATCAATCATTTAAATCAAGGTGAGGACGGAGAACCACACAAATGTAACGATGCAGGATCCTATAAAACTTGCATTAAAATGGCCGACATGGGCCTACCATTGATGACGTCAATTCAGATAACCTATACAGATACTATAGAGAGATCCAGGCTAATTCAATAGGTTAAAAGCCTCTCCATTTACCTTGCTGATGCCCTGGGGAGGAATTAACTGAAGTGGATGGGATTCCTAAAGGTGGCATGTCCCTGTCAGCACCCCCAGTGTTGTGTTTGACTCCTCCTCTGTAGTGGTCATGTGTCATGGGTGCCTGGTGACTTTGGTCATAGTGCTGGAGGACTGGGTCTTGGACCGGGGAGAAGAAACCAATTAAGGCAGAGGCAAATATATCAAATACACAAATTGGCATGAAAAGTGAATTGACAAGTGTCTCAAAACGTATTCTGTACGGACATTCTCAACAGTGCCAAGGAGTTGACTGTACCTGCATTACCCTGACCGTTGACTGTGGCTGGTTGGCCGGGTGGAGCCATGCTATACCCAGGGTGAACCGCTGCAGTAGATGCTGGGTGACTGGTGTCATTTCCTTGGGCGTACTGGTGGAGGGGAGCGCCCATCAGGTTGGGAACAGCTGCTGGGCCGGTGGGAGCCTGGGAGGAACGCAATGTACCGTACTGGCTGCTTCCCGGAACAGAGGGGTACGAGACAATGGGATACAGGGGAGCACCTGGGCTGGTGGGGGGTGCCAAAACCAAGTTTGGCTGCTGGGGGTGGTGTTGCATTTGGGAGGTAGGGTACTGCTGCTGTCCATAGTAGGCCCCAGGCTGTGCGTATGGGGCTGGTTGTTGGAATGAAGGTGCATGTTGGGGGTTTGGAGGGGTAGCGGAGGTGGGAAGAGTGGTGGGGGTGCCATAGGGCAGAGAGGGAGGGTGGGAGCCTTGGGTTGCTCCGTATGCAGAGGGGGCTACAGTAGGTGCAGCAGTGGGCTGCAGCGGCTGCTGGTGGCAGTAAGCACTGTGATGATTGTTCGTGATTGGAGCTTTTGGGGGGGCAGGGGCACACTGGCCTGGAATGGTTGGGTTGCCCTGCTGTTGAGGCCCGGCTCCATAGTACCCAGTCAAAGGATATGTGGATGGGTAAGTGTGCCTCCCTGGACCTGAAGAGAATAAGAGTTAATGTTAGAACAAAGGGGTTTGGGGTAAATTAAACATTGATGCCAATTATTGACAAGGAGGATATATAATTATCATAAATAGTGTGATCAACTATTATCAAAAGTATTACCTACATATATATTACTAGCTAACGTTACATAATAAATATTCTATAGAAATTATCAAACATGTCAAAGTCATCTAAGCAGCAACCCAAGAGTAAAATACTTTAGATCTGACTGGCCAGCTGCCGGTGTAATGATGACGCCCTAACGTTACTAGCTAGTGACAGGTTTAAAATGCCCAAGTAAGCCATCTAGCTACAGTAGCTAACTAGCCAAAGATTCCTCCCACAATGGACCCCGTGGTGGATCCTGGCTGCATTAGTGAAATAGACAAAGAATACCAAATCAATTTGTGAACATAACAAATATTAGCACAAATAAACTTGCTTGTTTAAGATAGCTGGCTAGTGTGGCAAACTTGAATTGATACTAGCTAACGTTAGCTAGGTAGAAATTCTCGATTTCTCTTTTAAAAACGGAATTGTCGGTTTTATTAATAACGTCATAATTTACGCAACTAACGTTAGCTAGCTAAGCTAATTACCAAACGCAACAAATATCCAAGCAACAGGGCTTTCACACAGCCACATTAGTTAGCTAGTTATTTCAACCACTGGCTAGTTTAATCTCCACAGCCTGTTTTACCATTCTGATAGGGGGGTGCTGCTCCACCATTCGGCGTTGAATTCAAGCTGTGACCGAGAGAGGTTTTCAGGCTCGTAAAACCCGGCGCAGACATCTCTTGGTCCCACTGTCCTTTATCAACAGAAAGGCACAGGGTGACAAAGACACATGAAAGGCTGTCACCAAGAGCAGTACTATTCCCATTAGCTAGGTGTTCGTCTGGTGTTTTTGTGAACACCCTGCCGTAGCTAACTCCTGTTCGACTTGTTGTCTAGCTATGTTGAGGTTCATCCCAATTGAGGCGATTTCGGGCGCGTTCGTAAATTGTCTCCAGTGTGTCAGAGGGCGTAAATTCAGTGCGCTGTTAAAATATCTGTTCGTATTTTCAGAGCACACTGGACGCTCTGCGGAGAATTGGGATTGATCCGAGAGTTCTGACCTCACAACGGCAATCAAGCACCCAGGCTAACTGGCTAAAGTTGTCTAGCTTGCTGGCTACTTACAGACACAAATGAGAGAACACCTCACTGAACATTTTAATCGCCCAAGAAGAGTTGGTTAAACTGTTTTCAAATCAAAGTTTTATTTGTCACATACACGTGTTTAGCAGATGTTATTGCGGGTGTAGCGAAATGCTTGTGTTTCTAGCTCTAACCGTGCAGTAATATCTAACACGTAATATCTAACAATTTCACATCAATACACACAAATCTAAAGTAATGGAATTAAGAACATATACATATTTAGATGAGCAATGTCAGAGTGGCATAGACTAATATACAGTAGAATAGGAGAGAAGACAGTATATGCATATGAGCTAAGTAATGCAAAATATGTAAACATCATTAAAATGGCTAGTGTTCCATTATTAAAGTGGCCAGTGCTTTCCATTCTATGTATATAGGACAGCAGCCTGTAATGTGCTAGTGATGGCTATTTAAAAGTAGAATGGCCTTGAGATAGATTTTTTTCTCAGTCTCTCTGTCCCAGCTTTGCTGCTGACTTCACCTTCTGGATGATACAGGCAGTGGCTCGGGTGGTTGTTGTCCTTGATTATCTTTTTGGCCCTCCTGTGACATCGAGTGCTGTAGGTGTCCTGGAGGACAGGTAGTTTGTCACCGGTGATATGTTGGGAAGACCACACCACCCTCTGGAGAGCCCTGCGATTGTGGGTGGTGCAGTTGCCGTACCAGGCGGTGATACAGCCTGACAGGATGCTCTCATATGTGCATCTGTAAAAGTTTGTGAGGGTTTTAGGTGCCAAGCCACATTTCTTCAGCCTCCCGGGGTTGAAGAGGCAGTGTTGCACCTTCTTCACCACATGGTCTGTGTGGGTGGACCATTTGAGCTTGTCAGTGATGTGTATGCAGAGGAACTTGAAGCTTTCTACCTTCTCCACTGCAGTCCTATCGATGTGGATAGGTGGGTGCTCCCTCTGCTGTTTCCTGAAGTCCACTATCATCTCCTTTGTTTTGTTGACGTTGAGTGAGAGGTTATTTTCCTGGCACCACACTCCCAGGTTATATAGAGCGTTAGTGACTGTAACTGTGCTGCTGGCAACAATTTTTGCCAATATTTACCGTCTATGAGGTCCCAATAACAACAGTGGAGAAGATGGAGTGAACCATTACCTCATACGTGAAGAAATGGCTGGGTGTCCCACGATGCCTGAGTAACATAGGCCTCTATGGCAAAGGGGTCCTTGAACTACCTCTTACAAGTCTAACGGAGGAGTACAAGTGCTCTAAAGTAAGACTTCAGATGACATTGAAGGACTCCAAAGACCAGACCATTAGCAAGGCTGCACCTCTCCTACAAACTGGACGGAAATGGACATCATCCAAGGCTGTGCAGCAAGCAACATCAGCCCTGAGACACCAAGACATTGTGGGGAATATCCAGCATGGAAGAGGAGGCTTTGGCCAGGCAGCAAGCAAACCGACGTTCCATAAGGCAACAACATCTGAACGCAGGAAGCTGGTGGTCGAGGAGGTGCGCAGACAGGAGGAGACTGCAAGAAGTGCAAAGGCTGTCTCTCTCCATCATCAGGTTGCTGAAAGAACTTGGAATCCATGGACAGGCTCTGCGGCAGACCGTCAGAGCAGTTTCTCAAGCAGCTGAAAGAGGCAGCCAGTGGATCTGGATCAAACGGAAGGACCCTTGCTGGGCTATAACTTCATGACCCCCCCCACCCCCACCTGAGAACCCAATTCAGATCCCTCCAACTTGAGGAGGGCATATGAGGTATGCGGTCAGCTGTATGGCTGGCTCAGGGAAGAGGACGCCCCTACCTTGCATAGTCCCGTGGGACATCTTAATTGGGCATGGGACACAAGCTAAGGCTTGATTACCCTTTAGCTGGCCACCTTTGATGAGGGTGTTTAGTGATTAAAGGCCGAAACACCCACTGATTCGAAGGCACACTACTGAGGATGTGTCCCAAAATTGACATCTTACCCCAGTCTAAGAAATAAACCTCCCATGCCACTCTGTCAACATCACGGCAAATCTCATGTGAGTGCATTCCATCTATTGGTACAATGGACAGTTTTTAACATCTCGTCCCGTGTTTTATGATTCTGACACGGTCATATTCAACAGGTGTTGCGTGTGCAACAATTCATCAGTTATTCTGTGCTCTTTAACACTGAAATCAGAGTATATAGCCAGAGGAAATGTACAAACGCACCCTGTGTGAAGCTGCTGTTTCTACCAAAAAATGTGATCATATTACTCCAGTGCTAGCCTCTCTACACTGGCTTCCTGTCAAAGCAAGGGCTGATTTTAAGGTTTTACTGCTAACCTACAAAGCATTACATGGGCTTGCTCCTACCTACCTCTCTGATTTGGTCCTGCCGTACATACCTACACGTACGCTACGGTCACAAGACGCAGGCCTCCTAATTGTCCCTAGAATTTCTAAGCAAACAGCTGGAGGCAGGGCTTTCTCCTATAGAGCTCCATTTTTATGGAAAGGTCTGCCTACCCATGTCAGAGACGCAAACTCGGTCTCAACCTTTAAGTCTTTACTGAAGACTCATCTCTTCAGTGGGTCATATGATTGAGTGTAGTCTGGCCCAGGAGTGGGAAGGTGAACGGAAAGGCTCTGGAGCAACGAACCGCCCTTGCTGTCTCTGCCTGGCCGGTTCCCCTCTTTCCACTGGGATTCTCTACCTCTAACCCTGTTACGGGGGCTGAGTCACTGGCTTGCTGGGGCTCTCTCATGCCGTCCCTGGGGGGGGGGGGGTGCGTCACCTGGGTAGGTTGATTCACTGTTGTGGTCAGCCTGTCTGGGTTGCTCCCCCCCCTTGGGTTGTACCGTGGCGGAGATCTTTGTGGGCTATACTCGGCCTTGTCTCCGGATGGTAAGTTGGTGGTTGAAGATATCCCTCTAGTGGTGTGGGGGCTGTGCTTTGGCAAAGTGGGTGGGGTTATATCCTTCCTGTTTGGCCCTGTCCGGGGGTGTCCTCGAATGGGGCCACAGTGTCTCCTGACCCCTCCTGTCTCAGCCTCCAGTATTTATGCTGCAGTAGTTTGTGTCGGGGGGCTAGGGTCAGTTTGTTATATCTGGAGTACTTCTCCTGTCCTATTCGGTGTCCTGTGTGAATCTAAGTGTGCGTTCTCTAATTCTCTCCTTCTCTCTTTCTTTCTCTCTCTCGGAGGACCTGAGCCCTAGGACCATGCCCCAGGACTACCTGACATGATGACTCCTTGCTGTCCCCAGTCCACCTGGCCATGCTGCTGCTCCAGTTTCAACTGGCCTGGGCCCTAGGACCATGTCCCAGGACTACCTGACATGATGACTCCTTGCTGTCCCCAGTCCACCTGGCCATGCTGCTGCTCCAGTTTCAACTGTTCTGCCTTACTATTATTCAACCATGCTGGTCATTTATGAACATTTGAACATCTTGGCCACGTTCTGTTATAATCTCCACCCGGCACAGCCAGAAGAGGACTGGCCACCCCACATTTGCTCTCTCTAATTCTCTCTTTCTTTCTCTCTCTCGGAGGACCTGAGCCCTAGGACCATGTCCCAGGACTACCTGACATGATGTCTCCTTGCTGTCCCCAGTCCACCTGGCCATGCTGCTGCTCCAGTTTCAACTGGCCTGGGCCCTAGGACCATGTCCCAGGACTACCTGACATGATGTCTCCTTGCTGTCCCCAGTCCACCTGGCCATGCTGCTGCTCCAGTTTCAACTGGCCTGGGCCCTAGGACCATGTCCCAGGACTACCTGACATGATGACTCCTTGCTGTCCCCAGTCCACCTGGCCATGCTGCTGCTCCAGTTTCAACTGTTCTGCCTTACTATTATTCAACCATGCTGATCATTTATGAACATTTGAACATCTTGGCCACGTTCTGTTATAATCTCCACCCAGCACAGCCAGAAGAGGACTGGCCACCCCACATTTGCATTCTCTAATTCTCTCTTTCTTTCTCTCTCTCGGAGGACCTGAGCCCTAGGACCATGTCCCAGGACTACCTGACATGATGTCTCCTTGCGGTCCCCAGTCCACCTGACTGTGCTGCTGCTCCAGTTTCAACTGTTCTGCCTTATTATTATTCGACCATGCTGGTCATTTATGAACATTTGAACATCTTGGTCATGTTCTGTTATAATCTCTACCCGGCACAGCCAGAAGAGGACTGGCCACCCCACATAGCCCGGTTCCTCTCTAGGTTTCTTCCTAGGTTTTGGCCTTTCTAGGGAGTTTTTCCTAGCCACCGTGCTTTTACACCTGCATTGTTTGCTGTTTGGGGTTTTAGGCTGGGTTTCTGTACAGCACTTTGAGATATCAGCTGATGTACGAAGGGCTATATAAATACATTTGATTTGATGTGACGAGCTACAGCTGGCATAACGGCGCCAGCTTGTTAGTAGGCAGATGTGCAAGAGATATAGGGTGCTTTCGTAAATTCACTCTGGCTATCTACTCCTATTTCAGAGCGCTCTCGTCTGAGAGTACCAGAGCGCAGAATAACATGAATTTACGAACGTGCAACACCCGTTGAATATGACCTGTGTCAATAAATGTGGGCAAAAAAAACGTTATTAAATTGTTGCCAGCAGCACAGTTAGTCACCAACGCTCTAGATAACATGAAACAGTCTAACCAGCTCTGCTAGTGCAAGTGAAATGGTCAGAGTGAGGTGTTCTCTCAGGTGTCTGAAAGTAGCTAGCAAGCTAGCCAACATTGGCCTGTTAGCTTGGGTGCTTGACTGTCGGATTAACCCTACTCCCTGTCCTGGGCATCCAGTGCACACTCTGAAAGCTCAGAGAGCGAAACGCTTTGAATTTACACACCCCCAGAGCGCACTGGCACTCCAGGTTGAATTTACAAACGCACCCATAGATGAGATGGATCAGTGTTGAATAATCAGAGTAGCTAAATCAGCACCTATTTTTATGTTCAAAATATTGAATATGTAATCTCTAAATATAGGTTTTTATTGAACAATATACAAGATCATGATATCGGCGACATACATGACACCTCTGATCATGTCACATGTAATATATAGTGTCTAATGTTAGTGCATTTTTTTTTTTACTTCAGCCATTCAAGACCCATTCAAGGCAAGCTCATAAAATAACTGATGTTGAGGATTCCTTTAATACAAATAGACACTAGCGGTTTGTCACCACAACCACATTTGGGTCTGTTGAACCAGGATCGTCAAAACCATGAGGGTAAAGTTCCAGGTAAGGTCTCTGCTTAGCGCTGTTGAACGTTTTAAAACATCACAATGCATCCTGGGGGATCCTGGGCCGCCCATCTGTACACTCACACTCCTCTCTTTGTGTAGGTGTGGCAGAGGGCTCTTCTCCCTGGCCCTTGGTCTGGCAGGTGGGACAGCAGGCGGTGTGGCCCCCCTGTCTGCAGGCAGAGCAGGAAAGGACCAGCTGGCAGCAGAAGTGGGTGGAGCACAGCTGGTACTGGTCCCACGGAGAGCCGCAGTATCTGCACTCTGCAGACAAAGAGGAGGAAGGGGAGAGGACTATTGATGAATACGTCTCTCGTTCTAACAGGAAGGAACTTTTTCTTTGGGTTGGCACATAAGCTCAAAAACTAGACTACTGCTTACATAAAAAAGCACTGTGATAATCGGAAAGTCCTAAGGGCAATTCACAGTTTATACAGACCAGAGATGATGTCACTGTTGGAGGAGATGGCATAGCGCTCGTCAAACACAAACAGTTTGCCACGATAGAAGCCCTCAGGGAATTGTTCCATGTACTTATGAATGCCACCTTTCAGCTGATAAACATCCTTACACACATCCTGGAAGTAAGAGAGAAACATACTTTTAAACATTTGTTTAGGTTGAGCTTTTGGGTTGGATGAAGCATGTTTGTCATGTTTCAATGAGACACTGTCACTGAAAGGTAAGTTTACTTTTGAGCGGAGATAGGCTGAGCCACGTTCACAGCGAATGCCGCCGGTACAGTACATCAGGACCTTCTTGTCTCGAAAGAGATCAAGGTTCTGGTCAACGTAATCGGGGAAGTAACTGAATTTTCGGATGTTGGGAGCCAAACATTGGCTGAACTGCCCCTGAAAGCAAAAAAATATTTGGTACATTAAACTGCCATTATTATTACTCTATATGATAAATACAAATATACCTACAGAACACAGTGGACAAATGCAGTCAAATCCAATACTTACAATTTTACTCTCATAGAAGTTCCGGCAGTCCAGCAGTATTGTATCATTGCAAGAGTCACCTTTAGACAAAAGAGCCTCCACTTCTTTGTGGAATTCTTCAGGTTCCAGGTGAGCACCTAAGTGGAAAAAAACAGAGGCTTAACTCAGGGCCATATTCAACCATTACCAGTTACTGCTTCCATAATATCAAATAACATATCCAACGCAGACATACGCGAGACACTTGTTATAGGCCTACCTGCTAGTCTGTAGGAGAGGGCATCTGGGTCCACTCCCATTGGCACTATTTCCTTGTAGACTCCAACTCGAAGGTTAGAGAAACACTCTGCGCCCCCATTACTGGTCTAAGGAGACATTGAAAACAATAATGAATGGATCACAGAGAAACATTTGTAAACCTTACCCCAAGCCTTTTTCTGTTGTCAATGACTCCAGCCAAGTCATAGACTGTTCTCTCGGCTACCGCACGGCAAGCAGTACCGGAGTGCCAAGTCTGGGACCAAAAGGCTCTTGAATAGCTTCTACCCCCAAGACATAAGACTGCGAAACAGTTATTCAAATGGCTACCCAGACTATTAGCATTGACCCCCTGATTTATTTATTTATTTGCACTGGTTTCTCTGCACACTCACTGGACTCTTCCCACACATACTACACCGACACTCCAACACACACACACACGCGCATATTGACACCACACACACTTTCACACTCTTCACATATGCTGCTTCTACCCTGTTTATTATCCATCCTGATTGCATAGTCACTTTTACCCCTACCTACTTATTACCTTGTACCGCTGCACATTGACGTGGCACCGGTACTCCTCTTATATATCCTCGTTATTGTATTACTATTTCCTTTTTTGTTAAATTTTCTTACTTTTTTTTAACTCTACATTGTTGGGAAAAGGCTCGCAAGTAGGCATTGCATGGTAAGGTCTACACATGTTTTATTTGGCACATTGACAAATAATTTGATTTGATGTTGTTTTTACCTTAAAGTCTTCTTTTTCCATTATCTTGAAGATGGGATGGGAGCACATTGCCTTGATGTACAAGTCCGTCGCCACTTTTGTGCCTCCAACTGTTCCATTTATCCCCTCTGTTGCCACCCTCACCTACAGAAATGGTATTATAACTGAATGGAGTACTGAATTATAAAAAGGAAAATCATAATATTTATATATGCCAGGATTGTGTCATTCTGTTACCTTGCCAGTTAACTGGAGTTTTTCACAAAGGGCCTTCTGCCAAGCACAGATGAGCGGTGGATCTGCCAGCGGACAGTAGCAGTAGAGCAGAAGAACCTCACCTGGGCCACTTTACATGTTACAAGAGACAGAGCATGAAAATGTATTAATTTCAGAGCACTATAAAATCCACTGTAATGACTCAACACTGAAAGAGCCCACGAGGAAGCCCTACTTGTGTAGTTGGTCACCGGTGATGTGACTTGTGTCAGGTATCCAGGAGAAGATGTCAACTGGCTCCTTCTCTGTTGCTTGTTGTTGTGAAGCAGCTTCTTTCTCATTCGGGCTCAGTAGAATCTCAAATGTGAACTTGGTAAGCTTCTGAATGTCAGTGTCATGAGTCCTTGCCACATGTTTGTGGATAGATGGAGCTTCCTTAAAGGTCTGGCCACAGCAATTCCAAACTGTTGTTGGAGACTCTGCCTCATGACATGAAGCTATTTTGGATGCCACGAATGTACCAAATGTCTGCAAGATAAGATATGTTTTCATTATGGCATACTAAGAAAATAAACGGAGTGGATATAACTAGCTAATAAGATAGCTAACGTTACGTTTGTTACACTCACCCTCCTCTTACATAATGAGTAGTACCTTCGTAAAGTTGCAGAAAGTTGGGGTTTCTCTTGTTTAAAACCATGGGGTGCAATGGTGTCAACATCTAGGTTAATTAACTCATCGCAAGCCATAACATCATCGGTTGTCATGTCAATGGTTTGCTAAGACAAGAAACTAACCAGCTAGACTTTTTCTAGACTCAAGTCAAGACTGCATTTTCTTCCGGTTTGCTAGGAAACGTTAGCCAGCCTACACCAGTGGATAGCTAGCTACACCATTTTACTTTAACTATGTCAGTAATTCAATCATTTAACGAAGCAATACAAATTGCCATAAAATCAGTTTACCAACAAAAAATAGCTGAAAAGTAACAGTTGCTAGCTAGGCCACACTAGTGATGAGAAACAAGGAACAAAACACAAGAATGTCGGAAGACAAATGAAGTACACAACCAAGTACGTCCGGTCAACCTCCGCTCCGGATGTGCTTCACTTGAATCTGACCACTATTGAAAAACTCAAAGCTTGATAACTAATCTCATTATCTCGAAATAGACTGTTACCATAATTAATAAGAAGCAGCATACAGTTACTAATCCAACGGTGTCAATAATAAAATGTCTAGAAGACGGCACAGTGACGGAGATGATGGTAAGTGGTCGTTAGCTAGCTAATTCGAGGCCAAAGTACGTTAGTTGCCTTAACGTTCGCTGAAGCCAGCGTGAGGTGATGCTGCTCGCTCTGTAGTCAATGTGCAGCATGCTAAATTAGCTAGCTACCTTGCGTACTAGTTAAATCACCATAGTCAGTTCAATTAACTAACGTGAGAAGTTATTTGACTATCGGTTCATACATCAATGTGAAACACCAAACCAAGTATTTTGCAAGTCACATTGGCAGTTTTCCAACACCCCATGATTGGCTAGCCTGATGGGTTAACATAGCCCTTGCTTTTAGCCGGTTAACTAGAAATGGTCTAGCTAGTTAGCTACCTAACTACTAGTCGTCTACCATCGTATGCAGCCCTATCCTACCAGCGGCAAGTAGTAGTCTAGCGGTTAAGCCAATAACCTAGAGGTCTCTGGTTCAAATCCCCGTGCTGATTAGGTGAAACATGTGCCCTTGAGCAACACACTTAAACCTAATTGTTTCAGGGTCGCCGTCAATAATTGTTGATCCCTGGCGGAGGCTGTCTCGGGGAGAGTGGAATATGCAAAAATTATATTTTGAATTTGAAATGGGACAAATGTATGCACCCACTTAATTATATATTTGTCCTACAAATAATTGATAAATTGTCTTGTTAACCACTGTGATAAATTGATAATCAGCCGTTGAAACATTAAGGTTTCCCAGCCCCTGTTTCAATACAAAGCTGAGGGATGGGGCTGGAGAAATGTAACCACTCTCAAATTCATAGACCGAGCTATGGATGAAAGGACCATCCATGATACCAGCATTTAATTATTTTTCATCTAGTTTGTTTACAAACATTGGAGTTGAACAAGCTTGTATTTGGGGTTTTGATGGGGTATGCAGTTGAACTAAGCTCATGAGGCGTTTATAAGTTATATTAGTCAATAATCAATGGGTACATATCATTAATTTGTAAGTCCAAAAGTGGATGTAGTAACTGCAGATGGCCCCTTTTAACTAAATGTTGTTTTTGGGGCACATTTCAGATCTTGGGGGTGCTTGCAACTAGTGATGTCAAATAGTTGTCTCGCTAGCAGGCTTGTAGCCTCTGCCATTTACCCCATAATGGATCTGCAAAATAATGATTTGTGAAATTAACAAGTAGCCAGCTACACTACTGTAAGATAATGTTTTTAAAGAGAGAATAATTTCATGTGTCAGTGAGTTAGCACAAAAGGTTCAATTGAAGGAAGGGTCCATCTCAGACTATCTGTTCCATCTCACTGTCATCCATCATGTATGTGTCCATCTCATTCTAGGTGGCCAATCTCACAAAAGAAGGAGAACATCTGAGCCCGTTGAGATTGAGGATCGCCTGGAATCACTGATATGTCGGGTGGGAGAAAAGGTAATAGGGCTTTGCAGTAAGTGTGGGTATGTTTTCTGTCCCACTGTTGTCTGATTTGACCCCTGAAATCACCAGATATGCTGTTTTGCAACTTCTTAATTCATTTGCAGAGTACCTCTTCCCTGGAAAGCAACTTGGAAGGTCTCGCAGGTGTATTGGAAGCAGACCTCCCCAATTACAAAAACAAAATCCTGCGCATCTTGTGTGCTGTGTAAGCTATTCCAAGTTATTCTAATACATTTGAAATACTTTTAGTGCAGTCATAGGTACAGTACAGAAAGTTTCCGCATTCTAATTGTGTGTCTTGTTTTGACAGGGCTCGACTTCTACCCGAGAAGCTGACCGTCTACACAACACTAGTGGGCCTTCTCAATGCCAGGAACTACAACTTTGGCGGGGAGTTTGTGGAGGCCATGATCAGACAACTTAAAGAGACCTTGAAGGCCAACCTATATACCGAAGCTCTTTACCTGGTAAGTGTTTGGTGCCATAAAATAATTGGTCCACAGATGCACCAGGCAAATTTAGCAAGTGACTCTCAAAAACAATTACAGGTGCATTTCAATAATGTTTGACACACTTTTCTCTCCAGGTGCGCTTCCTCTGTGACCTGGTGAACTGCCATGTGATCGCTGCCCCCTCCATGGTGGCCATGTTTGAGAACTTTGTTAGCGTCACTCAGGAGGAGGATGTTCCGCAGGTAACATGTTATTGATACATTTTAAGGCCTTGAATTGTATGCAAGTTCACTCAGTGGCCAGTTTATTTGCTCAGTTGGTATCAAGGGACCTAACGTGTGCCAGGAAAACATTCCCCACACCATTACACCACCAGCCTGTACCATTGACACCAGGCAGGATGGGTCCATGGACTCATGCTGTTTACGCCAAATCCTGACTGCCATCAGCATGACCCAACAGGTGTTAACTCGAAATGACACAGCGACAAGGTTCCAGTTTAACAAAGTTTACTATACCGTATGAACACACTACAAGCTAGCCATTACACCCAAGGCTCGGTCCATCCACAACAAGACTCCATGTGCAGGCGCACTCTTAACAGAGTGATAGCCCAGTAATAACAGAAATATAGGGATACTTAAAACATGAACTTAACAATCTCCCCCTTTAAAGACTAATAAAACATCAACAACATAATTAAATGTCCAATTATTATTCAAGATCCTCATTACAAATGGGTTGTTACAGTTTTCATTTGTATTACTCAACTTTCCATTACTGAGAGCCTGTAGGAGCACAAGACCGGATGCTCCTTTTTTAGTCAGACAGTCAGCAAGCTGTTCCTTTGTGGTCGACCACAGAATCCGCTGGATTCTCTGTGCTTGAATAAGTTCCTTGATGCTGCTAATCTCAAGACGAAGTCTTTTCGCTGTGACAGACTTGGTTGACTTCACATCAACTAATGAGTAGTTGTCAGTGACAAACTACAGGTAGAATGTGCCGTTTTGTCTCACCAGTGGTAAGCTCTGAGAACAGAGATGCAAGAAAGATCGCAATTGTCAATTCCATCCACAAGAGCAAGTGTTTCTCCAGCAAGTGTGCTTTGGACAACCCTTCTGATCCTTTTTGACTGCCAACAGATAGGTGAGAATCTTCCTCCTTCACCCATTAACACGACTAGATGTCCACCTTGTGTGCTTCCATCTGTGAGGTTCCCTAGAGAAGCATCACTGAAGACAACTTGTTTCAAAGAGTAATCTTTGCCAACATGCTGAAACTTTTAAAGTCACTTGTTGTGATTTCAGTTTACGAACAACTTTGTTTGCCTCGTGAATGTTTTGTACAGTAGTGCGTTTTGTGTTAGATGCCAAGTTGCAACCATCCTCTGCTACCAATGTTAACTCGAAATGACACAACAACAAGGTTCCAGTTTAACAAACTTTACTATACCGTATGAACACACAAGGTAGCCATTACACCCAAGGCTCGGTCCATCCACAACAAGACTCCATGTGCAAGCGCACTCTTGACAGAGTGATAGCCCCGTAATAACAGAAATATAGGGATACTTAAAACATGAACGTAACAACAGGAACCGGGATTCGTCGCACCAGGCAATGTCTTTCAACTCCTCAATTGTCCAGTGTTGCTGATTGTGTGCCCACAAGTCGTGCGTTCCGAGATGCCTTTCTGAGCACCTGTTAGCTTGCACGATACTTGCCATTTTTTAAATTTTACCTTTATTTAACCAGGCAAGTCTGTTAAGAACAAATTCTTATTTTCAATGACGGCCTAGGAACAGTGGGTTAACTGCCTGTTCAGGGGCAGAACGACAGATTTGTACCTTGTCAGCTCGGGGGTTTGAACTTGCAACCTTCCAGCTACTAGTCCAACGCTCTAACCACTAGGCTACCCTGCCGCACCGACCTCATCAACAAGCTTTTTTTGTCCACAGAACTGCCACTGACTGGATATTTTTTGTTTGTCGCACCATTGGAGATACTGGAACCGGTGCACCTGGTACCGACTATCATACCACGCTCAAAGTCACTTACAGTGCCTCTGGAAAGTATTCAGACCCCCTGACTTTTTTCACATTTTGTTACATTACAGCTTTATTCTAAAATTGATTAAATTGTTTTCCCCCCTCAATCTACACACAATACCCCATAATGACAAAGCAAAAACAGGTTTGTAGAAATTCTTGCTACTTATAAAAAAAAAAAAATATATCACATTTACTTAAGTATTCAGAGCCTTTACTCAGTACTTTGTTGAAGCACCTTTGGCAGCGATTACAGCCTTGAGTCTTCTTGGGTATAAAGCTACAAGCTTGGCACACCTGTATTTCTGCAGATCCTCTCAAGCTCTGTCAGGTTGGACGGGGAGCGTTGCTGCACAGCTATTTTCATGTCTCTCCAGAGATGTTAGATCAGGTTCAAGTCCGGGATCTGCCTGGGCCCTTCAAGGACTTTCAGAGACTTGTTGCGAAGCCACTCCTGCGTTGTGTGCTTAGGGATGTTGTCCTGTTGGAAGGTGAACCTTTGCCCCAGTCTGAGTTCCTGAGTGTTCTGGAGAAGATTTTCATCAAGGATCTCTCTATACCTTGCTCCGTTCATCTTTCCCTCGATCCTGACTAGTCTTCCGGTCCCTGCCGCTGAAAAACATCCCCACTGCATGATGCTGACACTGCCACTACCATACTTCACGTAGGGATGGTGCCAGGTTTCCTTCAGATGTGACGCTTGACATTCAGGCTAAAGAGTTCAATCTTTTATTTAACTAGGCAAGTTAAGAACACATTCTTATTTACAATGACAGCCTACCAAATGGCCTCCTGCGGAGACGTGTTGTTTTTTTTATCCCAACCCACATCACGACAAGAGACAACACAATGCTACATAAAGAGAGACCTAAGGCAGCAACACATGACAACACAGCACGGTAGCAACACAACATGACAACAGCATGGCAGCTGGTAGAGACAGTAATACATCACACAAAGCAGCCACAGCTGTCAGTAAGAGTGTCTTTGAATGAAGAGTGAGATAAAACTGAGCTGTGTGTAACCTTTTATTTAACTAGGCAATTCAGTTAAGAAATTCTTATTTACAATGGTGGCCTACCTAACAGTGGGTTGACTGCCTTGTTCAGAACAACAGATTTTTACCTTGTCAGCTAGGGGATTCGATCCAGCAACCTTTCGGTTAATATAACTTATTGGTTTCATCAGACCAGAGAATCTTGTTTCTCATGGTCTGAGAGTCTTTAGGTGCTTTTTGGCAAACTTCAAGCGGGCTGTCGTGCCTTTTTACTGAGGAGTCGCTTCTGTCTGCCTAACTCTACAATAAAGACCTGATTGGTGGAGTGCTGCAGAGATGGTTGTCTTTCTAAAAGGTTCTCCCATCTCTACAGAGGAAATCTAGAGCTCTGTCAGAGTGACCATTGGATTCTTAGTCACCTACCTGACCAAGGCCCTTCTCCCCAATTAGCAAAAATAAAAAATTAACCTGTTTTCCCTTTGTCATTATAGGGTGTTGTGTGCAGGTTGATGAGGAAAACATGAATTTAATCCGATTTTAGAATAAGGCTGTAACATAACAAAATGTGGAAGAAGTCCAGGGGTCTAAGACACTCGTTATGCCCATTCTAAAGTTCAATCAAACAGTAACTGGATGTCTGTCTGTGTCTGCTTTATACAGCAAGCCACGGCCACATGACTCACTGTCTGTAGGAGCGAACCACTGCATGAACGTGGTACCTAATAAACTGGCCACTGTGTGTTTATATACAGTTTAGTTTGACTATTGCATTTTTGACTGTTTTCTCTCTTCCCAGGTGCGTTCGGACTGGTTTGTCTATGCTGT
This sequence comes from Oncorhynchus gorbuscha, assembly GCF_021184085.1. Lineage (NCBI taxonomy): Eukaryota > Metazoa > Chordata > Actinopteri > Salmoniformes > Salmonidae > Oncorhynchus > Oncorhynchus gorbuscha. The sequence goes on along the minus strand of NC_060185.1, from coordinate 70,562,188 downwards.
ACTCTCCAGTCTCCCCTGGGTTGGGAAGGAGCTTGATGAGAAGAAGGACGTGGAGATGGACCGGCTCCTCAACCAGATTGACGGTTATCTCAAGTACTCTTTATTTCTGTCTTCCACTATAGTTTGGTATTTACATGTCTTTACATTTGAGTCATTTAGCAGATGCTCTTATCCAGAGAGACTTACAGTATGTAGTGTCTTTCTGGCTCTTTTGTCGAGGAACTGTTTAATGACGTAATGCAACTGCACTAAATAGTGATGAGACGATCGTGGTGACACCGATCTACTGTTTTTCAGGAGGCGACTGAAGACTCATGTCCCCATGCTTCAGGTTTGGACGGCAGAGAAGCCACACCCACAAGAAGAGGTAAGTGGTTTTTATTTGTCTGGCCAAGTATTGATTCAGTGTTTGTTTTTTAAGACCCTATTCTGGATTTTCTATTTCTTACCTTTGAACACTGCATTGTTGAGGACGAGCTTGTAAGTAAGCATTTTGCTGTAACACTTACACCTGTTCTAACCTGTGCAAGCAGACAAATACACTTTGATTTGAAGTAGGAGATACCAGTGTTGATAAGTATTATATTCCATCACCACCACCTCTCTCTCCCTCAGTACCTGGACTGCCTGTACGCTCAGATCCAGAAACTAAAGAAGGACCGCTGGCAGGAGCGCCACATCCTGCGGCCGTACATTGCCTTTGACAGCGTGCTGTGCGAGGCCCTGCAGCACAACCTGCCACCTTTCACCCCACCAGCCCACATGCCCGACTGCCAGTACCCCATGCCCCGCGTTATCTTTCGCATGTTCGACTACACCGATGCCCCCGAGGTACCATGTACCATTCCCTTTCTCAGACCAGTCAAGAGTACAGAGAAAGAGGAACGTTTGGGAATGGGGTTGCCTTTTGGAATGCTCTGAGCTAGCTTTTCTTTCTCTCCCTGACCACAGGGCCCTGTCATGCCAGGTAGCCACTCTGTGGAGAGGTTTGTTATTGAGGATAACCTTCACAACATCATCAAGTCCCACTGGAAAGAGAGGAAGAACTGGTGAGCTGTTGTACAGTTTAATGAACTTCTTAATGTGTCCTCTTGTTGTTCGAGTTAGTCATTTGTGATTGAGCAAATGTGAGAGAGCATTTTTATATATATAATTTATATATATTTTTTTGTATATATATATATATCAGTGCTGCGCAGTTGCTGAGCTATCCAGGGAAAAACAAGATCCCACTCAACTATCACATTGTGGAGGTAAGTCCATTACTGCTTCATACCAAGATGTTTTATCAACTGGAGAACAGGAACTTAGTTCACTTCCATTCCTCTGTCTTCTGCCAGGTGATCTTTGGAGAGCTCTTCCAGCTGCCCTGTCCCCCCCACATCGACGTCATGTACACCACGCTGCTCATTGAGCTCTGCAAGCTGCAGCCAGGCTCCCTGCCACAAGTTGTATCCTTCACCCCGCTACTGGGACACAATATTTGACTACTTCAGGAATGCATTTTTCTTCTCTGCCTAAAAATTGAATACGGGGAACTAAGGTACACAAAATACCACGGGGAAAATTCAGAAATACAGTTTTCAGAGATCCTAGTTTTCATTAAACCAATGATTCAACCATCATTTTTTTTGTCGGACTTGGATACTTGTTTTACATCACATAAATAGTGATAGTTAACCCCTTAACAGCCTCCTCCCAGTTGGCCCAAGCCACAGAGATGATGTACGTGAGGTTGGACACCATGAACACTATTTGCATAGACCGACTACTCAACTGGTTCTCCCACCATTTGAGCAACTTTCAGTTCCGATGGAGCTGGGACGACTGGTAAGATCAGCTGTCTTCCTCAACTGAATTATTTGATGTAGTTGGAATCACTCCTTATTATGGTTACGGCAATCTGTTCACGTTCATCTCCAAAGGGTGGACTGTTTGGCCCTGGATGCAGACAAGCCCAAGCCCAAGTTTGTCAAGGAGGTTCTGGAGAAATGCATGAGGTATTTCCATTCAGATCCACTACTGCTGTGCTGCACCTTGTTTTAGAGCATACATAGGGATGGATATTGGTCTGTCTCTAGAAAGTGACCAATGAGCTTCTGCTCTTCACCCCCAGGCTCTCCTATCATCAGCGGATAGTGGACATCGTCCCTCCCACTTTCTCAGGACTCATCCCAGCCGACCCCATCTTCTTTTACAAATACCAAGATGAGGCCAACAGTAAGTACACCGCCTCTCCAAAGGTTTAATTTCTGTAAGATGCTGTCTGTTGGTTCAGCATAGCCAGGGGACTAAGATGACTCTAATGTGCTTGTCTTTGTGAGCCTGGTTTATTGAAAAGTATTGGTCTGCCATTTGGTTTTCTGTTGTATTGTAGATGTGTTGCCTTTTGAGTGTCAACCTCAAAGAAGCCCCAGGGGTACCACTGCACATTCGTGTTGTTATCCCAGTGAACTAAATACGGTGTGCACCGTCTTCCTTTTCTGTTGGACTCTTTTACGTAAGCACCATCAGAAATACAACATGACTACACCTCTGCCTTTGTCTAGGTGCGCTGCCTGGCTATGCGGTGGCCATAGCGGTGGGCAACGCCATCAAGAACCGGGCCTCCAATGAGGAGATCCTCACCGTGCTCAAAGAGGTGCCAAACCCCAACCAGGAAGATGACGACGGTCAGTTAGCCCCCAAACACACTCATCTTCCGTGTTCCTATTGGGATATGTTCTACTCATTCTCATTCACTCCTCCTTTGTCTGTTTCCAGATGAGGGTGAGGGCTTCAACCCCCTGAAGATAGAGGTGTTCCTGCAGACCCTCCTCCATCTGGCTGCCAAGTCCTTCAGTCACTCCTTCAGTGCCCTGGCCAAGTGAGTGTGCCTGTTATTCCAACCCACACCTTCCATTCCTGTGCCGCCCTCTGCTACGTGCCACAGAAAAGGGTGGCATTGTTCAGTCTTGAGTGTAGCATTGCTATGCTACTAGGCAGTTGAAAGAACACACGTGCTTTGTCTGTGTACACAACACCTAAAGTGTCCTGTTTCTGTCTCTCAGGTTCCATGAGATCCTAAAAGCCCTGACAGACTGTGACGAGGGTAAGCTGCATATCCTCCGGGTGGTCTACGAGGTCTGGAAGAACCACCCACAGGTTAGAACCGGCCCATTCACCTACACTAGAACACTAATTTCCCTAGAGTCAGAAGAAATGTGTTTATTTTTTACAACCAAGTCTCTCTTCCTTTTTTTAAATGGCATGTTATTGAAGAGTCCAGACACCTTATTTGTAATTTCACGTTTTAGAGAAACTTACCCCAAACAGCAAATCTCTTCCTCATCCTCGTTGTGTAGTATGTGGGCCATGAAAAACCCTGAACAAAGTCTCCAAAAACACCTAAAATACATCATTTTAGAAATGGCAAAGCTCTCAGTATAGTGATGCGGGTCTTTAGATGTTGTACACATTAAATTATGTCTAAACTTTATCCGCAATGCTATATTCCATTTTGTTGCTGTTCGAATAACACCTCTCCGTCCATTTTACAGGTTACTGCCAAAATAAAGGAAACACTTGAGTAAATTAGAGATACAAAGCATATTGAAAGTATGGGGTGCTTCCATACAGGAAGTTGCAAACACTTGTAGAAGGAGCATTGAAGCTGTTCTGGCGGCTCGTGGTGGCCCAACACCCTATTTTTTTTCCCACCTTTATTTAACCAGGTATGCCAGTTGAGAACAAGTTCTCATTTACAACTGCGACCTGACCAAGATAAAGCAAAGCAGTGCGACAAAAACAACAACACAGAGTTACACATGGGATAAACAAACGTACAGTCAATAACACAATAGAAAAATCTGTATACGGTGTGTGAAAATTAAGGAGGTAAAGGCAATAAATAGTCCAATAGTGGCAAAGTAATTACAATTTAGCAATTTACACTGGATTGATATGTGTAGAGATGAGGTGTGCAAAAGAGCAGAAAAACTAATATGGGGATGAGGTAGGTAGTTGGTTGGATGGGCTGTGTACAGCTGCAGCGATCGGTAAGCTGCTCTGACAGCTGCCGCTTAAAGTTAGTGAGGGAGATATGTCTCCAACTTCAGTTTTTTTTGCAATTCGTTCCAGTCATTGGCAGCAGAGAACTGAAAGGAAAGGCGGCCAAAGTAGGTGTTGGCTTTGGGGATGACCAGTGAAATATACCTGCTGGAGAGCGTGCTACGGGTGGGTGTTGCTATGGTGACCAGTGAGCTGAGATAATGCAGAGCTTTACCTAGCAAAGACTTATAGATGACCTGGAGCCAGTGGGTTTGGCAACGAATATGTAGCGAGGGTCAGTCAACGAGAGCTCACAGGTCGCAGTGGTGGGTAGTATATGGGGCTTTGATGACAAAACAGATGGCACTGTGGTAGACTGCATCCAACTTGCCGAGTAGAGTGTTGGAGGCTATTTTGTAAATGACATCGCTGAAGTCGAGGATCGGTAGGATAGTCAGTTTTACGAGGGTGTGTTTGACAGCATGAGTGAAGGAGGCTTTGTTGTGAAATAGGAAGCGATTCTAGATTTAACTTTGGATTGATTGGAGATGCTTAATGTGAGTCTGGAAGGAGAGTTTACAGTCTAGCCAGACACCTAGGTATTTATAGTTGTCCACATATTCTAAGTCAGAACCGTCCAGAGTAGTGATGCTAGTCGGGCGGGCGGGCGGGTACGGGCAGTGATCGGTTAAAAAGCATTAATTTAGTTTTACTAGCATTTAAGAGCAATTTGAGGCCATGGAAGGAGAGTTGTATGTCATTGAAGCACGTTTGGAGGTTTGTTAACACCGTGTCCAAAGAAGGGCCAGATTTATACAGAATGGTGTCGTCTGCGTAGGTGGATCAAAGAATCACCCGCAGCAAGAGCGACATCATTGATATATACAGTGACAGGAGTCGACCCGAGAATTGAACCCTGTGGCACCCCCATAGAGACTGCCAGAGGTCGGGACAACAGGCCCTCCGATTAAGACACCATGTTGGTGTTTCCTTTATTTTGGCAGTTACCTGTTGCAGCAGGCTCCACTGAAAATGGAACCAAGACGGCTCGAGGAGCACATAATGGAATATAACATTTAGGATTTAGATCGGAACGACACAATTTCACGTATACAACATCTAAAGACCTGCATCACCATGCTGAGAGCTTTGCCATTTCTAAAATGATGTTTTTGTTGCGGTTTAAGTGTTTTCAGGGCCCCCATACTAAACAACGAGGACGAGATTTGCTGTTTGGGGCAGTGGTGTAAATTACTTAATTAAAAATACTACTTAAGTAGTATTTTTTATTATCTGTACTTTACTAATTATATTACTTAATTATAAGTACTACTTAAGTAGTGTTTTTTTGTGTATCTGTACTTTGCTATTTATATTTGACAACTTTTACTTCACTATATTCCTAAAGCAAATGAGCTACTTTTTGCTCCATACATATTCCTTGACACCCAAAAGTACTCGTTACATTTTGAATGCTTAGCAGGACAGAAAATGGTCCAATTCATATACTTATCAAGAGAACATCCATGGTTATTACTACTACCTCTGATCTGGCAAATGCTTTGTTTTTAAATGACGTTGAAGTGTTGGAGTGTGACCCTGGCTATCCGTAAATACATTTTTAAAAACAAGACAATTGTGCCGTCTAGTTTGCTTAAAAACCTCTTAAGGATCTGACCCTTGTTGACCCCATGGCGATCCCATGGAGGTTTTAATATAAGGAATTTTAAATTATTATTTTTGATACTTAAGTATATTTTAGCAACTACATTTACTTTTGATACTTAAGTATATTTAAAACCAAATACTTTTACTCAAGTGGTATTTTACTGGGTGACTTTTACTTGAGTCATTTTCTATTCAGATATCTTAACTTCTTCTATCACTGGTTTGGGGTAAGTTTCTCAAACGTTAACGTCACAAAACATGCCATTTACATCACAAATAGAGATTTAAAAAAAACAAGTTCTCCTTTAATATAATGTTGTGAATTGTGCCGTGACCATAGATTGTATGGAGAAAGGTAAGTCTTTGGTGTAACTCTGTGTGGTTGACCTGTCTGTCTGTGCAGATGGTCTCTGTGCTGGTGGACAAGTTGATCCGTACACAGATTGTGGATTGTGCAGCCGTAGCCAACTGGCTCTTCTCCCCTAGCATGGCTCATGAGTTTACCAGGTGGGCCTTAAACCCTCTGCGTGTGCACTCGCACACGTTTGCTGTGTCTTCCCTTGCTGTAAATTAAATTATGTGAATATCGATCAAGTAGTTTTCTCAGTTATCCTAATACGGTATAACTATTTTGAAGTGAATTAACTCATGGATAATCCATGTGTGGCCTTGTGGCGGGCAGGTTTTACGTGTGGGAGATTCTGCACTCCACCATCCGTAAGATGAACAAACACGTCCAGAAGATTCAGAAAGAGCTGGAAGAGGCCAAGGATAAGCTGGAGAGGCAACAGCATAAAAAGGTAGGCAGCAGGAGGGTGTCCTAGCAACCACTGCTGTAAGCGGAGCCTCTTAGACTTTTTAAAGCCAAGAATTAACCAACAATATTACTCTGAATTATAATACTGATTGTGCCAGTATTTTTTTGCCCCAAGGTTTGCACAAAGCAGAATGTTCCCTCCTTGATTATGTAGTGACCTTTTTAATGGTGCCCTAGTTTTGCTGTCTAAACCTGCGTCACACGGGATCTTATCAAACCAACTAATTGAATTTGTCCTTGAATGGACACACTGTCCCTTTCAAACATTTTTATCAGTTTAGTCTGTTTCCTGATAAGTCATCAGTATATGTCAGCATTATTACCATATTAAAGGAACTAGAGGAGCCTAACATACAAGCAAATCGGACTCTCGTGTCTCTCTCTCCCTCCATCTCTCAGCAGAAGGACAGTGGAGACGAGGAAGACATGGAGAAGAACAGTGAGGATGAGGACGGTCAGCTGGAGGAGCAGATAGAGCGTCTGCAAGAAAAGGTGGAGTCGGCCCAGAGTGAGCAGAAGAACCTTTTCCTGGTCATCTTCCAGGTATTGGTCTGGATGGACAATAAAGCTTTGTGAATTTGAATAGACTATCAGCAACATGGTTGCCTGTATTGTTTTCAACTGTTCAGCCCTTTCAGTGATGACATTCTGTATGATTACAGACCAATTTCAACCTTGTTTTTTCCCTCTCGCTTCTATTTCCTCTCTTCTGTCCCCGTAGCGCTTCATCATGATGCTGACGGAGCACCTGGTGCGCTGCGAGACAGGCAGTGTGGACTTCAGCACGCCCTGGTACAAGAATTGCATTGAGAGGCTGCAGCAAATCTTCCTCATGGTAGCTACTACTCCTTCTTCAGTCAATTATTTTCCATGTAATTCAAGTTCAATTAATGTTAATTTAGTTCTGTTTTCCCCTTCTGCAGCACCATGTGACAATCCAGCAGTACATGGGGACACTGGAAAACCTGCTGTTCACCGCCGAGCTCGACCATCACATCCTAGCTGTGTACCAGCAGTTCTGTGCCCTGCAGCTCTGAGCCCGTACACACCAAACGCCATACTACACACATAGCCAGCTCTTGCATCAAGATTTCCTCGTTAGACCTTTTTTGTTATTTCGACTTTGTGTGGTGAGTGCCGTTCAAGGTATTAACTGTAAAATTACCATATTTTTAAGTTCTTTCTTTCGGGCCCTTTCGTTTCCTTTTCTATTTTCCCCCTCCATTTTGTTTAGTAGTCCTATAGAGTACCACAATACCCATAAAACCTGTCTACTTTGATGCTAGTTAGCATTTATCTGTAAATAGAGCCATATCTATTGACGAGTCACCTTGTACGAGAGATGTACATGGTTATCAAAACGCCACGGCCAGGGTCAGCCTACACGAAACACAGTCTTTATTAAGCGTTTCTAAAATTCCCTATGGGAAAAATGAATGTTGGATAAACGTTTGGAACCATTTCCCTGTTTGACCGCTAGGTTTTGTGGGTATTATGACACCTCCACTGTGGGGCTCTATTAAAGTGGATCTTTTAAAAACCTGAGGTTGCAAATGGGCAAAAAGCAGCAGGCGAGCGTGCTCTTTTTTATGTATTTTATGTGAATGGAAATTGGGAAACAGTTAAAACTGTAGTCTTCTGTTGGCCACTGTGTGACATTTACATTTCCTGCCCTTATCCCTTTCCTCTTAGCCACCTCTTCAAGGAAAGAAAACAATGACTGACATGGAATTCAATAAAGTGGTTGATTTAATAACTTTTTTTTTTTGTATATTTACAGGAGTAGTTTAAAACGGCACTTAAAACACAATGTATAAAAGATAGTGGAAGAGACATGTGGCAATTTATGTACCGTAATTGCTGGACTATTAAGCGCACCTGAATATAAACCGCACCCACTGAATTATTAAAAAATATGTATTTTGTACATAAATAAGCCGCACATGTCTATAAGCCGCAGGTGCCTACCGGTACATTGAAACAAATGAACTTTACACAGCCTTTAAACGAAACACGGCTTGTAACAAAAATAAATAGGCTTTAACGAAACACGGCTTGTAACAAAAATAATAGGCTTTAACGAAACACGGCTTGTAACAAATTAAAACAGTAGCCTACCAAGAAAGTCATTGGTCACCATCTTCCTCCTCCTGTGCACTGAAACCACTGAAGTCATCTCCTTCGGTGTCGGAGTTGAATAGCCTCAGAATTGCTTCATCCGATGTTGGATCGTTTTCATTGTCGCTCTCGTCACTTTCATCCGGAGGCAAATACCCCGCTGAGCTCATGCTGCCCCTTCAACACGCAGCAGTCCAGCCTTTGAAACCCGTTGATGATAGTGGATTTTTTGACAATGCTCCACGCTGTCAGGACCCACTGGCAGACTTGACCATAAGATGCTCTTCACCTGCGGCCCGTTTTAGTGAAGGATTTCTCCCAACTTGTCATCCAAGCCTCGCACTGAACAAGGAGCGCCACCTTAAATGCACGATTTACACTGATGTCGAGTGGCTGCAAATACTTTGGGCCATCTGCTTTTCTTCCCTCTGAAAGCTTTTGTTGTCTTTCTGCACTGAGTCAGTTCCTCACGCTGCTGTTTCCAACGTCTTATCATCGACTCATTAAGGCCAAGCTCCCATGCAGCAGCTCTATTTCCTTTTCCAACAGACAGATTTATCGCCTTCAACTTGAAAGCTGCATCATATGCATTTCTCCGTGTCTTTGCCATGATGAGGGTGACAAAATTACTACCGTAATCAGAATGATGGGAAGTTTGAGCGCGCTTGATTTACGTCACATTATGTGACTGCTCAGTTATTTTGGCGGCATGAATCTTGTGAAAGCGGGAAAAATCCATAAATTAGCCGCGTCATTAGATAAACCGCGAGGTTCAAAGTGTGGGAATAAGGTAGTGGTTTATAGTCCGGAAATTACAGTATGTTTTTTTTAAATTAACTTTTGTTTACACCCCAAATTCATACATGTCCACCTACATCAGTTTAATTCCATTGAAATTCTAGTCAATTCAGGTTTTGGATTTCTTTTGCATGTGAAATATGTCCACTTTTACAGAGCAGAAATGACTTCAACTCTGCTCTGCCTCAGGGCAAAGGTGCTATTCGGTGCAAACCTGTATTAAAAAGGAAAGCCCAGTTTACCACCACCATAAAATCTAATCATTCACTTCAGATGATTACTGTTACATTCGAAATGCCTTCCTTACAATAGTAATCAGACATTTATATGGTATTTCTACTAGAAACCTAGACATAGGAGCAAGAGCACTAGGTGTTATGCATCCCATATCCAATTTGTCCTCTGTCCCAACTGACGCCAGAACTTCTTCAGACATGTAAGCTGGAGCATTGATACATTGTGAGAGGCAACCCGCCGGTCTAGATACTGTATATGTACTATAAAGTTAAATGATCTATATATAAAGGAATGTATTAGTAAGTCAATACACTTGGCCTCCTTCTGAAACAATGCCAGTGAGGTGGTCATCTCAACAGCAGTTCAGTTAACCACTGGCCTGTTCCTCCTTTTGGTCAGAGTCTTGTGTGTTGTCAGTTTGGCTTGTTGTTGGAGTCTGGCGAGTCGTCAGAGTTTGGCTTGTTACGGTTTGGCATGCTGTCAGAGTTGGCTTTTTTCCAATAGCCTGTGCCTCAGCGTCCAGTCTCCTGTACTCCGTGTGGAAGAAGATAACAAAGCAGCAGGTAAAGGCACTGCACAGACCTGCCATCACCAGCATGGGCACTGTGGAGAGAAACACAGAGTCAATGACGCGCTAAGCCCATTGCCACCAGCAACTAATCACAGTGTGTGTGTTCTAGAGAGCTACAGGAAAGCCCCATATCAATGACATCAAGGCCTGGGAGGATTTCATTATGCCATAAATAGAATTGAGAGCAGCAACATAACATCCATAGTCACTGTGTTTTGGCCTTAATGTCTAAAAAGTGGATCTGCTTCCTTTACCAGAGGCATCATGCATGTCATTTCTTTTTGGAAGGGCAAGTAATAGCAAAATTCTATGTCACAAACTAGCTAGTGGGGGCACCTGTCCCCTCAATTTCAATAAGCATGATGCATCTGCTATGAATATTTTTAGCTGTGGCAAAGCATGTGTGGTTTAGAACACAGTTTAAATTTCAGCCACAATTTTGGTCCACCATCTGTGTTATTTGCATACAAATGCAAAGTCTAAACTGCTGACAAAACAACTAATAGCTGTAATTGCCTGCAGAATTTGAATGGTGGGCAACCAATTGTACCTCAATTAGCATACAATTAATTTATCCCACTGATACACATGGCAGTTCTTAACCCTACCCCTCCAACTCAAGGACGCATCTGCAGAACAGGTAGAGAAGGGCGAGTCGGCCATTGGTTTGGTCAACCCCTGAAGAAGCAGTATATAGATAACTGACTGGATCTGTCTGGGGGGAAAAACAAGCACATGCTTTTTAACATAAGCCTGTATTTACAGTCTTGATCTTCAGTGTGTGTTGTCCTTGTATGAACCAATATCAGACAGTACCCTGATATGAAGATGAGGCCAGCTGAGGTGGCCTCTCCAACCGGGTAGGAGCACTCCACAGACAACTCCATGGCAACCGGGTAAATGGAGAAGCCGAAAAAGCCGAAGAGCGAACAAACAACGGCCAAGGCTATTCTCTGATTCCGCATCTGAGATACCTGGTAGGGGGAAATGCACAGGGATGAGGTGTTGTCTACACCACGCATACACACAGAACTGCAAATATCCTATTTTCTTCCACCTTAGAAGAAAACTGTTTCTTCATCACAGCGCTTCATGAAGTACAAGACTGAAAACCCTGACCTTTGACCTGTACTCACCACTGAAAAGGCAATGCAGGCCAGTGCTGAAAGGCTCATGTTAACCTTGGTGGCCTCTATAAACTTCTTGGTTTTGTCGACGTACAGTCCAAGGAAACCAGCCCCGACAATACCGAAAACAATGAAGAGACCCCCGCACAGTCCTGCAAAGTCCTAGCACAACACACATTAAGTTATGTTTCACATTGTTTCATTCATTATTTTGGTGAGATGGTGAAAATATTGTTCAGAAAACAGAATCATGGGCCATAATCTTTCATTCATTCTTTTGTAATGAAAAAAAAAACTAATCTTGTTGTTAATTTGGGATCATAAATGGGTGCTTACATTAGGGTACCCTCGGACACACATGATCTGCTCCAGCAGTGTAGAGAAGCAGGTGAATACAGCGATCCCCGAGCCGAAGCACAGCAGGAGAATCATGTAAGCCTTGTTCCTCAGTAACTACAAAGGAACAGGAGGCAAACGGGGGGTTTCAGATGCTCCTTTCATACGATTGCAGTAATGGATCCTTCAATGCAAGATATAGGCCACTACCTCTCTTAGATGAAGTATGATTAAAACTGCATCTATGTACAGTCGTGGCCAAAAGTTTTGAATGTCACAAATATTAATATTCACAAAGTTTGCTGCTTCCGTGTCTTTAGATATTTTTGTCAGATGATGGTTGTAATTATACTTTGTAATTATACTTCAGTATTCCATAGTATTTCATAAGTGTCAAAAGCATTTATTGACAATTACATGAAGTTGATGCATAGAGTCAATATTTTCAGTGTTGACCCTTATTTTTCCAAGACCTCTGCAATCTGCCCTGGCATGGTGTCAATTAACTTCTGGGCCACATCCTGACTGATGGTAGCCCATTCTTGCATAATCAATGCCTGGAGTCTGTCAGAATTTGTGGGGTTTTGTTTGTCCACCCGCCTCTTGAGGATTGACCACAAGTTCTCAATGGGATTAAGGTCTGGGAGTTTCCTGGCCATGGATCCAAAATATCAATGTTTTGTTCCCCGAGCCACTTAGTTATCACTTTTGTCTTATCGCAAGGTCATCATGCTGGAAAAGGCATTGTTTGTCACCAAACTGTTCATGGATGGTTGAGAGAAGTTGTTCTCGGAGGATGTGTTGGTACCATTCTTTATTCATGGCTGTGTTCTTAGGCAAAATTGTGAGTGAGCCCACTCCCTTGGCTGAGAACCAACCCCACACATGTATGGAGGATGCTTTACTGTTGGCATGACACAGGACTGATGGTAGCGCTCACCTTGTCTTCCCCGGACAAGCTTTTTTCCGGATGCCCCAAACAATCAAAGGGGATTCATCAGAGAAAATGACTTTACCCCAGTCCTCAGCAGTCCAATCCCTGTACCTTTTGCAGAATATCAGTCCGTCCCTTATGTTTTTCCTGGAGAGAAGTGGCTTCTTTGCTGCCCTTCTTGACACCAGGCCATCCTCCAAAAGTCTTTGCCTCACTGTGTGTGCAGATGCACTCACACCTGCCCTCTGCCATTCCTGAGCAAGCTCTGTACTGGTGGTGCCCCGATCCCGCAGCTGAATCAACTTTAGGAGATGGTCCTGGCTCTTGCTGGACTTTTGTCACAACAATTGAACCGCTCTCCTTAAAGTTCTTGATGATCCGATAAATGGTTGATTTAGGTGCAATCTTACTGGCAGCAATGTCCTTGCCGGTGAAGCCCTTTTTGTGCAAAGCAATAATGACAGCACTTGTTTCCTTGCAGGTAACCATGGCTGACAAGAGGAAGAATTATGATTCCAAGCACCACCCTCCTTTTTGAAGCTTCCAGTCTGTTATCTGAACTCAGTCAGCATGACAGAGTGATCTCCAGCCTTGTCCTCGTCAACACATATACCTGTGTTAACGAGAGAATCACTGACATGATGTCAGCTGGTCCTTTTGTGGCAGGGCTGAAATGCAGTGGAAATGTTTTTGGGGGATTCAGTTGTTTTGCATGGCAAAGACGGACTTTGCAATTCAATTAATCTGATCACTCTTCATAACATTCTGGAGTATATGCAAATTGCCATCATACAAACTGAGGCAGCAGACTTTGAACATTTATATTTGTGTCATTCTCAACTTTTGGCCATGACTGTATAATGAGGAGTGAATGTTGAAATGTTGAGGGGTAACCAACGATATTATCAAGTAGTACACTATTGTCATTTTGTGTGCATATGATTATTACTCACCAGCATGATTCCCTCCAGGAAGGGCTCCGAGGTGGAGCTTTCTGCACTGGCTGAGGGGGGCGTTGGGGGGGAACTATCACGGATCCCAACTGTTGCTAGGAAACAGATGATGGTTGCTGGTACAGCATATATAAACAGCTGGGAATATCAATGGATGGGGAAAAGGTTTGTAATAGATTAATAAATGTATAGGCAATTTAAAGTCTAAGACAATTTATCTTCATGAGGTGTTAGCTAAACTTTGTCCTTTTTCTTAACTTACCAATGAAGAGATGTTGTTGGTGGTCCCCACAATCATAGGGGAAAAGATGCTAGCAACAAGAATCCCAAGGGGATTTGCTGAAAGGAGAACATTTTAAAAAGCCACAGAAGAATATTTTCAAATAGGCTGGCATGGTATTGTCCTGTATTTGACACTACCAGACATCTGATATTCTCTTCCTACTTCCAGGAATCTTGGTTCCTGTAACTGAAATCTAAAAACTCAAGAGGAGCAACTGACAATACTAAACCACTGGAGGCTGGTGGGATAAGTTATAGGAGGACCGGCCCATTGTAATGGCTGGAGTGGAATTGAAGGTACAGAGTCATACATGTGGTTTCCATGTCTGATGTGTTTGATACCATTCCATTTCAGTTTTTACACTGAGCCCGTCCTCCTATAGCTCCTCCCACCAGCCTCCACTGTACTAAACATACATGGAAAGTGGTAACTCAACCAATAATGTTGACTTGACACAGGTGGTTTTAACAGAGTAACTTGTACAGGACAGCAACCATAGCTCACTCACACATGGAGGCTATCATATTGGCAGTGGCCCGCTGGTGCTCTGGGAACCAGAGCGCTGCCAGCTTGGTGGGTGTGAAAATGACCAGGGGCTGAGCCAGGGCACACAGGGTCTGGCCCCCCATCACCACAGGGAATTTGGCCGCACTGACAAGGCTCCCCAGGACGCTCACGAAACGCAGCACAGCTCCCAACATGTTAAGCCATGAACCCAGCACCAACTACAGGGGAAACAGGCATGGGAGGGAACAGAATGCATGATTTAAGTTCGCGTTGACTTTGTATATGTTTTTCCTCAAAACACAAACTATACACTTGTGTGGATGTTCGTTTACATTATATTATTATACATTTCTCTTAACATTTATTTTACTGTTTGTTCTCCTATCATGTTTTATCTCCTCTGTACAGGTGAAAACTTGTACAACCGCTTAAAATTTAAGTGCCATCTGCAAATTGGCGGCTTCCTTGATCACCGACAGCACACACGCTTACTTTCTTACTATCTGAGATTTTTCAGACTCATTTACACTTCACTGAATTTCCCACGTACACCTCTTTCATGGAGATCTTGAATGCAACGATCTTTCATTTCAAGTACTGGATATAGACTTCTCACAGTAGACAGATTCTGTTTTCAGAAACAGACACGTGTGTGCACAGGCTTGTAAACAAAAATAAAGGCAGGTTTAACGGTCTGTTTTATTTATTGGACCTTAAATTATCCACTAAGTCCCATTGAGGTCAGGAGACCGCTTTTACAAGGGAGACTTGTATGGGGTCTATACCTTGACCGATCTGTACATACTGTGATTCGGAGCCCTAAAGTGTCCAGCATCCATGTGGTCCCAAAGCTGAGAGGTATGGCCACCACCATATAAATGATGGACAGCCAGTTGATCTGGTCCAGGGTGACACCCATGAACTGGGCTGACTGGTCCGCCACTGGAGCAAAGGTCAGCCATAACTGAGGATTGAAGCACAGGCACAAACACATTTGATTATATACAATAAATGGGTTATTACATTATCTAATCTACATCTTTATTTAGTGCTACTTGTACAGACATATCTGCTCTTCATTTCATCAAATGTACTATCTGCCTAAAGTTACAAGCAGAGAGCATGCTGTCGTGCTGCATCACAGCCTGGTACAGCAATCCACCGCCGCTGACCGCAAGGCTCTACAGAGGGTGGTACTGTCATGACTGGATCCAAATAGGTCAGCTCGGCAATGGATAATTTCAACCAGACCCTCACTCACAGAGGGGGGAGTAGGGAACTGATTTGGGTTGACACCTCACGCCCCCTTGTAAATTAAAGGAGAGGAGATCCAGAGAACATCCCTCTCCAAATTCACACAGGAATGTTCCTTTGTCTACAGAGACAGTTTTCCCACTGAAACTCTAACACGTTCTAAAGCGAAAACTGGAACCATTTCTAACATAGAATGTGGGTAATGGTCAGAGGCGATCTAAAGAATAATAATGTCATATGAGTTGTTATTTTGTGATGTCATTAAACATTTTATAAAGGAAATTCTGTAACTGATGAGAACCATCGACATGGCAGGCTAGCCTATCTTCAAAAGAGCATCGTGGAGAGTGAACAACAGTAGAAGAGACGGGTCCAGACCCTTTTGGACAAATCAGAGCCACGAGCATGCCACGGAAAGGCACAACCAAACCCTTTCCAAGAATGCTTGGTTCCGACATAGATACGCGGGGAACTGAGACATTTACACATTATTTCTAACTCCAAACGGGCAGTGGTTCGTATGCAAAGTATATGAATACTGCGAGAGTAGTTCTAAATGTACCCAAGTTTTATGTCTCTGTCCCTCCCTCTCTTTTTTGCAGATGCATGAGGTTACAACTGTTCAGAATGATGATATGGTACAAGGTTAGGATGAATACATTGACTGTTTTATGGATGTGAGAGGTAAAGACCTTAAGAGTTTAATTTGGGAGATAGTAACACTTTAAACATTAGTTTAAAATTGGGTAACATTTAAACATAGTTAGTTGATTCGATAAATAACAGTCATCAAATGAATTAAAGTAAAGTCACAACAGTACGCTCAATCGAACGCACCATTGGGTGCACACGGGTGCGTTCGGCTGAGTGTACCACCCTCTGTAGAGCCTTGCGGTCAGCGGCGGTGGAGTTGTGGTGCAAGCCCGACAGTATGCTCTCCGCATTGTAACTTTGGGCAGATAGTACATCACTGGGGCCAAGTTTCCTGCCATCCATGACCTATGTACTAGGCGGTGTCAGAGGAAGGCCCAGACAATTGTCAGACTCCAGTCACCCAAGTCATAGACTGTTCTCTCTGCTACTGCATGGAACGCAGTACCGGAGCACCAAGTCTAGGTCCAAAAAGCTCCTTTTCCCCCCAAGCCATAAGACATTTACATTTACATTTACATTTAAGTCATTTAGCAGACGCTCTTATCCAGAGCGACTTACAAATTTACACTGACACCCCCCCTTCATTGGCATACCTTTCAATACCTCACCTTGAGGTATGTCAAAAACATTGATCCCTACCTTTTGATGAGAAAAAGTATT
Source organism: Oncorhynchus gorbuscha (assembly GCF_021184085.1). NCBI lineage: Eukaryota > Metazoa > Chordata > Actinopteri > Salmoniformes > Salmonidae > Oncorhynchus > Oncorhynchus gorbuscha. The sequence continues at coordinate 70,545,242 of NC_060185.1, read as the reverse complement.
ACTTGTTAAACAAAATCTCTTTCTCTGAGAAATTCTATTAGTATAAAATAATATAATTTCCCCATTTTTGGAGCTTACAATATAGCTCAGTATATTTAATTATTTATACGGTCATTTTTATCCATCTTTGTCAAGGGTGTCAATGATTTCGGACCCCACTGTATGTGATCATGTGATTAAACGATACATCACTGAGCAGGAAGTAAACCACAACCTTGCCTTGTGGAACGCCAAGTCACGTGAAAACAGAAGTTATGACTCACAAGACATTAGCACATGACCCAGCTTTATGCTGATCTAATCAAATCAGAGGCAACTATGAAGTGTTTACATAGGCCTATTTATATTGGCATTCACTGGTCAAAATGAACATAGAGAATTCCTATACTGAGAAGTGAGACCAACCATCCCAGCCAAATGAACAGTGATAGGCCTATACAACCACAGCAGGTTAACCATACAGTTTCCTTCAAAGATTAACTTTTTATTTTTACTTTAAAGAAGACCAAATAAAACTCTCCTGAATTTCAACTTGAATAAACTGAGATTTTCTGGGGCAAACCAAAGCATCCCATTGTGTGATTGTGTTTTAGTACACAATATACACAGTGCCTTGACAAGAGGCATAACCAATTGGATGGAAGTGAGTTGTTCGCAGAAACACTGCAACAACAAAGGGACTCCGTACAATTCTATCTTTAATTGACATTCAAGAAAATCTCATTTATGCAGCCGAGATGAAGGAGTAGGTCAGCTGGCATGGGCACACAATGCCACCACTGTCTGCCGCATACGTGAGCACAGCCTTCCACTGTAGGTATCCACCGTTGTCGTTAAATATAACCTCCATGAATGGATGTAGAATTCCAAGTGTCCTCAATGCACATACTGTATATAGATGGTAGTACATACATGTATCGTGTAATTACAGTGTGGGTATTACTTACAACGGTTAAAGGATTATTTTAGATTTCTGTAATGATGTGTGGAAACAACTCTGTTGACATGACAGATAATAAGATGGAATATTGATTTGGGGGGTGTATGGTGTGTATGGTTTTAGGGGGTATTTGCCCTAAGGCACACTTGCCCTAAGGCACACATGCCCTATTAAATCAATAGCCCCAGGGCTAAATCAATAGCCCCATTAGCTACATTCTCTGACACATTAGAGTGCACCATATAATATGTCAGAAAGCTGTAGAAGTCTGACCCAAATGCATTTTGACTCAATGAGTGATATGCTGAAGTTCTCATGTTGCATGATGACTCCTGTAATTTCAGTGTAGGCTACTGTATTTCATCGTGGCTATTGTATTTCATAGTGTTTACTGTATTTCATTGTGGCTGTTATATTTCATTGTGAAGGCGAACACACATTTTGGATGCGTGTGTCTGCAGCAGTATGTTTGGCACAAAAAAGTGGCTACTCTTTCAGGGATAACTAGGCATCACATATAAAAAGTGGCGGTAAGGCGTTACATAATATACCATATTATATCAGGATCACAAACGATAGAAAGTAACCTGTGGGTTACAATACATGTCACTAGCCAAGTTTTTCTCAGGACATGTTAGCTGTCAACAGCTGAGAAACCCAATATGCCAGGTGCTTTTCCAGGTGCTATAGAGATTGTTACATTGTTGGAACATTGTAGCACGAGCCTTGTTTCCATCCAACCTTTTTATGCAAGTAAAAAAATATATAATGTCCCGACAGGCCTGATGGAACAAAACAAAATACCCTAGACAAAATGGGATCTTTTCGTGTCAGTAAAATTAATTATGCAACAAATGGCGGTGGAAATGCATGTATGCACAAATATTAATATAATAACCACCATATTAAAGTAAAATTGGAGTCACGCGATGTAATGTGTGGTCCTCCCACTACGACTTAGGAAAGAATGCAGTCTTATTAGGCTAAAGGTAAAAATAAGTTACGATGAACTTCACAGCGTGGTGGTGAAAGTACACAATGATGAGTTTGATGCTCCTTGTCAATAGCAACGTTGGCCAGCAAAGCTAATGCGTAGAAAAACACCTCATTGCCTCGATCACAGCGAAAGTGTATTTGCATTTCGGTACACCAGACGTACATTCATTTGCCTTGTAGTTATTGGGCAAAATGTTATGCAGCATCATCTGGATATGTTTGCAACAAAAGTTCAACATGTAACTTCTGCTACCATTTCTCTCAAGCCGTCTACACATAGTTTGACGCAGTTTGATAAATCCAACGTACACAGAACGCACTGCCACTGCAACGCAATGCTGCAAGGCAAATGCAGTGGAAATGAATGTTCTTCTGGTGTACCAAAATGCAATGACACTGTAGCTGTGATCGAGGCGTAACGGTTGTCTCGCTCCAGCTGTTGATATTGATTCTGAACCGGTACCCCATGTATAAAGCCTCCACATTGATTCTGAACCGGTACCCCATGTATATAGCCTCCACATTGACTCTGAACCGGTACCCCATGTATAAAGCCCACTATTATTATTTACTGCTGCTCCTTAACTATTTGTTTTTCTTATCTCTTACTTTTTGTAGGTATTTTCTTAAAACTGCATTGTTGGTTAAGGGCTTGTAAGTAAGCATTTCACTGTAAGGTATTCGAATACCTTCTGTATTTGCTGCATGTGACAAATACAATTATATTTGATTTGATGTGCAGGCCGTCAAATCAAAGGAACTCCTTCGATATTCAGTTGTTTTTCACAGAAATTAAAACGTGTCAGTATGTCACTTTCACGAGGTTGGAGTAATAATATGTTCAGCTACACAATACATTGTCTACAACCTACGTTGTGCCTTTAGATTTCGAGAAAATTAACAACTAAAGAAGAATTGTTGACTTCTTTCATTAACTTTCCAACCCCCAAACCTCAGCCAGATCGGTTTGGTCTTGTTTCGAAAGCGTTCCCGGAAGTCTCTCAATGTTGCACCTCTTGGTTTAAGTATTTCAATTGAAAGTTTTAATGCCAAAATAATATGTTTTTAAGTTGTTTTTTTAAATTGGGGGAAGTAACAAAAGTAGTTTATAAAATAAATCGTTTAAGGAAGATGTTTTAATGTATTTTATTTTTATGTATAGCTACATAATATAATTTAAAAGTCTGTATTAATGTGTCTCTAATAGAATAAATGTGGCAAAATAAATGTAGACATTATTAAACGCATTTCTATAGCTTCCAAAATACGTTTAAATAACGATTGGGAGGGAGTGCCAAGCTGGAGGCACCGTGGCTTCAAAACAGCGCTCCCTGACAGTCAACTAGTGTGTATATATAAAGCATTGGTCTCTCGGACTGCTTTTTTATCAGCAACAAGTCCGTTTGGTGGCAACAACAATGGTGGGGAGATTTGCATATTTCTTTATGCGGATTTGGGGAAATTTGCATATTTACTTTATGCGGATTTGAGAATATTCAAATTAAAACATGTTGCCATTTGGATGGAAACCTAGCTACAGAGGTGTTACATTCCTACAAAAAGTTTATTTAAATCACATAATTCATTACTTGACAGATAACAGCCAACTTCATATGGGAGACAGCAAATGAGAAGTAGGCTACTTACCATAGAGTTCGAGCAATTTAGCAAGCACAGCACGAACAAAATGAACCATCTCCTCTTGTATACTTTGAATACAATAAGTTTTTCAAGTATTGGATTGGGTTTACTCGGAATGACAACATGCACCCGAAATTCATCCGAGAGATTATCTTCATTTTCCATGAGTAGTATCCAGCCAGATGCAATAGACTTTTTATTTAAAAAAATATAATAAATCTCAAACGATCATATTGTTAAAGGGTCATGTGGATTAAAACGCTTATGATAAACATACATTGTCTTGTCCTTCGGAGAAAGAAACCCAACCGGCCGGTCTGACAGTCAACAAATCCGCCCCATATTTCGGTGAGGACAATAAGGAGACTGTAGTCAGTCAGAATCCGCTCCCTTTTTCTCGCCCCACAAATGGAGTCCTAGTGCTAGACGAGTTCAATGCTCATTCGGTTTAGGAGCCCACAGGGATGTGCACGTTTTTGTTCTAGCTCAGCACTAACACACCTTATTTTATTATTCAAGTGTTCAATTATTATAAACTACACAATTTATGTCCATGCTGAATTTGAGGAGTTACCATCAGATAAAGGATATGAGATCACATGGATTATTTATGTCAATGTCAGTGGAGGCTGCTGAGGCGAGGACGGTTCATTATAATGTCTGGAACGGAGCAAATGCAATGGCATCAAACATATAGAAACCATGTGTTTGATACCATTCCCCTCCAGCCATTACCACAAGCCCGTCCTGCCCAATTAAGGTGCCACCAACCTCCTGTGGTCAATGTGTAGGGCAGGCCACTCGAAGTGGCTTGTCAGGGTTATGCAATTGATTACTTGAGACTTCTCATGTTGGTGCTCGCTCACTCATGTGAAGGATGTGTGGAGGTCTACCTGTGAACTGTGCACCCAAAATTCAGTGATGCAACATGTTTCTCCAGTCAAAGATAATGAAAAAGCTAATCTTGTGCCATTGATTAGGTTTGACCTGGAGTTTGACCTACAGGTTTAGGATCTTAATTCAACCAGTATTTTCTGCAGCGACATGATTTGAATGTTTAGTCCATAATGTTGCTTGATCTGTGGTTAGGCTATTAACTGGGCGAAATTAGTCAACATGAAAAATGAAATTATGCTATTATAAGAGTGTGTTACTACGTCTTATTGAGTGAATTTATGTGCTCTATACATACAAAAGCATTTGGATACCCTTTCAAATGAGTGGATTTGGATATTTCAGCCACTACTGTTGTTGAGCACACCACCATGCAACCTCAATAGACAAACAATGGAAGTAGAATCGCCTTACTAAAGAGCTCAGAGACTTTCAACGTGGCACCGTCATAGAATGCCACCTTTCCAACAAGTCAGTCAGTTCCTCAAATTTCTGCCCTGCTAGAGCTGCCCCGGTCAATTTTAAGTGCTGTTATTGTGAAGTGGAAACGTCAAGGAGCAACAACAGCTCAGCCACAAAGTGGTAAGCCACACAAGCTCACAGAATGGGACCGCAGAGTGTTGAAGCGTGTAGCATCTAAAAATTGCCTTCGGATGCAACACTCACACTCACTAGCACTCACTCACGAGTTCCAAATTGTGTCTGGAAGCAACGTCCACACAATAACTGTTCATTGGGAGATTCATGAAAAGGGTCGCTATGGCTGAGCATGCTCAAAGCCAAGCGTCGGTTGGAGTGGTTTAAAGCTCGCCGCCATTGGACTCTGGAGCAGTGGAAACGCGTTTTCTGAGATGATGAATCTCGCTTCATAATCTGGCAGTACGACAGACAAATCTGGGTTTGGCGGATGCCAGGAGAATACTACCTCCCCTATGCATAGTGCCAACTGTAATGTTTGGTGGAGGAGGAACAATGGTCTGGGGCTGTTTTTCATGGTTTGGGCTAGACCCCTTAGTTCCAGTGAAGGGACATCTTAATGCTGCAGCATACAATTACATTCTAGACTATTCTGTGTGGCAACAGTTTGGGGAAGTTGATTTCCTGTTTCAGCTTGACAATGCCCCCATGCACAAAGCGAGGTCCATACAGAAATGGTTTGTTGAGATCGGTGTGGAAGAACTTGACTGGCCTGCACAGAATACGTTTAATTAACGATTGGACCTTAACTTCATTGAACACATTTGGGATGAATTGGAACGCCGACTGCGAGTCAGGCCTAATTGCCGAACATCAGTGCCCGACCTCACTAATGCACTTGTGGCTGAATGGAAGCAAGTCCCCGCAGCAATGTTCCAACATCTAGTGGAAAGCATTCCCAGAAGATTGGAGGCTGTTATAGCAGCAATGGGGGAACCAATTCCACATTAATGACCATGATTTTGGAATGAGATATTCGATGAGCAGGTGTCCACATACGTTTGGTCATGTAGTGTACATCACAACATTCATCTGCATTTCCTGCTGCACAGAAAAATTCTCAGCAACAACAGAGTGATCAAATGTTTCGTGAAATTCAATCAAATCAAAATCAAATCAAATGTATTTATATAGCCCTTCTTACATCAGCTGATATCTCAAAGTGCTGTACAGAAACCCAGCTTAAAACCCCCAAAAGCAAGCAATGCAGGTGTAGAAGCACGGTGGCTAGGAAAAACTCCCTAGAAAGGCCAAAACCTAGGAAGAAACCTAGAGAGGAACCAGGCTATGAGGGGTGGCCAGTGCTCTTCTGGCCGTGCCTGGTGGAGATTATAACAGAACATGGCCCAGATGTTCAAATGTTCATAAATGACCAGCAAGGTCAAATAATAATAATCACAGTAGTTGTTGAGGGTGCAACAGGTCAGCACCTCAGAAGTAAATGTCAGTTGACAGGAGAAATACTCCAACCCAATCCACTGAACACATCTGAAACATATTGAAAGTGTGATCTTGTAAGAAAGACCTCAGGGCCATTTATAAGCACCTTATTACACAGTAATAATAAAAAATCCCAACGTGAAAAATATTGCTCTATTTGTCAGTATCATTCTACGTCACTGTACATTTTAGCACATAAGCACTTTGACTTTTGAGATCCTACTGTAGCCTATAAGCAATGTGCTACATCTCAGGCTTCAAATGTAGGTTGACGGTAATGGCATTACAGAAATCTAACATTAGGCCTACAGCAAAGAAACGTATTCTGACAAGATTCTCCTCATGTCTTGCCCAAAAACCAACATTTATTTCATTGTGATTTTCATTGTGATTCCCCAATTTTCTAAACCCTTATATCTGAGTTTTTTTCCTGAGTGTTTCACTCAGAATTTCGCGGAATTCTAAAATATATGAAAAATGTATCACAATAATTGTTTCTTCGAAATGAATTGGGAGCTCGATACAATGTTGTCTATTCGTCTACTCTCATTCAACCCTCCTCCCCCTCGACTAACCCTCCTCCCCCTCGACTAATCAGCGCATGCTCAGCAAAGCTCCAAGAGGTGTTTCGGCCTGTTTCGGGATTGGCCGGACATTTTCGCCTCTTTGTTTTACTGATAGTGGATTTAAATCGGATTCAACCCAATGTCCAGCGGACTGTACTGTTCCTAAACAGGTTAGTTATTTTGACTTGAAGGATTTTAGGCGTATTAATGCATTAGTGCGTCTATTGGTGATTTATGGCTGCGATTTGTATTGTTCTTATTCATTTTTGTCTGTGCCTTTTCCGCTTGGTGGTATGGGCATGCTATACGTGTTGTTTTATGTGCCTATGTGGTAGTGTATGGCGGCGCCGGGCCCTGCAGTTAGACACCGGGATCCTTTTCAAGGAAAAGTGCATTAGAAGGGAGGGTGTGGATAGCAGTGAAGCTCTCTTTTTGTTCTATACGACGGGAGCTCTCGTAGATGCTCACATGTCTCCCATAATATTTGTGTTGTTTGGAGCGACAAACCAATCTTTCCCATTGCCTGGAATGTTCTTGAAAAACCATGGTCCACCATTAACCCTTTCGGGCTTCGAAAGTTCGGTGTTAATGCACGAGGGTGTAGTTGTAGCCACCTGATTAAATCTAGACAAAAGGGAGTTTATGATTTTTAGGGGCTATTTCGCCCCCATCTAACTGTATGGAACTGTGACATTGTGGGATTTTGGTGAAGGGCCGAGCCAACAAGTCTCTCTCTTTTGGTAGCTAGATTGATGTCTTGTAATAAGGGACAGCAATATGTCAATTGCTCCGAGGGACAAGCCACAATAGCCAAGTGGCTATACAAGCTAAACTTAGGTGGGTTTTCCTGGCTTCAGCCTATGTAGGGATTCAATGTTTTTTACTGTTACAACAATAAATCACAAAGGCAGGCAGGCACAAACATCCTCAACTTTCATTGTACAATTAACTACTTAGCATATTACTAGCCAATATTCTTTATGTTACTTAACCTGTAAATCATAAATTTATCTCAAAATGAACAGCTTCTTCATTCCTGGTTGACATAGGTTATGCAAATGTCGTAATCAGGGAAGAATTGCAGAGAGCAATTCATTGGCTATGTTGAGTGTTGTTGATCAGGATCTCTAGTCCACTCAATCAATGAGACAGTATCATTAGAGCAATAAAGAAAGCTGTATTTTGCTTCATAACAGTCTTTGTTATGAACTGGCTTATCTAACAAATCCACTCACACTTTACAAAGAAACACAGTAGCCATACAAACATTCCACATGAAGGTGTTGATTGCCCCTCGACGGTGGTGTAAATACTGGCCATTAGGCTGCAGCTTCGTGTTGTTCTCTCTGTCCATGATGTTATGGCTAGTATGTCCAGCAGTGTATAGAATAGCCCATGTGTAAAGTTGCTCTTATACCCGTGGTAACACTGTAATTAGCCTACTATGCCTACTATGACATCAACCTCGTTGTTACTTTGTAGTTAGTTATTACATTGTAATGAGGTTGAGGGGTTTTGGTAATTATACAAGGGTCTACCACCTAAATACATTTGATGGAAATGCCAAATTCCAAATAATTTGGGGAATCCACCAACATTTTGGGATTAGGGTCCGTTCCATAAAGTTCTATTCCATACCAAATTCTTTGTCAAGGTGTGTTCACTGTTGTTAATGAGAATCCCAATCAGTGACCAGCAGAGCAAAACAACAGATGAATCATAAACCAGACATCACCCCCTTGAACCATATCTCACTACACACCTCCTTGAAATTATGTCAGCATATACAGACACAAGAAAATGGTAACACACATTGTTGTTATAGACCTGGTGAATGACAAGGCCTATTCATTTTGTGAATAAAACCAGACCTGTGTTGGCCTGTCACTTTTTCTACACTCGTGAGGGGATTAGGATTACACCCGTAGAGGGGATTAGGATTACACCCATAGAGGGAAGTAGGTCCTAACTGTAACAGTTTACTTCCCTGACTGTTGCTGTTGTATGTCAACATTAGGGCCCGGGACGATACCAGTATCGCGATACTTGTTAGTATCGTAGCAAGGAAACAAAACACAAAGCAGATTTAACTTCTTTATGAAAACAGTCCTAATGTCATCCAGAGTCACATTTATTTATTTTCCAAGTTAAAGCACACAATATTTTACATCCAGCAGGTTTTTTAAAGGACTGAAGAGTTAGGTCTGCTTTGTGTTTTGATTTTTGCAATGGAAAAAATATTGCAATACTGGTATTGTCACAGCCTTAGAAACATATCGAAAACTGTTTCACACAACAGGTTATGTAAGTAAATTCAGTGGTTTGACACACACACACACACATACAGTGCCTTTGGAAATTATTCAGACACCTTGACCTTTTCCATATTTTGTTAAATTACAGCCTTATTCTAAAATTGGTTTAATAGTTTTTTTGCTCATCAATCTACACACAAACCCCATAATGACAAAGCAAAAACCGTAAAAAAATATATTTAGCTCATTTATTGGGGGGAAAATTGAAATATCAGCTTTCAGACCCTTTACTCAGTACTTTGTTGAAGCACCTTTGACAGCGATTACAGACTTGATTCTTCTTGGATATGATGCTACAAGCTTGGCACACCTGTATTTGTGGAGTTTCTTAAATTCTTCTCTGCAGATCCTCTCAAGCTCTGTCAAGTTGGATGGGGAGTGTTGCTGCACAGCTATTTTCAGGTCTCTTCAGAGATGTTAGATCTGGTTCAAGTCTGGGCTCTGGCTGGGCCACTCAAGGACATTCAGAGACTTGTCACGAAGCCACTCCTACATTGTCTTGGCTGTGTGCTTAGGATCGTTGTCCTGTTGGAAGGTGAACCTTCTCCCAAGTCTGAAGTCCTGGGTGCTCTGGAGCAGGTTTTCATCAAGGATTTCTCAGTACTTTGCTTCGTTCATCTTTGCCTCAATCCTGACTAGTTTCCCAGTCCCTGCTGCTGAAAAACATCCCAACTACATGATTCTGCCACCAACATTCTTCACTGTAGGGAAGGTGCCAGGCCAAAGAGTTCAATCTTGGTTTCATCAGACCAGGGAATCTTGTTTCTCATGGTCTGAGAGTCTTTAGGTGCCTTTCGGAAAACTCCAAGAGGGCTGTCATGTGCCTTTACTGAGGATTGGCATCCGTCTGGCCACTCTACCAAACAGGCCTGATTGGTGGAGTGGTGTGGAGATGGTTGTCCTTCTGGAAGGTTCTCCCACCTCCACATAGAAACTCTGGAGCTCTGTCAGAGTGACCATTGGGTTCTTGGTCACCTCCCTAACCAAGGCCCTTCTCCCTGACTGCTCAGTTTGGCCAAATCTATGCCTCGACACAATCCTGTCTATGGACAATTCCTTCAACCTCATGGCTTGATCAAAGGAACAACTACTGATATTATATCCACTGGCTGTTACTTACTAAGTTTGACAGATGGGCCTATAGCCTGTTAGGCCATATTCCAAGGCTTGGGGAAACACTATCATTCATGCATTTAACTACATCTCTGAATTCTAGCTTACTGATGGGCACTGGACTGAATCCAGATACACTTGTCAATTCAGCCAATTTGAGATTGGTAATGTGAAGGCTGTGTGAAGCAATTCAAGTAACCCAATCCCAAATCAAATACTAGACCCTACGTCCTATGGTCTTCTGGACGTCTGAGAGGAATACATGTTCAGTGTGTCACTTTAACTTGTTACCACACTATTGCCATGTTATTCCCACTTTAGTCTGTGTTGCAATGTAAAGTTCTCCCTTCATTTCAGTAACAAATACGATTTATTTGAGAAACATCTGTGACAAACGTGTGGGGCAACGGCTAGTCTACCAAATTCAGACTCAATGACGATTCACCTGTGTGTTAGCTTTCAGACGGGCTAAATTGTTCAAATTGGATGTTTCGGCTGTGTTCATGAACCGAATAGGTTGTGACTTGCTTATATAGTGCCGGTTCCAATTTCTAATGGTGTCTGTATTGAAGGTTCCGTTTTAAGATGTTTTAGTTTACAACAGCCTTTTTGTGGAGGTGTTGAAGTCTGACGTTTAACATAGCTCTGTTTTTTTTAACAATGGCAAGAGGACTGCACAAAATCATTACAGTGTTGACACACAACACATTTCTTTGTTTCCTGCTCTCGAGAAGGATTATATAGAACCTTCAAATGGCTGCTTTCTACTCTCTCTCATTGTTCTCATAGCTTCAAACTCTTTATCCACAGTCAAGCACCCTGTGTCATCACACTTGCACTGCTGCCCACATTTAGGGTGAAGTGACCTAAAGCGAACTCTCAGGTGCCAGACTCTATAGCAAGTTATTACTTTACTCGTGGGTCAGTGGTGTCATTCCCCTGTGGGTCAGTAGAGAGGGCACTTGGACCTAAGGAGGCTGACTGACACTCTGACAGGTTGAATTCAGCGGGATCATGCCTGGCATGTACTTTACTAATTAAAACGAAGGCCATGGCAGCCCGAAACACAACTGTTTTATACTTGAAGTCACAAAAATGACTTCTTTTTTAAAAAAGCGAGTGAAAATTGTCTTTATCAAATTATTTATGGCTGCATCTCCAAATTGGAGATTGTTGATGCACTATCCACCTACAACCAAGCCTATACCAGTTCAAAAGACACAAAAAATACACCTTGAAATTAACTGATGAACAATCACACATCATTCATGTGTTTCAAGAAAATGATTGATTTAGGATACATTAATGCTGAAGGGCCATAGCCTTCCATTAAATAACACCAGCTGGCCTCGACAAGTGTATCTGAACATAGAGCCTTATCTGGAACACTGGCCATGGTTTAGTTTGTGTCATGCCAGACAATCTTTGAAGTAACAATTGGTTTAGGATACACTTCATAAGTGGAAATATACCCCCCCCCCCTCATCCTCTTTGCCATGCACTGTGTCATGGAATCTAGGGCATTCATACACATGTTTTCAACATGCAGATTCCACAGCATATATTTTAGTTTAAAAATACAAACTTTACTTCAGGTCAAAACTCGAAGGTTGACATTGTTTTCTCGTTAACGCAAAAGTGAAAACAGAGAGCTGTGTTATAGACTGAAAATGTAGGCCTAGGCATCAATTCTATTATACTGACAACTTCGACATCCTCTACAAGACACATTTAAACTAGAATTGCCTAGTGCAGGGATCATCAACTAGATTCAGCTGCAGGCCAAAAAAATGTTTATTAAGCGGAGGGCAAATTGACCACAAGAAGCCCAAACAGCTATAACATGGAACTAAAACATAATCATTTAAAACCTAGCTTACATTTATATACAATCGCGTGTCTCTCCATTATGCGTCGGAATACTTGCAGCTGTATTCCTGGTGTTTTTACAGTCTTTCATGTCCAACAATTAAAATTTGAACAAAAAAACCTGTATTAAACCCCCGCGGCCCGTCAGTTGGGGAATCCTGCCCTAGTACCCCAGAAGAGGGCCCTGGCTATCTAGCAATTTGATTCAAGGCAAACCCAACCACTAGATCAAAGCTCTTATTTTAATATATTTATATACAGTGCTTTCAGAAAGTATTCAGATCCCTTGAGTTTTTCCACATTTTGTTACATTACAGCCTTATTCTAGAATTGATTAAATAAAAACAGATACTTATTTACATAAGTATTCAGACCCTTTGTTATGAGACTCGAAATTGAGCTCAGGTGCATCCTGTTACCATTGATCCTCCTTGAGATGTTTCCACAACTTCATCAGAGTCCACCCGTGGAAAAATTGATTGATTTGGAAAGGTACACACCTGTCTATATACGGTACCACAGCTAATAGTGCATGTCAGAGCAAAAACTAAGCCATGAGGTTGAAGGAAGTGCTCGTAGAGCTCCAAGACAGGATTGTGTTGAGGCACAGATCTGGCGAAGGGTACCAAAACATTTTTGCAGCATTGAAGGTTCCCTAGAACACAGTGGCCTCCATCATTCTTAAATGGAAGAAGTTTGAAACCACCAAGTCTCTTCCTAGAGCTGTCCGTCCGGCCAAACTGAGCAATCGGGGGAGAAGGGCCTTGGTCAGGGAGGTGACCAAGAACAACGATGGTCACTCTGACAGAGCTCGAGAGTTCCTCTGTGGAGATGGGAGAACCTTCCAGAAGGACAACCATCTCTGCAGAACTCCCCCAATCAGGCCTATATGGTAGAGTAGCCAGACGGAAGCAACTCCTCAGTAAAAGTCACATGACAGCCCATTTGGAGTTTTCCGAAAGGCACCTAAAGATTCTTTGACCATGAGAAACAGGATTCTCTGGTCTGATGAAACCAATTTCCGAAGGCATTGTGTGTGTGTGTGTGTGTGTGTGTGTGTGTGTGTGTGTGTGTGTGTGTGTGTGTGTGTGTGTGTGTGTGTGTGTGTGTGTGTGTGTGTGTGTGTGTATGTATGTATATATATATATATATATATATATATATATATATATATATATATATATATATATATATATATATATATATATATATCCTTCAGGTGTATATATATATATATATATATATTATTTGTTGTTGTATTTTACTCCCTTTTTCTCCCCAATTTCGATCTTGCCTCATCGCTGCAACTCCCCTATGGTCGAAGGTCGAGTCAGGAGTCCTCTGAAACATGACTCGCCAAACCGCGCTACTTAACCACAGTCCGCTTAACCCAGAAGCCAGCCACACCAATGTGTCGGAGGAAACACCTGTAGGACTCCCAATCAAGGCCGGTTGTGATACAGCCTGGGATCTAACCCAGGTCTGTAGTGATGCCTCTAGCACTGCAATGCAGTTCCTTAGACCTCTTTGCCACTCGGGAGACCCCCAAAGTTCTCTTAAACATAGTTTTTAGCCGATGGTCTGTGCTACTGAGTTAATGAAGGAAAACAACATGGCTTGTTTGTTCCTTATCCCCTCCCCCTGTATCACTCCTGTTGCAGTAGTTTGATCAAATCAAATGTTATTGGTCACATACACATGGTTAGCAGATGTTAGTGTGAGTGTAGCAAAATGCTTGTGCTTCTAGTTCTGACCGTGCAGTAATATCTAACAAGTAATCTAACAATTTCACAACAACTACCTTATACACACAAGTGTAAAAGAAGGAATAAGAATATGTACATATAAATATATGAATGTGCTATGGCCGAACAGCATAGGCAAGATGCAGCAGATGGTATAGAGTACAGTATATACATATGAGATGAGTAATGTAGGGTATGTAAACATGATATAAAGTGGCATTGTTTAAAGTGACTTGTGATACATTTATTACATCCAATTTTGAATTATTAAAGTGGCTAGAGATTTGAGGCAGTATTTTGGCAGCAGCCACTCAATGTTAGTGGTGGCTGTTTAACAGTCTAATGGCCTTGAGATAGAAGCTGTTTTTCAGTCTCTCGGTCTGAGCTTTGATGCACCTGTACTGACCTCGCCTTCTGGATGATAGCGGGGTGAACAGGCAGTGGCTCGGGTGGTTGTTGTCCTTGATGATCTCTTTGGCCTTCCTGTGACATTGGTGGTGTAGGTGTCCTGGAGGGCAGGTAGTTTGCCCCCGGTGATGCGTTGTGCAGACCTCACTTCCCTCTGGAGAGTTTTACGGTTGTGGGCGGTGCAGTTTCCATACCAGGCGGTGATACAGCCCAACAGGATGCTCTTGATTGTGAATCTGTAAAGGTTTGTGAGTGTTTTTGGTGACAATCCGAATTTCTTTAGCCTCCTGAGGTTGAAGAGGCGGTGTTGCAGAGGCGCTCTTCACCACGCTGTCTGTGTGGGGGGACCATTTCAGTTTGTCCGTGATGTGTATGTCGAGGAACTTAACTTTACATCTTCTCCACCACAGTCCCATTGATGTGGATAGGGGGTGCTCCCTCTGCTATTTCCTGAAGTCCACAATCATCTCCTTTGTTTTGTTGATGTTGAGTGTGAGGTTATTTTCCTGACACCACACTCCGAGGGCCCTCACCTCCTCCCTTGTAGGCCGTCTCGTCGCCGTTGTTGGTAATCAAGCCTACCACTGTAGTGTCGTCTGCAAACTTGATGATTGAGTTGGAGGCGTGCATGGCCACGCAGTCATGGGTGAGGGAGTACAGGAGAGGGCTGAGAACGCGCCCTTGTGGGGCCCCATTGTTGAGGATCATCCATCGTGGTGGAGATGTTGTTTCCTACCCTCACCACCTGGGGGCGGCCCGTCAGAAAGTCCAGGACCCAGTTGCACAGGGCAGGGTCGAGACCCAGGGTCTCGAGCTTAATGACGAGTTTGGAGGGTACTATCGTGTTGAATACTGAGCTGTAATCGATGAACATCATTCTTACATATTTATTCCTTTTATCCAGATGGGTTAGGGCAGTGTGCAGTGTGATTGCGATTGCGTCGTCTATGTATCTATTGGGGCGGTAAGCAAATTGGAGTGGGTCTAGGGTGTCAGGTAGATATGGTCCTTGACTAGTCTCTCAAAGCACTTCATGAGGACGGAAGTGAGTGCTACAAGACGATAGTCGTTTAGCTCAGTTACCTTAGCTTTCTTGGGAACAGGAACAATGGTGTCCCTCTTGAAGCATGTGGGAATAGTAGCAGACTGGGATAGGGATTGATTGAATATGTCCGTAAACACACCAGCCAGCTGGTCTGCGCATGCTCTGAGGACACGGCTGGGGATGCCGTCTGCGCCTGCAGCCTTGCGAGGGTTAACACGTTAGCTGCGGTGAAGGAGAGCACACAGGTTTTGGTAGCGGGCCGCGTCAATGGCACTGTATTTTCCTCAAAGTGAGTTATGAAGTTGTTTAGTTTGTCTGGGAGCAAGACATCTGTGTCCGCGACGGGGCTGGTTTTCTTTTTGTAATCCGCGATTGACAGTAGACCCAGCCACATACGCCTCGTGTCTGAGTCGTTGAATTGCAACTGTACTTTGTCTCCATACTGATGCTTAGCTTGTTTGATTGCCTTGCGGAGGGAATAGCTACTCTGTTTGTATTCGGTCATGTTTCCGGTATACTTGCCATGATTAAAAGCAGTGGTTTGTGCTTTCAGTTTTGCATGAATGCTCCCATCAATCCACGGTTTCTGGGTGTGGAAGGTTTTAATAGTCACCGTGGGTACAACATCACCGATGCCCTTGCTAATAAATACCGAATCAGCGTATACATCAATTTTGTTGTCTGAGGCTATCTGGAACATATCCCATTCCACGTGATTGCTTCAATCTTGAAGCGTGGAATCAGATTGGTCGGACCAGCATTGAAAAGACCAGAGCATGGGCGTTTCCTGTTTTAGTTTATGTCTATAGGCTGGGACCAACAAAATGGAGTCGTGGTCAGATTTGCCAAAAGGAGGGCGCGGGGGGACTTTGTATGTGTCACGGAAGTTAGAGTAGCAATGATCCAGAATTTTGCCAGCACGGGTCGAGCATTCGATATGCTGATAAAATTTAGGGAGCCTTGTTTTAAGATTAGCCTTGTTAAAAATTCCCAGCTACAAAAAATGCAGCCTCAGGATATGTGGTTTCCAGTTCACATAGAGTCCAATGAAGTTCTTTTAGGGCCGTCGAGGTGTCTGCTTGGGGGGGGGGGGGTATACACGGCTGTGATTATAATCGAAGAGATTTCTCTTGGTGGATAATGCGGTCGGTGTTTGATTGTAAGGAATTCTAGGTCAGGTGAACAAAAGGACTTTAGTTCCTGTATGTTGTTATGATCACACCACGACTCGTTAATCATAAGGCATACAATAATCCCACACCCTTCTTACCAGAGAGATGTTTGTTTCTGTCGGCGCGATGCGTGAAGAAACCGGGTGGTTGTACCGACTCTGATAATGTATTCCGAGTGAGCCATTTTTCCGTGAAACAGAGAATATTACAATATCTGATGTCTCTCTGGAAGGCAACCCTTGCTCGAATTTTGTCTACCTAGTATACTCGTGGGCGGTGTGCCTGTCTACGGAGCCTGACCAGAAGACCGCTCCGTCGCCCCTTCTGCGGCGCCGTTGTTTTGGGTCACCTACTGGGATCCGATCCATTGTCCTGGGTGGTGGTCCAAACAGAGGATCCGCTTCGGGAAAGTCGTATTCCGGGTTGTAATGTTGGTAAGTTGACGTTGCTCTTATATCCAATAGTTCCTCCTGGCTGTATGTAATAAGACTTAAGATTTCCTGGGGTAACAGTGTAAGAAATATTAAATCAAAATACAAAATACTGCATAGTTTCCTAATAACGAAGTGTTCATCATCATGATGATGATGATAGGGTTTCGTCTCCTTGATAATGTCTGTGTATCTCCTTGATTATGTCTGTGTTCTATGCGCTACCCGAGATGGGTTCCATTTGGTCAAACTACAGCAATCACTGTCCATTGCCTTACCCCGTACATAAACGGACCAGGGAATCAGCTAGGTCCAAACTCTACTACATAAAAGAAGGCCTTCTGTCATCCCATGACGTTAGTGTAGCTTGCTTCACTTTTGATCACTTGTATTGTCTGTCTGCCCCTACTGCCACCAACTCTCATTCACGCGTCAGTCAAGACCTTCAGAGTATTTAGAAGGGTAGAATAAACAGTGTGTGTGTGTGTGTATGTGTGTGTGTGTGTACGCGTGTGTGTGTACGCGTGTGTGTGTACGCGTGTGTGTGTACGCATGTGTGTGTACCCGTGTGTGTGTGTGTACGTACACACGCGAATGCACGTGTGTGGTGTGTGTGTTTTTGAAGTGAATCCAATGCATCCTGGCTCTCTCTGTTGAAACAGGCCTCAGTGTCCGACTCTCAGGCTGGCACCCAGTCTACACTGGACCCAAACACTCCACTGCCCACAGGCTGCCAACAGGGGCTCTTTGTGATGCCAAAGTGTGTGTGTGTCTGTTTCTGTGTGTATGCCATCATCAGCATTGACACACAACCCATCAATGACTGGATGTGTGTGCGCGTGTGTTTGTGTAGACCTACAGGCTTAGCCTTTATTTGTGTGTGTGTGTGTGTGTGTGTGTGTGTGTGTGTGTGTGTGTGTGTGTGTGTGTGTGTGTGTGTGTGTGTGTGTGTGTGTGTGTGTGTGTGTGTGTGTGTGTGTGTGTGTGTGTGTGTGTGTGTGTGTGTGTGTGTGTGTGTGTGTGTCATTCCGAATGAGCATGGTCTGCACCAGGCAAGGCTTTATGAGGTTCCTATTACCTTAGGTATGACACATGATCCACCCTGTCGGCTCTCCTCAGGGTCAAGTCAGGGCACTTTGATTGAACTCTTCAAGCTCTTGTACCCTGAAATGAACTGTCTCTAGGGTAAATCCATTAGAATTCAAAAACGTTTTGACAGCACCCCGTTTGATTTTAAACTAAACCTTCCATACATATTTGCCCATTGTAGAAGAGGTCAGAAAGTGACTTTTTGGACCCGAAAGGACAAAACATTCACGAGATAGAGGTGCTCAACGTTTTGCAAACACCACCCTACCATGAGACATCCATGTCTTCATCACTGGAAGAGATTGAGATATGAGACGGTTGAGACTGGTATCATTTGAAAGCTGACAAACAGCGCTGTCAAACTATTGTATCATTTCTGGGATTTAAAATGAAATAAAAAACAATCCATACTTTTTTTAACCTTTTAACATCAATTAACTAAAAATGGTAGGCATGACCAGGGATGTTCTTGTGATAAGTGTGTGAATTAGACAATTTTATTGTCCTGCTAAGCATTCAAAATATAATGAGTACTTATTGGTGTCAGGGAAAATGTATGGAGTAAAAAGTACATCATTTTCTTTAAGAATGTAGTTAAGTAAAGTAAAAGTAGTCAAAAATATGAATAGTCAAGTACAGATACTCCCAAAAACTACTTAAGTAGTACTTTCAAGTACTTTTACTTCAGTACTTTACATCACTGCAGACATGACCATTTATGTTGACATTCGATGGTGGGTGGACCGACGGTCATCTTTGTGGTAGTAATTAGAAGGTAAAATTTCAATGAAATGTACCTTTCAATGGTGTACCAGTCAAATTGTTTACATTCTGTAAGTTCAATAATTGTTGCTTTGTAATTCTGTTATAAGTAAAGGTAGACCTACCAATTAGTTTGTGTTTTTAAAGATATCAAGTTTGTTTATGAATTATTAAGTGAATTACAGAAAAATCTGGAATCAAATTACTGCAAAGAAATTTGCTACAATCATAGTAGTCACAAACCACTGTTGGGTCACCTGCTACTGTCCTCCCTTCCACTGCCATACTGTTATGTTCAGCTCATAACTATTTTCTTTGTATTTCTGTTATCTGGTGGTCAAAGCAAGACTATGAAAACAGTCTGGACAACTTCTCCCTCTCACTTTTTTCTTCTCTCTCTCTCTCTCTCTCTCTCTCCAGTTAATACCACCTCTCCCTGCTCTTCCTGACACCTACCACCTACCCTCTTTCCATTTACTGTAACCAGCAGCCGTACCCACTGAGCACCGGCTGACAATGGACATCCGTGGATGTTGAAAAGTGGTTGAAATTTGGTCAGTCTGCCCAGGCCAAACCAAATCTGAACCAATCATAGACGTCGATGTTTCACAAGTTTGGACAGTACAGGACACTACACTTATAGTAGATCACAATAGAGAACAGTACAGTAAAGGAAAGTAGAGTACATTATAGTACTGTACAGTATAGTTCAGTATAGTAGAGCACACTAGAACAGAGTACAGTATAATGTACTGAACTCTACTGTGCTGTGTTGTTCAGTGCTCTACTGTGCTCTACAGTGATGTCCAAACTTGTGAAACATAGACGTTTATGATTGGTTCAGATTGTTTCAAATGTGGTCTTTTTTGGGAGCGGAGTCCATTACAATAAATGCCAGTGTTTAGAATATGCAAAATAAATCTGCAAAATAAGGATATTCCATATTACTACGTTCGTTTACCTATTCGGGATACATCACCATGAAGAGAATGACATTCATATCCATAGTTATGCATTTGTGTACAGTACAGATCAGGGACCCATGATGTAATCAAATCAAATCAAATCAAATCAAATCAAATTTATTTATATAGCCCTTCGTACATCAGCTGATATCTCAAAGTGCTGTACAGAAACCCAGCCTAAAACCCCAAACAGCAAACAATGCAGGTGTAAAAGCACGGTGGCTAGGAAAAACTCCCTAGAAAGGCCAAAACCTAGGAAGAAACCTAGAGAGGAACCGGGCTATGTGGGGTGGCCAGTCCTCTTCTGGCTGTGCCGGGTAGAGATTATAACAGAACATGACCAAGATGTTCAAATGTTCATAAATGACCAGCATGGTCAAATAATAATAAGGCAGAACAGTTGAAACTGGAGCAGCAGCACAGTCAGATGGACTGGGGACAGCAAGGAGCCATCATGTCAGGTAGTCCTGGGGCACGGTCCTAGGGCTCAGGTCCTCCGAGAGAGAGAAAGAAAGAGAGAATTAGAGAGAGCATATGTGGGGTGGCCAGTCCTCTTCTGGCTGTGCCAGGTGGAGATTATAACAGAACGTGGCCAAGATGTTCAAATGTTCATAAATGACCAGCATGGTTGAATAATAGTAAGGCAGAACAGTTGAAACTGGAGCAGGAGCATGGCCAGGTGGACTGGGGACAGCAAGGAGTCCTCATGTCAGGTAGTCCTGGGACATGGTCCTAGGGCCCAGGCCAGTTGAAACTGGAGCAGCAGCATGGCCAGGTGGACTGGGGACAGCAAGGAGTCATCATGTCAGGTAGTCCTGGGGCATGGTTCTAGGGCTCAGGTCCTCCGAGAGAGAGAAAGAAAGAGAGAAGGAGAGAATTAGAGAATGCACACTTAGATTTACACAGGACACCGAATAGGACAGGAGAAGTACTCCAGATAAACAAACTGACCCTAGCCCCCGACACATAAACTACTGCAGCATAAATACTGGAGGCTGAGACAGGAGGGGTCAGGAGACACTGTGGCCCCATCCGAGACACCCCGGACAGGGCCAAACAGGAAGGATATAACCCCACCCACTTTGCCAAAGCACAGCCCCCACACCACTAGAGGGAAATCTTCAACCACCAACTTACCATCCTGAGACAAGGCCGAGTATAGCCCACAAAGATCTCCGACACGGTACAACCCAAGGGGTGGGGGGGGGGAACCCAGACAGGCCGACCACAACAGTGAATCAACCCACCCAGGTGACGCATCCCCCCCCAGGGACGGCACGAGAGAGCCCCAGCAAGCCAGTGACTCAGCCCCCGTAACAGGGTTAGAGGCAATCCCGTTACCGGGTGTAAATCCACTTCACCTACTGTAGATCAATAACCAAAATATTTATTTTTGCAAACTCAAGGTGTCTTTCTTTCAGCAGATGTTTTTGAATCTTAATTGGGAGAAGATATTTAACAGAGTTTCTGGAAAACCCGGTCACATAAAACACTTAGGGAGATTTTACAGTAATTCTGTTACCAAACTTTGCATTTGCACAGTTCTTCCAGTAAATGTGTTTTTGTGAAAGTCCTTGTGCATAGAATTGTATGGTTTGTTAAACTTTGAAATCAATGTTTTTTGTTTGGCGTACATTTTAAAATGAAAAATCTGAGTCAAAGCGTAATCCCGGGAACCGTGGAATTGCCCTTATGGTCTTATCAACTTGGAATTGTCCTACATTCATTAATGAAGCACTCTCGTTCAGTTGTCTCTGTAAGAGGCTTGGTCCGTAGTCGAACAGGTCTTGAGAAAAATGTCATTGAAAGCAAGTAGTAAATACAACCCAGTAGTAAACAAAACACAGGGTTACAACACTGGGTCATTTTGATACGGCAGGAGGTAAACACGTCCTGGGTCATTTTGATACGGCAGGAGGTAAACATGTCCTGGGTCATTTTGATACGGCAGGAGGTAAACACGTCCTGGGTCATTTTGATACGGCAGGAGGTAAACATGTCCTGGGTCATTTTGATACGGCAGGAGGTAAACACGTCTTGGGTCATTTTGATACGGCAGGAGGTAAACACATCCTGGGTCATTTTGATACGGCAGGAGGTAAACACGCCCTGGGTCATTTTGATACGGCAGGAGGTAAACACGTCAAGGATCATTTTGATACGGCAGGAGGTAAACACGTCCTGGGTTATTTTGATACGGAAGGGGGTAAACACATCCTGGGCCATTTTGATACGGAAGGGGGTAAACACATCCTGGGTCATTTTGATACGGAAGGGGGTAAACACATCCTGGGTCATTTTGATACGGAAGGGGTAAACACATCCTGGGCCATTTTGATACGGAAGGGGGTAAACACATCCTGGGTCATTTTGATACGGCAGGAGGTAAACACGCCCTGGCTCATTTTGATACGGCAGGAGGTAAACACGCCCTGGGTCATTTTGATATGGCAGGAGGTAAACACGCCCTGGGTCATTTTGATATGGCAGGAGGTAAACACGCCCTGGGTCATTTTGATACGGAAAGAGGTAAACACGTCCTGTCAACGCAATTGCAAGGGCTCTGCAACTGAATGCACTTGTTCAACCCTGACAGTCTGGCAACTGTTACAACAACTGTGTTACATGGTTTGGTGCGCAGCCCAGGTGATAGAGAACCCCTAATAGATGCTCAGCAGCCTTCCTTCACTCACCTCAATGGAGTAAGTGGACTGATGCCATGGTCTGGTGAGCAGACAAAAGCACACAGGCAGACTTGTATTGTCCCAGACAGAGTAAAAGAGAATTCACATTTAAGATCAATAGGCTAGAAAAAGCGGTGGGAGTCCATCTCATGCCAAGTCAAAGAGGTTTTTGGAGCTCACTACTCAAAGCGTTCTGGCTCAGAATGGGTAGTGAATCTCTAGGCCTCTGTCTAATAGAGTGACTAAGTACTGCAATACGTCAGTCCTCGTGTCATGTGGGGACACCACTTTTTCTCCTGGAAATATTAGGTCCAATGTTTATTTTTAGGCTTTACTGGATCTGAAGTTACTTTAAATATGGTTCTTATTTTGTTAAATTAATTCAGGGACGTCTCCACTTCATACAATGTTCTCATTGTGTAAATGTTGTTTCAATAGTCTGAGCACTTTCCCAGGTTCATTTTAGGTCTGTAGATCAGTGTCCCAAAGATGGCGGGTCACAGCCAACTCTTAAGCGGTTGCGGTTCAAGATAAGCCTGATATCAGGCAGATCAATTCTGTGCTCCAATATTTGTCTGATCTCAGTTTAGTTCTTCATTGGGATAAGGCTAGAATGAGCCTCTCTAACTCCTGTCCTGGAGAGCTGCTGGGTGAGTACAGGCTTTTGTTCCCGTCCAGTGGTAACACATCGGTATTCAAATCAAATCAAATCAAATTTATTTATATAGCCCTTCGTACATCAGCTGATATCTCAAAGTGCTGCACAGAAACCCAGCCTAAAACCCCAAACAACAAGCAATGCAGGTGTAGAAGCACGGTGGCTAGGAAAAACTCCCTAGAAAGGCCAAAACCTAGGAAGAAACCTAGAGAGGAACCAGGCTATGTGGGGTGGCCAGTCCTCTTCTGGCTGTGCCGGGTGGAGATTATAACAGAACTTGGCCAAGATGTTCAAATGTTCATAAATGACCAGCATGGTCGAATAATAACAAGGCAGAACAGTTGAAACTGGAGCAGCAGCACAGTCAGGTGGACCGGGGACAGCAAGGAGTCATCATGTCAGGTAGTCCTGGGGCACGGTCCTAGGGCTCAGGTCCTCAGAGAGAGAGAAAGAAAGAGAGAATTAGAGAGAGCATATGTGGGGAGGCCCGTCCTCTTCTGGCTGTGCCGGGTGGAGATTATAACAGAACATGGCCAAGATGTTCAAATGTTCATAAATGACCAGCATGGTCGAATAATAACAAGGCAGAACAGTTGAAACTGGAGCAGCAGCACAGTCAGGTGGACCGGGGACAGCAAGGAGTCATCATGTCAGGTAGTCCTGGGGCACGGTCCTAGGGCTCAGGTCCTCAGAGAGAGAGAAAGAAAGAGAGAATTAGAGTGAGCATATGTGGGGAGGCCCGTCCTCTTCTGGCTGTGCCGGGTGGAGATTATAACAGAACATGGCCAAGATGTTCAAATGTTCATAAATGACCAGCATGGTCGAATAATAGTAAGGCAGAACAGTTGAAACTGGAGCAGCAGCATGGCCAGGTGGACTGGGGACAGCAAGGAGTCATCATGTCAGGTAGTCCTGGGGCATGGTCCTAGGGCTCAGGTCCTCCGAGAGAGAGAAAGAAAGAAGGAGAGAATTAACAACCCGACCCTAGCCCCCCTACACAAACTACTGCAGCATAAATACTGGAGGCTGAGACAGGAGGGGACAGGAGACACTGTGGCCCCATCCGAGGACACCCCCAGACAGGGCCAAACAGGAAAGATATAACCCCACCCACCTTGCCAAAGCACAGCCCCCACACCACTAGAGGGATATCTTCAACCACCAACTTACCATCCTGAGACTAGGCTGAGTATAGCCCACAAAGATCTCCGCCACGGCACAGCCCAAGTGTGGGGGTGGGGGGTTGGGGCAACCCAGACAGGATGACCACAACAGTGAATCAACCCACTCAGGTGACGCACCCCCTGCAGGGACGGCATGAGAGAGCCCCAGTAAGCCAGTGACTCAGCCCCTGTAATAGGGTTAGAGGCAGAGAATCCCAGTGGAAAGAGGGGAACTGGCCAGGCAGAGACAGCAAGGGCGGTTCGTTGCTCCAGAGCCTTTCCGTTCACCTTCCCACTCCTGGGCCAGACTACACTCAATCATATGACCCACTGAAGAGATGAGTCTTCAGTAAAGACTTAAAGGTTGAGACCGAGTTTGCTTCTCTGACATGGGTAGGCAGACCGTTCCATAAAAATGGAGCTCTATAGGAGAAAGCCCTGCCTCCAGCTGTTTGCTTAGAAATTCTTGGGACAATTAGGAGGCCTGCGTCTTGTGACCGTAGCGTACGTTTAGGTATGTACGGCAGGACCAAATCAGAGAGATAGGTAGGAGCAAGCCCATGTAATGCTTTGTAGGTTAGCAGTAAAACCTTGAAATCAGCCCTTGCTTTGACAGGAAGCCAGTGTAGAGAGGCTAGCACTGGAGTAATATGATCAAATTTTTTGGTTCTAGTCAGGATTTTAGCAGCCGTATTTAGCACTAACTGAAGTTTATTTAGTGCTTTATCCGGGTAGCCGGAAAGTAGAGCATTGCAGTAGTCTAACCTAGAAGTGACAAAAGCATGGATTAATTTTTCTGCATCATTTTTGGTCAGAAAGTTTCTGATTTTTGCAATATTACGTAGATGGAAAAAAGCTGTCCTCGAAATGGTCTTGATATGTTCTTCAAAAGAGAGATCAGGGTCCAGAGTAACGCCGTGGTCCTTCACAGTTTTATTTGAGACGACTGTACAACCATTAAGATTAATTGTCAGATTCAACAGAAGATCTCTTTATTTCTTGGGACCTAGAACAAGCATCTCTGTTTTGTCCGAGTTTAATAGTCGAAAGTTTGCAGCCATCCACTTCCTTATGTCTGAAACACATGCTTCTAGCGAGGGCAATTTTGGGGCTTCACCATGTTTCATTGAAATGTACGGCTGTGTGTCATCCGCATAGCAGTGAAAGTTAACATTATGTTTTCGAATAACATCCCCAAGAGGTAAAATGTATAGTGAAAACAATAGTGGTCCTAAAACGGAACCTTGAGGAATACCGAAATTTACAGTTGATTTGTCAGAGGACAAACCATTCACAGAGACAAACTGATATCTGTCCGACAGATAAGATCTAAACCAGGCCAGAACATGTCCGTGTAGACCAATTTGGGTTTCCAATCTCTCCAAAAGAATGTGGTGATCGATGGTATCAAAAGCCGCACTAAGGTCTAGGAGCACTAGGACAGATGCAGAGCCTCGATGCCATTAAAATGTCATTTACCACCTTCACAAGTGCCGTCTCAGTGCTATGATGGGGTCTAAAACCAGACTGAAGCATTTCGTATACATTGTTTGTCTTCAGGAAAGCAGTGAGTTGCTGCGCAACAGCCTTCTCTAAAATTTTTGAGAGGAATGGAAGATTCGATATAGGCCGATAGTTTTTTATATTTTCTGGGTCAAGGTTTGGCTTTTTCAAGAGAGGCTTTATTACTGCCACTTTTAGTGAGTTTGGTACACATCCAGTGGATAGAGAGCCATTTATTATGTTCAACATAGGAGGGCCAAGCACAGGAAGCAGCTCTTTCAGTAGTTTAGTTGGAATAGGGTCCAGTATGCAGCTTGAAGGTTTAGAGGCCATGATTATTTTCATCATTGTGTCAAGAGATATAGTACTAAAACACTTGAGCGTCTCTCTTGATCCTAGGTCCTGGCAGAGTTGTGCAGACTCAGGACAATTGAGGTTTGGAGGAATACGCAGGTTTAAAGAGGAGTCCGTAATTTGCTTTCTAATAATCATAATCTTTTCCTCAAAGAAGTTCATGAATTTATCACTGCTAAAGTGAAAGTCATCCTCTCTTGGGGAATGCTGCTTTTTAGTTAGCTTTGCGACAGTATCAAAAAGGAATTTCGGATTGTTCTTATTTTCCTCAATTAAGTTAGAAAAATAGGATGATCGAGCAGCAGTAAGGGCTCTTCGGTACTGCACGGTACCGTCTTTCCAAGCTAGTCGGAAGACTTCCAGTTTGGTGTGGCGCCATTTCCGTTCCAATTTTCTGGAAGCTTGCTTCAGAGCTCGGGTATTTTCTGTGTACCAGGGAGCTAGTTTCTTATGAGAAATGTTTTTAGTTTTTAGGGGTGCAACTGCATCTAGGGTATTGTGCAAGATTAAATTGAGATCCTCAGTTAGGTGGTTAACTGATTTTTGTCCTCTGGCGTCCTTGGGTAGGCAGAGGGAGTCTGGAAGGGCATCAAGGAATCTTTGTGTTGTCTGTGAATTTATAGCACGACTTTTGATGGTCCTTGGTTGGGGTCTGAGCAGATTATTTGTTGCAATTGCAAACATAATAAAATTGTGGTCTGATAGTCCAGGATTATGAGGAAAAACATTAAGATCCACAACATTTATTCCATGGGACAAAACTAGGTCCAGCGTATGACTGTGACAGTGAGTGGGTCCAGAGACATGTTGGACAAAACCCACTGAGTCGATGATGGCTCCGAAAGCCTTTTGGAGTGGGTCTGTGGACTTTTCCATGTGAATATTAAAGTCACCAAAGATTAGAATATTATCTGCTATGACTACAAGGTCCGATAGGAATTTCAGGGAACTCAGTGAGAAACGCTGTATATGGCCCAGGAGGCCTGTTAACAGTAGCTATAAAAAGTGATTGAGTAGGCTGCATAGATTTCATGACTAGAAGCTCAAAAGACGAAAACATCATTTTTTTTTTGTAAATTGAAATTTGCTGTCGTAAATGTTAGCAACACCTCCGCCTTTGCGGGATGCACGGGGGATATGGTCACTAGTGTAGCCAGGAGGTGAGGCCTCATTTAAAACAGTAAATTCATATTCCAACACTGCTCTCCGGGATAGGAGTTGGAGGACCCTGGGCTAGAAAGACTGTTTTATCCCATGGTACAAGGGACTTTGGGGGAACCACCACTGCTGTAGAACACAAAAAATTCTAACCGTGTTGTTGTCTTTCTGTGTTCTCTCCTAGCCACATGAAAGGGCATCCATGATGCGGAGCTAACACCACCTCGTGCCTGCAGGAAGAGACGTGGCTGCCAAATTATCCCCAGTCAACACATGGCGGCATTAGGGGTAAGCCAAGACAATCACCCTCCATGAATGGAGTTTCATGTCTCGGCCTCTGTCTGTCTGTCTGTCTGTCTGTCTGTCTGTCTGTCTGTCTGTCTGTCTGTCTGTCTGTCTGTCTGTCTGTCTGTCTGTCTGTCTGTCTGTCTGTCTGTCTGTCTGTCTGTCTGTCTGTCTGTCTGTCTGTCTGTCTGTCTGTCTGTCTGTCTGTCTGTCTGTCTGTCTGTCTGTCTGTCTGTCTGTCTGTCTGTCTGTCTGTCTGTCTGTCTGTCTGTCTGTCTGTCTGTCTGTCTGTCTGTCTGTCTGACTGACTGACTGACTGACTGACTGACTGACTGACTGACTGACTGACTGACTGACTGACTGACTGACTGACTGACTGACTGACTGACTGACTGACTGACTGACTGACTGACTGACTGACTGACTGACTGCTTGTTTCCCTGCCTGCCTGTCTCTGTCTGTCTGTTTTTCTCTCTCAACAGTGCCTTGAGTAAGTGTTCACACCCCTTGACTTTTTCACGTTTTGTTGTTACAGCCTGAATTTAAAAGAGATTGAGATTTTCTGTAGCTGGCCTACAAACAATAGCCCATAATATCCAAGTACAATTGTGTTTTTAGACATTTTTTACAAATAAATAATAAATGAAAAACTGAAATGTCTTGAGTCAATAAGTATTCAACTCCTTTGTTATGGCAAGTCTAAATACGTTCTGGAGTTAAAATGTGCTTAACAAGTCACGTAATATTACATGGACTCACTTTGTGTGCAATAATAGTGTTTAACATGATTTTTGAATGACTACCTCATCTCTGTACCCCACCCATACAATTGTCTGTAAGGTCCCTCAGTCGAGCACTGAATTTCAAACCCACATTCAACCACAAAGGACAAGGAGGATTTCCAGTGTCTCACAAAGAAGGGCCCCTATTGGTAGATGGGTAAAAATGTAAAAAGCATATATGGAATATCCCTTTGAGCATGGTGAAGTTATTAAGTACACTTTGGATGGTGTATCAATACACCCAGTTACAACAAAGATACAGCCATACTTTCTAACTCAGTTGCCGGAGAGGAAGGAAACCGCTCAGGGATTTCACCATGAGCCAATGTTGACCTTAAAATAGTTACAGAGCAACCATTCTGACAGAGCTTGAAGAATTGGAAAAAGAATAATGTGCAAATGTTGCACAATCCTGGTGTGGAAAGCTCTTAGAGACTTACCCAGAAAGACTCACAGCTGTAATCGTTGTCAAAGGTGATGTTATTGTTTTCACTTTGTCATTATGGGGTATTGTGTGTAGATGGGTGTGAACACACAATTCAGTCTGTAACACCACAAAATGGGGATTAAGTCAAGGGGTATGAATACTTTCTGAAGGCACTTTGTACAAAGCAGTACTCTGCATGACCTTGATACAAATGAGTTGGACAGTTGACAGGTCTTTATCTTTTAGTCTTTTTTTCAGAACTGAATTGGGAGGTTACCCTTAGAATGTACAAAATAAACAAAACAGAACAACTTGAGTTTGGACTCAGCATGTTTTTTTTGTCCTTCTTCTCCCCAGAACCCTGAGACGCTAACCAGGAAGATCAAGTTGTGGGACATCAACGCCCACATCACTTGTCGCCTGTGTGAGGGGTACCTGATAGATGCCACTACTGTCACGGAGTGCTTACACACTTGTGAGTACCTGCCGATGGAACTCATACACAGTCTTCAGATAGTAACACTGCTCTTGTATCTTTATGAGGGCTTCATGCATAAGGTTTCATACAAGAATATACATTTCCGTTGTCACAATAAAGTGTAATTATCACAACAATCAAGCAAACCTCCCCACAAAGTAGTTGTGGTAATGATAGAGATGTATTTGCGTGAATGTCAGTGGCAACGCAAGTAATGTAGTAGGTCAGTCATGCCCTAGAGGGAGCCATTGTACCACACGTGGAAAGTCTTCGTTTACCAAATGTCAATGTAGAGTGTACAGTAGGTAGCTTTAATCATAATCCTCTGGTGAAAATGACTTTCTCTCAACAACCCCCAGACATGAAGCAACGAGACTCACATTGTCCAAAAACCTCTCTCTCCAAAAAGCTTCACTTTTTTAAAACCTAAAAGATAGGAGAACAAGGCACCCATAATGCTGATCATGGAAGGGGCGTGTCTCGCTGTGTGTCTTCCAGTCTGCAGAAGCTGTCTAGTGAAGTACCTTGAGGAGAATAACACCTGTCCCACGTGCAGGATTGTCATTCACCAGAGCCACCCACTGCAGTACATCGGGTGAGTGAGCAGCCTGGACATTAAACCACTTTCCCCTTACCTGCTCAGTGTTGAGTTTCATCAGTGTGAGGCACAGAGACCCGCCACTAGGGGGCAGCAGCACTGTCCAATGAACAATGTAGTGTCAAAGGAGAGGGCAGTGGAGGGGGAACACACAACAACAGAATACATGCATATATACATGCACACGCACACACACACACACACACACACACACACACACAC
Organism: Oncorhynchus gorbuscha; assembly: GCF_021184085.1. Taxonomy (NCBI): domain Eukaryota; kingdom Metazoa; phylum Chordata; class Actinopteri; order Salmoniformes; family Salmonidae; genus Oncorhynchus; species Oncorhynchus gorbuscha. The sequence continues at coordinate 70,515,062 of NC_060185.1, read as the reverse complement.
ACACACACACACACACACACACACACACACACACACACACACACACACACACACACACACACACACACACACACACACACACACACACACACACTAAAGAGACTGTTGTCCATCTGTTGTCCAGTGTTGGGGCAGTAGGTTCTAATTAGTATTGTGGCCACTGGGATGTTCGCCAGCTTAAATGTCTACCTGCTATTTAGTCATTAGGCATATGCCCCTATTTTAATGGAAAGGCCCATCTTGGAGTAGTTGTTTGTTTCAAATAAAAAACTCATGAATGCCAAACATTTAAACAGGTGAAAGATACATCAGTGCATTATTTTTTAAAAACACAAATCATGGAACAGGTTCAAACTAGGTGTGAGAGGCAGAGATCAAAACAACTTCTACTACTGGTGCTGAAAACTGATGCATGCAAACTCATGCAATCTAACCATATTTCATGCAAATACTTTTGGGCTTATGATGAACTGATACAGTTGTACTACGCTAATATATATGTGTGTGTATATATATATATATAATACCAGTCAAAGGTTTGGACACACCTTGTAGAATAATAGTGAAGACACCAAAACTACGAAATAACACATATGGAATCATGTAGTAACCAAAAAAGTGTTAAACAAATCCAAATATATGTTACATTTGAGATTCTTCAAAGTAGCCACCCTTTGCCTTGATGACAGCCTTGCACACTCTTGGCATGCTCTTAACCAGCTTCATGAGGAATGCTTTACCAACAGTCTTGAAGGAGTTCCCACATATGCTGAGCACTTGTTGGCAGCTTTTCCTTCACTCTGCGGTCCAACTCATCCCAAACCATCTCAATTGGGTTGAGGTTGGGTGATTATGGAGGCCAGGTCATCTGATGCAGCACTCCATCACTCTCCTTGGTCAACTAGCCCGTACACAGCTTGGAGGTGTGTTTTGGGTTATTGTCCTGTTGAAAAACAAATGATAAGTGCAAATCAGATTGGATGGTGTATCGCTGCAGAATGCTGTGGTAGCCATGCTGGTTAAGTGTACCTTCAATTCTAAATAAATCACTGACAGTGTCACCAGCAAAGCACCCCCACACCATCACACCCCCTCTTCCATGCTTCATGGTGGGAACCACCATCATCCGTTCAGCTAATCTGCATCTTACAAATACATGGCGGTTGGAACCAAAAATCTAAAATTTGGACTCATCAGACCAAAGGACAGATTTCCACCAGTCTAATGTCCATTGCTCATGTTTCTTGGCCCAAGTAAGTCTCTTCTTATTTGTGTCCTTTAGTAGTGGTTTCTTTGCAGCAATTCGACCATGAAGGCCTGTTTCACGAAGTCTCCTCTGAACAGTTGATGTTTAGATGTGTCTGTTACTTGAACTCTGTGACGCATTTATTTGGGCTGCAATTCTGAGTTAACTCTATTGAACTTATCTTCTGCAGCAGAGGTAACTCTGGGTCTTTCTTTCCTGTGGCGGTCCTCATGAGAGCCAGTTTCATCATAGCGCCTGATGGTTTTTGCGACTGCACTTGAAGAAACCTTCAAAGTTCTTGAAATTTTCTGCATTCACTGACCTTCATGTCTTAAATTAATGATTGACAGTTGTTTCTCTTTGCATATTTGAGCTGTTCTTTCCATAATATGGACTTCGTCTTTTACCAAATTGGGCTATCTTCTGTATATTCCCCCTACCTTGTCTCAACACAACTGGTTGGCTCAACTGCATTAACCTCTTGAATCTAGGGGGCACTATTTTCATTTTTGGAAAAATAACGTCCCCAAAGTAAACGACTATTTTGTCAGGACAAGATGCTAGAATATGCATATAATTGACAGCTTAGGTTAAACACTCTAAAGTTTCCAAAACTGTAAAAATATTGTCTATGAGTATAACAGAACTGATATTGCAGGCAAAAGCCTGAGAAAAATCCAATTAGGAAGGGACTCTTATTTAGAAAGCTCTGCGTTCCTATGCGTTCCTATTGAGCAGTGAATGAGATATCAAATATATTCCTTTTTCTATGGCTTCCCTAATGCGTCTAGTGTCACAATACATAGTTTCAGGCTTTTATTTTTAAAAATGAGCCTAAACGTCAACATTGCGTCAGTGGTCAACTGAAGTCTCTCAGAGTGTTTGGTGCGTAAAGGACAAATGTGGCCATTGTTTCTCTCTCCTACTAAGAAGCCACCAGTCCCGGTTGATATATTATCGAATAGATATTTGAAAAACACCTGGAGGATTGATTATAAACAACGTTTGCCATGTTTCTGTCGATATTATGGAGCTAATTTGGAATATTTTTTGGCGTTGTCGTGACCGCAATTTCCTGTCGATTTCTCAGCCAAACGTGAAGAACAAATGGGGCTATTTCGCCTACAAAAATAATATTTTTGGAAAAATGGAACATTCGCTATCTAACTGGGAGTCTCGTGAGTGAAAACATCCGAAGCTCATCAAAGCTAAACAATTTAATTTGATTGATTTTATGATTTTCGTGACCAGGTTGCCTGCTGCTAGCTAGTCATAATGCTATGCTAGGCTATCGATAAACTTACACAAATGCTTGTCTTGCTTTGGCTGTGAAGCATATTTTCAAAATCTGAGATGACAGGGTGATTTAACAAAAGGCTAAGCTGTGTTTCAATATATTTCACTTGTGATTTCATGAATAGGAATATTTTCTAGTAATATTTATGTCCGTTGCGTTATGCTAATTAGTGTCAGTTGATGATTATGCTCCCGGACCCGGGATGGGTAGTATCAAGAGTTAAGAAGGAAAGAAATCCCCCAAATGAACTTTTAACAAGGCACACCTGTTAATTGAAATGCATTCCAGGTGACTCATGAAGCTGGTTGAGGGAATGCCAAGAGTGTGCAAAGCTGTCATCAAGGCGAAGGGTGGCTACTTTGAAGAATCTCAAATATAAAATATATTTAGATTTTTTAAACACCTTTTTGGTTACTACATGATTCCATATGTGTTATTTCATAGTTTAGATGTCTTCACTATTATTCTGCAATGTAGAAAATAGTAAAATAAGGAAAAACCCAAGGAAAAACCCTTGAATGAGTAGGTGTGTCCACACTTTTGACTGTTACTGTATATATATATATATATATAATATATATATATATAACATTCCTGATACGCCATATTCTCCCAAAAATGAAGGGTATGTGTCATCATCGAGCATTAGGAAATCTTGCACATTGCATATTTAAGCGAAAAAGTAATTGAAGCTCCATCCACCCCCACGCCCCTGTGCATTCAAGGGTTCTGTCAAAAAGTTGTCGCACCTTGATGTGTTTAGGCGAGTCAAAGTTTAGCTACCGCCGTGGTAAGGGGTCGGGTCTCGTCGGCCTTTGGGTGAGAATCAGCTAATTGTGGTCCTGAGCAGCAAATAGATGGAATGACCTTCACTCCAGATTGCAGGAACACCAAATATATTTCCAGGGTCCTCGTGCCATCACAACACACCCCACTGGGTCCTGTTAGTCACAATGCTTTTCCGCTGTTGAAATAGAGTATGGTCACTGCTGTGCTGGGCAGTGGTTGAGGCGCTGCGTTTAGCTGTCACTCTCGCTCTTTCATGGTAAAGGGTGTTCACACATCAAGCATATGCTGCTGACATTTAGGAGGTGTGTATGATCAGCATTTATGTATTTCATCTTTTTACAAATCGAATGATCTTAACTGTCTCGCCAACGTCAGTTACAGTAAAATAAAAGCTTCCGAACAAGACCGAGTAAGCAGGGTATAACATATCTTAAACTGTCAGTATAAATTGTTAGATTTTTCATTTCTAGATTTCATCTCTTTTCCTCTAGCCATGACCGGACAATGCAAGACATTGTCTACAAGTTGGTGCCGGGGTTACAAGAGGGTAATTATCTCATATTGGCTTATCTTCTTCCTTGTCCCTTCACCAATAACATTAAACTTTCACTATTATTCTCTGCCCATACACATCTCTCAACCCTGTTTCCTTACAATCTGTTTGTACCGTGAGATTGAGGCGGAGTTACTGAATAACTAACATCCCAAAGCACATAGCCCTGGAATATCTATCAAGGATTTGACATGTGCATTCACTGACGTATCTGAGGGACTGTAATGAGACAAATACTGCTCCATATCAGACTTAAAGAATCCCTAGTGACAGGCACCTTCAGCCAAAGCAAGGCCTTAATTCTCCCTTGTGTCTCTCTCTCTCATTCCCTCCTCCCCACTCCTGCAGCGGAGATAAAAAAACAAAGAGACTTCTATCAGAAGCTGGGAATGGATGTGCCCGGGGACATCAAAGGAGAGCTGTGCAGCATGAAACATCTAGATCCTCAACGCAATGGTACAGCCCAGCTCACCTTGCCGGAACCCAGGCACACACATCTCATCATATCCGTCCTCTATTTTCCTCCACTTAGTATCGCCTTGTTTCTTGATTCAGCCCAACCCAATCAGTGTGAGAAAGTGGCGGTGGCTGTAATGCACGGCCGCATTCCATCCCAGCCCGACACTGAGGGTTTTTGTAAACGCGTGCCCAGAGGGTCGTCACAGAGCAGACCTAATCGCTTGCTTAATAACCTTTCTGATTTCTTGTAATTAACGCTCAAATGGAAGTGGAACTGCTCTCGTGCTACCCCCCGCTGTCGCTGTAAGTTGGGCTGAGCCATGGCTAACACACACATTGACAGAATCCTAGCAGAAATTAAACCCTTGTCTGCACTCACTGCCCAGCAAAACAGAGATAGTGTGGAGCTCGTGGGCTAATGACAGACGGCAGCTCCTGCTCCCAGATTTCCTGAGAGCCAAACCCCGAAGCGGGGAATGACATGAGCGTGCTAATGGATGCATCTATAATGGCACCTTCACTTCAAGGGCTCAAAAAGGCTTTCACTGTCATATTTTTGTTCTGTCTATTTCTCTCACTGTTGTGTTCTCTTTCTCTTACTTGTTATCTCTCGTTTCGTCTTTCTTTCTTCCTCTCTCGCTCTTTCTCTTTCACATGCCGACTCTTTACGACAATATCCTCCGTGAAGACAAATATGTTTTTAGATGGTCAACAAGTTATGTAAAAGCTAATTCACTGAGAAAAATACATTCTCTGTGAATCGTACTCAGATTAGCCCACTAGTTTCTCTGTGACATGTAGTACTCAGATTAGCCCACCAGTTTCTCTGTGACATGTAGTACTCAGATTAGCCCACCAGTTTCTCTGTGACATGTCGTGCTCAGATTAGCCCACTAGTTTCTCTGTGACATGTAGTACTCAGATTAGCCCACCAGTTTCTCTGTGACATGTCATACTCAGATTAGCCCACCAGTTTCTCTATGACATGTAGTACTCAGATTAGCCCACCAGTTTCTCTGTGATGTGTAGTACTCAGATTAGCCCACTAGTTTCTCTGTGACATGTAGTATTCAGATTAGCCCACCAGTTTCTCTGTGACATGTCGTACTCAGATTAGCCCACTAGTTTCTCTGTGACATGTAGTACTCAGATTAGCCCACCAGTTTCTCTGTGACATGTCATACTCAGATTAGCCCACCAGTTTCTCTATGACATGTAGTACTCAGATTAGCCCACCAGTTTTTCTGTGACATGTAGTACTCAGATTAGCCCACCAGTTTCTCTGTGACATGTCATACTCAGATTAGCCCACCAGTTTCTCTGTGACATGTCATACTCAGATTAGCCCACTAGTTTCTCTGTGACATGTAGTACTCAGATTAGCCCACAAGTTTCTCTGTGACATGTAGTACTTAAATTAGCCCACCAGTTTCTCTGTGACATGTCATTCTCAGATTAGCCCACTAATTTCTCTGTGACATGTAGTACTCAGATTAGCCCACCAGTTTTCTCTGTGACATGTAGTACTAAGATTAGCCCACTAGTTTCTCTGTGACATGTAGTACTCAGATTAGCCCACTAGTTTCTCTGTGACATGTAGTACCCAGATTAGCACACCAGTTTCTCTGTGACATGTCATACTCAGATTAGCCCACTAGTTTCTCTGTGAAATGTAGTACTCAGATTAGCCCACCAGTTGTTCTGTGACATGTAGTACTCAGATTAGCCCACTAGTTTCTCTGTCACATGTAGTACTCAGATTAGCCCACCATTTTCTCTGTGACATGTAGTACTTAGATTAGCCCACCAGTTTCTCTGTGACATGTCATACTCAGATTAGCACACAAGTTTCTCTGTGACATGTAGTACTCAGATTAGCCCACCAGTTTCTCTGTCACATGTAGGATTCATATTAGCCCACTAGTTTATTGTCTTTAAGACTCGATAATATCAGCGTTTACAATCAGAGCACTGTCCAATCGCCTTATTCCTAGAATTATTCCCAAAATGGAAACAATGTCCACTTTATACTTAGTGTCATTGAGTTATTTTCAGATTGGCTAAAGGTGAATCGTATCCAATTTTCCGTCACTTGAACGGCAATCACTCTGTTTACACTTGAGATTATCTCAAGCCTTACCGCCAATCCCCTTTGGGATGGGCTGTGAAGAGCGAAGGGAGAACAATAGAAGATGGGCCCCAGTCCCATCGCCAATCAGAGAGAGGGAGAAAATGGCTGTCCACAAACAAGGGGCTACCTAATCAACTGAGCTCAGATGACGTCCCTCGTTTTGCCGTCACGAAACTGACTCAGTTGACCCCGATTGGGAGATTGTCATGGCCCTTTCTACCAAGGTGTTCTCCATCACAGTGACCCAAATCGCTGTAGCCAACAATAGTATGTTTTGTTGAACAAGAGCTGGCCTCACCGCTCTAAGACTATTCCCCAGTTTAGCTACCCCGGTGTGTGGAGAAGACTCTTTTCTCTCCTCCTCTTGCCAGTGACCATCAGCCCTTACTCTCTAATAACCTTTCTCCAGCTCCAACTCTCCATCTCCTTCCATCCTTTTGAGGAGATGGTCAAATGGTTCCCTGAGGCCGATTTAAACCAAAGAAAGGTCTGATGTTAGCTCCCCTCCCCTGGCACAATGGCAAATTAGTGAATGAATGAATCGGTTTGCCTTGATTAATAGGTGTCCTGTAATGGAGGGATATGCTTCGATGGTGGACAAGTCAAGTAAACTGCTTGACACTTTGGGCCACGTAATTGTCTAATAAATGTGCTTCTGCATGAATGGAGACTACAGTTGAATACAGGCCATTTAGTTAATTAGAAAGAAGCATGCCCTGTTTTCTGGCATCAAATGAGCGTTTGCTTGTGTTTAGCCAACAAAGAGAGCAGGCATGAAAGTCAATTATGTCTTGTCTACAAGATTAAAGGTAACACAGATCGGTCACTCGTAATTGTCTGTGGTCATTTTGTAGAACGCATTGGCTTGATGAAGTTACATTTGTTAATTTGTTGAAACATCCAAATGATGAATTTAATAGAAATGAAAGAACTTTGGCTTAATAGTCTCTATTACCACTAACTGTTACTTCCCTCATTGGTTGACAACAGGCGAGGTGAAAACAGAGAACGCAGACAAAAAGGAAACGGCGGAGGAGAAACCGGAGGAGGATAACGATTATCACCGCAGCGACGAGCAGGTAGGTGCCCTTCCACCACATGCCCCCTTCATTTCCTGCAGGACAGGAAGGAGTCATCTCCAAGCTCATCTTTCATTTCCTATGTCTGGATGGCATGAAATTACGTAATCTAATCAACATTCCCCTGGGTAATAGGTAATCTTTTGTAATTATCAGTTCACAACATGGTAGGCCTATGGTTGTTTTGAGTTGTAAATATACAACCCAGCATGACACACATACAGATAACCCATTCAAAATGGGCGACGGTTTTACATGAATTCCATCTTGATGTCATTTGTATTCAGGTAACTTCTCAGCCCTGTGGATGATATCAATAATGCATAGAGGGCTTTTATTGTAGCTGCATGTCGCCGTCGTATCCACAAACAGTCATTTCAATAAAGGAGCCGTCGCACACTCGTCACGACTGTATAGCTTTAGGAGATTGGCTGTTTACCATTTAGCCATTGTCCCTGCAGAGCAATGAGCAACATGTCCGTTTTTGAAAATATGCCCGTCCACACCCAGCCAAGCGGCACGTCGTCTACGCTTGGCTGGGAGATTGAACCAGGGGTCCAAGGTCCCGCTCTTTTGGTATTCAGCAGAGGAATGGAGTGTGGAAAGAATAGCTAATAGGGCAGCTGTAGCTAGGCTCTGTGGATAGAATACAGGGAGGGGTGAACTGCTGTCAAGTGTCAGGTGAGACACAGGAGAGATGGAGAGGGTGAAATGGAGACAGTTGAGGGGAGGATGTGAAAAATAGATAAAAGAAAACAAATATTTGGAGGGTAGATAGAAGGTCTATAAGTCACTGTGGATGAGAGAGTCTGCTATGAAATTGTGGAGGAGAGGGAAAAGACGGTGTGAGTGAAAAAGAGAGGATGGAAGGAAGGAGGTGAAGAGAGGAATGAGAGACAGGAGATTAGGTTAATGGAGAGTGAAAGAGAGGACAGAGGAGGGAGGTCGTACAGAAATGGTTGATAACATAAAAGAGAAGGAAAGAGGACAGAGAGGAGAGAGGTCGTACAGAAATGGTTGATAACATAAAAGAGAAGGAAAGAGGACAGAGAGGAGAGAGGTCGTACAGAAATGGTTGATAACATAAAACAGAAGGAAAGAGGACAGAGAGGAGAGAGGTCGTACAGAAAGGGTTGATAACAGAAAAGAGAACAGAAGGAAAGAGGACAGAGAGGAGAGAGGTCGTACAGAAAGGGTTGATAACAGAAAAGAGAAGGAAAGAGGACAGAGAGGAGAGAGGTCGTACAGAAAGGGTTGATAACAGAAAAGAGAAGGAAAGAGGACAGAGAGGAGAGAGGTCGTACAGAAAAGGTTGATAACATAAAAGAGAAGGAAAGATGACAGAGAGGAGAGAGGTCGTACAGAAATGGTTGATAACATAAAAGAGAAGGAAAGAGGACAGAGAGGAGAGAGGTCGTACAGAAAGGGTCGATAACAGAAAAGAGAACATAAGGAAAGAGGACAGAGAGGAGAGAGGTCGTACAGAAAGGGTTGATAACAGAAAAGAGAACAGAAGGAAAGAGGACAGAGAGGAGGGAGGTTGTACAGAAAGGGTTGATAACATAAAAGAGAACAGAAGGAAAGAGGACAGAGAGGAGAGAGGTCGTACAGAAAGGGTTGATAACAGAAAAGAGAAGGAAAGAGGACAGAGAGGAGAGAGGTCGTACAGAAAGGGTTGATAACAGAAAAGAGAACAGAAGGAAAGAGGACAGAGAGGAGAGAGGTCGTACAGAAAGGGTTGATAACAGAAAAGAAAGGGTTGATAACATAAAAAGAACAGAAGGAAAGAGGACAGAGAGGAGAGAGGTCGTACAGAAAGGGTTGATAACAGAAAAAAAGAGAACAGAAGGAAAGAGGACAGAGAGGAGAGAGGAGGTCGTACAGAAAGGGTTGATAACAGAAAAGAGAAGGAAAGAGGACAGAGAGGAGAGAGGTCGTACAGAAAGGGTTGATAACAGAAAAAAGAAAGAGGACAGAGAGGAGAGAGGTCGTACAGAAAAAGAGGTCGTACAGAAAGGGTTGATAACAGAAAAGAGAAGGAAAGAGGACAGAGAGGAGAGAGGTCGTACAGAAAGGGTTGATAACATAAAAGAGAACAGAAGGAAAGAGGACAGAGAGGAGAGAGGTCGTACAGAAAGGGTTGATAACATAAAAGAGAAGGAAAGAGGACAGAGAGGAGAGAGGTCGTACAGAAAGGGTTGATAACATAAAAGAGAACAGAAGGAAAGAGGACAGAGAGGAGAGAGGTCGTACAGAAAGGGTTGATAACAGAAAAGAGTTGATAACAGAAAAGAGAAGGACAGAAAGGGTTGATAACAGAAAAAGAGAAGGAAAGAGGACAGAGAGGAGAGAGGTCGTACAGAAAGGGTTGATAACACAGAAAGAGAACAGAAGAAAAGAGAAGGAAAGAGGACAGAGAGGAGAGAGGTCGTACAGAAAGGGTTGATAACATAAAAGAGAAGAGAAGGAAAGAGGAAGGTCGTACAGAAAGGGTTGATAACAGAAAAGAGACAGGAAAGAGGACAGAGGAGAGAGGTCGTACAGAAAGGGTTGATAACATAAAAGAGAACAGAAGGAAAGAGGACAGAGAGGAGAGAGGTCGTACAGAAAGGGTTGATAACATAAAAGAGAAGGAAAGAGGACAGAGAGGAAGAGACAGAAAGGGTTGATAACAGAAAAGAGAAGGAAAGAGGACAGAGAGGAGGGAGGTCGTACAGAAAGGGTTGATAACATAAAAGAGAAAAAGAGAACAGAAGGAAAGAGGACAGAGAGGAGAGAGGTCGTACAGAAAGGGTTGATAACATAAAAGAAAGAACAGAAGGAAAGAGGACAGAGAGAGAGGGAGAGGTCGTACAGAAAGGGTTGATAACATAAAAGAGAACAGAAGGAAAGAGGACAGAGAGGAGAGAGGTCGTACAGAAAGGGTTGATAACATAAAAGAGAAGGAAAGAGGACAGAGAGGAGGAGAGGTCGTACAGAAAGGGTTGATAACATAAAAGAGAACAGAAGGAAAGAGGACAGAGAGGAGAGAGGTCGTACAGAAAGGGTTGATAACAGAAAAAGAGAAGGAAAGAGGACAGAGAGGAGAGAGGTTACAGAAAGGGTTGATAACATAAAAGAGAACAGAAGGAAAGAGGACAGAGAGAGGAGAGAGGTCGTACAGAAAGGGTTGATAACAGACAGAGAGGAGAGAACAGAAAGGGTTGATAACATAAAAGAGAACAGAAGGAAAGAGGACAGAGAGGAGAGAGGTCGTACAGAAAGGGTTGATAACAGAAAAGAGAAGGAAAGAGGACAGAGAGGAGGGAGGTCGTACAGAAAGGGTTGATAACAGAAAAGAGAAGGAAAGAGGACAGAGAGCAGAGGTCGTACAGAAATGGTTGATAACATAAAAGAGAACAGAAGGAAAGAGGACAGAGAGGAGAGAGGTCGTACAGAAAGGGTTGATAACATAAAAGAGAAGGAAAGAGGACAGAGAGGAGAGAGGTCGTACAGAAAGGGTTGATAACATAAAAGAGAAGGAAAGAGGACAGAGAGGACAGAGGTCGTACAGAAAGGGTTGATAACATAAAAGAGAAGGAAAGAGGACAGAGAGGAGAGAGGTCGTACAGAAAGGGTTGATAACAGAAAAGAGAACAGAAGGAAAGAGGACAGAGAGGAGAGAGGTCGTACAGAAAGGGTTGATAACATAAAAGAGAACAGAAGGAAAGAGGACAGAGAGGAGAGAGGTCGTACAGAAAGGGTTGATAACAGAAAAGAGAACAGAAGGAAAGAGGACAGAGAGGAGAGAGGTCGTACAGAAAGGGCTGATAACAGAAAAGAGAACAGAAGGAAAGAGGACAGAGAGGACGAGCAGCTCAACTCTAGTTGGTAGTAGTAATAACAGCAGGAGAGGGCCATGCATGGCTGGGTTTGGACTTCTCCCACCATGTCTGCTGGCTGACCTTCTAAAGGTTGACCTTGGGGTGTGAAGGGAAGCCAAGGCAGGCTAATGAGAGCAGCACAATACTGAAACTGAAAGGAAGAAGAACCACGAAAGAAAAATGAATCAGAGCCATGTCTGCTCACATCTGGCCGAGGCACAAACAATTGAATTTGCACATCCAGGATTTCCAGACGATGGAGAGAGTGTATTTGGTGTCAGTTCTTTTCAAGGGAAATGAGCTCCCGATAAAAAACGATACAAGGACTGATCTGTTATGTGATCAAAAAAAAACATTTTTTTAGAAAAACTATAATGACTGACACCATGCTATCTAACTCCAGGATGGTGATATTTGGCTGCTGAATATGGACATAACTATTGACTGAAATGTAAAATATTTAAATCTCTAGTCATTGAATCTATAAAGTCATTTCACGTTTTCTCCTTAAGCGTTTGATGTCGTCTGCTGTTCATTACACAGCTCAAAAGAAGAGAGAAAAGGTGTTCTCTGCTGCTCCAAAGACCTTCCTTTACTCAATATCCTGGGCTATTGCATCAGTCATATCTGTGAATTTGCTGCGAGTCATACCAGCTTGGCAGTTCCCTAATGATTCCACTAATGTAATGGCCCCGAAGACTGCTGCTGAACTACCATTAACTCTGTCTCTCACTCTCTCAATGCGAAGCCTTCATTTGCATCATAACGTTTCCTTCATTGCTTGTTCCATTGAAAACCAGCCATTTACACTTTACAGCGATCTTTACACTTTACAGCAGTCTTTACACTTTACAGCAGTCTTTACACTTTACAGCAGTCTTTGCTTTCGATACGTTACATGGCTGAGGAGTATTTATTTACAAGTTGAGATGATTTTCATGTTAAAGCATAAGTCTGGAGAGCCTTATCTGTTTCTGGATCTCTTGATGTTTGAGGGAGAAAGATGGTGGCGTTAATACCCTGTTTCTATTACTCCATCCCCGGATCCCAAGAAATCACCTGAAAATGGCACGAGAAAGCCACTTTACCAGGGCACTTTGCCTGTGCCTGTATGGCAATCTGAGGAAGAGGCCTGTTGCTGGTAATGCAATGTGACTCGTTTCGGGCACAGCCTTGCCAAGCCACCTGCGGCTCCATCTTCGTTTTGCCATGCTCCAAAAGGGTGCCATTCTCCATCTCCTGGCGTACTGAGACAATGACATGGCACAGAGTCACCACGAACGATACCTATTCCATTTGGATAGCAAGTCTCATGTGGAATGGTATTTTAAACGTAGGATGGAAAGTGGTTGATGCACTGTATTTTCAGCACAGGAGAGTTAAGATAAGTCATCTGGTCTGCCTTCATGACTGTACTGAGACGCCTGAAAGGAAAAGTTAAGTTCCACCTCAGTCATTTTGTAGTTTGTCTTCCCTCCTGCAGGTCAGCATCTGTTTGGAGTGCAACAGCAGCAAGCTCCGCGACCTGAAGCGCAAGTGGATCCGCTGCTCGGCTCAAGCCACGGTCCTTCACCTCAAGAAATTCATCGCCAAAAAGCTTAACCTGACATCGTTTAATGAGGTACGTCGAACACACTTTATGGCAAGGGTGGGAGGGAGGGGGGGGGGGATTTTTCCTGGTTTACCTGCTGATACTGACCTGGACTCTGTAACATTTGTTCAGTGATAAAGGACTTATTTTTAAGGAGGCCCCAAGATGTGGTTTTGACTAGCTGTCTCTTTAAGCCCTTCCCATGCACTTTAAACTGAAAGGTGATCACTTTTAACAAGGCATTCTTGTTCTTCTGAAGGCAGTGAATCTGTATGCACCATCACAAACACTCTCTGCTGTCATTATTTTTCACAAAGCATTTACCATCCGCCATATGTTCTGGGGGAAATAAGCTCTTGTAATATAATTTGCTTTCTGTCATGTCGTTGTGAGTTGCCTGTCATAACTGTATGGGGGAGATCCTGGGTGTTCAATTAGCCTTTTCTCTCTGGTATCTGTCTGTCATGAAGATGTGTGTGAGTGTGTGTGGGTGGTCTTCACCGCATACTCTTCCATCACCAGCGTCCGTAGCGCAATACAGCTGTCGGCTGCTCTATTGTTGTCTATTGAATATTAAGAGTCATTGTTCCAACCAAATCTATTTTCAACGGCAAACACACAGAGGAAGTGTGCGTCAACAGCCCCCGCTGTGTCAAAGCACAGCGCATCACTTTCCCATGGGTTGTATTGGTATAGCTGTAAGATAATTGTGGCATCCATCTTGATATTTCAGCAGCCCACATGAGCTGAATGCGTTGCGTCATTCACACCATGTGTCTTATAATTTATTTATTTTTTTCTAATAAGTTTTCGAACTTGTTGCCATGTCTCCCAGGCCCCAAACACATCTTTGGATATTGTGTCCATTCTTTCATATTATGATAATATCAATAATTGAATCACTACTCGAATACACGCTGTCTATTATTTCTGCATGTCTTTGATGTGGCAAGACGGTTTTAAACTGACACCAAGGCAAAAACAGCAAGGAAGAAACATTTTTTCTCTGTTAGAAGGAACATCCAGCCGCCCAGGCTCTATCGCAGCCGGCTGGGCCCGGGAGACCCACGAGGCGGTGCACAATTGGCCCAGCGTCATCCGGGTTAGGGAGGGTTTGGCCGGCAGGGATGTCCTTGTCCCATCGCGCACCAGCGACTCCTGTGGCGGGCCGGTCGCAGTGCACGCTGACATGGTTGCCAGGTGTACGGTGTTTCCTCCGACACATTGGTGTGGCTGGCTTCCAGGTTAAATGGGCATTGTGTCAAGAAGCAGTGCGGCTTGGTTGGGTTGTGTTTCGGAGGACGCACGGCTCTCGAACTTTGTCTCTCCTGAGTCCGTATGGGAGTTGCAGCGATGAGACAAGACTGTAACTACCAATTGGATACCTTGAAATTGGGGACAAAAAGGAGAAAAAAAACATAAAAAGAAGGAACAGCCAGCTACCAGTAGGTGCTGCTATGGCAGTGCTGCTTCACACGGGCTTCCTCTCCTCTCTCCCTTTCCCCTTAGCGCCTCAGCGTCTGTGTTAGGGAGAGTATTGATTGGCCGAATGCAAATGCGGCCAGCCGCCTCACAGAATATCAAACTTTAATCTAAGGAGGAGGAGTGGATTGGCAAGGCGGCATTTGATTCGTGTTGTCTACAAATATGCTTTTTGTGCTTTTCCAAAAGTCCTCCATGCGCAAGGTGCTACGGGCCCACCGTCAAATATACGGTGCCATCTTTCTTTCCTCTCCAAGAAACGGAGATGGTTTGACGCTGAGTGAAAGTGAGAGGAAAAGGAAAGTGTTTGGAGGGTTCATTTTATAATTCCACGGCAATGGGAGACACAAGCCCGATTCAGAAGGACAACGTATGAACTGTTATCATAGCAGAGCATGTTTCTGGTCATGCGGGTTGTTGTCACAGCATTAAACACCCCTAGCTTAAGAGGGATTTACTCTCTGCATGCCCTGCAGGGGATTTTCCTTCCAGTAAAATGGTAATACATGTGGCGTTCTTATATCTCCCATTCACACAGCTGGACATTTTATGCAATGAAGAAATCTTGGGGAAGGACCACACTTTGAAATTCGTTGTCGTGACGAGATGGAGATTTAAGGTAATACTTTCTTAATATAAGTCTCCTGACATTTTAATATTGCTTTTCAGGTTCTGTTGAATGTATGTACTCTGCATAGATCATCCACAGATATGCATGCTGAAAAGCTGTGCAGACAGGTAGTGATGGAACATTTGATCCCGGAGCACCGGTGCTCCGATTCCGTTTTCAAAGCACTACTGATCTGACACAATGTACCGACGCCTGTTTCAAAGTAACATTGTCGCATGATCAATGGCACCCGAAGCTTTGTTTGATCACGTGGTTTTTCAAACCGTGTGTTGCAAAATGCCACAGATTTTGCTGTGGTTCCAGTGCTATTTTCGATTCCAAGTTGCTTTAAAACACCGACCTCTACTGGACACCGTACTTAGGCCTACAATGTAGTTAGGATTTTCTTCTTGTCGAGTCACCTGAACAGCTCAGCATGTAGAGTCATGGTCTCGGCGACCAAAACACTCACTGATGACAGGGAATGGGGTCAAACCCCAGCGAAGACATATTATTTACAAAAAAAAATTGTGCAACACCACGCTTTTTGCACATTGTTGTTCAAACAATTTGTTTTATTTAGTGTAGAATAAGCTTCTGTCTATAACATCTGAAATAATGCCATATATTCACAATTTTTGACAGCATAAAAAGGGATTCACAGCAAAAAAGGGACCCATGATGGAAGGTGCGAACTTGTAATGGTAGCTGATTGTACACTCCTAGGGAAATAGGTTGCAAAATGGTTCTTCGGTTGTCCCCATAGGATAACCCTTCTTGGTTTCCAGTAGAACCCCAAAAGGGTTCTCCTATGGGGACAGCAGAAGATCCATTTGAGTTTTTCTCTAAAAGCGCAGAGCGTTAACACCCACAACTAACCGCTGCGCCACGGAGGTTTGATTAATGTTCTGGAAAAGACTTCCATATGAACGTCACATGCTGCTTTGTCATTGCTAACCAGGTGATGTCACTAATGTGCATCGTTAATTAATAGCTCCGAGTCATTAACCATTTTCCGGCACAATTTGGGGAAAGCCCCAAAGACAGAGAAAGCCTCGCAAAGACCGAGAAAGCTTCGCTTTTCCCATCACTACACACAGGGGTCTCAGTTAAGAAAACAGCTTGTTCTCCTGAAACTATTTTGAGACCCTTTCTCTCACGAATTGCTACGATGACATAAAACCCCAAGATAAAGTGAAGTGTATGTTACGATCCAAGCTGATCATTTTAAATCCAGGTGACGTATACTAGAGGCTAAGAAAGGATAGAAACAAAGTAGTAGCATATCCATTTGTTTAGAAGTACATTATGCCAGCTGCATGGTTTTCAGTCAGTCTTTCTCTGTCATTTGTTTTGTTTGTATTCCAGAAATCCCCCCTCCTGCTGCATTACAGGCCCAAAATGGATTTGCTGTAGTCGGACAGAACGGTTGTTTTGGCCCAGTGGCCCAGGACTGTGCAACGTACTATTTATGCAGAGACGATCAACCCCAACACCAACACACCAGAGCAAAAGTACACACAAGCCAGCAAACAACGAACCCCAGCACAGATACTGCACCACTGGCGGGTTTGGATCAAAAACAACCTTTTTTTTGTCCACTATACGTCCTAGATATGTGAAAAATTAGAGAGAAAAAGCATATATTTATACTTTTGTACAGGTGAGAGACATGGAACCAAGACACTACTGGTGCTCTGTTTACACACGAACAAGATGTCGGGTGATCGTTCTACCGTCTTTTTTGTTTTCTACAGACTTCACTCCTCGGACGTTCATTAACTGATAAAAAAGGGGAGGACGAGGATTTTTAACCATTCGTTTTCTTTTTCAGGTTAAAGTCAGTGAGTCTTGGGAGCACAGAAAGTATATAAAGTTACATGATAAGACTGTTTCTAAGCTGTTTGTTGAGTTGTTGAATTGTCCTCTGATTTTTTTTCTTTGATTTTTAATTTGCTTCGGGGATTTGCTGAACGTTGATTGTGAATAGGCAAAAACAAGTGTTTAGTAATTTATGTTCTATATAACAATATTGTACATAAAATGTCATTATGAGAGAGATTGAAAGGAGTAGGAGAGAGACTTTAGACTGTTAGGAAAAGTTCCAGAAGTGCTATATTGTTGGGCTACTCGAATGTAGCATTGGAGGGTACGTTAGAGTTTTAATGCAGAGAAGACTTCTTGTCGGTATTTAGAAGGGCAGCCGATAGTTGTCTGAGAGAGAAATCAAATAAATATATCAAATCTTCTGCCGTGTAAAAAAAAAGAAGAAGAAAAGGGTCTGAAATGACGTTGCATTGCCGTATGAGCAATATATGAATTTGAGACCGTCTACAAAAGCAGCCAGCTTCTGATAGCATTATAGCGTCCTACTCCTTAGTAGAATGTATTCCACTGGGTGATCTTCATGTACAGGGCATCCCTTCTTCTGTCCCTATCTCCTTCTGTCCCTATCTCATCGCTACCTTTAGTGCCAAAGGCTTGAAAAACCCCTTGACTTCCCCTTGTATTTCCACGTGGTGAGCTATATGAAAGTCGCTGAGATATCATCTATTTCACAGCAGTATGTGACCTGAGATAGAGAGCTGTTTGAAACAGAGAGTCAAATATGAAATTGAGATGTTATTAATATCACAAGAGCTTCGAGTTTCTTCATTTTGTTAAAGAAGCACACTCAGATATTGAAGAGAAATACTCTTTTGAGCATATGAAATAAAATCATTTTTTTATATGATATTATCAAAATCTACTTTTTGACCTTTGGGAGGTGGCTCTAATTTGAGTGCTTATTTGAGTGTATCTAATGAGAGTTGGGGGAGAAAGTACTTCAGAGCTGAATGGCTTAACTGTGTATTACGGGAACCAAGGCACGGAGGGACCGGAACAGTCTTAATTCATAGTCACGGCCACCTTTTTCGTCAGTGCAACTGAAATATCCTTTCCTTGAACTGGACCCTAAAATAACATTTCAGACCTCACAGCATTACCTCACTGCACTGTCAATATTTCTGTCAATAATTGTTCGTTCCCCTCCTTGTGTTTATGCAAGGAAAGCTGTCGGTCTTGTACACAGTCCAAATACGTTTCTACAGGTGCATACTATGTAAAAAAGACTTTCATACAGGTCTCTACGGAATCCAGCTTAACCAAAATGTTTTTGTATTTGGTTAACAGCCCCCCCATCAGTAAATGCATAAATATATTGATATAAGTATTTTGTTTAAAAAAAATCATTTCCATACTTTGACTATACACAGGTCACCTTGGTATTTGTTGTGATGTCTTATGGTGTGAAATATTTTTGGTATGCATATGGCAACACAATATGCATAAGTTCTGTCTGACTCATTTCTTGTTTTTATCACTACCTTCAGCCTTTGACCTTAGCTTACCCCATCCAAGAGCCGAATCATGTATTAATCATGTATTAATCATGTATTAATCATGTATTAATCATGTATTAATCATGTATTAATCATGTATTATTTGTCATTATTGACCCCTTGTCTGTAGTGTGAATGAAATATGCATTTTGTGTTACAAGCCCCATACATGTACATTAGCTTTGTTTGAACAGCATATTAGCCGGTACGCCCTCCAAATAGCCATGGATTCATTACGTATTGCAAAAAAAGCTATCAGAGAAAAACGATGTAGTCACTATTTCGCAGCATTATCTATGGCTTCTTAAAGGAAAATTCCACCCCAATATCGTCGTTTGGTGTTTGTTTCATTAGTCCATTGTTGATATAGTCCCAAAAATGCTTTGCTTGTCGGCACTCAAGTTTTCAAGATATGTAACTTAAAAATGACATAAATCATCCCCCGTGTGATGTATTTTGCATAGTTTTCGGGTTGAGTTTTCCTTTAAGAACTGGTATAATTGGAACAAAGGCATGTTACATGGTGTTGTTATGGGTCTCAGATCTTCTTTTCTCAACTTGTTTTGTATGCACGTGAGTACTGTTCAGGATCCCTGTGATGTGATCTCTGGGACAGAATGGGGGCGGCGAGGGGGTCTTGTTTTGGGGGCTCTGCCACCGTGAAAGCTGGTGCTTGCGTTTCTTTTCTCTCTTCTTGGAGCTGAGTATGGTGCTAACCTCTTTTCTCTAACTCAATCTTGTGCAGATCAGCTTCAGAGGGTTAAAATGAGTGCAGTGGATTCCGAGTGCTGATAGTAGTTCAGTCACTCACTAGTCGGGCTTCGTGACGACCTGCCTAGTGCCTACGTGCCGGAGCCCTGTCTTTTCTTGTCACAACTGTCTCTCTCGCTCTCTCTGTGCAGAGGAAAAATGTGCTGGCTTTTTCTTGTTGATTTGTTTGTTTGCTTTTCCCCACGGTCCAGGCTTGCTCTGGAAATGGAACAGAGAGAATGGTCAATAAAGTTGTGGACCGTGAAGGAGTGTTATTGAAAATACAGAAAAGCTGGGGTAGCTATAAACCCAAATCATTCAGCTTCAGAGAGAGAGAGAGTGTATTTATTTTGGGGTATTTTCATGCGAGCCACAGTAACCTCAGTTAAAAGCATGGGGATTCCAGTCCTAGCTGTAGTTGTTCATTCTTCTCTATGTAATTGGTACAGAAATCTCATTCCACAGTTGGTTTTCTTTATCACTCACTACACTTTTATGACTTCTGGCAGTTTTTAGGCATTGGTCGGGTGCATTCCTTGCCAGGAAAGTAGGCAGAGATATTGTTGTTTGAATGTTTCCATAGTTAACTCATACCCAGGAGACCATAATAGTATGCCTGAGAGGTGTGAGGAGTAACGTGCGGGCAGGTTCCACCTCCGAAGCAGTGGATTGGATCGATCTTCACGCTTTTATCAGCCCAACATTGAGACATCAGTGCTGCTTCACTTGACAGCCAGGCTAAGAGGCTTACAGGCTTCCCCACAGTGTTCACTGCAGACCGGTGTTTGCATCCAGACTGAATCGTTGCCAGTGTGGAAACCACGGCCTCAACTCATAAACTCTCATTTCTTGTTATCTCCGAATTATCCACACTGCGGTTGGGGCGAGCTGTAAAGGAACTGATAAATAGTTTAATTGCCTTATTGACTACCAGCGAATTGAGTTGTCATAATGCCACTTATGAAGACCAGAACTAGACATGCTACATGAGGAGGCTTTTAACACAGTTTTTTTTAAAGAGCGATAAGTCTTAACAGTGGCAGTCATTTTAGACCGGATACCCTGGATAGACATCAAAGTATTCCAGGTGGTCTCAAAATGTCCGTGCTTGTTCCTGTAATAACAGTCTTCACTGAGTATGATGGCTCTTTTTTACTCTGGCCCCCTGAGCTCTCCTGTAAAGCTCTGTAATCACCCAGGCGACCAGGTACGTGTGACTGGGGTCACTCAGACGGCTAGTCTGGATGAAACACTCAAAAAATACAGATTGTCGGGCCAGGGAGGCACCGCACCACTGCACTAACTCAGAAAGGCAGCTTGGCTCTTGACGGTGTTATGCCTAAGTGGAGTGAATCACAGTCTCACAGGTGGTGCCAATTGAGGGGCAACTGTCTGGAATGGGCTTTCACTTCAACATGAGATTTCCATTTCAATTGTCCATTTCAAAGGCGTCAAATTATCCCCTGCAACTAGGAACCTAGACTGAGAAAGAGGAACGGGATGTGGTCTGGATGTCAACGCGAGTTAATTAGCCAGATAAATGTTGGTTCGATATAGACTAACGAGTTACAGTCATATTTTCCCTCAACGCGTAGGGAAGTAAGCCCACAGTTACCAACCTTCACAGTGGCAGGCCCTCATGAGCCATAAATGTGGTCGTCATCGATATAAATCTGTCCAAATTTTGTATTATAATTATTATTATTTATTTGTACTGTAAAGTTATGACTTTTACAGTAGCTTATTTGTTTTTGAAAAATGTCAAGAGATTTGATATCCTTCCCCGTGTTCATGATTGACCTTTTTGTTTGTTTAAAACATACAAGACTCATGCATAATATTGTACGGCTTAAATTATGAATTTGTAACTGTCCTCCCTCTTTTGTATTATTCTAAGTGATCACCTCTGCGCAATGCTCTCTGTAAACGACCAATACAAGCTGTGCTCCTTTTTGGGTAAAAGAAAAACAAATGTAAATCTGGCAATGTGGTTATATACGCAATATAAGTTTCTCAGATGGTTCCAGGCTTCAGCGTAAAAACTCAATTTAACTTTGTTTTGTTTTGCTTTCCAGTCAATTCCTCAGGTCACAAAAATGCCTTCCTGGTCTTGGGGGTGACCAGGAATCTCAGACTACACTAATGCACCCGGATATGAAATGGCTGGATTTAGTTTTGGTCTTGTTTCTCTTGTTTTGCCGTTGTCTGTGACAGACATTTCCACAGTTGTGTTTCTGGGTTAAACACAGGCACTTATTCAGGTGTCTTTTGTGCTTGTCCTCTTTTTTGAATTATGATTCTTTATTGCACATGTAATAAACTGGTTTCCATTGCTACATTAAAGGAGTTTTGGGTAGAGAACTGGGCTGGAATTTCCTACACACAATATTAAGGACGCTTTTTTGTTGTCGAAAACTAGTGTGTATTTCATCAATAAATGCCTTTAAAAGTGTCTGTAACGCCGTGAGTGTCTTTGCTCTGTCTGAGCTCTAAGAGATTGCTCACAGGGATGTTCATCCATCCAAATAAATACCAATACTATGGTTTTAGAGATCTGTACTAAATGCTGACACCAATCACACTCACACCCAAGACAACTCACACCCAAGACACACTCACACCCAAGACAAGTCACACCCAAGACAAGTCACACCCAAGACTTGGGAATCCAGAGTCTGCAGACAAGTCTTTCCAGTGTGGACTTGGTTAATGATCCAATAACATTGTTATGCCCCGTCTCATTTCACATCTGCCCATTTTATCTAGACATACTGTAACTGCTGGGATCTAATGAACCGCTGAAGAAAAAACAAAGCACTTCGTTGCAAGTGGAAGTGTTAGTGTTCTAAGGATGGGCATATGGCTTATGTGTCTCCCCATTGGTAACATTTGGGGAGTGTTTCCTTACTTGACTGCTAATGACTACTGACTAAAATAATTAAACGGAACAGAACAAATGTGTACGAGTCTCTTGCACAATATCCATTTCACCGTTATTATGTGAAGGAGATGCTGTCTTGCCTCATGCGCAATCACGTTAGAATGCTAACGTGAATACAGCGTCTGTGTGCAGTTAGTATTCTCACGTCTCTGTTGGCCCAGTCATATGGTCATGCAATTGTTCACCACCAACAGTAACTGGTTGCCATAAGCAACTTCCTCAATCAGCCTATCCTCATCCCCTTCTTCACAACCTATGGAATGTATTGTGTATGACTCAATGTATAATAGATACATTGAGTATATATTATGTAATGTGTCCAAACCCAATATAAAAAATAGCACATTGGTGAAGGAAGCTTTAAGTTCTATGTGGTGGTGACAGAAGAGATGTGCAAAACGATGTGCTGGATGTAAATCTGTGTTCAGTGTCAGTCCTGGTGAACTCTGGGTAAAAACACCAAGGGGAGTTGTGGATCATCTTCAGTGCCCCGGGCGTACGTCTCCCTGCGGGAATGGCTGTCAACACTCACACCAACCGGCAGCAACACTTCATACACCTCTGGACTGGCAGGAAGAAACACAGTTTATCAGAGTCTCATACACCTCATAAATCTCAGTCAACATATCTACTATTCCCTCCGAGACCATCCCGTGCTGCAGGTTATCA
The DNA here is from genome assembly GCF_021184085.1 of Oncorhynchus gorbuscha. Lineage (NCBI taxonomy): Eukaryota > Metazoa > Chordata > Actinopteri > Salmoniformes > Salmonidae > Oncorhynchus > Oncorhynchus gorbuscha. The sequence goes on along the minus strand of NC_060185.1, from coordinate 70,492,219 downwards.
CTGTATTTCTGTGTTTCTTCCCTGAGGCTACGGTGATGGGTGCTGGTCTCCACTCTCACAGATTTCCAATACAATTGAATTCCAAGCTGTCAGTAGGTGTTTGTTTTGACTTGGGTTACATGTTCAACTTGCTGTTCTCTGCAATTACTGTATCCAAATCAAATTTTATTTGTCACATGCGCTGAATACAACGACGTGTTTAGACAAAGTAAACTAAACTTTAAAAAAGTAATTAAAAAACAAACAATAATGAGGCTATTTACAGAGGGTACCGGTACTGACTCAATGTGCAGGGGTACAGGTTAGTCAGGTTAGTTGTACATGTAGGTAGGGGTGAAGTGACTATGCAAAGATAATAAACAGTGAGTAGCAGCAGTGGAAGAACAAAGGGGGGGGGGGTAGTCAATGAAATAGTTAGGGTGGTCAATTTATTAATTGTTCAGCAGACTTATTGCTTGGGGGTAGAAGCTGTTAAGGAGCTTTTTGGACATAGCCATGCGGTAGCAGAGATAACAGTCTGACTTGGGTAACTGAAGTCTTTTTGGACCTTCCTCTGTCACCGTCTAGTACATAGATCCTGGATGGCAGGAAGACGGTGCACTGTCCTTCTCTCAGCACATATCAAAGCTGCAGGCTAGTTCAATCTAGACTTTGTTTCCTCTATCGTAATCGCTCCTCTTTCAACCCCAGTTGCCAAACTAACACTGATTCAGATGACCATCCTACCCATGCTAGATTACGGAGACATATTTTATAGACCGGAAAGTAAGGGTGGTCTCGAGCGGCTAGATGTTTATTACCCTTCAGCCATCCAATTTGCCACCAATGCTCCTTATAGGACACATCACTGCACTCTATAATCCTTTGTAAACTGGTAATCTCTGTATACCCATCACAAGACCCACTGGTTGATGCTTATTTATAAAACCCTCTTAGTCTTCACTCCACCCTATCTGAGATATCTACTGCAGCCCTCATCCTCCACATACAACATCCGTTCTGCCAGTCACATTCTGTTAAAGGTCCCCAAAGCACACACATCCCTCAGTTGCTCCTCTTTTCAGTTCGCTGCAGCTAGCGATTGGAACGAGCTGCAACAAACACTCAAACTGGACAGTTTTATCTCAATATTTTCATTCAACGACTCAATCATGGACACTCTTACTGACAGTTGTGGCTGCTTTGTGTGATGTATTACTGTCTCTACCTTCTTACCCTTTGTGCTGTTGCCTGTTCCCAATAATGTTTGTACCATGTTTTGTGCTGCTACCATGTTGTGTTGATACCATGCCGTGTCATGTGTTGCTGCCTTAATATGTTGTTGTCTTCGGTCTCTCTTTATGTAGATTTGTATTGTCTCTCTTGTTGTGATGTATATTTTGTCCTATATTTATATTGTATTTTGCCTTTTGGTAGGCCGTCATTGTATATAGCAATTTGTCCTTAACTGACTTGCCTAGTTAAATAAAGGTTAAATAAAATGAGAATATAAAAACTGGCCACAGTAATGTACTCCGCAATAATGTACTGGGCCGTATGCACTACCATCTAGTTACTTACGGTCGGATGCTGAGCAGCTGGTATACCAAGCACTGATGCAACCGGTCAGGATGCTCTCGATGGTGCAGCTCTAGAACTTTTTGAGGATCTGGGGACCGATGCCAAAACTTTTCCGTCTCCTGAGGGGGAAAAGGCATTGCCGTGCCCTCTTCACAACTGTCTTGGTGTGTTTGGATGATGATAGTTTGTTGGTGATATGAACACCAAGGAACTTGAAACTTTCAATCCGCTCTACTACAGCCCCGTCCATGAGAATGGGGGTGTTCGGCCCTCCTTTTCCTGTAGTCCGCGATCACCTTCTTTGCACCACACTGCCAGGTCTCTGACTTCCCTATATGCCGACTCATCATTGACAGTGATCAGATCTACCACCGTTGTGTTGTCAGTCAACTTAATGATGGTGTTGGAGTTGAGCTTGGCCACGCAGTCATGGGTGAACAGGGAGTGCAGGAGGGGACTAAGCACGCACCCCTGAGGGGATCCCATGTTGAGGATCAGAGTGGCAGAAGTGTTGTTGCCTACCCTTACCACCTGGGGGTGGCCCGTCAGGAAGTCCAGAATCCAGTTGCAGAGGGAGGTGTTTAGTCCCAGGGTCCTTAGCATAGTGATGAACTTTGTGGCCACTATGGTGTTGAACGCTGAGCTGTAGTCAATTCTCACATAGGTGTTCCTTTTGTCCAGGTGGGAAAGGGCAGTTTGGAGTGCGATTGAGCTTCCGTCATCTGTGAATATGCTGAGGCGGTATGTGAATTGGAGTGGGTCTAGAGTTTCCAGGATGATGGTGTTGATGTGAGCCATGACCAGCCTTTCAATGCACTTCATGGTTACCGACGTGAGTGCTACAGGACAGTAGTCATTTAAGCAGGTTACCTTCGCTCTCTTGGGCACAGGGACTATGGTGGTCTGATTGAAACATGTAGGTATTACAGACTCGGTCAGGGAGAGGTTGAAAATGTCCATGCATACTCTGAGTACACATCCTGGCAATCCATCTGGCCCTATGACTTTGTGAATGTTGACCTGTTTAAAGGCCAATAGAACGGACGTTAGAAGTGTGTTACCCACTTGCTGACCAATTCTCTCACGGCACCCTCATCTGCGCCCCCTGTATTTCCTTATTTTCTACATGCGAATGATGGGATTTGGGCCTTGTCCGGGAACTAACTTGTATCCTTCTCGTCAGACTCATTAAAGACAAAATCTTTGTCCAGTTCGAGGTGAGTAATCACTGTTCGTTCATTAGAGACGGTAGCATCAACGTTATGTACAAAATAAGTTGCAAACAATGTGAAAAAACACACAAAATAGAACAATTGGTTAGAAGCCCGTAAAACGTCAGTGATCTCCTACAGCACAATTCTCTACTGTAATTACTGTTCAAACAGTGCATTTGGAAAGTATTCAGACGCCTTGAATTTCTCCACATTGTTACATTGTAGCCTTATTATAAAATGTATTGAATACATGTTTTCCTCATCAATCTAAACACAATACCCATAATGACAAAGTGAAAACAGGTTTTTAGAAATTTGTGCGAATTTATATATATATAAAAATTATAAAAATACGTATTTACATAAGTATTTCGACCCTTTGCTATGAGACTCGAAATTGAGCTCGGATGCATTCTGTTTCCATTGATCATCCTTGAGATGTTTCTACAACTTGGATTGGAGTCCACCTCTGGTAAATTCAATTTATGATTGGACATGATTTGGAAAGGCACGGAACTATCTATATAAGGTCCCAAAGCTGACACTTGCATGTCAGAGCAAAAACCAAGCCATGAGGTCGAAGGAATTGTCAGTAGAGCTCCGGGACGGGGTTGTGTTGAGGCACAGATTTGGAGAAGTTTCCCAAAACATTTCTACAGCATTGAAGGTCCCCAAGAACACAGTGGCCTCCATCATTCTTAAATGGAAGAAGTTTGGAACCACCAAGACTCTTCCTAGAGCTGGCTGCCCGGCCAAACTGAGCAATCGGGAGAGAATGGCATTGGTCAGGGAGGTGACCAAGAACCCGATGGTCACTCTGACCGAGCTCCAGAGTTCTTCTGTGGAGATGGGAGAAACTTCCAGAAGAACAACCATCTCTGCAGCACTCCACCAATCAGGCCTTTATGGTAGAGCTCGCTTGAAGTTTGCCAAAAGGAACCTAAAGACTCTCAGAACATAAGCAAAGATTCTCTGGTCTGATGAATCCAAGATTTAACTCTTTGGCCTGAATGCCTAGCGTCAAGTCTCGAGGAAACCTGGCACCATCCCTATGGTGAAGCATGGTGGTGGCAGCATCATGCTGTAGGGATATTTTTCAGAGGCAGGAACTGGGAAACTAGTCAGGGTCGAGGGAAATATGAACGGAGCAAAGTACAGCAAGATTCATGATGAAAACCTGCTCCAGAGTGCTCAGGACCTCAGACTGGGGCTTCGGTTCACCTTCCAATAGGACAACAACCCTAAGCACACAGCCAAGACAACGCAGGAGTGGCTTCATGACAAGTCTCTGAATGCCTTTGAGTGGCCCAGCCAGAGCCTGGAATTGAACCTGATCGAACATCTCTGGAGAGACCTGAAAATAGCTGTGCAGCAATGCTACCCAACCAACCTGACAGCTTCAGAGGATCTGCAGAGAAGAATACGAAAAACTCCCCAAATACAGGTGTGCCAAGCTTGTAGCGTCATACCCAAGAGGACTCGTGACTGTGATCTCTGCCAAAGGTTCTTCAACAAAGTACCGAGTGAGAATACTTATGTAAATGAAATATTTTGGTTATTTTTACTTTATAAATGTCCTAACACTTCTAAAAAAACAGTTATTTGCTTTGTCTATATGGGGTATTGTGTGTAGATTGATGAGGATTTTTTTTTATAATAACAAAATGTGGAAAAAGTTCAGAGGTCTGAATATTTTCCGAATGTACTGTAACTATAGCTTATATACTGAACAAAAAAATGTGGACACGAACTCATCGATCATCTCATTCAAAAACCATGGGCATTAATATTGACCCCACTTTGCTGCTATAACAGCCCCCACTCTTCTAGGAAGGCTTTCCACTAGATGTTGGAATATTGCTGCGGGGACTTGCTTCCATTCAGCCACAAGAGCATTAGTGAAGTCAGGCAATGATGTTGGGAAATTAGGCCTGGCTCGCATCGGCATTCTAATTCACCTCAAAGGTGTTTGATGGAGTTAAGGTCAGGGCTCTGTGCAGGCCAGTCAAGTTCTTCCGCACCGATCTCAAAAACCATTTATGTATGAACCTCGCTTTGTGCAAGGGGCCTTGTCATGCTGAAACAGGAAAGGTCCTTCCCCAAACTGTTGCCACAAAGTTGGAAACACAGAATTGTCTAGAATATAATTGTATGCTGTAGCATTAAGATTTCCATTTACTAGAACTAAGGGGCCTAGCCCGAACCAGATTTGTCCGTCAGATTGCCAGATGGTGAAGTGTGATTCATCACTCCAGAGAATGCGTTTCCACTGCTGCAGAGTCCAATGGCAGCGAGCTTTACACCACTCACAGAAAGTGACCGATGAGTGCTGAAGAGCGTAAAAATGGTCTGTCCTCGTTGCGCATGGTGATCTTAGGTTCGTGTGTGGCTGCTAAGCCGTGGAAACCCATTGCATGATGCTCCAGACGAATAGTTATTGTTCTGACGTTGCTTCCAGAGGCAGTTTGGAACTTTGTAGTCTGTGTTGCAAACGAGGACAGACCATTTTTACGCTCTTCAGCACTCATCGGTCACTTTCTGTGAGATTGTGTGGCCTACCACTTCGCAGCTGAGCCGTTGTAGCTCCTAGAAATTTCCACTTCACAATAACAGGACTTACAGTTGACCAGAGCAGCTCTAGCAGATGAGTATAGGATGCATGTTTGTATGCCATTATAGATAGTCATGTAACTATTCAGATAACTTCCACACAGGCACTAAATAGCATCATACTTTAATGTGGATGAACACCTGCATTATAATTATTTAGTTCTAGTGTTTTGAAGTTACGATGGGCTGTATATGATAAATGAGCAACCACTAGGCATGCCTGCCATGAGCTTCATTTCCCCAAGGGAGGAGAACCATTCCATCTCACACCAACGACGTCGGCCATTTCCTTTGAACTCCATAATTTCCTCAGAGCTAGCACTTTTTGGCTGTCAAGACATCAATGCAATGAATCAGCTTTTTGTTTCTTCTATTGATTCTGTGACCTTAACAACTCTTTACTTTGGTTTTTAAAGCAATTTAACACTGTTGCACCATTCTAAAAGACTGTGGCTACTTCTGCTGCCTGCAACAGTAGAGACGATGGCTCCAAAGCAATTTATTTGACAGCCCAGGACCGAATTGCACGAGAAGCCAAAGCTGCCAACCCAGACAATAAAATGCTCAATTTTGTCTACTGCGATAAGGATTTTGTGTACTTTATATAGTGATGTCAAAGAGCATCAACCATGATGGAGGCTATTTATATGACATCAGACAACATCAAATCCTCCGACTGTAGAGTTTTGATCAGAGAGTTGCCAACATCTCTTTGTCTCTAAAGAATGGAATGGAATAGAAAATAGGGGTGTAAATGTTGCAGAACTATGCATTTGGATCTATGTATTTTGGTGTTGATGATGATGTAATGTTTGATGTAATGTTTATGACCTGTCAGAGGTGCCTCCCGGTATGGAGATAGATTATATGGTAATGTTGACAGATATCACATACGACAGTCATTCTTCTGCATCTCCAATCACATCCGTCAATGTAAATTCGATCCAAGCTGACATGTGTCTGATTGTCCCTGTGACTGCATATCAAACCCTACCATCATTTAGGTCTCTAGCCAGTTTTATTGTTGGACTACATCTCTATTTAAGGTGGAGGTAATCTCTACGATCCAGAACTGCAGCACTATCTGCATTTATCTTCAATGTGCTACATGTCAGTCCTCCCTTTAGATCTTCAGCCATCCCTTCATTTCATTTCCAACTTTTTGGCTGTACTCCAATGAGACTTTGGTACTCGCCGATCTCTAATGCAGACAGAGCAAAAAGGCCGGACATAGTCCATAAATTGTCTATCTGTTTTGATAGAGAAAATGATCATGCGGAAAAGATCCTTGAGAATGATCTCAGGTGGTACTTTCAGCTGACCCATTTTTCTTTTCTGTTTAGATCTTTGTGGCTGGTGGCATATTGATTTTAGATTTTGATCAAAAGGTTTTCTTGGAAAGCAATCTAGGCTATTTTCTCCTCCGTTGTATGGGGGCAAGCAGTAGTACCAACCCAAGATGGAGTTGTGTAGAAAACCAAAAAAATGTACCTACCTCTATGGGGGTTATCTTTGTCTTGCTGTGATCTCATACTGAATGCCTTGCTTTCTTAGATAATCAAGAGACTATAACGACAAGCATTTATTTGCTTTAAAAAAAGTCAGCATCAACACCACTTTAAAATCACCAAAGGCCCGATTGTAATAGAATTTATCCAACCAGGTGCACAACAATGAGGCAGCCATCCATGGGAATACCCAAAAGGATGAGGCTCAACGCCTCAGATTACTGCATGTACATGCTGTGTCAATGGAGACATGTCTAGAATACCTTTCACTGGAAATGGACCAGTCATGGTATCACGAATCAACATGGCTAACATTCCTCTAATGACACAAAGATTGCCTTGCTATCTTTGTATCATCAGAGGAACAAGCTCACCGTTTAATATCTCTATTAGAAAATACTTCTGCAGGTTAAAACACAGTCGAGCAAAGGTGACTGGCATTTTTAAGTTTGGCTGAAATGTGAGACCTAATTGCGGAAGCCCTCTGCATGCTTTAGCCCAATAAATGACATACGCTCATAAACCACTGTTGGAAAAAGCCACAAGCGAAAGGAATTTTCAAAAGCAATGATCACCCCCGAGCACTCAGGTACTTTTCCACAGCGAGACCCATCTTTGCCTCCTTGTGCTAGGTCTCTTGGGGATGTATTATTTTGAAGGTATGCAGCTGTTCTTTCATAAGCAGTCTCCAGATAAACTCAGCAAAGGGGAAAAGGGCAGCATTCACAACTCTAGACAAATGGTAATTAGCAGACGTTTCATACAGCAGCCATGGCAGATGCAATTGGCTGCCATTCAGTGTTTATTTTGATGGTTGATAGCTCACAGCGAGCTATGGGAACCGATACCTTCTGATTTGGGTGTTTAGCGGGGCCGTAAGCAGACCCTGCAAACAGCAAACACAAGCAAAAATGACCCCCACCCATTATAACCTTTCCTGCTGAAGGCTCATTCACCTCAGTCCGTTTCGTTCCTTCTCCCAGTGAACCAGAGTCTGGCCCTATTGGAGTGCCCTTTGCTGTTCCATGTTGCTGAGGTGGAGAGTTTAAACGGAATCAATAAACACATCAACTGTTTGATGCACTTGCATACCATATCCTAAATACTCTGTTTGGATTTTTCTAATCTATGTTTGTTTACATTCACATGCTTTCAGAGCATAGACATATGACAAATGAACTGTAAGATCCGTTTGAATAGAGTACTTTTAGCTTGCCAGTGTAGTTGCATAGCAACCATGGGGAATGTGTTGACCTGTATACCCTCTTGGTATCACAAGGCTAACACTAACTAATGCCAACTTTCCCAATTCCATGGCTAAGTATAACAAAACTGCTCTGTGTGCCATGCAATGTACAGAAATGTAGCAGGTTGTACCTAGTTTGGACATATTCTAACCCAAGCATGCAGATTCTATAGATTCTAATGACCAGTTGCATTGGGTGTGGGAGGAATCGTAATTTAGACCATTTCCAACATGACATTGAAGACAAGTCGACATGAAACTATTGAGTTTACCGTCTCAGAAAAAGAGTGGAGCAACCTGACAAGAGTTAGGCTACGTGTGATCCACACACCTTTGGAAGTGCTGTTTGTCTGGTGTGCAAATCCAGCTCAGCACACATGCACAGCTCACAGGGTCTCCAGAACACCATCAAAGTTGCAGCGTTCTTCAACATCAAAAATAATGTTGATATCTGTGTTTGTATGCTATGTGTACGGTGGCAGCCAGACAGGCTCCCCATGTTTCAAAGTTGACAGAATAGACTTGGTGAACAGATAGGAACACGTTCCACCTTGCTGTCCGCTTTACTGACTAGGTGTAACTGTAACATATTACTGTAATTATGTTATCTTCTCATCTGGGAACACATCACTGCTATGTATCCTTGCCCTGTATTCAAGGGATGCATCACACGGTAATATACAAAACATAGTCATACAATGAAAATATTCCACAGTGAGGAAGGGAGTTTATGATTTTAATGTATTTTTGAGAAATGGTATGAATTAACAGTCCAATTAAATATTGACTCGATTCGTTTGAATGAAAGTGTTTATTTAAATATACATTAAATTATGCATAATGTATTGTCTTAATAAGTTTGATAAACAGCCATTAAGCTGGCCCCAGTAAATCCGTTGACAATCAGTGCTCCAATAACTGAGATTAAGAGGAAATGTGCATTTATCAATACATTTATAAGGCAGACTTGGGGGGGGGGGTGAGCATGTTGCCACTGTCACTTCATCTTTTTGCCCATCGGTTAATTTAAATGAAGAATTCAATAATAATAATTATTCAAAATATGCACACCTCCCTTCAAAGAAGTAAAATGAAAGTCTTTGATTTCTCAACAGCCTAAAGAAAGGGGAGTGCTCGCAAACCTCATAAGTATTTCAATATGTAGCTCATTTACATTTAAATAAAACCACCAGCGACACCCTCTGAAAATTATGTAAGTTTGTTTATAGAATGCATTTCGGCTAAATTGGTAAAAGGACCTTACTGACCTCTGACTTGTACATGCTCGTTCAATTTCAGTCACGGGGAGGGTTCAGTCGTTTTTTTATTTGGTCCTGGGGAGGGTCATGTAATTTGTAATTGATTAAATGTTTTTGAATCAGTTGCTTATTGTAGTGTCTCGATGTGTGCCCAAGGCTGCCGTTACTTCCTGATTCTCTGCTGGGCGCACAATATCAAGTGTCCCAATCAAATGATCCATAGCCTATACTATAGGCCTAGGCTATACAAAGTGCATGCTTGGAGAAGCACAGGGAAAAGTTATATTTCTAAGAAAATGTACTTCCTTCCAACCTTCCGTGTTGCTCCCTAACCAATGGTTGTGTGCTGTGTACAGTGGCACTTCAGGAGGCGAGTCAAAGGCTTATAACAAAAATGTATTTTATTGGTAAAAAAAAGAGCATTATCTGTGCGCGCGGACTAGGCCTGCGTATGTACCGTTCAGTTTGAGAGGAAGAGCGTGAAGATGAGGAGGACCGGAAGTAAGCTTGCTACTGCTATTATTGATTAACATAAAAACAATATGTTTCGTTGCCCAAAATGGCGCTAGTGTTAGTGACCTCACAATAAGCCATATTGGAGTAATTTACAGAACTTACATTACTATGAAGCGGCAGCCAAAAATGATGGACAGCGCATGGGTGCTGAAAGTAGACTAATTCGAGAAGGACTGATTCATTTGAACAGTCTTCATTCATTTGAACTTTAGGCTATTAACAACAAGAGGGCTTTGTGTTGGAGCCTATTTCTTCCTATTTAAGAAATATGAGATAGGCAGGCCTACATGTTTGACAGACAAAATGATAGTCTACTATCCATAGATTTTGTCTGCCATTTCCTTCAGTCACCATGCACTCCTTAAATAGCGCAGTGTCAGTGAAGGGCTTGGTGTGTTAAGTTAAAACCAGGGCTTGAATTGAGATGTATGTGCGGGCATTGTGGCTTTTGTTAAAGAACATGGCTAAAAGTATAGGACTACCATTTGTTAGCTCGATATTTTGATTCTTTATGTTAGAAACAAGCTGTAAAATGCCGGGGAAAGACGTGACTTCGATGCATATGGGATATCTTTTGTTTGCATCTATGACATTGAGGCTGAGCTACAACCTTCTATAGCTGAGGAGAGAAAGATGTACTTTGCTTGAGAAGTAGGCTAATATGTTATACTGTCACTATCAATTGACGTTCAACATTTCAACAGGCTTTTAAACATCATACTATCTCTAAATCAGTCAGGAGCAAGCCAACTAAGAAGGAAGGGAAATGAATTATTTAGGCTACATTATTATTATTTCAAGGCTATATATAGCCTGTCATTTAAGGAATCCGTTGTAAAGTGTTTGTGACACGCTACAGGCTGGTACTCAGCATTTCAACAACACATCACGTCATCACTTCAACAGCATGCCTATACATTTCGCATTTAGGCTGTAAAAATATAGGCTGTAAAAGGCTGTAAAATATATATTTTCCATTTTCATTTAAGAGAGGTAGGATTTTCTCCAGGCATCCCTCATTATAAATAACGTACAGTCCCTAAATAGAAAAATATGCTAACATAACGCGGAATGAAGGTATTTCCAATGCTTTTCTTCACGACTACCCTTTTACATTAAGAACTAACACAGAGCGAGGCGAACGAAAGGTCATTATTTAATAAATCATCCTCTGAATCATTTCTCAGCAGAAAAAGCCATCAGCACGGAGCACTATTGGAATTTGCAGTTCTCTCTTTCTTCTTCTCCGCCAATTGTTGAATAGCTCATTATAGTTGCTTTACATTAGGTGTTTTACCTTTTGTTGAAAGACAAAATTTGGACAAAAACAAAAACCAGAGTTACAATGGCAAAATGCATGAACATTTTCATAACAACATTCAGTATTAGGGTAGTAAAATCAAAGCAGTGAAATAATGATTTGAGTAGAGCTCTAAGTCTCCAAATGAAAAGACTCCAATTCCACCCTGTTTGAATCACATTCTTGCCATCATGGTACAAAAACAACATCATTCATTATCTCACAATCTCGAGTGAGTAAGGGAGTTAGGCTACTGAAGTCTAGTAAATCTGGTATCTTCAATAAGTTGTTGATGTTGCATCACCTCTTTCCATAGCCAAACAGTGTCAAGAAAAACACTCTGCTTTTGCTACTTCAGGTTTGATCATCACAGTGCCTCCTATTCCAAACTAACCACACCCCTCCTTCAGTGATTCTGGAGGTTCCATTACCTTGAAACACATTACCTTTACTGGAAGGGCTGAGGCTTTCAATGCTGTCCATAGAGATGCTTCATATGCATCCATACTTGGATGTATTCTCAGATTTCCTCTGTATACGTTCTTGCTGTGAGATATAAGGCGGTCTGCATCATGCTGATGCTTTGATCTGCGGGTTCTCCTCCTGCAGCCAAGGCATACTTCCAAGATATAATGTGTGCATACGTGTGGATATCACTGATTTAAAATTGGAGAGAGGAAAAGCTAACGTCTTATGGCAAACTATAGGTTCACTTCTGTTAACCAGTATAACACAGCCTATCTCAGAGTTAGACGGTGGAAATTACAGTACATCAAGATGATTTGTCATGAGCTAACTAAGTGGAGTGTGGGCGGATTATTTCTTTGGTGTTTTTACAGTGCAGGTGTGAGAGTGAAATATGGATTTATGTGAGAATATGTAAAATTCCTCTCCTATAATTATTTTGGGGGGGGCATCTTTATAGTTCCATTTCTTCATTGAAATATCAGCATGTGCCCCGACTGGCTTCTTACGTATTTCACAAGATGTTATGAGTCCTATCTTCAAAATGGACTTTCTCATTCAGCATGTGAACAGCACTAGGATGACCTACTTTACGTACTTAATCCTCTTCGTTCACTGGGCTGAGGATAAATCCAATAATGACAAGTGGAATGACTAACCTGTCTTGCAATGTCATATTGTTTGAGTGGCAGAATGCATGCTTTCATCACCTGGTAGACAGAAGTCCCAATGGAAAAATATATTTAGAGAAAGGTTACTGAGATAAATGAGTGGTGAGAAAATGACTATTGTCCAGTGATTTTCGGTAGAACTCATTGCATTCTGTCCTTTTATTTAGATGGGGAATACAACCTAGTTTGTATTCCACAGCTACAGTATAGCTCATCACCTTTACCCTTTCACACAGACACCGTCCCCCGCCCACGCGTGACAACACACTCTGAGACGCGGTAATGGCGGTAGCCTCCAATTGATCTGGAATAAGGCTTTATAATTGCACTTTCTTTTCATGTGGGGTGTTTGGATTACTCCCCCTCCAGCAGACTCCCACGTGTGGAAGCCTCATTCACTCGGCTGTCAGAAAGCTTTCCACCACATCAACAGGCTCCCTCTCTGCTTAGTCCACATACACCACCAGAGACCGAGACAAAATTATTACTGTCATATTGTTGCATATTATTACTAATATTGGTGCAAAATGCCTCAGTGCCTTTGGCAAGTTGAAATGACTGTGCAAACAATCTCTAACTTTGAAGTTAGTCAGGCTATAGATGTCGTTTTAAAATATGCCTATATCAGGTGCTGTAATCATATACATCAAGTGCTATTTATATATTTATAGGTATATATTTGCATGAAAACATTTAGTTGTATACATTTACTAAATTGTTTATAGTGTTGTTGGTCGGTTTGATCACGTGCACATCTTACAGAGTGTGGCTTTAATTTAAAAACTAACATGTCATGCTAACTATTCTTTCTACAAGGCAGTACCCACAGCTTTTCATGTCCAAGGTCTTGGTTTCATAATCAACAACAGGTAAGCCCACCAGCAGCCCACTGTCACGCCCTGGCCATCGAGAGGCTTTTATTCTCTATTTTGTTTAGGCCAGGGTGTGACTAGGGTGGGCTTTCTATGTTCATTTTCTATGTTTTGTTTTTCTTTGTTGTTTGGCCGGGTGTGGTTCTCAATCAGAGGCAGCTGTCTATCGTTGTCTCTGATTGAGAACCATACTTAAGTAGCCTTTTCCCACCTGAGTTTTGTGGGTAGTTGCTTTCTGTTTTTGTGTCTGCACCAGACAGAACTGTTTCAGTTGTTCTCTTTGTTGTTTTGCATTTTAGTGTTCAGTTTCGAATAAACAATATGAACACATACCATGCTGCACCTTGGTCCTCACCTTCTTCCACTAACGGCCGTTACAGAACTACCCACCACCAACTGACCAAGCAGCTTGGTAAAAAGGAGATATGGACAATGGAGGACATCCTGAACGGCAAGGGATCCTACACATTGGAGAAGATCCTGGCTGGAAGGGATCGCATTCCATGAGAACAGGTGGAGGCAGCCAGGAGAGCGGAAGCAGCAGGAGAAGGGAACCAGCGTTACAAGGGAACGCGGCTGGCGAGGAAGCCCGAGAGGCAGCCCCAAACATTTTTGGGGGAGGCACACGGGGAGTGTGGCAGAGTCAGGTTGGAGACCTGAGCCCACTCCCCGTGCTTACCGGGGAGAGCATGTGACTGATCAGGCCCCGTGCTATGGGGTGATGCGCACTGTGTCTCGGCCGAGCATTCACAGGCCGATGTGCTCGGTGCCAGTGTCCCGCATTTGCCGGGTGGAAGCTGGTATCCAGCCAGAACGGGTGGGGCCAGCTATGCGGTTCGAGACCGCCAGTGCGCCTCCACGGCCCTGTGTATCCGGTGCCTCGGCCAAGGAAGAGACCGCCTGTATGTCTCCCCAGCCTGGTGAGTCCTGTGCCTGTTCCCAGAACCAGGTCTCCCTCCAGCCCGGCGCTGCCAGAGTCGCCCTCCTGTCTGGCGCTGCCAGAGTCGGCTTACCCACAGAGTTAGGCTTGGCCCACTCAGGTGGCGCCTCTGGAACGGGGTCCGGACTTTTCCCACCTGAGTTTTGTGGGTAGTTGCATTCTGTTTTTGTGTCTGCACCAGACAGAACTGTTTCGGTTGTTCTCTTTGTTGTTTTGTCATTCAGTGTTCTGTTCTATTAAATAATGATGAACATGTACCACGCTGCACCTTGGTCCTCACCTTCTTCCACCAACGGCCGTTACACCCACCAACCCAATCAAGCCCAGGAATCAAAAACATTTGGCACAGAATTGGATCATAGTGGATCATGGCGGCTTTCGAAGACCCCCAGCCTAGACTGCTTCAGCGGCCAGATGGTACCATCAGCTGTGGCCTCCTCAGAACTAAATATTAATGCCCATGTCTCCACATAGCTCCCTTTGTCGTCTAATACCTCCTTGGATTCCCATCAACCTGTGCCAGCTGGATCAAAGGGAGCATCGACGTGACGATGCATGGTGCAATGTCCACCCACGGCTTCAAAAGACCTGAGCTTCTCTGTTATTGGACTCTCTTCTTAAAACTGAATGCAACACCTTGGACTGGAACTATGGTTCAAGATGGCATCGGATGAGAAGGGATCTCAGCATGCCCCAATGTACTTTTCCTTGATCTCTGCTTGTTCTGTAGTTTGTCGTTGTGGCCAATTAAAAACCCACGTACAGTATGCCTGATATGGAGGCAAAGAACCTTCCCTTGAGTTTTTCATTTGACCTTTTTGCATGACTAATATCCATCCCGACTGAAGTGCTTTGATACTGATCCCTTGTAATATACCGTTTCTGTGGTTGTTAACATTGAGTATGTATATTTATAATAACTGCTCCTTATATGGATATGACAAAGTGCTTATATTTAGTTTATAAAGTATATACCCAAGTGTTACTGAGCATGAGAAAGCAGAATAATTCAATTAAATTAGAATTTGAATTAAGCACAGTATTGAAAAGGCAGGCTCTCTGGCTTTCTACTGAGAAGAGGTATTTGGGAAGAGGGGATGAAAGCTCATTTGAGTTAGAAAGCAGAACTCTTCCCTGATGTCAGCCCCATGGGTGGCACGGATGAATAGCATCACTTATGACAGCCACTATTCTGTCAATGGCTCCTCATTCATCCTGACTGCGCATGAAAATGTCAAGTGCTGTATTAAACCACACTGATTGTAATTGGTATATGTTCCAGTCCAGATGAAGACACTTCAGTTACTACGAAGGCACTGCACTTTGCAAGCTACACCAACTGTACACAGTCTATCAATTCTTTACAAAAATTACAAAGTTGTCGTTAATATATGTAAATTATAATTTGTAAGGAATGTGATTAGTCATTAAAGAAATACTTCAGTACTTTGGCAATTAAGCCCTTTATCTACTTCCCATGACTGGGATGAACTCGTGCATCCAATTTGTATGCCTGTGCACGCAGTTTGAAGGAAGTTGCTGACTAGCATCCTGTTTCCATTGATCATCCTTGAGATGTTTCGACAACTTGGATTGGAATCCACCTGTGTTAAATTCAATTGATTGGACATGATTTGGAAAGGCACACACCTGTCTATATAAGGTCCCACAGTTGACAGTGCATGTCAGAGCAAAAACCAAGCCATGAGGTCAAAGGAATTGTCAGTAGAGCTCTGAGACAGGATTGTGTTGAGGCACAGATCTGGGGAAGGGTGCCAAAAAATGTGCGCAGCATTGAAGGTCCCCAAGAACACAGTGGCCTCCATCATTCTTAAATGGAACCACCAAGACTCTTCCTAGAGCTGGCCGCCTGGTCAAACTGAGTAATCAGGGAAGAAGGGCCTTGGTCAGGGAGGTGACCAAGAACCCGATGGTCATTCTGACAGAGCTCCAGAGTTCCTCTGTGGAGATGGGAGAAACTTCCACAAGGGCAACCATCTTTGCAGCACTCCACCAATGAAGCCTTTATGGTAGTGTGGCCAGACGGAAGCCACTTCTCAGTAAAAGGCACATGACAGCTTGCTTGAAGTTTGCCAATAGGAACCTAAAGGACTCTCAGACCATGAGAAACAAGATTCTCTGGTCTGATGAAACCAAGATTGAACACTTTGGCCTGAATGCCAAGCGTCACATGTGGAGGAAAGCAGGCACTGCTCATCACCTGGCCAATACCAGCCCTACGGTGAACCATGGTGGTGGCAGCATCATGCTATGGGGATGTTTTTCAGCGGCAGGGACTGGGAAACTAGTCAGGATTGAGGCAAAGATGAACGGAGCGAAGTACAGAGAGATCCTTGATGAAAACCGTCTCCAGAGCACTAAGGACCTCAGACTGGGGCGAAGTTTCGCCTTCCAACATGACAACGACCCTAAGCACACAGACAAGACCACATAGGATTGGTTTCGGGATAAGTCTCTGAATGTCCTCGAGTGACCCTGCAAGAGCCTGGACTTGAACCTGATCGAACATGTCTGGAGAGATCTGAAAATAGCTGTGCAGCGACACTCCCCATCCAACCTGACAGAGCTTGAGAGGATCTGCAGAGAAGAATGCACCAATTTGTAAGTCACTCTGGATAATAGCGTCTGCTAAATGACTTAAATGTAAATGTAAATGTAAGAATGGGAGAAACTCTCCAAATACAGGACAATAGGCAAGCAGCTTGGTGAGAAGGCAACAACTGTTGGCACAATTATTCGAAAATGGAAGAAGTTCAAGATGACGGTCAATCACCCTCGGTCTGGGGCTTCATGCAAGATCTCACCTCGTGGGGCATCAATGATCATGAGGAAGGTGAGGGATCAGCCTAGAACTACACAGCAGGACCTGGTCAATGACCTGAAGAGAGCTGGGACCACAGTCTCAAATAAAACCATTAGTAACACACTACGCCATCATGGATCATCATGGATTAAAATCCTACAGCGCACCCAAGGTCCCCCTGCTCAAGCCAAGCATGTCCAGGCCCGTCTGAGGTTTGCCAATGACCATCTGGATGATCCAGAGGAGGAATGGGAGAAGGTCAAGTGATGATGATGAGACAAAAATTGAGCTTTTTGGTCTAAATCTCACTCGCCGTGTTTGGAGGAAGAAGAAGAATGAGTACAACCCCAAGAACACCATCCCAACCGTGAAGCATGGAGGTGGAAACATCATTCTTTGGGGATGCTTTTCTGCAAAGGGGCCAGGACGACTGCACTGTATTGAGGGGAGGATGGATGGGGCCATGTATCGCGAGATCTTGGCCAACAACCTCCTTCCCTCAGTAAGAGCATTGAAGATGGGTCTTGGCTGAGTCTTCCAGCATGTCAACGACCCGACACACACAGCCAGGGCAACTAAGGAGTGGCTCCGTAAGAAGCATCTCAAGGTCCTGGAGTGGCCTAGCCAGTCTCCAGACCTGAACATACTATAAAATATGTGGAGGGAGCTGAAAGTCCGTATTGTCCAGCGACAGCCCCGAAACCTGAAGGATCTGGAGAAGGTCTGTACGGAGGAGTGGGCCAAAATCCCTGCTGCAGTGTGTGCAAACCTGGTCAAGAACTACAGGAAACGTATGATCTCTGTAATTGCAAACAATGGTTTCTGTACCAAATATTACTGATGTATCAAATACTTATGTCATGCAATAAAATGCTAATTAGTTACTTAAAAATCATACAATTTGATTTTCTGGATTTTTGTTTTAGATTCCGTCTCTCACAGTTGAAGTGTAACTATGATAAAAATTACAGACCTCTACATGCTCTGTAAGTAGGACAACCTGCAAAATCAGCAGTGTATTAAATACTTGTTCTCCCCACTGTATGTATGTATATATATATATGCTCATTTAGAATGTCATGCTAAATACATCAAAATACTTGATACATTTATGTGCTCTATAACACGGGAGTTATTTTTCAGAATTTGCAGATTGGTAATTACTGAGTCTTTCAGAACATTGTGTGCATGCTTTGCATCTGTTGTTATTTAGATGGAATCAAGAACATCTAAAAAGAAAGGTAAAGATGAATGAGTCTACTTCTAGAGAATACCAAATCACTGCTACGTATGTTTGAAAGGCTTCACAACAGCCCATATGGATAATCATTTACAGTTCCTTTCTTTGTGGGCAAAGAAAAATAACACTATGCATAAAACAT
Organism: Oncorhynchus gorbuscha; assembly: GCF_021184085.1. Lineage (NCBI taxonomy): Eukaryota > Metazoa > Chordata > Actinopteri > Salmoniformes > Salmonidae > Oncorhynchus > Oncorhynchus gorbuscha. The sequence goes on along the minus strand of NC_060185.1, from coordinate 70,473,852 downwards.
AACATATCACCAGATACTATACATGTATAATTTAAATTAGACACATCAACTTAAGTATTTTTCATAGTCTACATAACATTACTTCAGCACAGAAGTGAATGTAGAAGACAAAAGTGTCTGAGTTAAAGAAGACGTGTCTGCTCATATTACACAGTAGCTGGTAGCTGGGGGGCCCCTGCTCTGTATCCAGACCTGAGGAGCAAGTATCAGGAGAGTTAACGACACCATGATATGAATAAATACAAGTGAACTCTGTTTGTCCCAGGGGTACAGTATCTGTTGCAGCCCCATTTCCTGGAGTCCCCGCGCTGTAATTAGCACAGACTCTGGGTGATGATCTTATCGGTCTGGCTCTCGGGTGGTGTGTAATAAAGACATCCAGGGTCGGTCTTTGTCGGTCTTTCCCTTATCGTCGCCCGCCACTAATTAGGCCCCACAGGTAAAGGGGATTATGGGTATTAGAGTCACACGGTAGTCTGAAAAAACCCAGGATTTCAATCGAGCTCTGGCCTCGATGTGACCTTTAGAGACTGGTTGCTTTGGTTAGAGAGCAGCTGGATAAGATATACACCATTCCTGGGTACCGGTATATACACAGGGAGAATGTTATACATGGTGGTAAACCACCGGGTCCATACCTCTCATTATCTCTTCTCACACTAGCTAATGAGTCTGACCTCTGTGGCTCGAAACAATGTGCAGACACACTCCATTGGTTTCACATTAGCACGGGCACAAGACAAGGTGTTCCCACGATGGGATGCTGAATGGAAAACAAACGGGTTCTGTAAATGTACGGTCGACAGACACAAGCAGCAGCATGTTGATGCACTTTGACGTGTTTGGATACCCATAGATATCAACCTTGAAAGTAGCTTAAAGGTTGGGCTTTACCGTAGCAGTCGGTAGCTTTCCCTTCAGATCTTGAACAATGGATATTGATCATCTGAAAGACAGAGGTATAATCTCTCCACCTAATCAGATGACCAGCAACGGCAATACAAGAACCCGAAGCATGATATGTTTTAAGTTTATTACAATGAGCACATTTAGTCACGTTTTGTGTTTGCATTGACACGGCTTTGTGTTCTCAAAGCGGGGCAATAAATCAGCTAGATACAACTTCACTGTGTGAGTCATTAATGTCTCGTTGGCATACGTTTCTTTAGGTTTACTATCACCAGATCACATGGGTATAAGATACTTTACTTTCTCCCTTTGGGCCCAGTTCCTAAAGTTACAAATTACCTAAAGGTTTGTGCAGCGAAGAAGAAATTCTGGGCAACAATTTGGCACATTACATCCCAGCCTCACTCCCTGACATTATAATCAGCGGGAGATGATTGGACCCATGGGAGCAGTTTCCATATCATTTACTACACAGCAGTCTTAACAAAAAAATATATTCAGTTGTTTTTGGTTCATTTTGGTATTGGGCAAATGTCCTGTCCATGTCTAACCTGTTGGTTGTCAAGGATACGATCTACAGACTGGTGTCAAACAGTCACACAGTTTATCCTGTTTATGTCTTGGGTGATACAGGATGGAGGAAACCCACTCGTTCTTATACCTTTTCCTATTTCCTCCTACCACTCTCCTCTTGGCTGGTGTGAAAGAGTTTGTTTAATTAAAGTGCTAACTCTTTGTTCAGTTTGACTGTAGTTTCGAACTGGGATAGAGTATATCATGTATCTGTTAATGTGAGGACCTTTGCTCTTTAAGATGACATTAAGTTCTAGTACAGTATGTAATTTACTGTGTGTCTGAATCCTTACATTCTTTCCTGTTATTATACTATACCTAATCAAGAAGGGAACATTTTGCTCTGTGCAAACCTTAGAAAAAATGACTGGCACAATCAGTACACTATTCAGAGCCATATTGTTGGTTAATTATTGGCTTTAAAGAGACTATAAAAGGCTCTGTTTACAGCAGTGGTTGCTAGGACACCCACCTGCTGCCTACCTTTTTATGCTGTTTCTGAATCTTCTGGACGTGTTTGCTCATTTTACGGGATGGTGGAGTGCAGAATCTCCCACACGTAAAACCTGAGAGAACTCCTGCTATCTCCAAGTATCATTTGAGTTTTAATCTGTTGTTCTCTATTACTGTCTTTTTGCTAGCTCGAGCCATCTACTTTAAGTGCTACCTGTCTTCCCCGTGGCCTACTTAGCGTCTGAACTGCTGACTGCTCATAACTTGCAGATAATTGTTGACACATCAACCCGGATTAAGGGGCAGGGCAATTTGTGACTAATGTTGTTCTCGTAATCGGTGGCTATATTGGAGGGGGAGTGGTATCTCCTCTTCTAGGCAATTAGAAATTAGTGTTAGTACTTCAGTCTCCCCTGTTTTGTCAGCAGCACTCTCGTTGCCGAAAAAAAGAAGGTTCTGCTGAGTTGTTCTGAGGAGTTATTCGAGGAAGGAAAGCGAGAAAGGCTCCTCTCTCTCTCTCTCTCTCTCTCTCTCTCTCTCTCTCTCTCTCTCTCTCTCTCTCTCTCTCTCTCTCTCTCTCTCTCTCTCGTAATCTTACCTAGTTCTTTTCAGATCTCATTTATCTCTATTGTAACTTTGGCAACTGCAGCGAGCTCAGGGACAGTTGTTGTTGTTGTTTTGGAAATGTACTCCAGCACTTTGTATTTCAAATGATACAATGACTGAGGTTAAAGTGCAGACTGTCAGCTTTAATTTGAGGGTATTTTCAGGTGAACCGTTGGGTGAGCTGAATACGGATAATCATGAATGTATTGTGATGTTGAGAGGCTAGCATGTCTTGGTGGGTATGATACTTTCTCACTCATCACTATTCATTCAGGATTATCTGTAACCATGGTAGCATCTACATTCATGTGGAAGTGTTTAGAAACATATTCTATTCTTATTTACAAAAGTGACTCCAAAATCACACAATACATTATTTCCCATTAACTTCTATTGGGCACAAAATAATCTGAAACAAAACTAAAACAAACAGCAAATGCATCTAACACATTTGTTGATGTAATCATTGTGTTCTATGAATATGGGACCAAATACTAAGCATTTCAAATCCAAAGTGATGGAGTACAGAGTAAAAATAAGAGGTCACTATCCCAATACATTTGGAGCTCACTGTATGTGTGTGTTTTCTATACCTGTTGGCTCCTCTCCCTGTAGGCTTTACAGACGCTCCCCACTCCTTGGCTGTAACTCTTCTATTTTAGTGTACTCTGCCTAGACAACCCATATGGAATTCCTGGTCCAGCGTTTGGAACTTCCAATCTGCGGTCAAGAACTTTGCGTTCATCTCAGCCTATGCTGGCCTTCAGTCTCTGGACTTTTTGGCCCAGAAGGAGACATGGATTCACCCCAGACAACACAGCTACTCCAGCTGCTCCCTCTTCATCTATGTGTTCTCTCATAGTAAGAGAGGATCTGGTCATCGTGGTGGTGGCACTGGTCTACACATTTCTTCTATTTTCTCTCACCTGTCCATCTCCTTATTTGAATTCCATGCTGTCTCTGTCACTTGTACACTCAAACTTAAACATTTTCTAATTTATTGCCCACCAGGTGTCTTTGGAGAGTTCCTCAAAGAGTATGACACCTTGATTAGCTAATTTCCTGACGATGGCTCACCGCTCTTCGTACTTGGCGTCTTCAACCTTCCGACGTCTGCCATCGATTAATTTCTTTCCAACTTCCCCTCCTTGTCTCTTTTCACCTCACCCTTTCCCAGTCCCCTCCAACTCACAATGGAGGCAATATGCTTAACCTCACCCTTTCCCAGTCCCCTCCCACTCACAATGGAGGCAATATGCTTAACCTCAACCTTTCCCAGTCCCCTCCCACTCACTATGGAGGCAATATGCTTAACCTCACCCTTTCCCAGTCCCCTCCCACTCACAAGGCAGGCAATATGCTTAACCTCACCCTTTCCCAGTCCCCTCCCACTCACAAGACAGGCAATATGCTTAAACTCACCCTTTCCCAGTCCCCTTCCACTCACAAGGCAGGCAATATGATTAACCTCACCCTTTCCCAGTCCCCTTCCACTCACAAGGCAGGCAATATGATTAACCTCACCCTTTCCCAGTCCCCTCCCACTCACAAGGCAGGTATTATTATTATTATATATTATTAGGTATTATTCTTAACCTCACCCTTTCCCGGTCCCCTGCCACTCACAAGGCAGGCAATATGCTTAACCTCACCCTTTCCCAGTCCCCTCCCTCCCACTCACAAGGCAGGCAATATGCTTAACCTCACCCTTTCCCAGTCCCCTCCCACTCACAAGGCAGGCAATATGCTTAACCTCACCCTTTCCCAGTCCCCTCCCACTCACAAGGCAGGCAATATGCTTAACCTCACCCTTTCCCAGTCCCCTCCCACTCACAATGGAGGCAACATGCTTAACCTCACCATTTCCCAGTCCCCTCCCACTCACAAGACAGGCAATATGCTTAACCTCACCCTTTCCCAGTCCCCTTCCACTCACAAGGCAGGCAATATGATTAACCTCACCCTTTCCCAGTCCCCTTCCACTCACAAGGCAGGCAATATGATTAACCTCACCCTTTCCCAGTCCCCTCCCACTCACAAGGCAGGCAATATGCTTAACCTCACCCTTTCCCAGTCCCCTCCCACTCACAATGGAGGCAACATGCTTAACCTCACCATTTCCCAGTCCCCTCCCACTCACAAGACAGGCAATATGCTTAACCTCACCCTTTCCCAGTCCCCTTCCACTCACAAGGCAGGCAATATGATTAACCTCACCCTTTCCCAGTCCCCTGCCACTCACAAGGCAGGCAATATTCTTAACCTCATCTTTACTAGAGGCTGTTTTCCTACTTATCTCACCCACTCCACTACCCAGATGATCATGCGCTGTCACAATCTTCCCTCTCTCTTTCTCCCACTACTCTCTCCTCTTCTATCCTATCATCTCTCCCTAAATCCTTCTCCCACCTGTATCCTGATTCTGCCTCTTTGACCCTAGTCTCCTCCCTGTCCACATCCTATGACAAGCACTGTCCCCTTTCCTCCCGGCTGGCTTGTCCCTCCCCCTGCTCCGTGGCTGAAATGACTCATTGTTAGATTACAGAACAGGGCAGAAAATAAAGGAAAGCTCCTCGGGAAGTTATCATCCTTCCACTCCCTCCTCTCTACCTTATCTTCTGTATCCACTGCTAAAGTGACTTTCTTTCACTTTAAATGTCAAGCTTTTGCCTCTAACCCTAGGAAACTATTTTCCACCTTCTCCTCCATCCTTAATCCTCCAGCCCTTCACCCTCCCTCCTCTCTCTCTGCTGGCGACATTGTCAACCACTTTGAAAAAGAAATTGATGACAGGTTCAGCCTATTGAGTCCACTGGTCCCGCTCACACGGAACTATTCTCCGCATTTACCTCTTTATCCCCTCTCTCTCTCTCCATATGAAATCCTGCAACTAGCGAGGTCCAGCCGCCCGATAATCTGCCTGCTCGACCCATTCCCTCCTACCTTCACTAGGGCATCTCTGGAGACCCTCTCCCATTCCTCACTTCCCTCATCAACTCATCCCTGACCACTTCTACAATGTTGATACCTGGTTAGTGTTAAGGATGACATCACCAGTGGCTGTAGTAACACACACAGACTTCTGGTCCGGTAAGTCCTGGATACCAACAACTGTCCCACCGCCATTCTCTGGAAGGTAGTTCTAAGCTGTCAACGACACCTCATTCATCACCTGAACATGATGGGGAGAGGAAAAGTTGAATACAGTGTGTTAGTGATGGGCTGGTGTCATGCAGGTGAAAGAGGACCCAAAAGCGACTTAACAGAAACAGAGTTTATTCAAGTCCAAACAGAAAACGACAAATCCTGAATCCTTAACAGGAAATGTCCAAACAGGGAATAACAGAAATCCTCTAGTCTGTAGAGGGGAATAACAGGAGAAGCGGCCACAGACTGCAGGTCGCTTCGGGTAGGCGCAGGCCGTAGCTGACAGAGACACCTGCTCACACGCAGCATCTGATGAAGGCAAAAACACGACAGGACAGGACGATACACAATCACAGCACGGTGAATTCTAAACAAGGAACCGACAGGACAGGAACGGAACACAAAGGAAGAAATAGGGACTCTAATCAGGGGAAAGGATCGGGAACAGGTGTGGGAAGACTAAATGATGATTAGGGGAATAGGAACAGCTGGGAGCAGGAACGGAACGATAGAGAGAAGAGAGAGCGAGAGAGTGAGAGAGGGAGGGGGAGAGAGAGGGATAGAAAGAGGGAAAGAACCTAATAAGACCAGCAGAGGGAAACGAATAGAATGGGGAGCACAGGGACAAGACATGATAATAAATTACAAACATGACAGTACCCCCCCACTCACCGAGCGCCTCCTGGCGCACTCGAGGAGGAATCCTGGCGGCAACGGAGGAAATCATCGATGAGTGAACGGTCCAGCACGTCCCGAGACGGAACCCAACTCCTCTCCTCAGGACCGTAACCCTCCCAATCCACTAAGTATTGGTGACCCCGTCCCGAGAACGCATGTCCATGATCTTATGTACCTTGTAAATAGGTGCGCTCTCGACAAGGACGGGGAGGGGGGAGGGAAGACGAACGGGGGTGCGAAGAAAGGGCTTAACACAGGAGACATGGAAGACAGGATGGACGCGACGAAGATGTCGCGGAAGAAGCAGTCGCACAGCGACAGGATTGACGACCTGGGAGACACGGAACGGACCAATGAACCGCGGAGTCAACTTACGAGAAGCTGTCGTAAGAGGAAGGTTGCGAGTGGAAAGCCACACTCTCTGGCCGCAACAATACCTTGGACTCTTAATCCTGCGTTTATTGGCGGCTCTCACCGTCTGTGCCCTGTAACGGCAAAGTGCAGACCTCACCCTCCTCCAGGTGCGCTCACAACGTTGGACAAACGCTTGAGCGGAGGGAACGCTGGACTCGGCAAGCTGGGATGAGAACAGAGGAGGCTGGTAACCCAGACTACTCTGAAACGGAGATAACCCGGTAGCAGACGAAGGAAGCGAATTGTGAGCGTATTCTGCCCAGGGGAGCTGTTCTGCCCAAGACGCAGGGTTTCTGAAAGAAAGGCTGCGTAGTATGCGACCAATCGTCTGATTGGCCCTCTCTGCTTGACCGTTAGACTGGGGATGAAACCCGGAAGAGAGACTGACGGACGCACCAATCAAACGACAGAACTCCCTCCAAAACTGTGACGTGAATTGCGGGCCTCTGTCTGAAACGGCGTCTAACGGGAGGCCATGAATTCTGAATACATTCTCAATAATGATTTGTGCCGTCTCCTTAGCGGAAGGAAGTTTAGCGAGGGGAATGAAATGTGCCGCCTTAGAGAACCTATCGACAACCGTAAGAATCACAGTCTTCCCCGCAGACAAAGGCAGACCGGTAATGAAGTCTAAGGCGATGTGAGACCATGGTCGAGAAGGAATGGGGAGCGGTCTGAGACGACCGGCAGGAGGAGAGTTACCCGACTTAGTCTGCGCGCAGTCCGAACAAGCAGCCACGAAACGGCGCGTGTCACGCTCCTGAGTCGGCCACCAAAAGCGCTGGCGAATAGACGCAAGAGTGCCTCGAACACCGGGATGACCAGCTAACTTGGCAGAGTGAGCCCACTGAAGAACAGCCAGACGAGTGGAAACAGGAACGAAAAGGAGGTTACTAGGACAAGCGCGTGGCGACGCAGTGTGCGTGAGTGCTTGCTTAACCTGTCTTTCAATTCCCCAGACTGTTAACCCGACAACACGCCCATAAGGAAGAATCCCCTCGGGATCAGTAGAAGCCACAGAAGAACTAAACAGACGGGATAAGGCATCAGGCTTGGTGTTCTTGCTACCCGGACGGTAAGAAATCACAAACTCGAAACGAGCGAAAAACAACGCCCAACGAGCTTGACGGGCATTAAGTCGTTTGGCAGAACGGATGTACTCAAGGTTCTTATGGTCTGTCCAAACGACAAAAGGAACGGTCGCCCCCTCCAACCACTGTCGCCATTCGCCTAGGGCTAAGCGGATGGCGAGCAGTTCACGGTTACCCACATCATAGTTGCGCTCAGATGGCGACAGGCGATGAGAAAAATAAGCGCAAGGATGAACCTTATCGTCAGACTGGAAGCGCTGGGATAGAATGGCTCCCACGCCTACCTCTGAAGCGTCAACCTCGACAATGAATTGTCTAGTGACGTCAGGAGTAACGAGGATAGGAGCGGACGTAAAACGTTCTTTTAGAAGATCAAAAGCTCCCTGGGCGGAACCGGACCACTTAAAACACGTCTTGACAGAAGTAAGAGCTGTGAGAGGGGCAGCAACTTGACCGAAATTAAGAATGAAACGCCGATAGAAATTAGCGAAACCTAAAAAGCGCTGCAACTCGACACGTGACCTTGGAACGGGCCAATCACTGACAGCTTGGACCTTAGCGGAATCCATCTGAATGCCTTCAGCGGAAATAACGGAACCGAGAAAAGTAACGGAGGAGACATGAAAAGAGCACTTCTCAGCCTTAACGTAGAGACAATTCTCTAAAAGGCGCTGTAGAACACGTCGAACGTGCTGAACATGAATCTCGAGTGACGGAGAAAAAATCAGGATATCGTCAAGATAGACAAAAACAAAGATGTTCAGCATGTCTCTCAGAACATCATTAACTAATGCCTGAAAAACAGCTGGCGCATTGGCGAGACCGAACGGCAGAACCCGGTACTCAAAATGCCCTAACGGAGTGTTAAACGCCGTTTTCCACTCGTCCCCCTCTCTGATGCGCACGAGATGGTAAGCGTTACGAAGGTCCAACTTAGTAAAGCACCTGGCTCCCTGCAGAATCTCGAAGGCTGATGACATAAGGGGAAGCGGATAACGATTCTTAACCGTTATGTCATTCAGCCCTCGATAATCCACGCAGGGGCGCAGAGTACCGTCCTTCTTCTTAACAAAAAGAACCCCGCCCCGGCCGGAGAGGAAGAAGGCACTATGGTACCGGCGTCAAGAGACACAGACAAATAATCCTCGAGAGCCTTACGTTCGGGAGCCGACAGAGAGTATAGTCTACCTCGAGGAGGAGTGGTCCCCGGAAGGAGATCAATACTACAATCATACGACCGGTGAGGAGGAAGGGAGTTGGCTCGGGACCGACTGAAGACCGTGCGCAGATCATGATATTCCTCCGGCACTCCTGTCAAATCGCCAGGTTCCTCCTGAGAAGTAGGGACAGAAGAAACGGGAGGGATGGCAGACATTAAACACTTCACATGACAAGAAACGTTCCAGGATAGGATAGAATTACTAGACCAATTAATAGAAGGATTATGACATACTAGCCAGGGATGACCCAAAACAACAGGTGTAAACGGTGAACGGAAAATCAAAAAAGAAATAGTCTCACTGTGGTTACCAGATACTGTGAGGGTTAAAGGTAGTGTCTCAAATCTGATACTGGGAAGATGACTACCATCTAAGGCGAACATGGGCGTAGGCTTCTCTAACTCTCTGAAAGGAATGTCATGTTTCCGAACCCATGCTTCGTCCATGAAACAACCCTCAGCCCCAGAGTCTATCAAGGCACTACATGTAGCACCCGAACCGGTCCAGCGTAGATGGACCGACAAAGTAGTACAGGATCTTGATGGAGAGACTTGAGTAGTTGCGCTCACCTGTAGCCCTCCGCTTACAGATGAGCTCTGGCTTTTACTGGACATGAATTAACAAAATGTCCAGCAACTCCGCAATAGAGGCACAGGCGGTTGGTGATCCTCCGTTCCCTCTCCTTAGTCGAGATGCGAATCCCTCCCAGCTGCATGGGCTCAGTCTCAAAGCCAGAGGAGGGAGATGGTTGCGATGCGGAGCAGGGAAACACCGTTGATGCGAGCTCTCTTCCACGAGCCCGGTGACGAAGATCTACCCGTCGTTCTATGCGGATGGCGAGAGCAATCAAAGAGTCCACATCTGAAGGAACCTCCCGGGAGAGAATCTCATCCTTAACCACTGCGTGGAGTCCCTCCAGAAAACGAGCGAGCAGCGCCGGCTCGTTCCACTCACTAGAGGCAGCAAGAGTGCGAAACTCAATAGAATAATCCGTTATGGACCGTTCACCTTGGCATAAGGAAGCCAGGGCCCTAGAAGCCTCCCCACCAAAAACTGAACGGTCAAAAACCCGAATCATCTCCTCTTTAAAGTTCTGGAACTTGTTAGAGCAATCAGCCCTTGCCTCCCAGATAGCTGTGCCCCATTCTCGAGCCCGGCCAGTAAGGAGTGAAATGACGTAAGCAACCCGAGCTCTCTCTCTAGAGTATGTGTTGGGTTGGAGAGAGAACACAATCTCACACTGCGTGAGAAAGGAGCGGCACTCAGTGGGCTGCCCGGAGTAGCAAGGTGGGTTATTAACCCTAGGTTCTGGAGGCTCGGCAGGCCAGGAAGTAACAGGTGGCACGAGACGTAGACTCTGGAACTGTCCAGAGAGGTCGGAAACCTGAGCGGCCAGGTTCTCCACGGCATGGCGAGCAGCAGACAATTCCTGCTCGTGTCTGCCGAGCATGGCTCCTTGGATCTCGACGGCAGTGTAACGAGCGTCTGAAGTCGCTGGGTCCATTCCTTGGTCGGTTCCTTCTGTCATGCAGGTGAAAGAGGACCCAAAAGCGACTTAACAGAAACAGAGTTTATTCAAGTCCAAACAGAAAACGACAAATCCTGAATCCTTAACAGGAAATGTCCAAACAGGGAATAACAGAAATCCTCTAGTCTGTAGAGGGGAATAACAGGAGAAGCGGCCACAGACTGCAGGTCGCTTCGGGTAGGCGCAGGCCGTAGCTGACAGAGACACCTGCTCACACGCAGCATCTGATGAAGGCAAAAACACGACAGGACAGGACGATACACAATCACAGCATGGTGAATTCTAAACAAGGAACCGACAGGACAGGAACGGAACACAAAGGAAGAAATAGGGACTCTAATCAGGGGAAAGGATCGGGAACAGGTGTGGGAAGACTAAATGATGATTAGGGGAATAGGAACAGCTGGGAGCAGGAACGGAACGATAGAGAGAAGAGAGAGCGAGAGAGTGAGAGAGGGAGGGGGAGAGAGAGGGATAGAAAGAGGGAAAGAACCTAATAAGACCAGCAGAGGGAAACGAATAGAATGGGGAGCACAGGGACAAGACATGATAATAAATGACAAACATGACAGGCTGGTACAAAAACCTTTACCCAGTGGGTCTCCAGGACCATGATTGAAGAACACAGCTATGTGTAAAGTACCTGGCCAGCCCGTGAGTCCACCTCGGTGACGGAGTATTCTGAAGCGATGAGCACTTTACCCGTGTCCATCAGAACAGAGAAACATTGCGGCGTGCCCGGGCCCTGCAGCTCCGAACAACGAAGGCTCTTCAGCAACCTCAAGTTCCGCATCACACCCTATTTAGCTAGCTACCTAAACAGAGATGCCGACAAGGCACATTGGTTTGTCACAGTTACCATAGCCACATCGTCATAAACCCTGCCTCGTACTACATTTTAACTTCTTACAATGTGATTGTAAATCTAACCTTAACTAGGGTCATAACATTTTGTCAGACGGTTATTGTCATGCAAAAAGACTGACGGTCCCACGGTAATTGACCATCAATGAACATAAACAGGTTTAGCATTTCCAGGCCTTCAGGCATACAAGCCGAAAAAGTCTGATAATTAAATATACACCATCACAATTAATCCACTATTTATTTTGGGCAGGTCTAAAGAAACATTTACCACAAACAATTACCACAACAGTAGGCTACTCTGGTTATTTTGCTGCGGTACAGGTGATATTCCGTCCAAACTCTGTATGCCATGGACTCACCAACCCTGTTGCTGCAGCTACGCAATGCTTAATTTGGAAAACCAAGTGAAATTTGTTTGGGAACATGTATAGTAACATGTTTTCACAAGGAAACATTTCATTAATCTGTTGACAGACCCTGTCTCTGCGCACTGAAGAAAGGAATGAAGAAGAGAAGGGAGGAGATGGAATGCACAGTGGTGAGATATTGTGTAAATAAAGGTAATATGTCAGCCTATTAATTATACTATTATATATTATATATATATATATATATATATATATATATATATATATATATGGATAATCAAATAGAAATTCATTATAATTGTAGGCTAACTCCAAATTTCTCTTAATTTAGGCTAGACCAATTATGTACCAAATATATCTTTTTTTTAAAATGATTCTGCCGTGTGTAGTAAGCTGTAGGCTATGTACTGTATAACAGCACAATTATTATTTTGTTTCAGTTTTCTTGGGGTTGGGGGGCTTTGGCTCATATATAAGTTTATACGTATGTTTCAGCTCTAATACTGTATGCCTATGGGTAGTTTGAATTTAATCAACACCTTAGAAAATGCTGTCCATTTCGTTGTTAGGTTGCGAAACAACATGCACAATGACCATGTTTTACACTCAGTTTCAACCTGTTGCACATTCTTGAAATGGATCAATTACTGTGAGGTGAGTTTTAAAAGTACATACTGTTTTTAAGTGTTTGATGTGATTTTTTTTCTCCCCGGTTGCATTTACATTGATGTCAGAGTGGTTAGGGGACTATGAGTACCAGGCCATTAGCACTGAGTACCAGGTCATTAGCACTGAGTACCAGGCCATTAGCACTGAGTACCAGGCCATTAGCACTGAGTACCAGGCCGTTAGCACTGAGTACCAGGCCATTAGCACTGAGTACCAGGCCATTAGCACTGAGTACCAGGCCATTAGCACTGAGTACCAGGCCATTAGCACTGAGTACCAGGCCATTAGCACTGAGTACCAGGCCATTAGCGACTTGACAATCATTAGCATTGGGTACAACTAACACATATTCAGAGTGCACTCAATGGTCACAGTCCATATTGACTCATGACTGCCTGTGTAATGAGTGCACTGCAACAGCCCTAACCTTTACGCTAACCTTAACCACAATGCTAACCTTATGCCGAACCCACATTTATTGTTTTCAGGAATTTTTACTATATTGGCAATTTTGACTGTGTGGCTGTGCTATCTAGTGGAAAATGGAGTATTGGTTAGCATCTGTACCAGCAAGCTAGCTCATATGGTAAGGTAGCAAGGTATGTGTGTGGAGTAACAAATCCAATTTTATTTGTCACATGTGCCGAAAGCAACAAGTGTAGACCTTACTGTGAAATGCTCACTTACAAGGCCTTAACCAACAATGCAGTCCAAGAAAAAAAAGTAACAATTAATGAGTCTATATACAGGGTGTACAGGTACCGAGTGACTGAGCGGGGGTACAGGTTGGGTAGGGGTAAAGTGACTATGCATAGACAATAAACAGCGAGTAGCAGCAGTGTAAAAACAAAGGGGGAAGTCAATGTAAATTATCCAGGAGGCCATTTTATTAATTGTTCAGCAGCCTTATGGCTTGAGGTTAGAAGCCATTAAGGAGCCTTTTGGTTCCAGACTTGGCACTCCGGTACCGCTTGCCAGAGAGAACAGTCTATGACTCGGGTGACTGGAGTCTTTTTGACAATTTTTTGGGGGGCTTCCATCTGACACAGCCTATAATATAGGTCCTGGATGTCAGGAAGCTTGGTCCCAGTGATGTACTGGGCCGTACGCACTACCCTCTGTAGTGCCTTATGTTCAGAGGCAGAGCAGTTGCCATACCAGGTGGTGATGCAACCGGTCAGGATGCTCTCGATGGTGCAGCTGTAGAACTTTGAGGCTCTGGGGACCCATGCCAAATCTTTTCAGTTTCCTGAGGAGGAAAAGGTGTTGTCGTGCCCTCTTCACGACTGTCTTGGTGTGTTTGGACCATGAGAGTTCGTTGTCTTGCTCATATTGAGATAGAGTTTGCTGTCCTCTGACCTCGTCCCTATAGGCTATCTCATCGTTGTAGGTGATCACGCATACCACTGTTGGGTCGTCAATAAACTTAATAATGGTGTTGGAGTCGTGTTTGGCCACGCAGTTGTAGGTGAACATGGAGTACAGGAGGGGACTAAGCACACACCCCTGAGGGAACCCAGTGTTGAGGATCAGTGTGGAAGATGTGTTGTTGCCCACCCTTACCACCTGTGGGGAGGCCCGTCAGGAAGTCCAGGATCCAGTTGCAGAGGGAGGTGTTCAGCCCCAGGGATCTTAGCTTAGTGATGAGCTTTGTGGGTAATATGGTGTTGAACGCTGAGCTGTAGTCAATGAACAGCATTCTCACATAGGTGTTCTTTTTGTCCAGGTGGGAAAGGGCAGTGTGGAGTGCGAGTGAGATTGCGTCATCTGTGGATCTGTTGGGGCAGTATGCAATTTGGAGTGGACCTAGGGTATCCAGCATGATGGTGTTGATGTGAGCCATGACCAGCACTTGATGGCTCCCGACATGAGTTCTACGGGGCGAGTCATGTTATTCAATATAAAATGTATAATTTTAACCTCAATAAAAGGTACGTGACACAAGTAACCTACCTTTGCGTAACTCCAATAATATTTCCAAAAGCTAGCGACTGCATCAACAACATATACTGAATCTCAAGTAGAGTCCAAACAACCCGGCGTGTGTACCAACACAGAATGTACAGTAGAAGTTGAAGGTAATGCTAACTGGCAAAAGGTAGGTCGCATTTGTCAGCAGACAGCTCCCCTCTGTCCTGAGAAACGCTAAGGGACCTAGCCTGCTAAATTATTGTTTTAATATGCTATGGGGTTAGCATGTTTTAAAAGAGTACTTCATGGGGAAGAAAAGATGAGACATTGGCTTGTGAGGCAATTACAACAAAATGTGAGATAAGATAACAGACTGGTCACTGAATATAATGTAATTCTCTTCATGTTTTCTCATTTTGACAGGGAACATAACAAGTCTACTGGAAGTATACAGTACATAGTTTATAGCTTTCTCATGTAAAAACAAATGCACCCAGCCACCCCATTACATGTTGCTGGAAGAAGTAGGAGTCCCTCAGGTGTTGATTTATATTTATTAATGATGTGGGTTGGTGATAACACCTCTCTCTACCAAATCTCATTGGCTTGCTTTTCAACATTGTTGAATTGAGATGCAGACTGTGTGCTGTGTGCTTACTGTGTGAGAGGTCATAACATTATGATAATCTTACTCAGTTCACAGCCAATCATAATGCTATGTCCTTTGCAGATTGTCAAACTTCCTAATAAAAGCTGCTTGCTGATGGTGGTTGCAATCGAGCTTTTCTATTCTCATTGCATTCCAGTGGTGTTGAAATAGCAAATAAAATCGAATGCTTTCATCAGAGCCAATATCATTGGAAGTGCAGAACAAAGGATAGTTCAACTCATTGTATACATGTTCAGCAAAATCCTCCGTTTAATGAGTGTTCCCTGAGGCTCTACTGCTCCAGAGACGCAAGCAAACAAATGTTGTATTAAGTGCGTTTCTGATACACTGTTGGTATTTCAGACAAATGGAGAATAATTTACTATCTTATTTTTGATCTGCAGAAAACACGTTTGCATCACATTTCTGCTGGTTAGCGTGATAAAGAATGTGCATTGTTATGGGCATTGGCACATCATTTATTCCGAAGTTTAATAGCTGAGTTGATATGGTTTTTACTCTTTCCTACAACAATCACTTAGCAAAAGAGTCGTTATTCAATGTTCATGTCTAGCAATGGGATGAAAACAGAAAGGCCTGTCCACCCTATTTATATTGCAAACATGTCTACGAGGATATACGCCTCTTAAAAATGTGCAATAAATTTGATATCAACAAAGAGAGAGAGGAGACTGAAATAAAATGCTGTTCAGTTGTTTACTGGAGTATTTTCTTGAAGCTGTTGTGGAAGTTGTTCGAGAGAGAAAATGAGGAAGACTTAGTAAGTTGGGCATTTGAAAAAGGCCGCTGAATGATTATAAACCATCATCACCACCACCATCATAATCACCATGATCATCCTCATCGTCATGTTGAAACCATACCAGGGAAGGGACAGCATGAGAAATGTTTTTAAATTTGTTCAAATCATTTCCTTGCGATAACACCATATTTCGCCATATGACACTCTGCAACCCCTCGCATTGGAACTAGTGAAAGCGATCACCAGTTTCATCAACATTTCACTAGAATTACAAGAAGTCACTCAAGAGACATGCCCTTTGGTTGCACAAGCAAAATGACTTGTGTTAATTATAGTATAAAAAAATGTGAGTTGTTGGGGAGAAAACATTAACTTGACTCCTGATCACACAGTCAGGTTCCAGCATCTTGTTCTTGAAGGTAAGAGACTAATGTTGTTTCTTTGTGGTTTGGTTTGGTCCTGGAAGGCTGTTCAGACAACACAACTGAACACTACCTACAGAATCTACCTGTGATTTAGTCAAGTCATCTACACCATCCCAAGTGTCAGTCTTGGATATTTACTTTGTACACTGTATGATAAGTTGTGTTTTTAAAATCTTTTACAATCTAATCTTTTCAAGAGACTGTCCCCATGGCGACGATGTTGACTGTCCTTATCCTACTCAGCATTGCCTTTGCATGTGAGAGAGACACCTTCACACTACTAATTCCCACCTACTGTTAGTTGTTCTGCACCCCTCACCATTTCTATCCCTGTTTAGATTTGGAGTGTAGAGATATATAGAGATGTGTTTTGTAGTGTCTGTTGACCATTTTACCGTTCTAAATATTCCTTTTGTAAAGACTTTTTCTATTCTGAAAGTTTCATTCTAAGGGTTTCAATTCGAAAGATTCCATTCTCCTCCTAACCCTAACCCTAACCCTAACCCTAACCCTAACCCTAACCCTAACCCTAACCCTAACCCTAACCCTAACCCTAACCCAGTGCAGGATACATGCTGTAAACAGGTCAATGGAATTCAACCAGAACAGTGAAAATGCCATGGAAACACCTCCCACGCATCCCCCTGTGAGGGATAGATCTAGAATCTCCTCATTGCCACCCTTCAAAATTAACCTACATTTAAAAATGTTTGCCTACATTTACAGTGCATTCAGAAAGTGTTCAGAGCCCATGACTGTTTTCACATTTTGATAAGTTACTGCCTTATTCTAAAATGTATAAAATGTTGTTTTTTTCACTCATCAAACTACACACAATACCCCATAATGACAAAGCAAAAACTGTTTTTTATGTTTTTTTTCCAAATGTATATATATATATTTAAAAAACTGAAATATCATATTTCCTTAAGCATTCAGACCCTTTACTCTGTACTTTGTTGAAGAATCTTTGGCAGTGATTACAGCCTCGAATCTCTGGAGAGACCTGAAAATAGCTGTGCAGCAATGCTCCCCAGCCATCCTGACATAGCTTGGGAGGATCTGCAGAGAAGAATGGGAGAAACTCCCCAAATACAGGTGTGCCAAGCTTGTAGTGTCATGACACTACAAGCTTGGCACACCTGTATTTGGGGAGTTTCTCCCATTCTTCTCTGCAGATCCTCCCAAGCTATGTCAGGATGGCTGGGGAGCATTGCTGCACAGCTATTTTCAGGTCTCTCCAGAGATGTTCGATAGGGTTCAAGTCCAGGCTCTGGATGGGCCACTCAAGGACATTTAGATACTTGTCCCAGAGCCACTCTTGCATTGTCTTGGCTGTCTTCTTAGAGTTGTTGTCCTGTTGGAAGGTCAACCTTTGCCCCAGTCTGAGATCCTGAGGACTCTGAAGCAGGTTTTCATCTCTCAAGGATCTCTCTGTACTTTGGTCCATTAATTTTTCTCTTGAAAGATGCTGCTGACAAACTTCCTGACAGCATGATGATGCCATCACCATGCTTCACCGTAGGGATGGTGCCATGTTTCCTCCTGACGTGACTCTTGGCATTCAGGCCAAAGAGCTCAATCTTGTTTTCATCAAATCAGAGAGTCTTTAGGTGCCATGTGGCAAAGTCCAAGTGGGCTGTCATACCTTTAACTGAGCAGTGGCTTCTGTCTGGCCACTCTATCATAAATGCCTGATTGGTGGAGTGCTGCAGAGATGGTTGTTCTTCTGGAAGGTTCTCCCATCTCCACAGAGGAACTCTGTAGCTCTGTTAGAGTGACTATCATGTTCTTGGTCACCTCCCTGACCAACAAGGCCCTTCTCCCCCAATTGCTCAGTTTGGCCGGGCGGCCAGCTCTAGGAAGAGTCTTGGTGGTTCCAAACGTATTCCATTTTAAGAATGATGGCCATTGTGTTCTTGGGGACCTTCAATGCTGCATAAATGTTTTGGTTCCCTTCTCCAGATCTGTGCCTCGACACAATCGTGTCTAGGAGCTCTACGAACAATTCCTTTGACCTCATGGCTTGTTTTTTTTCTCTGACATGCACTGTCAACTGTGGGACCTTATATAGACAGTTTTGTGCCTTTCAAAATCATGTCCAATCAATTGAATTTACCATAGGTGGACTCCAATCAAGTTGTAGAACCATCTCAAGGATGATAGATGGAAACAGGATGCACCTGAGCTCAATTTCGAGTCTCAGAGCAAAGGGACTGAATACTTATGTAAATAAGGTAATTCGGTTTGTATATTTTATACATTTGCTGAAGTTCATAAAACCCCTTTTTCACTTTGTCATTATGGTTTGTTGTGTGTAGATTGCTGAGGATTTGTATTTATTGAATCCATTTTAGAATAAGGCTGTAACGTAACAAAATGTGGAAAAAGTCAAGGGGTCTGAATACTTTCCGAAGTCCCAATGCATTTTCATGTCATCGTCACCAATCAACTTTATTACAATTAAAAACGTCTTCACCTACAACCACCAATTTCTATATGCTAGTTATGTTACCAGCTTATATGAACAGGAAAAGTACACCTTCTAAATATTATGCAGCTAAAACAGCCAAATATGTCCAAATAGGATTTTAGTAACCACCTTGTGGGCCTGTTCGAACGTAGAAACGAGGGATTTGATGAATATCCACTTTTTTAATAGATTCTCTTTTTGAATGGGTGCCAATGACAGTGTTTCTTTTATCTCCAACGGTCTGCGTTCCATTGACCTCTTTAACGCATGTATGGTAAATGATGAGTTGATTGTTTGGTGGTTCCCCCAAAAACATTGCCATGTTGAATAAGAACACTCAGAATGATACATTGCAACAGTCACTCTTTAGCTCACGCTTATTACCAAAATGTGTGTCTAGACCTGTCCTTTTCAGGTAACAGGACCCTGGAACCCCCATCATCTGGAACCGAGGAGCCGTCCTTCTCAGGTGACAGGACCCTGGAACCACCATCATCTGGAACCGAGGAGCCGTCCTTCTCAGGTGACAGGACCCTGGAACCCCCATCATCTGGAACCGAGGAGCCGTCCTTCTCAGGTGACAGGGCCCTGGAACCACCATCATCTGGAACCAAGGATCCGTCTTTCTCAGGTGACAGGAACCTGGAACCCCCATCATCTGGAACCGAGGAGCCATCCTACTCAGGTGACAGGACCCTGGAACCCCCATCATCTGGAACCGAGGAGCCGTCTTTCTCAGGTGACAGAACCCTGGAACCACCATCATCTGGAACCGAGGAGCCGTCCTTCTCAGGTGACAGGACCCTGGAACCTTCATCCTCTGGAACCAAGGAGCCGTCCTTCTCAGGTGACATGACCCTGGAACCTCCATCATCTGGAACCGAGGAGCCGTCCTTCTCAGGTGACAGGACCCTGGAACCCCCATCATCTGGAACCGAGGAGCCGTCCTTCTCAGGTGACAGGACCCTGGAACCACCATCTGGAACCGAGGAGCCGTCCTTCTCAGGTGACAGGACCCTGGAACCACCATCATCTGGAACCGAGGAGCCGTCCTTCTCAGGTGACAGGGCCCTGGAACCACCATCATCTGGAACCGAGGAGCCGTCTTTCTCAGGTGACAGGACCCTGGAACCCCCATCATCTGGAACCGAGGAGCCATCCTACTCAGGTGACAGGACCCTGGAACCCCCATCATCTGGAACCAAGGAGCCGTCTTTCTCAGGTGACAGGACCCTGGAACCTTCATCATCTGGAACCAAGGAGACGTCCTTCTCAGGTGACAAGATCCTGGAACCCCCATCATCTGGAACCAAGGAGCCGTCCTTCTCAGGTGACAGGATCCTGGAACCACCATCATCTGGAACCAAGGAGACGTCCTTCTCAGGTGACAGGATCCTGGAACCACCATCATCTGGAACCAAGGAGACGTCCTTCTCAGGTGACAGGATCCTGGAACCACCATCATCTGGAACCAAGGAGACGTCCTTCTCAGGTGACAGGATCCTGGAACCACCATCATCTGGAACCAAGGAGCCGTCCTTCTCAGGTAACAGGACCCTGAATCCACCATCATCTGGAACCGAGGAGCCGTCCTCCGGAGTGTGAGAAGATCATGAACAGCAATGGGAGAGTTGATAATATTGATTACCATGATGTTGACCAGGGTATATATTTTTTTACATGTATATTACAGTGCCATGTCAGACACAGCCTGAGAGGGAAAAGTACAGCAATTGTTTGTCAGATTTAATTAGCATAATTGTTAACTTTTCTGCTATCCTGTCCAGTAACGTTCCATAACTATGTAGACAGTAAGGCCTTATATGCTGTGGTGCGTCTTTCATTGAAGCTTTCCTTTCCTCTGTGCTGACTGTCATTAGCAGACCTGGGCTCAAACATACTATCTGAAATCTTCCAAATACTTTGAGTGTTTTATCTAGCCTGTCTGAAGTGCTGGATGGGCAGTGTTTGCAGTTTTGGGACAATTGTATTGGTCCATTATACCATGCAGGCTCATTCAAGCACAGATTAAGTATTTGGAATGATTTCAAATAGTATTTTAACCAGGTCTGGACACAAGAAAATATTACATAACATACACATGTAAGATCCTGTTTTTGTTATTTTATCCCCCTCTACTTTACACAGGGCAGGAGGCCTTCCAGGCTTCTGGTCTAGCAGATGTCAGAGACCTCTGTAGTATGTCAGAGACCTCTTCTGTTTCATCATCTAAACCCTGTGTCCCATCATGTAGTTGCTTTGGAGGCATTCTGTCAAGGAATAAATCTATATGATCAAGATCATCTTGTCCTAGTTGCAAGGTCCCTCCTGGGAAGGTGGGTGAGGTCATTTGTTTTTCGTTGTTTCTCTCTTTGCAATTCTGTCACTATTGTGAAAGTTGTTTTAGACTTAAAGTATATAGCCCAATTGACAAGTACTGCATGACTGTGCCACCAGTGGACGCTGCTAAGGGGAGGACGGCTCATAATAATGGCTGGAATGGAGTCAATGGAATGCTATCAAACGTGGTTTACATGTGGTTGATACCATTCCAATGACTCCATCCCAGGCATTACTATGAGCCGTCCTCCCCACAGCATCCTCCACTGTGTGCCACACATTGTAATTGATATACAGTATGTTTGCCAAGGTTATACAGTGTAAGATTAAGTAGTGTATGGTTCCAACTTGTATAGATCACGGTAACATATAATGTACTAACAATATCAATATTATGTTTGCGTTTTCTCTAGGCAATGTTAATGTACTGTACTTCTTCATATTGCACTCGGTGAACCAGAACTGTGTGTGTGCGTGTGTATGCATATGTATTGCTTGATTAGGACAAGCAATACAAACGCAAAAGTGTACTTCTCTTGAGACGAGTATGATGAAGAGAGGAAAAAAAGAGTTGCCGAGTTGCATAAACGCCCAGGCTTTGGGGAAGTGTTGCTACTATTAAATAAAGAAGAGATGATTAATGCATATGCTCATTATTTCCATGTGAGGGGCTTCATTAATTAACCCCCACCCCCACCAGTGAGTGTGCTACTGCTGTTGGTGGGTGTTGGGTTACAGATGGTAGGTTGAGCGATGGTAATCCAACACGCTATTTGGAGCAATGCGTCGGCGGGACTTGGCTCCCTGAGTTCCAGTTCTCATATAAGCTGTGAGTTTACACCGGAAAACCAATAAATACTTGCTAAATAGACTCAAACTTCATCAAAATACTGCGGAGAAAAATTGGTTTCACGTCCAAGTTGTTTGGGGGGAGAGGATGGAACCAGAATATACAGGATACAGTACAGTTGCCTTCAAAATAGAGCAGAAACTGTCCAGAGGACCAGATGGCATGCCCGCTACTGTTGAGGGGGGTTTCTGTTTCTCTGGTGAGGATGTGATATGATACACTGAGGGACAGTTTCAGAGCTCTCTTTGAGACACAAAAATAACCCATTCCTCTTGGGTTTGTGGCATCTGACATCCATGGCCATTAAAATTAAATATCCATGGGATACTGCTGCTTTCTATTTTCTGCAGGTCTGCTTTAGCCAAGTCATCCTCTACGTGACGCAAAGGGTTGCCCCATGAGGAGTAAGTCAGCAGAGGTCAGGCGAACAATGAGTCACTGCAGCTCTGGCCTGCAGCGCACTGGCTTCTTGACGACACTCACCTTTAATTTGGATAGCGTGCTATTCAAATTCAGCGGGATGTTATGTACACGACCGTTCAAAGATTTTAGAACACCTACTCATTTAAGGGTTTTTCTTCATTTTTACTATTTTCTACATTGTAGAATAATAGTGAAGACATCAAAACTATGAAATAACATATATGGAATCATGCAGTAACCAAAAAGTAGTTTTATATTTGAGATTCTTAAAATAGCCACCCTTTGCCTTGGTTACAGCTTTGCTAACACGCTTGGTATTCTCTCAACCAGCTTCACCTGGAATGTTTTTCCAACAGTCTTGAAGGAATTCCCATAGATGCTGAGCACTTTTCCTTAACTCTGCGGTCCGACTCATCCCAAACCATCTCAATTTGTTTGAGGTCGGTGATTGTGGAGGCCAGGTCATCTGATGCTGCACTCCATCACTCTTCTTCTTGGTAAAATATCCCTTACACTGCCTGGAGGTGTGTTGGAGGCGTCCTGTTGAAAAACAAATGATAGTCCCACTAAGCCAAAACCAGATGGGATGGCGTATCGCTGAATGCTGTGGTAGCCTTGCTGGTTAAGTGTGCCTTGAATTCTCAATTAATCACAGACAATGTCACCACCAAAGCACCCCCACACCACAACACCTTCTCCTCCATGCTTTACAGTGGAAAATACACATGCGGAGATCATCCGTTCACCCACACCGAGTCTCACAAAGACACGGCGGTTGGAACCAAAAATCTCAAATTTGGACTCATCAGACCAAAGGACAAATTTCCACCGGTCTAATGTCCATTGCTTGTGTTTCTTGGCCCAAGCATGTCTCTTCTTATTAGTATCCTGTAGTAGTGGTTTCTTCACAGCAATTTGACCAAGAAGGCCTGATTCATACAGTCTCCTCTGAACAGTTAATGTTGAGATGTGTCTGTTAGTTGAACTCTGTGAAGCATTTATTTGGGCTGCAATTTCTGAGGCTGGTAACTCTAATGAATGTATCTTCTGCAGCAGAGGTAACTCTGGGTCTTCCTTTCCTGTGGCGGTCCACATGAGAGCCAGTTTCACCATAGCGCTTGATGGTTTTTTGACTGCATTTGAATAAACTTTTAAAGTTCTTGAAATGTTCCATATTGACTGACCTTCATGTCTTAAAGTAATGATGGACTGTCGTTTCTTTTTGCTTTTTGAGCTGTTCTTTCCATAATATGGACTTGGTCTTTTACCAAATAGGGCTTCTGTATACCCCCCTACAACACAACTGAATGGCTCAAATTCATTAAGAAGGAAAGAAATTCCACAAACTAACTTTTAACATGGCATACCTGTTAATTGAAATGCATTACAGGTGACTACCGCATGAAGCTGGTTGAGGAAATTCCAAGAGTGTGCAAAGCTGTCATCCAGGCAAAGGTTGGCTATTTGAAGAATCTCAAATATAAAATATATTTAGATTTGTTTAACACATTTTTGGTTACTACATGATTCCATGTGTTATTTTATAGTTTTGATGCCTTAACTATTATTCTACAATGTAGAAAATAGTCAAAGAAAGAAAAACTCTTGAATGAGTAGGTGTTCTAAAACCTTTGACCCGTTCTTAAGTTTAATTTCTGAGTATTTTACTTTCGGCTTTGTACACTGGCTTGAAACAGCTGAAAATACAATATTTTTTGTTAAGGAAAATATATCTAACAGGGGTTTAGATGGTACAATGATTCTCTACACTGTACTTGCTCGTTTTGCCACATGAACTGAAATTTTAGCAACAAGGAAATGAGGGGAGTGATTTCTGCATAGTGCACCTTTAATACAACAGATCCATCTTCATCAGTCTGGTAGAAAGGTAAAATATATTCAAGGATTCATGGGGTGGAGGAAAACTTTGTCTGCTTTAGAATTCATGGCTGTTCTTCATCTCTCCATCCATGCTGTGCTGGAAAATTATGCCTCTGACCTACTTTTGCCTCCTGTTGAGTTAACTACCATTTTGGTTGTGGGTCCTATCCATTGACTCTGCCCATGCAGAGTGCATTGGTCTTTACACAGGCTCCTCCATAAAGTGTCACTATGGATAGCATAGAGAACTACAGGTGTTTTGAGATCACTACCCTGTGACTGTTAAAAAACGTGTTTGACTGGGTTGTGAGTTTGGCTGCCGCGAGAGCAAATGTACACAGAGCATGGTGGGACATATTCTTCTTGGAATCCAAAAAAAAAATCAAATACATTTGGAACTGACATGCAGCTGTGAGACAGCCGGCCGACCTTTTTCTTTGAATGAACCATTTTCTGCAAGCGGGAACAAGCGATGACAATGTTCGGCTCGACTAGAAATGATAAGACTAGGGTACACAGGGTCAGGAAGATAGTCTCCTTTTAATGGACCATTAAAAATAAAAGCTTGCCAACATTCAGTAACTTCCAAAGCCTTAAAGCACAATCAAATGACCTGTTCTTTTAAAGCTCTCGGTCAAACTTTTTTAAAACAGGTTTGTTTTCCTTTGTAGCCACATCGGACTGGAAACTACTGTAATTATCACATAACATAGCAGGACCCCTGTTTTCATGCTGGCTGACATTTTGATTTGAGTGCGGAAAGAGAAAGCAATCAGAAGCACACATTCAACATCCCACAGAGCCCCCAAACCCTTTCTGACATGTTTACCTTCATTTTGAGAGAGCTCCGCCTCCATGTTTCGTTAATTGGTCCACCACAGGGCATCCCAGAGATCATTATGTTTACTCGGTCTCCACATGGGATGTGAAAGGTCACTTACCATCATCGCTGTTTAATTGTCAGTCTTGTTAACACGGTAAAATAATGGGCAAATGCTTCCATTGTGTTGTTTTCTTCACCAGGAATTATCGCAGTTTGTTACTTGTTGCAATCATGCAAAATGTACTAAATTATACTATTCGTTGACCCAGTGCTAGCACGTTACATCAGTACATGTGCAATTTATGTATTTATAAAACTTGATGTCATACTGTATATTGTAAATGTATATAATATAAATATAACTGTCATGCTGTATGTATGTAATATGTACTGTATGTATAAAAGGTATTTACACATGCAGCAATGACATCATCTCATGACACAAGGCGAGACCCAGATGCAGACACAGGAGGTAGACGGTTGGAGTATTATAATGTTTATTAATCCAAAGGGGTAGGCAAGAGAATGGTCGTGGACAGGCAAAAGGTCAAAACCAGATCAGAGTCCAGCAGGTACAGAGTGGTAGGCAGGCAGAATGGTCAGGCAGGCGGGTACGGAGTCCAGAAACAGGCAAGGGTCAAAAACCAGGAGAACTAGAACAAGAAGAAATGCAAAAAGCAGGAGAATGGGAAAACCGCTGGTTGACTTGGAAACATACAAGACGAGCTAGCACAGAGAGACAGGAAACACAGGGATAAATACAGTAGGGAAAATCAGATCAGGGCGTGACACATCATATATCAATCAAGTTGGCTGGCAAGCTCTTTTAAGCGTCCATCATCGCCTAAAAACAAAACTGGTGTATTTTTTAACAATGTTCACAAATTCCAAGGCCGTAATATCTTCTCTGCAGTCCTGCCAAGTAGTGAACGTGCAGCTGTCTTAACAGCCAGCGAGCTAACTGCAAACGATACATTACATGACCAAAAGTATGTGGACACCTGTTTGTCAAACATCTCCTTCCAAAATCATGGGCATTAATATGGAGTTGGTCCCCAGTTTCCTACCATAACAGCCTCCACTCTTCTGTGAAGGCTTTCCATTAGATGTTGGAACATTTCTGCGGGGACTTTCTTCCATTCAGCCACAAGAGCATTAGTGAGGTCGGACACGGATGTTGGGCAATTAGCCTTGGCTCGCAGTCTGCGTTCCAATTAGGTGTTCGATGGGGTTGAGGTCAGGGCTTTGTGCAGGCCAGTCAAGTTCTTCCACACCAATCTCGACAAACCATTTATGTATGGACCTCGTTTTGTTAACGGGGTATTGTCATGCTGAAACAGGAAAGGGCCTTCCCCAAACTGTTGCCACAAAGTTGGAAGCACATCACTATTATGACAAACATTTTTTGATGATTACATTACAAATTAATCCAACACTCAACAAGTCACTGTTTTAATTATGGCAAATTGATACCCGCACCCACTAAACAAGTTGGAAGGAGACCCAGCGATCAGACAAGGTTCTTCACTGCATCCTTGCTCTCAAAGATAGAATGCATTGAAGAGTGTAGAAACTCTCAACAGCACAACAGAGGCAACAAGGGAAGAAAATCAGCCTTCCTTGAGTACTAAGCTCCTGCAACATGGTGCAAAAGTTCAGCCAATTTCATTCTTATTTTGAAGCAAGAACCATTCAGAATTGATTCATTAATTTAAAAAAATGAACAGATAAACAATTAGTGCAAAGAACCGTCTAGAATGTCATTGTATGCTGCAGCGTTAAGATTTTCCATCACTGGAACTAAGGGGTCTAGCCCAAACCATGAAAAACAGCCCCAGACCATTATTCCTCATACATCAAACTTTACATTTGGCATTATGCATTGGTGCAGGTAACATTCTCCTGGTATCTGCCAAACCCAGATTAGTCCATCAGACTGCCAGATGGTGAAGCGTGATTCATCAATCCAGAGGACACATTTCCACTGCCCCAGAGTCCAATGGCGGTGGGATTTGCACCCTCCAACCAACGTTTGGTATTGTTCATGGTGATCTTAGGCTTGTGTACGGCTGCTCGGCCATGGAAACCCATTTCATGAAGCTCCCGATGAACAGTTCTTGTGCTGATGTTGCTTCCAGAGGCAGTTTGGAACTCAGTAGTGAGTGTTGGCCTACCACTTCGTGACTGAGCTGCTGTTGCTCCTCCACTTTTCCACTTCACAATAACAGCACTTACAATTGACCAGGGCATCTCTAACAGGACAGAAATTTGACGAACTGACTTGTTTGAAAGGTGGCATCCTATGACGGTGTCACGTCACGGAGCTCATCAGTAAGGCCATTCTACTGCCAGTGTTTGTCTACTGAGATTGCATGGCTGTGTGCTCGATTTTATACACCTGTCAGCAACGGGTGTGACTGAAATAGCGGAATCCCCTAATTTGAAGGGGTGTCCACATACCTTTGTATATATAGTGTATATCTTCTCATATCGATACCAACTCAGTGGCTGATCAATCACAGAGGACATGGCTAAGAGGCACTGATACAGTAACGGAGGGAGAAAAAAACAAATGGAAAATGTCCTGTTGTGTTTATAGTAACATGTAGCAGATAGGTTATGTGATGGAAGCTACCCAGATGAAAGGGAAATGAATCACTTCCCCTGCCAGATAACATGTCAGATAAAATGTTGTCCACATCAACAGGAATACGCTTGCAGTCGAGATTATTTTCACTACAGGCATCAGCAGATAAGATATGTTGTTTGAGAGAAGGATGATGTAATTCATAGACTGAGCCTGGTCCATTCTGAAAGGGTAGGGAGAGAGTAATACAAAGGTTTTCCGGGAATTTTCTACACATGAAAATATCATGGAAGTTGGATAATATCATGAAGGCTGGATACGCCACAAGGTCTACCCCCAATTCAAACGCCTAGATGATAAAGTAAACTACAGTGCAGTAGTTTTCATTCTTACATCAGCCCAAATTATGTGATTCATTAGAATGATAGAGAGCCATTAGAATGATAGAGAACCATAAGAATGATAGAGAACCATTAGAATGTAAGAGAACCTTTAGAATGTAAGAGAACCTTGTATTACAGTACATGAGTAAACCGGATAAAACTATGTGTAGATTTAAACCAATTGAACCGCATCTAAATCCTATTTAAAAATACAAAAACGACTCCTTGTCACTATTATGACAAACATTGTTTGATGATTAAATAAAAAAATAATCCAACACTCAACAAGTCACTGTTTAAATTATGGCAAATTGATACCCGCACCCACTAAACAAGTTGGAAGGAGACCCAGCGATCAGACAAGGTTCTTCACTGCATCCTTGCTCGCAAAGACAGAATGCATTGAAGAGTGTAGAAACTCTCAACAGCACAATAGGGGCAACAAGGGAAGAAAATGAGCCGTCCTTGAGTACTAAGCTCCTGCAACATGGTGCAATTTCACGAATCACTCAGTTCAGCCAATTTAACTCTTATTTTGATGCAAGAACCATTCAGAATGTATTCATTAATTTAAAAAAATTAAACAGGTGAACAATTAGTGCAAACAGAGAGTATTAGTGCACACAGAGAGTATTAGTGCACACAGAGAGTATTCGTGCACACAGAGATAATTAGTGCACACAGTTGTCCATAAAGGTGTTTTTGTTTACTTAATGTAATAACAATTTAATAACTGTTTAATAGCACATTAATAACACAAGAATAGGATATATTTCTGGCTGGTATTAAGGATTCTCTGTAAACAGACCCTATAAAGTCCAGCCAAATCAAAACAATATCCTGATGCCTACGCCTAAAGCATACTGTGCAGTCTTACATTTGTATTACATTGTGAATGTCAATTAGGGTCATTCATTAACATGCACGCCACAATGGGGGTATAACTGTGCTAATAACAGGCTGTCAGTGAAGTTTTTGGCAGAGAGGACAAGGTGCAGGGGTCAAGACTACAGCATCGGTGATAGATGTCCCTGGCTTTGTGCTGCCGATCTAGACGGCACACTGTGAACCCCGGGACTGTGCATCAAAACATGGCACAGCATCCTGTCAGGCTGTAGCGTTAGTTGATATGCTAGTACATGAATCATCCCGTATAGAAGTGAAGCTCGATAATGGAAGCAGAAAATAGTATGTCAATGTGGTGTTGCCGTTCTCCATTCACCACACTAAATCTGAACGGTTGTATCATGGGATTGTAGTGGGACGAATGTAACGTGCGGCCAAACATTATCCTGGAACTGGAAGGTGACAGTGAGACTGATAATACCTGTTCTCCTGGAAGAGATGAAATCCTGCAGAGATGGTTATTCCTGGAGGTGTTCCTGGAGGTGATCTACAGTAGTGCCTCAAAGCCCCTCCGGCCATATTTCTATAGAGGTTCCAGCTCCGTCCACAGGCAACACAACTTCAGCTTGATGCAGGTGGATAAAGGCCTGGTGGTATTAGGTGAGTGTGCCATAATAGGTGTTCTAATGCTGACATGCTAACCCCTTCCATGGAATACCATAGGTGCAGCGGGATTTATGCCTGCTCTCTTGCTATCAACAGCTTTGTAGGGTACGGCCTAAGAGGCGTAATGATCCATTGGACTGTGGTCAGATGATTTGTTCTAGTCTGTTAATTGGACCCTCGCTTAGTGCTCAGTCATGCCTCCGTTGGCCTCTGTAACACCACAACAACAAAGCCAAAGACGACAAAGGGACTGTCAATGAGCGGATGCATGTAAAAGGCGCATTAAAAGGTATATGTCTGTCGATACATTATTATGTATGAGTTTACTGTAAAAATATATATATATATATATATACGTAAAAAGGTGATTGGAATAACAATATCAAGATGTGCAATAGAAATAGCAAGATGGGTCTGTAAATCCAAAATCCCTCATACAAAGAACACAATGACACTGCGGTATTGATTTGCATTGACTCAATACCATACTGTGACTGAACGATACAATGATGAACAATGTCCCATTGTCTGCTTGGCTGAGCATTACCTTCTCACTATATCCCTGGAATGGATGATATCATTGAACAGATCTCGCTGAGCTGAATATTGTGAATCCTTTGTCATGCTCAGACGCTCCTCTCTTTCTCTCCCAGTTGTGTTAGCGTCTCTTTTTCCAGACGACTGAGCAACAGACAGAACGGAATCGCTTTGTCCTGGTCGGGCTCTCGTTTGTAGTGCTGGACTGCACATTTCAGACCCACTGTTCACATCACTCAAGCCAGGGAAAGGTCAAGTTAACCATGCACATTAGAGATGTTCTTTATGCATGCAGTGACAGGATCTTGCAAGCTAAACAAATGCCCTTTCACTTCCAATCCACCACGTTGTCAAATATATAGGGAACGTCGTCAGACCAGTGCTCCAAATAGCAGACGAATATGCAGTATGAATATGCAGTATGAATATGCAGTATAAATATGCAGTATAAAGATGCAGCATAAGACAATAGATTGGGAAGTCCCACTGGGGACAACGTCTATTCCACGTTGGTCCTATTCCACGTCGGTGAACTGTACCCAGTGGGGTATTTTTACAAAGATGATTTGTATGCTGCCTCCGTGCTGTCAGAGGAGTCCCTCATAAAATATTGAACAGGAGATTCTTTCTCTGGCCACACAAGTGAGCCAGCATTCACAGAGAGCAAGTATAACATTGAAGTTAGAACAAAAGAGGCCTATTCGGATTGAAGTGTAGCAACACAGAGTGGGGAGATGAAAGTGGGGTTTAACACGTCTGATTGAAATGGCATGCAGCCTGCCCGAAATGAAGTGCCCCGGGTATCCAGAGAATGCACACACACACACACACACACACACACACACACACACACACACACACACACACACACACACACACACACACACACACACACACACACACACACACACACACACACACACACACACACACACACACACACACACACACACACACACACACACACACACACACACACCAAGGGTCTCAGCAGGCTTTCTAACCACCTCCTAGCTAGATGGGTTTCTTAAAGAGCTCACTCACTGGCTGCTTTATATAGAAACATTGAAAGACGTTGACTCACCTGTAGCAGGGCGTCAGAACGAATCAGTTGGATGGGCATTTGATTTCTACAGGCAGGCCATTTTCATAGAACCCCTTGTGCATGAATTTTGTTAATGGGTATTAATGGGTGTTACAATTGTTAAATTACCGGCAGCCATGATTGGCTGAGATAATGTGTGGGCTGTACATAACGAAAGATGAGTTCGGATTGGGCTGCCATGTAGCACTCTTCTGTCTATAACATGAGCTGTTCTGTAGCTCAGTTGGTAGAGCATGGCGCTTGTAACGCCAGGGTAGTGGGTTTGATCCCTGGGACCACCCATACATAGAATGTATGCACACATGACTGTAAGTCGCTTTGGATAAAAGCGTCTGCTAAATAGCATATATTATTATTATTATTATTATTATATGTGTAGGTAATGCTTTCTAACACTGCTTCAAAAAAAGATATCACAGTAGAATTGCAAAAGTGTTGCTCTCCACCTTCTGGAGGACTGAGTTTTGAAATCAGTGGAATGCCCGGTGGAATTAGAATATGATAGCTAAGGAGATGGTGAAAATTCTGGCGTTTGTTTGCAAATATCCAAAGGGAGTCGAAAAGAAGACACACAGAAGGCTGTTGTATAAAACACCTGTCTCCGGATTACGTCTTCAAACTAAGGGCAACCATGGCGTCCGTGTAACACGTTCGTCATAACGATGAGACCAAGGCGCAGCGTGATAAGAATACATTCTTCTTTATTTACATGAAGAACACTTAAACAAAATACCAAACGACCGTGAAGCTATAAACACGAGTGCTGACATGCAACTACACATAGACTACACATAGACAATAACCCATAACAACGATAAACATCTGTCTTTGATTGGGAACCAATTCAGGCCACCATAGACCTAAATTTACCTAGACAATACCAAAACCCCATAGATATACAAAAAAACCTAGACAAGACAAAAACACACATAACACCTTCGTCACACCCTAACCTAACCAAAATAATAAAGAAAACAAAGATAACTAAGGTCAGGGCGTGACACTGTGACAGATAGGGAGAAGCGTCCATCCATGTATATGGGTAAGAGAGTCTAGCTAGCTACATTTTCAGATATCAGACGTTTCTAATTTTGTCAGAAAGCAATTTTCATTTCAAGTTAAAGTGTACTGTTAGCTAGCCAATTTTAGCAGGCTGGCTAGCTAGCTAACATTACGTGTATGATCTGTGTAATAATATTATTAATATCTCATTGTTAGTTATAGCCTAATGTTAGCTAGCTAACTTTGAACCTGGTTGGTTAGTTACCTGCAGATTTATCCAGGGTAGTAATGTTATGAGTTGGGATTATGGATAATTGTTTAGCTAGCTACGTGTCTAAACAAAATACTCCACTATGCAAGTAATAATTTCAATAGAATGTTCATGATACTGTCGATAGACGTAGCTGGTACATTCGCTCTGGCTATCTGCTCCGATTTCAGAGCACTCTCGTCTGAGTGTGCCAGAGTGCAGAATAACTGACAAATTTACGAACGCTCAACAACCGTTGAATATGGCTGGTGTCAGTAAACATTGGCAATGACGAGATGCTCATGTCTCTGCCCTAACAATGCCAGTCGTTGTCCTAAAGGCAGGAAGGCAGGCGACAAGCTTAGGTCTACCTATTATTCCCATAGAAACGCATTGGGTTTATTCAGGAATCAGGACAGATTTGGATGAGATTGAACCCTCTCCTTCACCTCTTCCTCTCTGCTGAAACTAGCGAGCAAAACAGTGCCCCTCTGTCTCACTATATGTAGCCCATGTAACTGATTATGTCTGTCCAGACGGCATCAGATACAGTGGCAAGACAAAGTATGTGAACCCTTTGGAATTATCTGGAGTTATGCATAAATTAGTCATAACATTTAATCTGATCTTAATCTTAGTCACAACAATAGATACACACAGTGTGCTTAAACTAATAATACACAAATTATTGTATTTTTCTTGTCTATATTGAATACCTCATTGAAACATTCACAGTGTAGGCTGGAAAAAGTATGTGAACCCCTAGGTTAATGACTTTTCCAAAAGCTAATTGGAGTCAGGAGTCAGCTAACCTGGAGTCCAATCAATGAGACAAGATTAGAGATGTTGGTTAGAGCTGCCCTGCCCTATAAAAAACACTCACAAAATTTGAGTTTGCTATTCACAAGAAGCATTGCCTGATGTGAACCATTCCTCAAACAGAAGAGATCTCAGAATTGTTGTCTTGCATAAAGCTGGAAAGGGTTACAAAAGTATCTCTAAAAGCCTTGATGTTCATCAGTCCACAGTAAGACAAATTGTCTATAAATGGAGAAAGTTAGTGTATAAGAGGTCATACAATACATTTTGTAGTGATTCCTATGTTGTTGATGTAAATCATTTTTTGTTAGTCCATGGTGTGTAATAAGGAGCAGACAGATGTTGCACTTGACTCATTTATGAAATTGCTTATCCCAGTTACTAATAAGCAGGCACCCACTAATACAATGACAGAAAAAAACTGTTAAATCCCAGTGGATTGATGAGGAATTGAAAAATGGTATGGTTGAGAGGGATGAGGAAAACCAGAATGGCAAATAAGTCTGACTGCACCTACTGCAAATTGAGAAATCATGTAAACTAAACTGAATAAAAAGAAGAAGAAACTATACTATGAAACAAAGAGAAATTACATAATCATAGTAAAAAGCTTTGGAGCACCTTCAATTACATTTTTGGGAAAACGGCAAACTCAGCTCCATCATTCATTGAATCAGATGGCTCATTCATCACAAAACTGACTGATATTGCCTACTACTTTAATGTTTTTAGGTATTTAGGTATGACATGCCAGAACCAAATGCTGACACTACACATCCAAGTATATCTTAACAAATTATGAAAGAAAAGATTTCCGTAAAGTGAATGTGGAAGAGGTGAAACAACTATTGTTGTCTATCAACAAATACAAGCCACTGGGTTCTGACAATGTGGATGGAAAATTACTAGGCATAATGGAGGATGATATTGCCACTCCTATTTGGCATATCTTCAATTTAAGCCTACTATTAAGTGTGTACCCTCAGGCCTGGAGGGAAGCAAAAGTCATTCCAGTACCGAAGAATAATAAAGCCCCCTTTACTGGCTCAAATAGCCGACCAATCAGCCTGTTACCAACCCTTAGTAAAGTTTTTTTAAATAGTGTTTGACCAGAAACAATGCTATTTTTTGGTAAACAAATTGACAACAGACTTTCAGAACGCTTATAGGGAAGGACATTCAACAAGCACAGCAATAACACAAATGACTGACGATTGGCTGAGAGAAAATTGATGATCAAAATATTGTGGGGGCTGTTTTGTTAGACTTCAGTGCGGCTTTTGACATTATCGATTATAGTCTGCTGCTGGAAAAAGGTATGTGTTATGGGATTACATCCACTGCTATATTGTGGATAAAGATTTACCGGTCTAATAGAACACAGAGGGTGTTCTTTAATGGAAGCATCTCCAACATAATACAGCTAGAATCAGGAACTCCACAGGGCAGCTGTCTAGGGCTCTTACTTTTATCAATCTTTACTAATTACATGCCACTGGCTTTCAGTAAATCCGGTGTGTCTATGTATGCAGATGACTCAACACTATACACGTCAGCTCGTAAAAAGCAACTGAAATGACTGCAATACTTAACAAAATGATGCAGTTGGTTTCAGAATGGGTGGAAAGGAGTAAGTTAGTCCTTAATATTTCAAAACTAAAAGCATTGTATTTGGGACAAATCATTCACTAAACCAAAACTTCAACTAAATCTTGTAAAAAAATAATGTGTAAATTGAGTAATTTGAGGTGACTAAACTGCTCGGAGTAACCCTGGATTGTAAACTGTTATGGTCAAAACATATTGATACAACAGTAGCTAAGATGGGGAGAAGTCTGTCCATAATAATGCTCTGCTCTACCTTCTCAACAGCACTATCAATAAGGCAGGTCCTACAGGCTCTAGTTTTGTCGCACCTGGACTACTGTTCAGTCGTGTGATCAGGTGCCACAAAGAGGGACTGGCTCAGAACAGACCAGCATGGCTGGCCCTTGGATGTACACAGAGGGAAACATGAATAAAATGCATGTCAATCTCTCCTGGCTCAAAGTGGAAGGGAGATTGACTTTATCACTACTTGTATTTGTGAGGGGTATTGACATGTTGAAAGCACCGAGCTGTCTGTTTAAAGGACTAGCACACAGCTCAAACACCCATGCACACCCCACAAGATATGCCACCAGAGGTCTCTTCACAGTCCGCAAGTCCAGAACAGACTATGGGAGGCACACAGGTCTACGGTATATAGAGCCCATGACTACATGGAATTCTATTCCACATCAGGTAACTGATGCAAGGACTAAAAAATCTGATCAAAAACACCTAATGGAACAGCAGGGATCTTTTCCAAGATGGAGTAGCAGTCAGACGTCTTTGTCTTGTGTCCTGTTGTGTCCCTTGTATATATCTTTTACATCTTTTTCTTCGCATATCTTTTAAAAAATATTTTCCGAAACCTCAACTTCTAAATACTCTCCTGCAACCCGCCTCACCCAATGTGGCATGGATTTCTATTTACTTCGGATCTGGAATCCCTCAACTGAAGCTAGCCAGCTAACTACCTACCAGCTATCAGTTAGCAAACCATTGCTAGCGGTCATCAGCTAACCTTTATCTCGGAAAGCTCTTCTCCAGTTCGAACAACATGACTCAAACCAGAGCATAACGGACCTATTTCTCTCCAGGGCTCCTGTGCTACCACCGAAGCCCACTCCTGGGCTACAATATCCGAACCCCTTCTACTGCCGGTACGGGGCACGGAACCCCGCCGATCCTCCACGACTGGAATACCGACATAATCTGCCCAAGGATTCAACAGGCCCCTCAGGCACTACGCCCGCTGAAGGCCCATTCTGCTAACCTGCAAGGCCTGCTAGCTACCTAGAGCTACTTGGAAACCTACTAACTCCACGACTGATCTATCGACGTCACTGCACGAAGAGGCAAAAACAGACTTACCCCCATCGCGACGTCCCCCAAAGGCTAAATTGCTAGCTTTGCTCTACTAACTGCTAGCTTGCCTGCCCCGGTCTGCTAACTGCTTGCTTGCTAACCCGGTCTGCTAACAGCTCGCTTGCCAGCCCCGGTCTGCTAACTGCTAGCTTGTTTAGCCGTGGCCTATTAACTGTTAGCGTGTTAGCATCGGCCTGCTAACTGTCTGAATCGCCATATTTCCAGTCAGCCCAACCACTCACTGGACCCATTTGTTCACTTGGCTACGCATGCCTCTCTCTAATATCAATATGCCTCGTCCATTACTGTCCTGGTTAGTGATTACTGTCTTATTTCACTGTAGAGCTTCTAGCCCTGCTCAATATGTCTTAACCAACCATGATGTTCCACCTCCTACATATGCAATTTTATTTTATATTTTATTTTATTTCACCTTTATTTAACCAGGTAGGCTAGTTGAGAACAAGTTCTCATTTACAACTGCGACCTGGCCAAGATAAAGCATAGCAGGGTGAACAGACAACAACACAGAGTTACACATGGAGTAAACAATAAACAAGTCAATAACACAGTAGAAAAAAAGAGTCTATATACATTGTGTGCAAAAGGCATGAGGAGGTAGGTGAATAATTACAATTTTGCAGATTAACACTGGAATGATAAATGATCCGATGGTCATGTGCAGGTAGACATACTGGTGTGCAAAAGAGCAGAAAAGTAAATAAATAAAAACAGTATGGGGATGAGGTAGGTAAATTGGGTGGGCTATTTACCGATGGACTATGTACAGCTGCAGCGATCGTTTAGCTGCTCAGATAGCAGATGTTTAAAGTTGGTGAGGGAGAAGTCTCCAACTTCAGCGATTTTTGCAATTCGTTCCAGTCACAGGCAGCAGAGAACTGGTAGGAAAGGCGGCCAAATGAGGTGCTGGCTTTAGGGATGATCAGTGAGATACACCTGCTCGAGCGGGTGCTACGGGTGGGTGTTGCCATCGTAGAGTATTGGAAGCTATTATGTAGATGACATCGCCGAAGTCGAGGATCGGTAGGATAGTCAGTTTTACTAGGGTAAGTTTGGCGGCGTGAGTGAAGGAGGCTTTGTTTTGCTGAATAGAAAGCCTACGCTAGATTTGATTTTAGATTGGAGATGTTTGATGTGAGTCTGGAAGGAGAGTTTACAGTCTAACCAGACACCTAGATACTTATAGATACACATATTCTAGGTCGGAACCATCCAGGGTGGTGATGCTAGTCAGGCGTGCGGGTGGAGGCAGCGAATGGTTGAAAAGCATGCATTTGGTTTTAATAGCATTTAAGAGCAGTTGGAGGCCACGGAAGGAGTGTTGTATGGCATTGAAGCTCGTTTAGATGACATCACCAGGTTTAAACCTCTCTAGAGACAAAATCTCTATCTTCATTACTCAATGCCTAGGTTTACCTCCAATGTACTCACATCCTACCTTACCTTTGTCTGTACACTATGCATTGAATCTATGCTGTCGTACCCAGAAACCTGCTCCTTTTACTCTCTGTTCCGAACGTGCTAGACGGTCAGTTCGTATAGCATTTAGCCATACCCTTATCCTACTTCTCCTCTGTTCCTCTGGTGATGTAGAGGTTAATCCAGGTCCTGCAGTGCCTAGCTCCACTCCCACTCCTCAGGTGACTTCTGTAACCGTAAAAGCCTTGGTTTCATGCATGTTAACATTAGAAGTCTACTCTCTAAGTTTGTTTTACTCACCGTTTTAGCACACTCTGCCAACCCGGTTGTCTTAGTCGTGTCTGAATCCTGGCTTAGGAAAACCATCAAAAACCTTAATCTCCATCGCTAACTATAACATTTTCCGCCAAGATAGAACTGCCAAAGGGGACGGTGTTGCAATCTACTGCAAAGATAGCCTGCAGAGTTCTGTATTACTATCCAAGTCAGTACCCAAACAATTCGAGATTCTACTTCTAAAAATTCACCTTTCCAGAAACTAGTCTCAGAAACTAGTCTCTCACTGTTGCCGCTTGCTGTAGACCACCCTCTGCCCCCAGCTGTGCCCTCGATACCATATGTGAATTGATTGCCCCCCCATCTATCTTCTGAGCTTGTGCTACTAGGTGACCTAAACTGGGACATGCTTAACACCCCGGCCATCCTACAATCCAAGCTTGATGCCCTCAATCTCACACAAATTATCAATGAACCTACCAGGTACAACTCCAAATCCGTAAACACAGACACCCTCATCGATGTCATCCTAACTAACTCGCCCTCCAAATACACCTCTGCTGTTTTCAATCAAGATCTCAGCGATCACTGCCTCATTGCCTGCATCCGTAATGGGTCTGCGACCAAACGACCACACCACATTACTGTCAAACACTCCCTAAAACACTTCTGCGAGCAGGCCTTTCTAATTGACCTGGCCGGGTTATCCTGGAATGACATTGACCTCATCCCGTCAGTAGATGATGCCTGGCTATTCTTTAAAAGTGCCTTCCTCACCATCTTAAATAAGCATGGCCCATTCAAAAAATGTAGAACTAGGAATATATATAGTCCTTGGTTCACTCCAGACCTGTCTGCCCTTGACCAGCACAAAAACATCCTGTGGCGTTCTGCATTAGCATCGAAGTTAGGAACAAATATACACAGGCAGTTAGGAAAGCTAAGGCTAGCTTTTTCAAACAGAAATTTGCATCCTGTAGTACTAACTCCAAAAAGTTCTGGGACACTAAAGTCCATGGAGAATAAGAGCATCTCCTCCCAGCTGCCCACTGCTCTGAAGCTAGGAAACACTGTCAGCACCAATCAACAAATCCACTATAATTGAGAATTTCAATAAGCATTTCTCTACGGCTGGCCATGCTTTCCACCTGGCTATTTCTACCCTGGTCAACTGCCCAGCACCCTCCACAGTAACTTACCAAAGCCCCCACCATTTCTCCTTTACCCAAATCCAGATAGCTGATGTTCTGAAAGAGCTACAAAATCTGGACCCCTACAAATCAGCCAGGCTAGACAATATGGACCCTCTCTTTGTAAAATGATCTGCTGAAATTGTTGCAACCCCTATTACTAGCCTGTTCAACCTCTCTTTCGGATCGTCTGATATTCCCAAAGATTGGAAAGCTGCCACGGTCATCCCCCTCTTCAAAGAGGGTGACACTCTAGACCCAAACTGCTACAGACCTATATCTATCCTACCCTGTCTTTCTAAGGTCTTCAAAAGCCAAGTTAACAAACAGATTACCGACCATTTTGAATCCCACTGTACCTTCTCCGCTATGCAATCTGGTTTCAGAGCTGTTCATGGGTGCACCTCAGCCACACTCTAGGTTCTAAACAACATCATAACCGCCATCGATAAGAGCCATTACTGTGCAGCTGTATTCATCGACCTGGCCAAGGCTTTCGACTCTGTTAATCACCACATTCTCTTTGGCAGACTCGACAGCCTTGGTTTCTCAAATGATTGCCTCGCCTGGTTTACCAACTACTTCTCAGACAGAGTTCAGTGTGTCAAATCGGAGGGCCTGTTGTCCAGACCTCTGGCAGTCTCTATGGGGGTGCCACAGGGTTCAATCCTCGGGCCGACTCTCTTCTCTGTATACATCAATGATGTCGCTCTTGCGGCTGGTGATTCTCTGGTACACGTCTACGCAGACGACACCATTCGGTATACTTCTGGCCCCTCTTTGGACACTGTGTTAGCTAACCTCCAGACGAGCTTCAATGCCATACAACTCTCCTTCTGTGGCCTCCAACTGTTCTTAAACGCAAGTAAAACTAAATGCATGTTATTCAGCCGATCACTGCACGCACTTGCTCGCCTGTCCAGCATCAGTACTCTGGACGGCTCTGACTTAGAATACGTGGACAACTACAAATACCTAGGTGTCTGGTGAGACTGTAAACTCTCCCTCCAGACTCACATTAAGCATCTCCAATCCAAAATTAAATCTAGACTCGGCTTCCTATATCACAACAAAGCATCCTTCACTCATGCTGCCAAACATACCCTTGTAAAACTGACCATCCTACCGATCCTCGACTTCGGTGGTGTCATCTATAAGATAGCCTCCAACACTCTACTCAGACTGCATCCACTTTGTTATCACAGTGCCACCCGTTTTGTCACCAAAGCCCCATACACTACCCAACCATTGTGACCTGTACGCTCTCGTTGGTTGGCCCTCGCTTCATACTCGTCTCCAAACCCACTACAGGTTATCTACAAGTCTCTGCTAGGTAAGGCTCCACCTTATCTAGGCTCACTGGTCACCATAGCAGCACCCACTCGTAGCACGCGCTCCAGCAGGTATACCTCACTGGTCACCCCCAAAGCCAATTCCTCCTTTGGTCGTCTTTCCTTCCAGTTCTCTGCTGCCAATGACTGGAACGAATTGTAAAAATCTCTGAAGCTGGAGACTCATATCTCCCTCACTAGCTTTAAGCGCCAGCTGTCAGAGCAGCTCACAGATCACTGCACCTGTACATAGCCCATCTGTAAACAGCCCATCTATCTACCTACCTCATCCCCATACAGTATTCATTTATTTATTTATTTATTTATCTTGCTCCTTTGCACCCCATTATCTCTACTTGCCCATTCATCTTCTGCACATCTACCATTCCAGTGTTTAATTGCTATATTGTAATTACTTCGCCACCATGGCCTATTTATTGCCTTAACTCCCTTATCTTACCTAATTTGCACTCACTGTATGTATACTTTTTGTTTTCTTTTGTTCTACTGTATTATTGACTATGTTTTGTTTATTCCATGTGTAACTCTGTGTTGTTGTATGTGTCAAATTGTTATGCCTTATCTTGGCCAGGTCGCAGTTGCAAATGAGAACTTGTTCTCAACTAGCCTACCTAAATAAAGGTGAAATAAAAAAATTAAGTGACTGTGAAGCAACAAAAACATGGGCCCAGACACATGCATACACACACATGATAACATACGCACTATACACACATATACACAGGGATCTTGTGTTTTAGATATCTGGGAGTGGAGTAGGGGCCTGAGGGCACACACTTGGTGTGTTGTGAAATCTGTAATTAATGTATTGTAATGTTTTTAAAATTGTTTAACTGCCTTAATTTTCCTGGACCCCAGGAAGAGTAGCGGCTGCCTTGGGAGCCATAATAAATATAAATACAAATAACCCAATTACACTTCATAACACAATTGTAAGTTGCTAGCTTGTATTCGTTCAGTAACATATTATAAGTGACTTGAACTAAAGGGGTCAAAATACTCAGGCCCTTGACCCTGAACCGACAAGTTGCCTAGAATCTCTGAAAATACTGAACCACAATGTTAGTTTCTTGTTTATCTATCCATCTTATATAAATATCTCTGTTTACCAATGATTTAAGACTATTTTGTTGGGTAAATTTCTGAAATGTCGATCCCACTGGTGAAGAGTTTCAGTCCCCATAACAAGTATGAATTATTGAAGTTCATCAGCACCCGTCCTAATGATTTACTTATCACATTTCCCTGAGGAAACTGTTTCTTTCCAGTCCAGATGTAGCTGTCGCCTCAAATTACCTGCTCTCTTTCATTTTCCAGTCTCCTACAGACCAGAACATCCCAATAAACATATTTTTGTCACACAGAGTTAACTTTGACCAAAAGTGAATAAGAACAGCATGCTCATTTTGGAAAATTTTAGGCTAACCATCCTGAAGAATTTAAAACTGCTCTTAATATTATTGACAAGATGAATCTATCAGCAAAGGTCAAATTCAGGTGCTGCTGAATGGTCTTCTCCTCATTGTTATTCAAACCAATTTCAGAGCCCTGAGAAACAAATCAATATAATGTGTTATAATCTCCACGGGTAGCATGGGATAGGAAATTGATGAGGAGAAATAGTTGGGCTGTTAACCATTAGTCTATCATCCTGCCTTTGAATACCAACAGTCAAAATGGACGCTTTCTCATTTGATGATTCAGTACATTTATATCCATGGTTGTTCTGACTTCCAGACATACCAACTAAGAGTTACAAAGCCGTTATTACCAAGTGTCACGGCAGTTGAAA
Organism: Oncorhynchus gorbuscha; assembly: GCF_021184085.1. Lineage (NCBI taxonomy): Eukaryota > Metazoa > Chordata > Actinopteri > Salmoniformes > Salmonidae > Oncorhynchus > Oncorhynchus gorbuscha. Next base: position 70,431,594 of record NC_060185.1, on the reverse strand, counting down.
GAACTCGACCAAGGTGAGCGTACATTTTCTTTTTATTTGAAAAGACGCCGAACAAAACAATAAACACTACAAAAACAAACAGTGAAGCTAAAGGCTATGTGCCATAAACAAAGTCAACTTCCCACACAGAAAGGAGGGAAAAGGGCTACCTAAGTATGGTTCCCAATCAGAGACAACGATAGACAGCTGTCCCTGAACCATACCCAGCCAAAACATAGAAACACAAAATCATAGAAAACGAAACCTAGAATGCCCACCCCAAATCACACCCTGACCAAACCAAATAGAGACATTAAAAGGCTCTCTAAGGTCAGGGCGTGATACCAAGACCTTAATGATCTGTCTTTGCCTGAAACAAAAACAACTGCCAAGGCTTACTGCAGGCAGTGATTCGTCATAATGTATGGGTAAAACAAACTGTGCTAGCAAAAGAGACAGGAGACATATTCCAGATCAGGGTATTCCAGACGTATTTCCACCCATGGGTTTCTACCTCAAATTAAGATTGCCAATAACAAGAAACACCCAGGTGCAGCTCGGCAGCTGTTTGAACGTTCTGCGGTGTTTCTATTATTTCATGCCTGTCGTTCTCATGAGCCGGTCCATGTGAAACTGCCAAAGCCATTGAAAATGTGACAAGAGAGTGAGCAAGCGAAAACAAATAAAGAGCACAATTAAATGAGTTTTAGCATGGCACTATTCCCTCTGTGGTAATTCAATTGAAACTGTTTTTTATTTGAAACGGGGTCTGATAGGTTATGCCACAGTGTTTATCTGGCTCTTTGTAAATATCATGGACAAAGCAGAAATGCCACTCATTGTGTTTTGTCATGGCTTGTGTCCTGCAGGAGAACAAAGACTATATTTCCATAAAAGTGTCGCAGATGTCTATGTGACTCACAAAGCATATGCAAACATCTTGCCTTGTTTTTGAACTTAAGGCTTTACCATAAATGTTTTATATACATTTCCACGCCACGATGTTGGAATAATACTGTGAAATTGTGAAAATTATGATAATGCCATTTTAGTGTAAGAACTGTTTGAAAAGACTACCTTGGCTTTCCATGGTGACATCACCATGCGGTAAATTAGTTAATAGACCAATAAGAAAGAGAATTCCAAATCTCTCTGCCAATAACAGCTACTTTTCAGTTTCCCCTCCCCAATCAGACCACTCCCAGATAGTCCAAGCAAAATGCATGCTTGAGAAATTGCCCTTTGCTAGGAAGCTATTTTTGTTTATTTTTTGTTTACTATTTCAATTGAAACCATCACAGTAAGTACTTAATTGTTTCGCAGAAATGTTTTATATTGTGATAAAAAAAGATGCATTGGACCATTAAAAAAACGTGTGATGAGAATACAATTTATTTAACTTATTTCATGTGAGAAGTCAAATGTAAACAGCATCTATGTACAGTATGAAGTGTTGTTGGCTTTTGTTACTATTGCAGGCACAATAATAAGAATCCCAGCTTAGCGAAGTGCTTTTGCAACCAGTCTGGTCTTGACTGAGGACTGGCATTGTTCAGCACTTCTATCAGGGATAAGCAAATGTTTCGCAGTTTTCAGATGCAACACATTTCAATGGGTCTGAGTGCTCTTATGAATCCCACTGATGAATAACAAACGTGTGCAAGACATTCAACTTCTTATCACTATTCTTTGCAGGTTAAATGTGAGCATATGACCCAAGCACATATTTCCAGTAAGCCATTCAGCTGTGGTTGTCATGCTTTTCTGAGACGACAGAACAGTGGCCTTTGTGTAAAAAGTTCTCAATAGTATACTGCTGAATATTAACAAACATACAGTATTCCCTATTTCTTTCAAAACATTATTTGCTAAGCTTGAGGGGTACACCTCCATTTTCACAACAGATCATTTCCTGGCCTTCTCTCTGATGTCACCTTGGAGGAAGGGTAAGAGCGGTTAAGATATCGATGAGCTTTAATCCCTTTTGCATTAGCCTCTAGAACAGGAACGAGAAGCTTCAATGTTCTGTGTGTCATCTAAATGCAGCCTCTGTACAATGCAGACGTGTGTGTCTTTTGCGGGAAACACGTGCAGGACTCAACCAGGGAGACATGTCATTGGTGCGTGACATGGGTCACTAGACTGTATGCTAAGTGATGTAGCCGTCAGGACCCAGCTGCCCCTCATAGATAATTTAGTGAATGATCGATAGCTAATGTTCGGAAGAGTTGTGTGTGTGTGTGTCTCAAGGTGTCACATTACTCAAAGGGTCTCAATGAGACAATTTGAAGAAATATGGGCCGTGCAACGAGGAAGGGCAACATAATAGAGACATAGATCAAGTTGAAATAGTGACTCTCAGCTTATACAGTACCAGTCAGAAGTTTGGACAATCCTACTCATTCAAGAGATTTCCTTTATTTTAACTATTTTCTACATTGTAGAATAATAGTGAAGACATCAACACTATGAAATAACACATATGGAATCACGTAGTAACCAAAAGAGTGTTAAACAAATCCTAATATATTTTATATTTTCCATTCTTCAATGTAGCCACCCTTTACCTTAATGACAGCTTTGCACACTCTTGGCATTCTCTCAACCAGATTCACCTGGAATGCTTTTCAAACAGTCTTGAAGGAGTTCCCACATATGCTGAGTACTTGTTGGCTGCTTTTCCTACACTCTGCGGTCCAACTCATCCCAAACCATCTCAATTGGGTTGAGGTCGGTAATTGTGGAGGCCAGGTCATCTGATGCAGCACTCCATTACTCTCCTTCTTTTGGACTCATCAGACCAAAGTCTAATGTCCATTGCTTGTGTTCCTTGGCCCAAGCAAGTCTCTTCTTCTTATTGGTGTCCTTTAGTAGTGGTTTCTTTGCAGCAATTTCAACCATGAAGGTCTGATTCACGCATTCTCATCTGAACAGTTGAGAGATGCTGAGATGTGTCTGTTACTTGAACTCTGTGAAGCATTTATTTGGGCTGTTAACTCTAGTGAACTTATCCTCTGCAGCAGATGTAACTCTGGGTCTTCCTTTCCTGTGGCGGTCCTCATGAGAGCCAGTTTCATCATAGCGCTTGTTGGTTTTTGTAACTGCACTTGAGAACTTTTGACTGACCTTCATGTCTTAAAGTAATGATGGACTGTCATTTCTCTTTCCTTTTTGAGCTGTTCTTGCCATAATATGGGCTTGGTCGTTTAAGATTTAGGGCTGTATTCTGTGTACCTTGTCACAACACAACTGATTGGCTCAAACGCATTAAGAAGGAAATCATTTCCACAAATTAACTTTTTAGAAGACGCATGTTAAACTTTTGACTGGTACAGTAGGTTCCAAGCAACTGGGAAATCACCCAAGCTAGCATTTTATCACCAAGCTCTTTTGTTTGCCTAATAGTTAACAATACTGCATTTAGGTCTATAAGCACAGAGGTAGAACATTCACTGAGTACACAAAACATTAAGATCACCTGCTCTTTCCATGACAGACTGACCAGGTGGATCTTGGCGAAAGCTGTGATCCCTTATTGATGTCACTTCTTAAATCCACTTTAATCAGTGTAGATGAAAGGGAGGAGACAGGTTAAAACATGATTTTTAAGCCTTGAGACATGTATTGTGTATGTGTGCCATTCAGAGGGTAAATGGACAAGACAAAATATTGAAGTGCCTTTGATCGGGGTGTGGTAGTAGGTGCCAGGCACACCGGTTTGTGCCAAGAACTACAACGCTGCTGAGTTTTTCACACTCAACAGTTTCCCGTGTGTATCAAGAATGGTCCACCACCCAAAGGAGATTCAACCAACTTAACAAAACCGTGGGAAGCATTGGAGTCATCATGGGCCAGCATCCCTGTGGAATGCTCTCGACACCTTGCAGAGTCCATGCCCCGACGAATTGATGCTGTTCTGAGAGCAAAAGGGAAGGGTTAACTCAATATTAAGAAGGTGTTCCAAATGTTTGGTATACTCAATGTATATTTTATTATAATTATTGTTTTTATTATAAAATTAGAAAACATTACCAAGGTCCGAACCTTGGTGTCCTTGTAGTTACGGTCCTGTGTACAAGCATTATGTGGTTTTATAACACTGTGTTGCATCATTCCCAAAGCTTTTCAACCCATTAAGAGATTCGGAACTCAGAGATTCAAGCCTAACAGTTGATCTGGGAGTCTGTGATTTGAATGTGTCACTACAATATCACCCAGTTCTCTTGGATGCCTCTTATGTTATGTTCCCTGACCTTGATGGTGATTTTGCAAACTTGCAGACAGACAGTAGCTTTGATTGGTTTGCCTAGCATCTCAGAGTGAAAGCGAAAAGTTGACAGCTATGGCACATGAATACTCTCAAGTCTAGTCCCCTGTCAAGGGGATAGTCAAAAACCCAAGCTCAATCAAATTCAAACAGTCTGTGCCCACACTTCACATAGTCCACTTATAAAAAGAAGGAAATATTGATTTAAATAAATACATAATTCCAGATCATTATCAAGTTTGAGCTCTTAATTGTGGTAGTTTATCTTGAATCAGGACTCATAAAGGGGCAGTGCAGTCAAACATGTGATTTTTCCATTTTTTATATGACATTTTTTTATATGACATATGACATTTTCAAAATGATGATGATTACCTTTTTGTGCAAGAGCCTGTTAATTAAGGTGGGATGTTTTTTTTGGCCCAGATCACGACATCACAATTTGATCGGATTATTCTGAACAATGACCAGTCTTGCTTTATTTGCATACGTATCCTCCTAATTTGAAGGGGTAAGCGTGGTCGACTATAGAGCAGGGGTGTCAAACTCAGCGCATATTGAAGAAACACAACAAATTCGCAGGCCAGACTGGCCATTGTTTTATTTGGAAAGATATGGCCCTTATGTACATAGGATAATGTCCACTTATGCACATATGATGCTGTATATAGCATTTTAGTATATCAAAATAAAAGACGAGAGATGAGGTTGAGGTTGAATGCAGCATTGCTGTATGGTGCACTCAAAATATCTTGTAGTTGATCAAAATGTTGTTGTTTGTGTTTTTTGGTTATTAATTGTCAAGCTTTAAAAAACGAAGCCAAACTGCAACCTTTTGGTAGCTTAGCGAGGACTAAGTCATGTGTCTTCCCCTCCGCTGCACGCTGTAAACGGACACACAGACGCAGCACAATTGAAGTTGAATTCACCGATACAAGCTCATCAGGTTGTAATTTCATAAAAAAGACTCAACTGTTGACTCATGTATACTCGCTTAAGTGTCCTATTGTCCTAGTCGTAATGTATACCCTCGGTGTGAATCCTTTATCTTAGAACTTTTTGACAATCAATATGACTTTTTTGGTAAGCTACAGTAATGACCTACAGCAATGACCTACAGCAAGGAAACCTCGCCATCCATCCCAATTCTTAGCCCCCCCCCCCCCCCATTTCATCTAATCAACTCCCATTTGTCCCATTTCCCTTCTCCGTCTACATCCTGCATTTTTCCCCCTCGTGCCATTGTTGTTGACTCCTCAGTGAATTCATAACTGTAATCGACCTATCTGTCATGCTGTTTCTTCACCTGGACTCCCTGAGACCGCCACATCCGCCCGTTGCTGTTTTGGATGCCACAGCGTGTTTGTGGCATACTTTTGTGGGCTTTATACAAGAACACTTAGCCCATGTTGGTCCAGGTCATTTTTGATAATAACGAGCAGTATTGTAAGACATTATTCAAATACACCAGATTTGGTTATATGGCATTTCCCCCCAACTGTTTTTAACTCGAAGGACTAAATTGGTCTGTATACAATGGGTATCATAATTATTCACCCCATTTTGTTGATTTACAAAGTGGAAGTGAAGTATATATAGTTGTTATTTAAAAAAAATCATTCATCAACACAAAATACTCCATAATGTCCAAGTGAAAATAAAGTTCTACAAATAAATAAAACTCAAATATAGCTGTTGCATGAGTACAGTTGAAGTCGGAAGTTTACATACACTTAGGTTGGAGTCATTAAAACTCATTTTTCAACCACTCCACAAATTTCTTGTTAACAAACTATAGTTTTGGCAAGTCGGTTGGGACATCTACTTTGTGCATGGCAAGTCATTTTTCCAAAAATGGTTTAACACAATTCCAGTGGTTCAGAAGTTTACATACACTAAGTTGACTGTGCCTTTAAACAGCTTGGAAAATTCCAGAAAATTATGTCATGGCTTTAGAAGCTTCTGATAGGCTAACTGACATCACTTGAGTCAATTGGAGGTGTACCTGTGGATGTTTTTCAAGGCCTACCTTCAAACTCAGTGTCTCTTTGCTTGACACCATGTGAAAATCTAAAGAAATCCTCAGACAAGTCTGCTTCATCCCTGGGAGCAATTTCCAAATGCCTGAAGGTGCCATGTTCATCTATACAAACAAGAGTACGCAAGAATAAACACCATGGGACCATGCAGCCGCCATACCGCTCAGGAAGGAGACGCGTTCTGTCTCCTAGAGATGAACATACTTTGGTGCAAAAAGTACAAATCAATCCCAGAACAACAGCAAAGGACCTTGTGAAGATGCTGGAGGAAACGGGTACAAAAGTATCTATATCCACAGTAAAACGAGTCCTATATCAACATAACCTGAAAGGCCACTCAGCAAGAAGAAGCCACTGCTCCAAAACCGCCATAAAAAAGTCAGACTATGGTTTGCAACTGAACATGGGGACAAAAATCATACTTTTTAGAGCAATGTCCTCTGGTCTGATGAAACAAAAATAGAACTGTTTGGCCATAATGACCAAGTTAAGTTTGGAGGATAAAGGGGGAGGCTTGCAAGCCGAAGAACACCATCCCAACCGCGAAGCACAGGGGTGGCAGCATCATGTTGTGGGGGTGATTTGCTGTAGGAGGGACTGGTGCATTTCACAAAATAGATGGTATCACGAGGAACTAAAATTATGTGGATATATTGAAGCAACATCTCAAGACATCAGTCAGGAAGTTAAAGCTTGGATGCAAATGAGTCTTCCAAATGGACAATGACCCCAAGCATACTTCCAAAGTTGTGGCAAAATGGCTTAAGAACAACAAAGTCAAGGTACTGGAGTGGCCATCACATAGCCCTGACCTCAATCCTATAGAAAATGTGTGGGCAGAACTGAAAAGGTGTGTGTGAGCAAGGAAACCTACAAACCTGACTCAGTTACACCAGCTCTGTCAGGAGGAATGGGACAAAATTCACCCAACTTATTGTGGGAAGCTTGTGGAAGGCTACCCGGAGCATTTGACCCAAGTTAAACAATTTAAAGGCAATGCTACCAAATACTAATTAAGTGTATGTCACACCCTGACCTTAGAGAGCCTTTTATTCTCTATTTGGTTAGGTTGTGGTGTGACTAGGGTGGGTACTCTAGTTTTTCTATTTCTATGTTGGCCTGGTATGGTTCCCAATCGGAGACAGCTGTCTATCGTTGTCTCTGATTGGGGATCATATTTAGGCAGCCTTTTTCCACCTGTTGTGTGTGGGATCTTGATTTTGTATTGTAGCTTTTTAGCCCTACAAAGCTGTATGTTTCGTTTGTTACGCTTTCTTGTTCTGTACCGGTTATCATAAATAAAAATGAATAACCTACCCCACGCTGCATCTTGGTCCGACTATCCTTCCAACAACGATCGTTACAGTGTATGTAGACTTCTGACCCACTGGGAATGTGATGACATATTCTGACATTTCACATTCTTAAAATAAAGTGATGATACTAACTGACCTAAGACAGGGAATTATTACTAGGTTTAAATGTCAGGAATGGTGAAAAACTGAGTTTAAATGTATTTGGCTAAGGTGTATGTAAACTTCCCACCCTTTGTTTAGGCAAGCCAAAATTAGTTCAGGAGTAAAATGTGGCTTAACAAATCACATGATAATTTACATGGACTCACTCTGTGTGAAATAATAGGGGTTGACATGATTTTTTTATGACTACTCCTTCCTCTGTCCCTCATACATACATCTGTAAGGTCCTCTATTCATGTATTGAATTTCAAGCAGAGATTCAACTACAAAGGCCAGGGAGGTTTTCAAAAGGCTCGTCAAGAATGGCAGTGATTGGTGAGATGGTTAACAATAACAGATCAGACATTGAGTATCTCTTTATTGAGCATGGCCAAGTTAATAATTATGCTGTGGATTATGTATTAAACCACATCAAAGATGCAGTCATCTTTCTGAACTGAGCTGCAGAACAGGAAGGAAACTGCTCAGGGATGTCCCCATGAGACCATTGGTGATTTTAAAAGGAGTTCAATGGCTGTGATGGGAGAAAACTGAGGATGGATCAGCAACATTGTAATGACCTAAATGACAAAGTGAACCGAAGAATAAACATTTTGAATAAAAATATTTCAAAACATGCATCCTGCATGCAACAAGGTACGAAAGTAATACTGAAAGAAAAAAAGAACACGGCAAAGGAATGTACTTTTTGGCCTAAATGCAAAGCCTTCTGTTTGGTGAAAATCCAACACAGCACGTGACTGAGTAAGTGCCTCCTTATTTTCAAGCAGGGTGGTGGCTGCACCATGCTTGACATCGGAAAAGACTTTGACGTTTTTCAGGATCAAAAGAAAAGGGATGAAGCTATGCACAGGCAAAATCCTAGAGGAAAATCTGGGAGAGGAATGTACCTTTCAGCAGGAAATAACCTGAAACGCAAGGCCGAATCTACACTGGAGTTGGTTACCAAGAAGATAGTGAATGTTCCTGAGAGTCCAAGTTATAGTTTTAAACCTGCTTGAACATTTCTGGCAAGACTTGACAATTGCTGTCCGATGATCACCAACAACTTGACAGCGATTGAAGAATTTTGAAATGATGAATGGGCAAATATTGCACAATCCATGTGTTAAGCTCTCAGAAACGTACAAAATAATCACTGTAATCACTGCTAACGGTGTTTCTAATGTCTTGAACCAGGGTGTTATTGCCATAACAGTCACATACTGTAACTGTTATGGCAATAATCCAGTTTATCTCTTGCTTATGTCTTTTAATAATTCATCACATGCATTATTCCTGCCTGTGAGCTACTATAATATCACCTTGCTAGCTCCTTGGAAGCTGCACAATACAGTATTGTTACTCTGATGGGGGAGACTTGCTATTCATTCAGGATTTTGTTCACAATTAAATGTATTTAGAAGAATCTAGTTTATCTGTGTACATGCGCATTGCAGACAGCGTCCCCCTTCACTTGTTCTCTTTTCTATAGATTGTGAAATAAGCCTATGCTTTAAACACCATATTCAGTTTCATCTTACCCTTATTTCACCAGGTAAACTGATGGAGAATACATTTTCAATTAATGCAACGCCCTGGGGAATAGTTACAGGGGAGAGGAGGGAGGATGAAGGAGCCAATTGGAAGCTGGGGATGATTAGGTGACCATGACGGTATGAGGGCCAGATTGGAAATTTAGCCAGGACACCGGGGTTAACACACCTACTCTTATGATAAGTGCCATGGGATCTTTAGTGACCACAGAGAGTCAGGACACCCATTTAACATGCTTCATTCTATAGCTAGAGGACTCCTGATATCTCCAGGAGTGATAAGTATCATTTTTTTGTCTTTATCTGTTTTGGTCTAGTACTGTCTTTTTGCTAGCTACGGCCATCTACTTTAGCCAACAGTGCAGTTCAAGAAGAGTTAAGAAAAATATTTACCAAATAAACTGAAGTTTTAAAAAATTATGTAGAATAAAAAGTAACACGGTAAGTATAAGTATCATTTCTTTGTCTTTATCGGTTTAGTACTGTCTTTTTGCTAACTACGGCCATCTACTTTAAGTGCTACCTCTTCCCTGTGGTCTACTTAGTGTGTAAACTGCTGACTGTTCATAATTTGCAGATAGTTGTTGATACATTATCCAGGATCAAGGGGCAGGTAAATTTGTGACTTGTTTTGGTAATCAGTGGATGTATTCGAGGGGGAGTGGTTTCTCCTCTCTTAGGCAACAGCAATTAGCACAGGCAGGTGTGCTCTCCACCTCTGCGAGGCCATCATTAATTAGAGTTAGTTCTTCAGTCTCCTCTGGTTTCTCAATTGCAGCTGTAAGCGGTGATCGTGTCAGTGGCGGTTTTGTGTACCCTGCTGTTTTTGCGTCGAAGAACACCAAGTTCATCTCAGCCTATGCTGCCCTTCAGTCCTTTGACTTTTTGGCCCTGACGGAGACACGGATCACCCCAGAGAACACTGCTACTCTTTCTTCATCTGACTATGTTTTCTCTCATAGTCAGAGAGCATCTGGTTGTCGCGGTGGTGGCACTAGTATACACATTTCTCCTAAATGGAGATTCTCTCACCTGTCCATCTCCTCATTTGAATTCCATGCTGTCACTGTCACTTTTCCACTCAAGCTTAACATTATTGTCATCTATTGCCCACCAGGTGCCCTTGGGGAGTTCCTCAAAGAGCTTGACCCTTTGATAAGCTCATTTCCTGACAATGGCTCATCGCTCTTCGTATGTGACCCTGGACAACACCCTGTCATTCTCTGCAAACATCAAAGCAGTGACCCGCTCCTGCAAGTTCATGCTCTACAACAACCGACCCTACCTCACACAGGAAGCAGCGCAGGTCCGAATCCAGGCACTTGTCCTCTCCAGTCTGGACTATTGTATTGTGCCATCAAAAAGTATCAAACAGTATTTCAATTAATCTTCCCCCCCACCTCCGACTACTGACTCTACTGATAGCTACGATATTGAGGGAAAATGTACTTTCTATGCCTGTGATATGTGGTTGCCCCACCTAGCTATCTTAAGATGAATGCACTAACTGTAAATGGCTCTGGATAAGACCGTCTGCTAAATGACTAAAATGTTCAAAAAAGACAGGGTAATGTCCCCAATCACTGCCCTCCGAGCAGCACCTGTAACGTTCCTCCATGTCCAACACGCCTGTGTTTCCGGGATGAAAATGCCTGACGGACAAAGAGGAAGAAGAACACAACGCACTTAAGAGCAGATGGGGAAAATAATTATACGAATAAAAGTGCCACTAAGAACCAAAGCGGTTGTATATCAACGCTAATCTGTACAGTTAGTTCCTGCAAACAAGAGTTTTCATTCATCCTCCCCTGACTTCAATCATTTCAAACGCTCCGGAGGGCTCCAATAGAAGCATATCAAAAATGTCTCAAAGGGGTGAGTCACACAGTATGTTACAAGAAGTGCGTTGAGAATTCCTCCCAACTCCCCATTTTATTCATTCGGCTTCAGTCTTGATCAGAGTAGAGTAGATCAGAGGTGATATCTCTTTGGGGGGAAACCAGAGAAACAAAGTAAATACCTTTTAAAATAGAGACACGTAACAGGTTTGGCAACGCTCGGAGGTACACAACAAACAACCATGCGTGTCTAAACACCCAATGGCAGATGGCAAGCGGTGCTAGACGGGTAGTGTGTTGTGCGATAACACTCTTTGACATGCTGTAGGCTGCACTCAGCGAAGTGGAATGGCGGCAGTGTGCACTCCGAGGTGAGGTCACACTGCCGAGCCCACTGGGAATCCAGCCATTACGAAGGTGTAGCGTAGTGCCCTTGGCTAGCTGCTAACACACCGCATGACCTCTTGTCACTGGATAGGCAATTAGTGCTAAATGAAATCTGTGAAACCGAGTTGATTGGATTATTTTGTCCCTTCCCTGAGATGGTGAGGCATTAATGCACTGAAAAACAGGCCAGGGTGATGGCTCAGTAGCCTCTAGTACACTACTGTCTTTCTGCAATTATAGTCCAATATCATTGCTGTCTCCTTTTTGCAGATGGGTGAGTGTGCTATGATTAGCATTATCTTAAAGGGTAGGTACATGTAGATTAGCTTAAAGGGTAGTAGACATGTCTGGGCTCAGTTAGCAGCGGTGAATCCCCGGCTGCATCTATCAAACCATCACCGGACTTTAAAGGTGGCATGGTGTCTTCAGGGAGAATTCCCTCTCAGTTCTCATACACCTGTACAGTCTCTCCAAGTTTCTCAGGTTCCATTCTCTCGCTCTCTCTCTGTTAGAGCAGATGTTTTCCCCTGTTATCTGGGCTGATTCAAGGGCAAGACTGCATATAAACATTGTGTTCTCTGAAGTCAGAGTGAAAGTATCAACATTCACAGGTTCAAAAGCTGTATGATATCACCTCTATTTAGTATATTAAACTCTGTGTTCTTTTGACTCTCCCTTAGTTATGCATCCTGGTTGAATTTCCAGAGGTGCTATATGTCCCGAGCCATTCATTCAAAGCAAGTCCTAGTTCAATCATCGATACATTGTGTCATTTCAACAACCCTATTTATTTAAAGCATTGCTCTATCCTAAAATATATATCGCACTTACTCTCCAGAAATCCCCATGTGTTTCTAGTACAGGGATAGATGTACTTGAATACATAGTTTTTTGTTAACACAAAACTGCAACTCATTTTGGAAGTTAGGGGTATAATACAGTATGTAGTCAGGTCCGAATGTTGATGACATTACTATTTTGAACAAAGATTATTACAACAGGGAGTTGAACTTTATATTATGAATATGAATTCTATATTACCATATTTCCCAAAAATGCAATAAAACAAAGCAATTTTGAGAGGGATAGATGAAGAAGAGAATCCTTTCTCTTTTCAATAATACAACCCACAAAGTGTATCAGTAAATATTGCTTATACAAACTAAAACAGAAGATAAAAAATATAGCTTCGAGCAGCAATGAATGGGGTTCACAGGATGACAGAAAGGACACAAGATCAGTTGGATAACAAAGCAAGCAGTCTATCATGTAGGTACTATCTTCCTTTATGTGCAATCAGTGAAAGCATTACCATGTTTATTTCTCAATACCACAAAGATGACTCAAGTGAAGTTAAGCGTGATAGAGCTATCAGCGCTATGACCATGCGCTATGACTATGCGCTATGACCATAATAGCAATGTCAAGTTTCAAGTTTATAGGGCACTGTGGAGTGGATTTACAGTGGTTTCAATGGACACAGAAAATCTGACTTTTGATTTGTCAATAACTCAGCCATCTTTTGACCGATCCCTTCGATTTTATCAAATTAAGTTCGGACATATACCATGGATCTGCATTCCAAATGGTGTCATTTGGTTCTACGGTTCATGAGAAGTATACTAAGAAGTATACTATAAGTATTGTTTTGCACATTTTAGCATATTAGCATACATGCTAATATTCATCTATGGTATAGTATGGCCATCTTTGAATGCATCAACGTTATTTTCTCAAACTCTTTAGGGACTATTATGATGAGTACAAAGACCAAATTTTGAGTGAATCTGACTTTTAGTCCATGAGAAGATTTTTAATGATTTTTTAAAGCGTTACATAGTCAAAAAAAGTGAATTCTTAATAGTTTCCTTTTTTTCAGATATCAATGCCAAACTTAACATTGTTCATCATAGTAATGTCTGTGATGACTCTTAAAAGGTTCAAGTTGATAGGACATTGTGGAGTGGATTTACAAAGGATTAAAATGGACATATCTATAACTCAGCCATCTCTTAACCAATCCCTTAGCTTTTCTCAAACTACGTTAAGAAATGTACCATGGGCCTACATCAGGTACGGGTGGTTCATGAGAATACATTTTTCTAAAGTTTTCCCAAATTGCCAAGATGGAGGAAAATCTATCCTGACAGACCTTATATGGGTTCTTGAGGCAAATTTCTTTAGCATGAGGAAAGACACCTACATACAATGGTTTTTAGGTCGAATGGGCTAGCGGATATGAGGCTTTAAGTGAGACTGCTTATAACAGTGCCACCTATAGGCCAATCGGTGACATTCTTTTTGACCAAGTTACTCATGGCCTGTAGTCTCTGTCTGACAAATTATTAAAAAAGTAACAAATCTATGCTTGAGTTATTTGCTATGCTGTTAATGCCTAATTACATTTACTTCGTCATACTCAGCACCATGACCCCTTGTATCCAGTCTAACAACCCATATTTATCGTTCACAGTATGATTTCATCAAACTTACTGGATCTACTATTTCCTTCATGATCTGGAACCCCTGAAAAGAACAACCACTGAGGTGTTATAAAGATTATTATTTACCAGTCTAGTCTATTGTGCATCAGGCATTTTATGACGGAACATACATTAAAATGATGTGTGCATTAGTATTTCAAATAATCTTCAATAAAACAGATACAGTCTGGCTGTTGTCAACGTAGAATCAGTGTGGTGTTAGAAAAAAGACTGTTTGGCAGACTAATGCCTAGCAGACGATGATAGATACTGAGGAGGAGGAATAGAAGGTGAGCTTGGCCTTTAAGTGCTGCTGTTATCCGTCACACCGCATGACAGCTGAATTTAAATTGAGGAGCAGAGTTCTTCAATCAATCCATTTTGGATGTCTGCTTCTGAGCAAAAGTTTTCTGGGAACACTGCAATGACAGGTCCCAAGAAGTTGGCCCAGGAGAGAGAAGAAAATAAAAATGGACTACTTTTCACCCTTTGGTGAGGCTATTAAAAAAATTGTTGTTGTGAAATTGTTAGATATTACTGTTAGATTTTACTGCACTGTTAGAGCTAGAAACACAAGCATTTCGCTACACCTGCAATAACATCTACTAAACACGTGTATGTGACAAATAATGATTTAAATTAACTATATGTGTATACTTTTCACACAATACATGCTTACTTAAACACCCTTAAGCAACAGTGCAGTTCAAGAAGAGTTAAGAAAATATTTACCAAATAAACTAAAGTAAAAAATAATAAGTAACACAATAAAATAACAACAACGAGGCTGTATGCAGGGGGTACCGGTACTGAGTCAGTGTGCGGGGGTACAGGCTAGAGGTCATCTGTACATGTAGGTAGGGGTGAAGTGACATTGAATACATAATAAACAGTTAGTAGCAGCAGTGTACAAAACAAATGGGGGGATGGGGTCAATTTGGTTAGTTGTTCAGCAGTCTTATGGCTTGGGGGTAGAAGCTGTTAAGGAGCCTTTTGGTCTTAGACTTGGCGCTCCGGTATCACTTGCCGTGCGGTAGCAGAGAAAACAGTCTATGGCTTGGGTGACTAGAGTCTCTGACAGTTTTATGGGCTGACACCGCATATTATATTATTATATAGATTATGGATTGCAGGAAGCTTGGCCGTATACACTACCCTCTGTAGCGCCTTACGGTCAGATGCCGAGCAGTTGCCATACCAGGCGGTAATGCAACTGTTCAAGATGCTCTCGAATGTGCAGCTGTAGAACTTTGTGGATCTGGGGACCCATGTCAAAGCTTTTTAGTGTCCTGAGGGGGAAAAGCCTTTTGTCATGCCCTCTTCATGACTGTATTGGTGTGTTTGAACCATAATAGATTGATGGTGATGTGGACACCAAGGAACTTGAAACTCTCGACCCGCTCCACTACAGCCACGTTGATGTTAAAGGGGCCTGTTCGGCCCGCCTTTTCCTGTAGTCTACGATCAACTCCTTTGTCTTGCTCACATTGAGGGAGAGGTTGTTGTCCAGTTCTCTGACCTCCTCCCTGTAGGTTGTCTGTGATCAGGCCTACCACTGTTGTGTCATCAGCCAACTTAATGATGGTGGTAGAGTCGTATTTGGCCACTCAGACAAGGATGAACAGGGAGTACAGGAGGGGACTAAGCACACACCCCTGAGGGGCCCCAGTGTTGAGGATCAGCGTGTGGCAGAAGTGTTGTTACCTACCCTTACCACCTGGGGGCGGCCCATCAGGAAGTCCAGGATCCAGTTGCAGAGGGAGGTGTTTAGTCCCAGTGTCCTTAGCTTAGTGATGAGCTTCGTGGGCATTATGGTGTTGAACGCAAGCTGTAGTCAATGAACAGCATTCTCACATACACTACCTGCTGGCCTTCTAGGCAAAGCTGCAAAGATAAAGCCATATCTCAGACTGGCCAATAAAAATAAAAGATTAAGATGGGCAAAAGAACACAGACACTGGACAGAGGAACTCTTCAGGCTTGTTTCTCAAACGAGACACTCTAATGTATTTGTCCTCCTGCTCAGTTATGCACCGGGGCCTCCCACTCCTCTTTCTATTCTGGTTAGAGCCAGTTTGTGCTGTTCTGTGAAGGGAGTAGTACACAGCATTGTACGAGATCTTCAGTTTCTTGACAATTTGTCGCATGGAATAGCCTGGTCTAGAGTTTTTCTTCCTCTGGTTGCACATGCGACATGCTGGTAATTTTTGTTAAAACTGATTTTAAAGTCTCTGGCCACTAGGAGCGCCTCTTCTGGGTGAGCATTTTCTTGTTTGCTTATGGCCTTATAGAGTTGGTGCGATCTTAGTGCCAGCATCGGTCTGTGGTGGTAAATTAATGGATACGAATAATATAGATGAGAACTCTCTTGGTAGCTAGTGTGGTCTACAGCTTATCATAAGGTATTATACCTCAGGCTAGCAATACCTTGAGACTTCTTTAATATTAGACATCGCACATCAGCTGTTATTGACATAAAGACACACACCCCCACCCCTCGTCTTACCAGACGTAGCTTCTCTGTTCTGCCAGTGTGAAAATCCCTCCAGCTCTGTATTATCCGTGTCGTCGTTTAGCCACGACTTGGTGAAACATAAGATATTACAGTTCTCAATGTCCCGTTCGTGGGATAATCGTAATTGTATGTCATAAATTTTATTTTCCAATGATTGCATGTTAGCTAGTATTGATGGCAGTGGGAGTTTACTCGCTTGTCTATGGATTCTGTGTCCTCTTATCCTCCGGCTTTTCTTCACCCAAATGACGGGGATCTGGGCCTGTTCCCGGGAGAGCAGTATATCTTTCTCGTCAGACTCATTAAAGGAAAAAGTTATCCCAGTTTTGATGTCCAGAAGTTATTTTCGGTCATAAGAGACGGTAGCAGTAACATTATGTACAAAATTAGTCAAATAAATAAGTTACGGACAAACGCAAAAGAAATTAACAAAATAACACAACGGTTACGGGCATGAAAAACGTTAGCCATCCTCTTCGGCGCCATATTACTGCATTGGTTACTTTTCTGGTTTCTGTGACGAATACAAAAACTCTGCCTTGACAATGACTAGATGTCCAGACCTCTGCTACTGCAGGACTAGAATATGTCCCCTTCCTCTCCACATCTCCCTCCACCCCCCACCTCCACCCCCACACATCCTCACTTGTTATCTGCCAGGCATCTTATTGGTGAGGCACCCTGTCCGCAGGATACATGATGACAGGGACCATGGCCAGTGCTGTAGCTTTCCTGTTTAGGTGTCAGATAGAGGCAAGAAGTGTCTACCTGTTATAGCATTACAGCCCTGCAGTAATCACTACAAAGCCGACATGCCCAGAATAGGAAAATGTGTTGCAGACTGTACAGTAATTAGATTAGTCCCAGCATTTCAGTTTATATCTTGTATTTCTTGTATTTGTGTTTTCTCTTTTTGGTTTACTTCCTGTTTACATTTAATCTGATTAGCACTCATCAGTTTTGTTTCCTTTCCTTCTTCTAGGAATGAAATGTCAGATCACTCAAATGTTGAGGTTTCTGCCAGGATGTGCAATTCCAGAGGCTATGTCAGCCATCAAGACAAAGTACATTATAAAGATACCTCAGTGTGAGAAGACCACCTACTTTGCCATCATCTCTTCCAGTTGTCTCCTGAAGCTGGCAGCACATTACATGAGAATCTCTTCGGCTGACAGAACCCTCATTCCTGCCAAGCGCAATTACACACCCAGCGCACACAGGCCCTACCAGCAGTGAGGGCCTTGTGTACCCTGTCCCAGACCTCTTTGGTGGATCCATGGACCAACTCCACTCGTTGTCAAATGCAGACAGTTTGATTGAATTTTTTTTTTTAAACCACCAAGTTCCTGTTGGGCACTGGCTCAGCATTCAACCTGTATGTAGGCTTGTTCTGTCAGGTGCAGCTTGTTGGCAGTGAAACAAACACCTGGCAGACTGGCCCTTAGTGATCCCTGTGTTGGGTTTGGACTGATACCATGCTGTTGCATGGAATTTGTTTGGGTTATGTAAGAACAAAGTGCACACTTGAAGTACAATTTGGCCAGTAGCTGTTATGAATTGAATAGACAGCTGTAAATGTTGGTATGTTCATGCAACAGCCTACAAGATGTTGTGGTTCTTAAATCTTTAAACAACTATCTCTCAGAAAATGTGGATGTTGAATCTGCTATGCTGTGCCAGTGGAAGACTTGGCAGAGACTCAGGCCTTATTCATTGATCCAACAGGAGGACATCAGTAACTGTCACCAGCCTTATAGTCTAGCACACCATGAAAGCTTGTGATGCATTAAATTGATGAAATACATGATGTGTGGGGTAAATCAATAGGATCTCTGGAATAAAACTAGATGGATTCAAAAAGGATCAGGACCATTCAGCCCAGTGGACAAATGTAAGATCATTATCACCCCCCCCCCCCCCCCAACATTCCAAAGCATCATCTAAAAAGTGTGTGCCTCATGTAAATGGATCAATGAAAGTAAGCTGTGAACTCTAGGAAGATCACATCATTTAACTAATTGGCCAGTTGCCTATTACTATTGCTAGGGGATGTTCCTTTTGGCTTCTTTCACTTGGGTTTCCTCCTGCAGTTTATGTTTATTAACCTTTCTCCCATCTACAAATGGGAATGATTAACCTCTCAGTTGACCTTTCATGCATTAGTTATTTACCTTTACAGAGACAACCATTCTAGGGCAACAAAGAACACAATCAGAAAGGGTGGCAGCCATATGTGAATGTCATGTGTGAATGTCAGACCACTCAATGTGTATGAAGGTTTGGCTGGTGTCAAGGCGAGGTTAATGAAGGACTGCCAAACATAGGCTACCCCTCAACTTCAGAGTACTACCTGTTTAGTACCCATCTCACATTGTGTGGCCTCCCCCAGACGTTGTTTCAGGGGATAAAAGACAGGAAAGATTGATGTAAAATCAAATCAAATCAAATCAAATCAAATCAAATCAAATCAAATCAAATTTATTTATATAGCCCTTCGTACATCAGCTGATATCTCAAAGTGCTGTACAGAAACCCAGCCTAAAACCCCAAACAGCAAACAATGCAGGTGTAAAAGCACGGTGGCTAGGAAAAACTCCCTAGAAAGGCCAAAACCTAGGAAGAAACCTAGAGAGGAACCGGGCTATGTGGGGTGGCCAGTCCTCTTCTGGCTGTGCCGGGTAGAGATTATAACAGAACATGACCAAGATGTTCAAATGTTCATAAATGACCAGCATGGTCAAATAATAATAAGGCAGAACAGTTGAAACTGTTGTCCTGCTGTCCTTCATGTTCCACTGCCTTGCTCGCCTCACTGATAATCCTCCCCATCAAAGACATGCAGACCTGGACAACAGCAGGAGACCAACACCAACTCATAATCCTCCCCATCAAAGACATGCAGACCTGGACAACAGCAGGAGACCAACATGCTTTTCAACTACAGTAAGCGCACAATCATTCTGCTCTGCAGTCCTAGGGACTTAACAGCATCTGTTGCTCTGTGCTCAGTTAATAATGCCTGCATTAGGGTTGGATATCATGTACAATAAATTCATATAGTGCTGTTCCCAATGCATTCTGAAGGACTGTTAGACAGTCATTCATTAGATTCCTCACTTTAACCGATCCAGCATGGTTAGAACTGCCAGGGTTCTAGGAACATAAAGTTATATGTATCATAAATATGTTCTTAGCCAAAGTCACAGAAAAGGGAGACTCACAAATGAAAAGAACAGTGAAAGAGATCGTTGGAGAGAGAGAACGTTAGAGAGAGAGAGAGACAGACAGAGAGAGAGAGACAAAGGCAGAGGCAGAGGCAGAGGCAGAGAGAAAGAGAGTATATTACCTACCAAAAATACATTATGAGAAAAGGTTTAGAATAAGGTGCTTGTTCTAATAATGTATCACAGCTGAACTTTTAAATGGTCAAATGTAAATGTGACTGTTTCTCAATCTTATCCTCCCGACAGTGGTTTGAACGTTGCACTGTGGGGATGGCTTAAATAATATAACGGGAAACAAATTGATGCACCGAACCAAAGGTTGTATCCATAATTAATTTCCCCCTTTAAAATATCCTGTTATGATCCAAATAAATAATTACATTTCCTTTAAGGCATAATGGGAATTGATGGAAATGATGTAAATATATATATATATATATATATATATATATATATATATATATCACTAGCCACTTTAAACAATGCTACCTTATATAATGTTACTTACCCTACATTATTCATCTCATATGCATATGTATATACTGTACTCTACAACATCGACTGCATCCTTATGTAACACATGTATCACTAGCCACTTTAACTATGCCACTTTGTTTACTTTGTCTACACACTCATCTCATATGTATATACTGTACTCGATACCATCTACTGTATGCTGCTCTGTACCATCACTCATTCATATATCCTTATGTACATGTTCCTTATCCCCTTACACTGTGTATAAGACAGTAGTTTTTTTTGGAATTGTTAGTTAGATTACTTGTTGGTTATCACTGCATTGTCGGAACTAGAAGCACAAGCATTTCGCTACACTCGCATTAACATCTGCTAACCATGTGTATGTGACAAATAAAATTTGATTTGATTTGATTTGGGGTAGTCAACTGCAAAAGCAGCATGGTCCCTTGCTGGTCGGAAGTGGCCACTGTAACATGGCTTTTTATCATGTGTTTAATAAATTCCTTCATATCTTTTTTAATTGTGAGTAGACCTCTTTGCTCTCTGGTAGGGTGTGTTTTGGTGGACTCTGTTAAGAAATTTAAATCCAACAGTTGGTTGATTAAAGCAGTTCACATTAGCATTTCAAAGCATCTTATTTTTTCCAAAAACTTGTAGAAGTTTCTTTGCCAAATACATAAAATGCACAAGTAACAAGGGTTATACTTGTTAAAAGTCTTGCAGAGCAACAACGACTTTACTGACAACCTGTGTGACCAGTGTACAAGATGAGAGCTTATTGGCTTTTGAAGTGTCCCTTTTTTTGGAGTGCAGAAATGTAATCATTGCCAAAGACGAGTGGGTGGTATTCTGCTGGGAAGACATGAGTTATACAGCAGTCACTTTTTGGGTGCCCTACTTGCAGATCAGTCTTGCGCCAAGGAAATATTGACATTCAAAGTGATATAGGGTCAGTAAACACTGTGGGGATTGGATAGAGAAGGGAAATCCCAATGGGCAAAAACTACTTGAATCAATGTTGTTTCCACGTCATTTCAACAAAAGCATTCAATGTGATGACCTTGAATCAACAAGAAAAACTGATTCAATTTGAAAAAAGACATCAACGTAAGTGAATTTCGTCTCTTTTTTAATCTAAATCCAACGAAATGGTGACATTTTTTGTTAATTTCACATTGAATTCACATTCATTGACAACTCGACCAAATATATTTCAAAAACTAGACGTTGAACTGACTTCTGTGCCCAGTGGGATGTAAGGATTTAGATTCATAGAATGCACGGCTTCTGGCACCGTTCCAGTCGCCTAGCTGGTAAATAATGTATTCACACTCTTTCCTCTGGGATATGATGAACCGTCAAGCTTGCGTAACTAGGCCAACATGTCTGACTACACAGCCAAACACCATTCCATGGCACTGGAAATTCTATCCAATGAATTAGACTGCACCTTTCTTGCCATATTAATTCATTCAAAACGTATAGTTTTTTGTTTGGTTTATTATTTTGTTCCTTGAAGATGACATATTCAACAGCACGGTTCAATGGATTGTTCAATAAGTAAAGAGTCGTTCGAGCTGTGCAGTCGTATTTTGTGGCAAGGAATTGAGTGACCCTTTTGTGTGTCTCTGCTTGTTAGTGTGGTGTTAGCATGCACAATCATTCTGAGTCTGAGGGCTTGTTTCTCACCATCAATTCACCTCAAAAATGCTAAAAATGGAAGTTATACAGTGCATTCGGAAAGTATTCAGACCCCTTTTCCATATTTTGTTACGTTACAGCTTTTCCTCATCAATCTACACACAATACCCCATATTGACAAAGCAAAACTTGGTTTAAAAAAAAACTTTAAACATTTAATTAAGTATTCAGACCCTTTACTCAGTACTTTGTTGAAGCACCTTTGGCAGTGATTACAGCCTCAAGTCTTTTTGGGCTTGATGCTACATCTTGGCACACCTGTATTTGGGGAGTTACTTCCATTCTTCTCTGCAGATCCTCTCAAGCTCTCTCAGGTTGAATGGGAGCATCGCTGCACTGCTATTTTCATGTCTCTCCAGAGAAGTTCAATTGGGTTCAAGGCTCTGGCTGGGCAACTCAAGGACATTCAGAGGAATATCCCGAAGCCACTCCTGCGTTGTCTTGGCTGTGTGCTTAGGGTCGTTGTCCTGTTGGGAAGTTGAACCTTCACCCCAGTCTGAGGTCCTGAGCACTCTGGAGCAGGTTTTCATCAAGGATCTCTCTGTACTTTGCTCCATTCATCTTTCCATCAAGCCTGACTAGTCTCCCAGTCCCTGCCGCTGAAAAACATCCCCACAGCATGATGTAGCCACCACCATGCTTCACCATAGCGATGATGCCAGGTTTCCTTCATCCGTGACACTTGGCATTCAGGCCAAAGAGTTCAATACTGGTTTCATCAGACCAGAGAATCTTGTTTCTCATGGTCTGAGAGTCCTTTAGGTGCCTTTTGGCAAACTCCAAGCGGACTGTCATGTGCCTTTTACCATAAAGGCCTGATTGGTGGAGTGCTGCAGAGATGATTATCCTTCTGGAAGATTCTCCCATTTCCACAGGGGAACTCTGGAGCTCTGTCAGAATGACCATTGGGTTCTTGGTCACCTCCCTGACCAATGCGCTTCTCCCCAGATTGCCCAGTTTAGCCAGGCGGCCAGCTCTAGGGAGAGTCTTGGTGGTTCCAAACTTCTTCCATTTAAGAATGATGGAGGCCATTTTTTGTACCCTTCCCCAGATCTGCGCTTCGACACAATCCTGTCTCGGAGCTCTACTGACAATTCCTTCGACCTCATGGCTTGGTTTCTGCTCTGACATGCTCTGTCAACTGTGCATCTAAAAAAAAATTTTTGCTTTGTCATTTCTGGGGTTTTGTGTTTAGATAGATAGATTTTTTATTTAATACATTTTAGAATAAGGCTGTAATGTAACAAAATGTGGAAAAAGTCAAGGGGTCTGAATACTTCCCGAATGCACTGTATGTTGTGATATATTAATAATGTTGATTAATGTGGTAATGATGTTTAAAAACTACCAGATCACCAAGCAGGTTTTCTCAGCCCTGAAACATGAGTAACACATTTCATCTCTCACTTTTCTGCAAACAAAAACTGTTTCTCCTGCACAGGGAATTCCTTTCTTCATTGAAGGGAGAAACATTGTCAGCTGTCAGACAAGAAAACTTGAATATCTCAAATCGCCATGGCGCACGGAGATGGTAAATTCATGAGATTGTGAAGTCTTGTCAGAGGTACAGTATGTCGACAGGTTTTGTCACAGTTGGACTTTCGGTGGTTCAGCACACCTCGCATCATGCAGATCTTTTCCCATTGTAATCAAATCATGTAATGTCTGCAATGACGGCTAACCATGGTGCATTGGAATGTGGCGATTGCTCAGAGCATGGAGGCAGATGCAGAGAGATTCAAATCAAATCAAATGCTATTTGTCACGTGCTTCATAAGCAACAAGTGTAGACTACCAGAAAAATGCTTTCTTAATGGGCCATTTGCTACAATGCAGAGAGGAAAATATAGAAAAATATTAACACGAAGAATAAATACACAATGAGTAATGATAACTTGGCTATACCCACAGGGTACCAGCACCGAGTAGATGTGCAAGGGTACGAGGTAATTGAGGTAGATACAGTATGTGCATATAGGTAGGAGTAAAGTGACTAGGCAACAGGATAAATAATAAACAGTAGCAGTAGCGTATGTGATTAGTCAAAAAAGGGAAAAGATGGTCAATGCAGATTGTCCATGTAGCTATTTGGTGAACTACTAAGGAGTCTTATGGCTTGGGGGTAGAAGCTGTTTATAGGGTCCTGTTGGTTCTAGACTTGGTGCATCATTAGCAGTTACCATGCAATAGCAGAAAGGACAGTCTATTACTTGGGTGGCTGGAGTCTGATATTTTTTTGGGCCTTCCTCTGACACCGCCTGGTATAGAGGTCCTTGATGGCAGGGAGCTCGGCCCAAGTGATGTACTGGGCCGTACGCACTAGCCTCTGTAGCGCCTTGCAGTCAGATGCCAAGCAGTTGGTACATCCAGTCAAGATTCTCTCAATGGTGCGGGGGAAGAGTCGTTGTTGTGACCTCTTCACGACATTGTTGATGTGTGTGGACCATGGAACTTGAAGCTCTCGACCCGCTCTATCGATGTGGATGGGGGCTTGCTCGGCTCTCTGTTTCCTATAGTCCACGATCAGCTCCTCTGTCTTGCTGACGTTGAGGGAGAGGTTGTTGTCCTGACACCACACTGCCAGGTCGCTGACCTCCTCTCTACAGGCGGTCTCATCGTTGTCGGTGATCAGGCCTACACCCGCAGTGTCGTCAGCAAAGTTAATGATGGTATAGGAGTCGTACGCAGCCACATAGTCGTGGGTGAAAAGGGAGTACAGAAAGGGACTAAGCACACACCCCTGTGGGGCCCCCGTGTTTAGGGTCAGGTTGGCTAATGTGTTATGGCTGACCCTCACCATCTGGGGGAGATCCGTCAGGAAATCCAGGATCCAGTTGCAGAGGGAGATGTTCAGTCCCTGGAACACTGAGCTGTAGTCAATGAACATAATTCTCACATAGGTGTTCCTCTTGTCCAGGTGGGAGAGGGCAGTGTAAAGTGCAATAGAGATTGCATCTAGGGTGTCTGGGATGATGGTGTTGATGTGTGCCATGACCAGCCTTGCAAAACATTTCATGGCTACAGATGTGAGTGCCATGGGGTGATAATAATTGAATAATCATTTTGTAGTCTATGATAGTTTGCAAGCCCTGCAACATCCGACGAGCGTCAGAGCCAGCACAGTAGGAGTCGATCTTTGTCCTGTATTGACGCTTTGCCTGTTTGATGGCTCGTAGGAGGTCGCTGCTGGATTTCTTGTAAGAGTCTGGATTAGTGTCCCCCAAAAAGGTATCATTTATTTGGAAACTAATCAGTATGGCTGAGACAGCTATGCTCGCTTCATTCAAATAAAATGATTTTGTTTTTTACCCAGGGCCTGAAAAATTATGGATGTGATCACACCAGGAGTTTTGTGAAGTCACCCTGAGAGGAAGTCACCCTGAGAGGAAGGCGCTATACATTTTGCATTACACCTTGTTTTGTAAGTTCTCCTGATGTGCCTATTACAGTGTAATATTTATATGTTTAAAAAATATTGGGATATAGAGATCTACTGTAAAACCTGTAGAGGCCACCAAGTTTTTGCTAGAGGTATGGTGTCTTTCCTGCAGAAAATATTGATAGCTTTCTGTTTTGAAGTGGGATAAATAGTAAATTGTGGTATGATTTATTGAGTGTGATGGCTTGGTCTGACAGCTCGTTTATCCTTCAGCCTTGTTTTAAGGTGATTTACAGCGAGCATGTGTGTGTGTGTCACA
The DNA here is from genome assembly GCF_021184085.1 of Oncorhynchus gorbuscha. Taxonomy (NCBI): domain Eukaryota; kingdom Metazoa; phylum Chordata; class Actinopteri; order Salmoniformes; family Salmonidae; genus Oncorhynchus; species Oncorhynchus gorbuscha. The sequence goes on along the minus strand of NC_060185.1, from coordinate 70,405,970 downwards.
TAAATGTTTAAAGATCTGCTCTCTCCAGTGTCCACCCGGGAGACTAAAACGCCATAGGCCGTCCTCCTTCCTGCGTCACGGCTCTGGTGATCTCACTCTCTACTGTAAGGTTTTAAAGATAGAGTGCACTGGAAACCAATAGTGTTCAAGTGGCATGTCAAAGTGTTTTGAGTTTACTACGCATGCATCAGGTTTGCACTGCATCAGGTGATCTCAGTCCCTAAGCTATTTGTTGTTGTTTAAATGAAGGATTCTAGCTTTAATTGACGTAAGTAAACTAATTACTGTCTGATATGCTGTTGCTCTGTGCGTTTAAGTACAAAGTTATCCTTTGACAACGACATAATAATATTGTGAATCAGCCATTTTATTTCACAGTATGTATGTGAAGAAATATATCTATGCAAATGCTCAGATCTCCCATGTGTTTTGATGGGTTGGATGTGTTGTGTTTGTGAAACAAGAATCAATCAAACAACACACTGCGATTTAATCTACAGAAAAACAGGTTGAATCCAGGTGTCAAGGTACAAACGAGACGAGTGCACTGCGAGATTCATCTAAACTTTCAAAAAAATCAGACACTTGCAGGGGATGCTTTGTGTTCTCTCTGTCCAATAAGGCATTTTTTTTCACCGCATTACCAAGATAAATAAGACTGAATCCTCTTAGCTATTATTGGGGTATGATATTATTTTGTGCTAACACTAAAAATAACAGGAAATGTGGAGTTTGGCTACACTGTGGTAAATGTGCTACATATCAAATGTGCTTATTTCATCGGTTTATTTTCCAGGGGCCACAATCAATGTACTATTTCTCTAGAGGTGACAAGTGAAGACAACTGATACCATGGTACATGTCAAATAATTGTCACCATTCCTACCGAAGGTGGCTCCCCTTGCCGTTCGGGTGGCGCTCGGCGGTCGTCGCCGGCCTACTAGCTGCCACGGATCCTTTCCTCCCCCTCCTTGTCTTTTTATTGGCTACACCTGTTATGCATTGTGGTGATTAGTTGGACTTTATTAGTCAGCCGTCCCGCCTGTTTCTTTGTGCGGGATTGTTTGTGTAACATTTGTGTATGTTGAGTCGAACGTGTTTGTTCCTGTTCATGGGTTTTGCTGGACTGTTTTAGTCCCCGTGTTTGGGGCATTTGTTTTTTAGCGCCCAGTGTTTTGTGGGGTGGCCTATGTTCGCCGTGTGAGCATTAAAGAGCACTACCTTGAACTCTTTGTTTCCTGCGCCTGACTTCACACTCACGACACCCAGATCGTTACAATAATACCAAAATAAAAACTAGTAGTACTTAGCCCTGATGTCACACAGTAGCAGATTTAGCCCTGATGTCACACAGTGGCATACTTAGCCCTGATGTCACACAGTAGCAGACTTAGCCCTGATGTCACACAGTAGCAGACTTTGCCCTGATGTCACACAGTAGCAGACTTAGCCCTGATGTCACACAGTAGCAGACTTAGCCCTGATGTCACACAGTAGCAGACTTTACCCTGATGTCACACAGTAGCAGACTTAGCCCTGATGTCACACAGTGGCAGACTTAGCCCTGATGTCACATAGTAGCAGACTTAGCCCTGATGTCACACAGTAGCAGACTTTGCCCTGATGTCACACAGAGGCAGACTTAGTCCTGATGTCACACAGTAGCAGACTTTGCCCTGATGTCACACAGTAGCAGACTTAGTCCTGATGTCACACAGTAGCAGACTTTGCCCTGATGTCACACAGTAGCAGACTTAGCCCTGATGTCACACAGTAGCAGACTTAGTCCTGATGTCACACAGTGGCAGACTTAGCCCTGATGTCACACAGTAGCAGACTTTGCCCTGATGTCACACAGTAGCAGACTTAGTCATGATGTCACACAGTGGCAGACTTAGCCCTGATGTCACACAGACGCAGACTTAGCCCTGATGTCACACAGTAGCAGACTTAGCCCTGATGTCACACAGTAGCAGACTTTGCCCTGATGTCACACAGTAGCAGACTTAGCCCTGATGTCACACAGTAGCAGACTTAGCCCTGATGTCACACAGTAGCAGACTTAGCCCTGATGTCACACAGTAGCAGACTTTGCCCTGATGTCACACAGTAGCAAACTTAGTCCTGATGTCACACAGACACAGACTTAGCCCTGATGTCACACAGACACAGACTTAGCCCTGATGTCACACAGTGGCAGACTTAGCCCTGATGTCACACAGTAGCAGACTTAGCCCTGATGTCACACAGTAGCAGACTTAGCCCTGATGTCACACAGTAGCAGACTTTGCCCTGATGTCACACAGTAGCAGACTTTGCCCTGATGTCACACAGTGGCAGACTTAGCCCTGATGTCACACAGTGGCAGACTTAGCCCTGATGTCACACAGTGGCAGACTTAGCCCTGATGTCACACAGTAGCAGACTTAGCCCTGATGTCACACAGTAGCAGACTTAGCCCTGATGTCACACAGTGGCAGACTTAGCCCTGATGTCACACAGTAGCAGACTTAGCCCTGATGTCACACAGTAGCAGACTTAGCCCTGATGTCACACAGTACCAGACTTAGCCCTGATGTCACACAGTACCAGACTAGTACAGTAGAATGACAAACAGCAACGTTTGGATAAGCCAATAGTATTTGTTTGTATACTGTAAAGATCATGAGAGCTATCCCTATGCATTAGCCTCTGGCCTCTGTGAAAGGGGGTACATTATGGGAGTAGTGTTGCAGTGTGTTCTGTGTACACTGCTACTATAGCTGGAAGTTGTTGAGTGTTGGACAGACGTTCTTGTATTCAGGAAAAGTGTACAAGGGAAATGCATGTACAATTGTACATGGTACATTTCACACCACGATAAGAGTCAATGACTCATAGCAACAAGAGGGTAGATCAGATTTCAAACGTTGCTTGTTAGGGGGAGGTAGTTGCAGAAATGTTGGAATGTTTGGAAGGCCAAGTTTAACTCCTCCGTATGATGTCTTAATTTACACATGGCCAGATGTTTGCACTACAACAAACTGAGACAATCCCAGTACAGAATATGATCTGTGGCCAGGTGTTTCTCTGGTATAGAGCCCATGAAATAATGGAGGTTTAGTGGGACAATAGATAACTCTCTCTTATAGCACACAAATAAGGACCAAGTTTATTTGATTAGCAAAACATTTTTTACAAAAGTGTGTTCTGTAGCTCTACTGTAAAACTGCATGGTTACCCCCAGACATTATCGACCAATCCGTATATATCAAGTTCAACCAATTGTATTTTATTAACTTTAATTACATGCAGAAAACTGTCACATTTTATGAATCACTTGTGTCCTCATTCAAGGGTGCCATCTTGAGAATGGAATTATGAAATCAGTGACAATTAAGTTTTAGAAGAAGCAGACTCGAGTTCAGAACGAGGCCATTCCATTAAAAAAATACACTAAGGAATATTAAGCTACCCGTTCCTTATTATGTACGCTCTGGGGTTTATGTTAAATTATTATAAGGGCTAGTGTGTGTTCTTGGATGGTCCCAGGGGGTTGTGGGACTGTAAAGCTTCTCCTTTTCTCCTGTCTCTTTTTCTCTATATCCCCAAGTCATGCTGTTCACTTCCACTGATTTGGTGTCTCGTTAACAAGTGGAGCATGCCCATTTTTCATGCCCTCTTTACCCCAAGCTTGTCAACTCAGCTGTTTTATTTGAGTTCACTTTCTAATTTGGTACAGTATTCCTGTGCTCTTTTTCTTGCATTGTTGCCATCTTTGGAATCAATTTGGATGTTGAGAAAATGGTTTGTGTTAAGGCCGATGTATTACCAAGGTAATGTACGATCTCTTTGACTCACTAAATGTAAGCTCTCTCTGACTCACTGAATGTAAGGGCTCTTTGACTCACTGAATGTAAGGGCTCTTTGACTCACTGAATTGAAGCTCTCTTTGACTCACTGAATGTAAGCTCTCTCTGACTCACTGAATGTAAGCTCTCTCTGACTCACTGAATGTAAGCTCTCTCTGACTCACTGAATGTAAGCTCTCTCTGACTCACTGAATGTAAGGGCTCTTTGACTCACTGAATGTAAGGGCTCTTTGACTCACTGAATTGAAGCTCTCTTTGACTCACTGAATGTAAGCTCTCTCTGACTCACTGAATGTAAGCTCTCTCTGACTCACTGAATGTAAGCTCTCTTTGACTCACTGAATGTAAGCTCTCTCTGACTCACTGAATGTAAGCTCTCTCTGACTCACTGAATGTAAGCTCTCTCTGACTCACTGAATGTAAGGGCTCTTTGACTCACTGAATGTAAGGGCTCTTTGACTCACTGAATTGAAGCTCTCTTTGACTCACTGAATGTAAGCTCTCTCTGACTCACTGAATGCCAGCTCTCTCTGACTCACTGAATGAATGAATGTAATCAAATCTACATAACAATGTATGTATGCTATGCATCATTTTTGGATTATTTCCTAAAATAATGTGTTGATTCTGTTAAAGTATAATAGTACCTGATTAATTGTCACACCGGATAGGTGCAGTGAAATATGTTGTTTTAGTACAGTGCCTCTGGAGCAAATTAGGGTTTGGTGCCTTTCTCAAAGACACATCTGAAGATTTTTCACCTTGACCGCTCTGGTATTCAAACCAGCAACCTTTCGGTTACTGACCCAACGCTCTAACCGCTAGGCTACCTATCGCCATATAAGGCAGGATAAGTACTAACGTATGCACCTTAAAAATATGTCCACACTTAGCTAAACTATAAATAATATATACTCATTATCCGCTTAAATAACAAAGAGCATTGAAGAGATTTGGTAGACAAATTTGAAGGCAATGTCCTCTGCAATAGCTGTCTTGTAACTAGAAACTATAGATGTGACATTACAAACTCAGGCTAACATTGAAAACTTCTGAAACAAAAGCCTGCATTTAAATTTCAAAGCTACTCCTTTACTTTGAATAGGGCACAATTTAACTTAGCATAAATCCAGTCTCTTCTTCGGAACAAATTATGTGTCTTGTATTGAATCTGAGGCAATTAGGCTCCCAACAATAAGTAATTGGTATTCTGATTGAATGAAAATGCTTTGGTTTAGGCCTGGGTGGGTGGAAGTGGAAGAGTGAGTGGATGGAGGGTTGCAGGGAACATGGACTGAGTGGCCCAGATGTTTCATCAATCAGTTGCATAATGAAATATCAAAGGCTTTCCTTTGTGGACAATACTGCTTAGACTGCTGACTGCACTTGCATTCCTTTTTTAATTAAAAAAAACTTTATTTAACTAGGCAAGTCAGTTAAGAAGAAATTCTTATTTTCAATGACAGCCTAGGAACAGTGGGTTAACTGCCTTGTTCAGGGGCAGAACAACCGATTTTTACCTTGTCAGCTCTGGGATTTAATCTAACAACCTTTCAGTTACTAGCCCAATCCTCTAACCCCTGCTTTAGAGAAGAATTTCAGATATCAGGTTTAGAGCATTACTCTCAGTTATCAAATCTCCATAGATGGCTGACCGTTACATTTTGCAACTCAGCAGAGCTTAATCCCGAGCACCGCTTTCAAAGAAGTAAAGACAAGACATTTACTCTGGGAGAAAGTACTGCAATATTTAGTAGGTCTGTGTTTAAAGGTAATTCAACTCGGTGCAGAAAATACACACAATCTTGGTTGTAAACCCATATTTCAGATTGAATGCTTCTACAACATAACATTGCATTTGCATATATTTGTAAGTGATACATTTATGTGAAAAAATAAGACAAACCGAAACATACAGGTTATGCATTTAAGATACTACCTAGATACTAACTAAGTAGACTGCCGAAGAGGCTGCACTATACAATACCAGCTGAATATCCATACATGTAGTATTAAATGCATGTGACAGAGTATGTCTTCTGATACCAGATTTAGAAAGAACAATTTACATTAATGCAGAGAACAGAAAAGGCATCGTAAAAATATTTATAGAAAATATGTTTCTAATCCACCATATGCAAGATCACTTCCTGTTTGTAATCCGCATCTCCAAATGGAATATGGTGTAATATAACCTAGTGTACATGGTCTAGTAATGGTGGATGTTATTTTATGCATACATATAAATCAGGCCAAGCACTTCATAGGAGGGGTGACATAGTCTTGACAGTCCTGCCATCATCTTCTGGCAGCACCTAAAACTGAGGGGACACACTCACTAATTGAGGTCAGACGATCTCTCAAATAGGACTTTTTAATCTTTCCTAGTCATGTGCTGCTCCTTTTAACAAAATGAAATAGAGAAAGTCCTTCAGGGGTCCACTCTGAAATTAAATGCCCTATAATTCGACAGACAGCTTTCACTGTTGGATGGAGGACTCCCACATCTGTCCCTCATACAGCGAAGGTCTCTGGGCTACTTTACTCATTAACTGGGCCCATTATAGCTTCATCTGAGCTGCCGCCACTGCTCCAATCTCCTGTCGACGGAGTTGTCGGTGTTGTCAATCTGGGCCTTCCCTGGCCACACTGATACCTGTCTAGCTCCACGGCTCAGAGTTGCGGGGGGGGGGGGGGAAGAGTCTCCTGGACGTTTGATGACAGTTAAATGGATGTCTGATGGGTTTGAAATGAATTGTGCTTCCCTCGATCTGCCATTGACATGCAATCAATATGCAAAACAGAGGAGAATCTGTGGCCATGCACACTAAGCCTATCTTGTGGGCCAATTTGGATACTTTGATGAGTGAACAAAGATGTTGATATTTTAAGACGGACATTTCTTTGTTTTCCTCTCAGACTCAAAAAGAGCATCTAATATGTTCTTCTTAAACCAAATAATTGCACAGATGAATGACCGAACTAGAATATAGAGCGTCTACTATACAGTATACTGTAGGGAATATCCTTGCTACATGGAACACTAAACTGAATGTAGCCTACATGTAGTTATTCCACAAATGACAATCATTACTGGAACTATGCTTCGCTATCAACTTGTTTTTGAGTCTGTGGGTAAACCCCTGCCTCTGGAGGTGGGAGAATTCCCAGGCAAGCCTGAGAGATTAGGGCCACCGTCAGGAGTGGAATCATTTTCTATTGAGCAGAAGCCTGGGAGCTGTTCTGTGGGCTGGCTTCTGCAGTGCCCAGTGGAGAACAGTTAATTGACATTGACTTAAGCATGTCTGCAGGACACCAATAGAGACCCAGCTCCCCCACGGTTCTGAGTGGTGTTTGGAGATTGGGGAGGCAGCTGGGTATGAAAAGGCCACCCCTGAGTAGGAATGCTAATGGAATTGATTTATTTCCCTGTGTCTTGCAGCAATACCTCAGGGCTAATGTTACCAAGGAGTGGACGGAGACTGCTGTGTGCTAAACAGACCCGTTTGCTGAATAGTGATAAGGGAAAAAAAATCATTATTTATGGACTCAACATTGTGGATAGTTCTCAAACCGGTATAAATACATTATTGTGAGGAGTTGAAAACATATTTTAAAACGTAATTTCTGGTTTTGTCAAGGTCAGCCGTGAATCTCTGTTGTTTTTTACAGCTTTGATTCAAATGAGGAGCCATGTGACATGTTAGCAACCTTTCAAGATGAGAGAAATCTCCTCATGATAGCTGGCAGAGCATACAGCCATAAAGAAATCTGTTGGTATGTAGTTGGTACAGTATGTAGTTGGTATGATCAGCTACTTTTTAAAGCTACAATCCTTAATTGAAACAATAACTAAGCAGTCAACCGACCTCTGTTTTGGTAAAAAAAACTGAGGGATGGGCCTGGAGAAATGTAACTACTCTCAAATTCATACACAGATCTATGGATGCAAGGACTGATCATCCATGATATCAACATTATAGTTTTAACCACGTTTTGCAGGTATACAGTTTTTGTTTACATTTAGCTTGTTTACAAACATTGGAGTAAAACAAACGTATATTTTGGGTTCTGATGGTGTACGACAGTTGAACTAAACTCACGAGCGATATATAAGTTATATAATTTAAGAACCAATGGATATATATCATTAATTTATAAGTCCAAAATGTAATGTAGCAACTAAGGATTACGCTTTAACAATCAAAACATTTGATCAATCAAATCTGATAGGTAAGCAACTTGTGAAATGTCCATAGAAAGCATTGGATTGTAAATGTTATAATCAAAATGCTAAACCTCAACAGTTCAGAGTTATAGTTTTTTGTAGAACAGAGTTCAGTGTTCATCTTTTTATGTCGCTGTGAAAAATGTTGTATTAATGAATTCCAAACCCATAAGAGGGTTGAGCATTGAAGCACAAAGACCATTAAATTGGAAGATATGGATGGAATGACAACTGCTCAAATGGAGGCCTTTTTTGAGCGAGGTGATAAATGACTAAATAGAATTTCTAAGTGATCAAAAGCCCTGCTGTTCTCTATTTGGGTCATTCTCGTGAAACCATTCAAATACCATAGCAGTAATGATTTTAAATATAAAACATGTCATTTAGTAATATAACAAAACATCATAATAACGATAATAGTGTTCTCTACCTTGCATAAAGAGTATTCTCATTACCGCAACACGTTCAGCTCTGTCGGAATGTATGTAATTCAAACAGAGTCAAATGAAAATACTCTGGGAAAAAAATAAATGGATGTTCTAATAGTTTTCAAATGACAGAAAAATGATTATCTGAATATTCATGTCTAATAATATTGAAACAATTGTGGAAAAATTAGGTGTCCATGACTGATGTTCTCATCCTCTGCAACATTTTTTAAGGACTGTTAGAGAATTTTAAATAAAGTTTGATTTTGAATGAAGCAACACATCTGCCAGATGGCTACCAGGTAAGCAGATCTCTTTATATGTCTCCAGTTAAAAGTTAAACCTTCTCTTGTCAGACTGTGTACACGACAGTATTGATTATCATTACCGAAGGTAAAAGGTAGTTTTCCACATTTAGAAAAACGTTAGATTAAAAATGTTCTATGAAAATAGATGGCATTAATGTCTAATTATGTACAATGAGTTAGAAATTGCTTAGTCATTATGTTTTCTCTATTGTTAGCTAAACATGCTAAGGTCCCTCTTCCTCTGCAACACCATTCTCACTTACCGCTGCAGTTTAAGGCCAGTTGCGGTAGAGAGAACTTCTGTTTCGGTAATGAGAATTTAATCATACAGATTATATTTTTAAATATATATAATGAACTATTAATTTCAATATTATTTACTAGCTGTTGATATTTTGCTTTATGTCCTGTTTAATTGCAGACAGTCACCAAGTGACAAAAAGCTTTAGCGAAGGCAAACAGAATTCAGAGAAAAAATGTACACCAACCCAGAACTGCTGGAAGAGTACAGAAGGAAGGAGAGAGAGGTCAGGGGTTGGAGAGTTTACAGCATATATATATATATATAGTCAATAGGAAGCCTATGCCCCATACAGTGTCTATAGCAAGTCAATACCCTACAGTGTTTAGAAGTTTACACACACACACACACACACACACACACACACACACACACACACACACACACACACACACACACACACACACACACACACACACACACACACACACACACACACACACACACACACACACACACACACACACACACACACACACACACACACACACACACACACACACACACACACACACAGTTAGCCATTCAGTCTCTACTATAGGATGACATGTCCATAACAAACTGAAGAAGTTATTCAACATCTTCAAGACAGCCTCCTCAAGAGAACAGCCATTCTCACTTCAGCAGGTAAATGTCCCTGCCATCAACTCAACTCCTAAAGGACCAATGAAGACATCTACCCCAAAGGAATCATCCACAAAATATCCGGAGAAATTCAGAAAAAGGGCCAGATATTCCATAAGAGAGCCTTACCGGACACTATGGCAAATCTTCATAGAAGATTTCTGTCTGAGAATCCAAGGCACAACCTTTCCAAGGCCCCATTCTTTAAACTTAAGCCATTTTGGATTGGCCAGCGAAGAGTCACAGAGAAACGTGTGCTTGCAAAACGCATGAGAACTTTGGCTTGAAGATAAAGAAGCTGCACCAGCTTGGGGGTCATAGAAACATCATCCCCAATGGACACTGTACTGGCCAGTGTGTGTGGTGATGATGACATGTGCTGTTCTAATGTTTTTGTATGTGTTGTTTTTATGTGTTCTCTGTTTTAGCCTATGTATGTTATGTACTTTTGAAGCACAGCTAAATGAAATAGATTGAACTTGAATCCATGATTGTGCCGATATCTCATTTATTTTCTACATAAAACGTTGTTTTTAACCATACCTCAGTCTTAGTATACTTATTATCATTACCGAAATCATCAACCTCATTTCCGAACCTATGTATCATTACCACAACGGGTGTTCATTTAATGTTAATTGAATGAATGGAAAAACAGCAGTTTGCTTTTAAATGCATGTGCAGAATCTATACTTTACTTTCTTTCAGGCTTGCCACATCATTTTGAAAATAGGTCAGGTTTCAATTAAATATAAAAAATATTAGGTTGTAGATTGCATGGCGGTAATGTGAGAAATCAGTCAAAATCAAGTAAAAATGTTAATAAAAAAATATATTAATTCAGAGTTTCAAGTAACTGTGCATGACTGTTTATAATCAAAAAAATATTGTGAAAATGTATTAGCTTTCCTAATGGTCTTGACGTTTTCAGAGCGTTGCGGTAATGAGATTTTTAAGCACTTGTTTTGGAAAATATGTTCAAAAAGGTGTAAAATTGACAGTAAATTATTTTAAATGAATGCTCACAAACACTTAAGACCTTGTTATTAATGCCTACAAATTACATTTATTGATTGCAAGTCTTTTTAAAGATTTCATGTTTGAAATCATTGAAACCGAGATTTCGTGAGAATAGAACTCTGTACAAACAGAGAGCTAATGCCTGCAACCTTTAAAACGTTCATTAAATCTCAAAACAAAGGCTGCTTGCATTACAGTACTTTCCCCCCCTCCCATTGTAATCGATTCATTTAAATCCTGTGTCTGTGTCCTATGCAATGGCATTTAACATAATACAACAAAAAAATATGTCTATAACCCTTGCTAGGCATACGTCCATCATCGTTCTAGTGGATTTGTTTGGTGTAGAAGGTTGCTCATACCCATATCAGAGACCTTCTCATGGCAAACAGACTTTATTCTGAGAGGAGCACCATTTGCATTACTTTGATGTCCCTTTACCACTCACCCTGCAACATGATTACCAGTTACATCTTTTGGAAACAAGATCCAATCACCCTTTGAATGACACAGTACCTTCTGTTCACAGCCCTTTCACTTTTATTGAATAGATGTCAAATTGATTGGAAAAGGTAAAGATGCATAACAACCATGTTGAGATGAAAAGTGAACGTCGTCAGCAACAGAAACAGTTACAATTGATACATTGTTGTCTGCACATGTAATGTCGTTGCTTTACTAAAATAAGCTAAGTATGATTTCATATTGCGGTTCTGGAAGTAATCTCTACAGTCCTACAAAATCTTTTCTCATTTCCCTACAACAGAACTACATTTATACCACTGCACTGCTTTTGAATAATTTATGAGAATTATAATGTACAGCGAGCCATCAGAAACACACGACGATGAACAATTATATGAAATCACTTTATTCTCAGAGTGTGCGGTGATTCCATTTTGGCAGGAATGTTACAGAGACTAAAAGATCAGCCTAAAATGGCATGCAGGGAGGCTGTCAGGTGGAGCTTTTCAACACAGAAGACACAAACAATTATCTTAACAACCTTGCCTACAGTACATCGCACACCATAAGCATGCACACAATTGTCAACAAATAGAGAGAGAGAGAGAGAGAGAGAGAGAGAGAGAGAGAGAGAGATAGGGAGAAGGGTAAGAACATTTTACAATACAAAAAAATACTAAAGAGACAGATTTCTCGAAGTAAAACCACCAGTGGACGTAAACAGGAACGATACAGACAGAAAACTGCACCAGGATAAGCATCTTCTCAACACAGAGGAAACAGTCGAAGACAATGCAAAGATAGAAACATCAGACAGTTACATTCAAGTCACAACATAGGAATGTTTTAAGTGAGATTTTTGTCAGGCAGTTTTTATCATATCGACGGTTAATTGAGGGGTGAAATTAAAGAATGGTTTCACTTGAAGGGCGAGAAAGAGTGGATCAACAGTAATCTGGCATGGTGTCTACTAGAATAGCAAACAAAGAACCATTTTAGACATGTGACTTGTTTTTCAGCCATTCGTCAATAAGTGGCATTTGTTTGCGATTAGGTGATGACAAATAGGCAGAGATGCCATTTTGTAGATGAAAGGTGAAGGTGACTGTTTTTCTTTCTGAGCACGTTCATGACTGTTTAGAATTCTACAATGTGTTGTTCCAAGTAGGAAATCTGGAACTTTGACAGGATTTCAGACAACTGTAAGTTGCTGGAAAACCTTGTCGGGTTGGTTCTATAAAAAAATGTATAAGGGGCAAATCAGATCCATGCCATCTATCCCATTATCCTCGTAAATTAATGATGTGGTGTGCTTGGTCCCTAACAACAAAATACTGCAATTTCAAACTAAGTTGTGGTCATTACATGATCACTACAAAATATGAATAAAAACGTACAAACGAAAAGCTAAAATACCTGAGAATTTGAAATAAAGAAAAACATGAGATAAAGAAATTGAAAATATGAGACATTCTATCACTAACAAGACTATTCTTTGGTTTTTAATAGAATAAAACATGTCAATGATGAATTGAATGCTGTCGATGAATGCATGTGCCAACAACTAATAAATAGAAAAGTAGTATACAGTAATTATATAATACCAACAAGTATTGGTCGTTCATTTCAGCTAAGTTTTAGCACATTGATAAATAAGTGGCTGAAGGCAGTTCACAAGTACATAAACATCACAGGAAGTTCAATAAATGTGCTCTATAAATGACCTCAATGTTGTGGCTTTCATATGTCTAGGTTTAAACATTGTAGGCAATTGGCAGGAAAGTTTGAGAGCGTACTATGTAGCTAGGTTTTACGTCATGCTCATTTTTCTTCTCTATTTCACTGCTACTACATTAGTAAGGCCCCAGAATCACACCTGGCAGGTTTCTAACGGTTAATCTTGAATCTAACTAGCATCAACACTGGGCCGATATAAACAGTGGCAGTTTCACAAATACCATCGCCTAACTGCTTGGCACTTGTCTAGTGTACTCAACATTTATTGGTTTGCAAGCAAATATTATTATCCCAGATTGTGCATTGTTGACAAATGCTCAATAGCTAGCTAACTAGCTTGTTCACTCCCAAATAAAGGCTTCACAAGCTATCTGTTACCTAGCAATCTATAAGTTAGCTCGCTAGCTGCTATAATGCATTACATTTTTCCCTTTGATTACATGTTGGACTCTTTTTTCTGTACATGGCAGGCAAGATAGCTATTGACATTTACATGGTCATGTGTTGAATCTTTATCTACCTCAACACTTAAAAGGGATTTTCAAGCACAATTTCCTTACAGGAAGAGACGAACATCAAAGTCATTCTTTACACATACTAGTGACAAATTTGTCATTTGATGTCCATGATCCTATGAAGCCAGTGGCCTTATGGAATGTGTTAAATATTTGGAATGTTTGAAGCCAGTGGCCTTATGGATGTCCATGATCCTTGAAAGTTCATTTTGAAATGTTTGAAGCAGACGGTCCAGCTTAATTCATTTGAAATTAAGAAATTAAGAAATAGATTGAAAATTATGAAATTACTTTCAATAACTTTCAATAAATAATTCTGTGGTAGAACTAAAGCACAGCAACTTCTGGGGAAATGTACATGTTGATCTCTGGGATCAAAATGGATAACATTGACATGTATACAAACTCAGCGGAGGACAACTCTTTCCTATGGTGTATACATGCGTCTTAAGCTATTACTAATTACCTGTCTTGTCCTGCATTCTCACAATTTACCGGTATGTTAGAACCACAAACCAAATCCCACTGAGAGACAAGGACCCTCACCGGTTCAAATGCTGTCCGAACAAACCCCTTACGTTAAGCCAAACCTCCACCTCTTTCCCCACATCACATTTCAGACGGAGTTCGTATGCTTTGCCGTTACTAGTCAGACAGCGCTGTGTCTGTACACTGACACACAAAACGTATTAAGCTCAACACATAACAATGAAGTGTCTGTTTTTGCTGATTCAGGACTGCACTCCATTTCGTTAACAGGAAAACCTTGAACAATACTGTATATTGCACCATTGTCACTGTCTGTTCACATAAAGTGTGTTCACAACATAGTTGTGCTTGAGAAAATGATGAGTACATCTCGTTAAATCTATATTTACAGACATGGAAATAAGAAGAGTAAGCATCTGCGTCCAATTGCCCGGATTTGATTCCCACAAGTACTACTTTATAGGAGCGAAGCAGATAAAGTTAGCAACAAGACATACAACTCTATTGGTTTGTACTAAGCACAGGTACATCAGGAATGTTGCCAATGTTGTTTGGTTCATTGTTGAGCATTTTCATTTTTATCGTGGACATCCCTTGGAAGAACAGTTAGGATGTTTATGTCTAGCCTACTGTACATAGTAGTAGTGGTGTCATTGAAACAAAATTGAAAACCAGCGTTATTGCCTCAGTATTAATGTATTTCACTTAATCATAACAAATTAAATGGAATTTGCACATGTACTGTCCTCCAAAAAAATATATTAACTGCATACTTGAAAAACATTTCTTGTAGAATTCTTTCTGGTTCACCACATTTTTACTATTACCATTATTATAATTTATTTTACATTAGAACCTATGAATGTTTTGGGACGTAGAACCGTATATGGATGAAGTCTCAATGGAGAAGCAATAAACAGCTAAATTCAATCAAATTTGATATGATTTGGAGAATTTCTCAAAAGTTTAAATTATGGCTTAGACTTTTTAATATATTTTCTGATAACCACATATATTTATTTTAAACCAGAGGCTACAAACAAAAAGGGTGGATTGTGGTTGATCTCAGATCACATTCTAAGGCCTGGACACCTTGAAAACCTGACATCAAATTTGTCTTTAAGTTAATGTTTTGGATCTATGCAGATGCTACATAGGTCTCATAGTATCACCAATCAGTGGTCTTCCTTCCACATAAGACAATGTAACACAGATCATTTAAGTTAAGGACAAATATTATGGCATCTTGATTCAACCAGGGCTCTTAGAACAAGGATGTATGGGTGAAGGAGAAGGGTTGGTTAGGGTGGTGGTCTTGGTTATGTGTGTTGGAAGGTTAACAATCTAATATCGCCAACACTGTTACTTTTTATTGAACATATCCATAAGTGGACCAGGAAGGAATTTCATGACGGTGTCCATGATACTTTCCTCCTCCTCCTCCTCGTCTCCGCAGCCGGGTGGGACAGCCTTCTTTGGGCGGGTGAGACTCCCTTCTGCTGCCTGATCCAAAGCAGCCTGGGCCTCGGCTTCCTTCTCCTCCTTCTTCTTGATGCCGTACTGGAACAGAGAACAAACAAAGGCAGCCATTTTATGGAACAAATATAAACTTCACATCACACGTGCACTTTTGTACTTTCTATCAATTTTGTGGCGCTCTTCAGTCTTAATAGCGTTTTGTGCACCTCAATGTGACAATATAATACCCATAACAGTACAAGATGGTAGTTATGGTTGATTTTATGATAATTAAAAGGGGGGGGGGGTTAGTCTACCTTTTCTCCTTGCAATAGCCTCCCCTGGAATAAACCAAGTTTAGAGGGCTTTTTTGAATGCACAACCAAGATCTTGAGCTTGCAATGTACTTGTCTCGTTATGACCCGCCAAGATGCCTTATGCCAGTTACTTGGCAATGAGCCACCTGGCACTTAATCTGCCTCCTTGAATACCAACAATTTGCATAGTAATATAGAGACCTTGTGCCCCTCTCCATTCAAATCAAGTGGATTTGTTCTTGAATTAAAGTCATTATTTTAATACTAAGCTGAATATTGGCAGGAAAATCCTTTTAGTGTAAAATCATTTCAACAACTTCACTTGTCTTTCCTCCACATTCAATTCAGGTTGAAATCACATCATACTTCAAGTGATACATTTTGGGGGGGGAATTTTGTGTTCCTCTGGAGACATATCTCAATGGTTGTGTATGTACCCGTTATCGTTGCAAAATATCTCAACCTTCTTCTGTCTTTGATCAAGTAGTGTAAAACACATTATGGAAAGTGGAAATCATTTCCTCTTGCAGGACAATAAATAACAATTAATCAATACATTAACCAATCAATCACCATGCATTTAAATAATTTAGCAGACACTCTTATCAGAGCAATTAGGGTTAAGTGCCTTACACTAGGGCACATCGACAGATGTTTCACGTAGTCGGCTCAGGGACTTGAACCAGCAACCTTTCAGTTACTGGCCCAATGCTCTTAACCACTACGCTTCCAGCCCCCCGTGATTTTCCATATAAAATGATCTACAACAATAGCACCCATTATACTGCACAGTAGGAACAAAACAAGACTACTTTATCTGAGATCAGCCAAGTGAGCTTTCCACTATGCGAGGGAGGATTGGGCCTCTATTAGACCTCTGGCTAAGAGAGCTTCTGGTGAGTTACTGTCAGATGCTGAGGAGGGGAGTAGGGCCACAGTGAGGGACGACAGCCTACCTGACTGACTGATGGACCATCCTGGGGCACGGAAGCGGAAAATGAGTCGGACTCTCCTGTGACACTTTGCTGCTCTCCCAAGCAGAGAATGTGATTCTCAGCCAGTAAACATCTTAAAGGAGGATGGATCACGTGGCTTTAGCAGAGAGAGGACATAGTTTGTGAACTGGGACTCAGAAGGGGGCAAGGCAGGGAGTGCTCTCAGTACTAGAGGTCGACCGACTATGATTTTTCAACGCCGATACCGATTATTGGAGGACCCAAAAAAAAAAGCAGATACCGATTAATCGGTCGATAATTTTTTTCTTTATTTGTTATAATGACAATTACAACAATACTGAATGAACACTTATTTTAACTTAATACATCAATAAAATATATTTAGCCTCAAGTAAATAATGAAACATGTTCAATTTGGTTTAAATAATGCAAAAACAAAGTGTTGGAGAAGAAAGTAAAAGTGCAATATGTGCTATGTAAGAAAGCTAACGTTTCAGTTCCTTGCTCAGAACATGAGAACATATGAAAGCTGGTGGTTCCTTTTAACATGAGTCTTCAATATTCCCAGGTAAGAAGTTTTAGGTTGTAGTTATTATAGGAATTATAGGACTATTTCCCTCTATACTATTGTATTTCATTAACCTTTGACTATTGGATGTTCTTATAGGCACTTTAGTATTGCCAGTGTAACAGTATAGCTTCCATCCCTCTCCTCACTCCTCCCTGGGCTCGAACCAGCAACACAACGACAACAGCCAACATCGAAGCAGCGTTACCCATGCAGAGCAAGGGGAACAACTACTAGAAGGCTTAGAGTGAGTGACTTTTGAAACGCTATTAGCGCACGCTAACTAGCTAGCCATTTCACTTCGGTTACACCAGCCTCATCTCGGGAGTTGATAGGCTTGAAGTCATAAACAGCGCAATGCTTGACGCACAACGAAGAGCTGCTTGCAAAATGCACGAAAGTGCTGTTTGAATGAATGTTGACGTGCCTGCTTCTGCCTACCACCGCTCAGTCAGATACTTAGATACTTGTATGCTCAGTCAGATTATATGCAACGCAGGACATATCTAGTAATATCATAAACCATGTGTAGTTAACTACTGATTATGATTGATTGTTTTTTGTAAGATAAGTTTAATGCTAGCTAGCAACTTACCTTGGCTTACTGCATTTGCGTAACAGGCAGTCTCCTTGTGGAGTGCAACGAGAGAGAGGCGGGTCGTTATTGCGTTGGACTAGTTAACTGTATGGTTGCAAGATTGGTTCCCCGAGCTGACAAGGTGAAAATCTGTCATTCTGCCCCTGAACGAGGCAGTTAACCCACCATTCCTAGGCCGTCATTGAAAATAAGAATGTGTTCTTAACTGACTTGCCTAGTTAAATAAAAGGTATAAAAAAAATATATATGTATATAAATAATAAATTAAAAAAATTCATTAAAAAAAATTATAATAATAAAAATAAAAAAGACAAATCTTCACCCAAAAATACAGATTTGAAATTGGCCCTAATTAATCGGCCATTCCGATTAATCGGTCGACCTCTACTCAGTACTATCTAAGGCATATAGAAATGCTAATGCTAATTTAGTCACAATAACACAAATCAAAAGTGTGTAAGACATTCATTAAAATGCATCAGACTGGTATTGTGGAATATTCTAATCAAGTGAGAGACTTTGTTATTTCTTCAATAATCATCTTTATTCAATATCGATTAATTATTGCAATAGTGAGACTAGTCAACCGGCCGAGCAGCCTAACTCATAATGAAAAAATAAAGATCATATATAGGACCTAAAAATCCTTATTCAGGGCTGATTCCACCCCTCCCATAAGGCACCCTGGTCTATCTCCTGGTTATCTGCATGGGGTGTTGTTTTACCCACAACCTGGCTTCGTTTCCCAGATGCCAGGAAGATGAGACAATGAGGGATTGTTCTAAACTCTTCCAGGCTCTCTCTATCTCAGGTCACACACACCACATCTTGTCTATGGAATGCCAGCTTTAGGTTTTTATCACCAAGTCATTGTCAGCTCAAGCTATCTCTAGCAAAACCCATTTATTTGACCATACTCCCAGACTAACTGCAGGAAGCTAGAGTGGAAACCATCTCTTTATAGAAACACAAAATTAAACAGTACAGAAATGTCCTACTTTCTGTTAAGTGTATAATCGTTAACTATTAATATCAAACAAATCAGGTAAATACATCATTTTTCTAACACACTGGTCATATTTCATATTCCAATGTGAATTTGCTAATTGCTCATGAATCTTTCATGGCAGGCCTGCTCGAAAAAGCGTTCTTTCATCTTCGAGGCTTAAACAATGAAATAAGCTGACTCACTTGATTTTCCAAGACAATTCCTGACTGCTTTAACAAAACGGCACAATAGAGACGGCACAAGTTTGCTAGAAGTTACTGAAAGAGCCGTAGCATTTTGCTGACGCCAATAGTGTGGTTGTGCATGTTGGAGAAGATCAACAGAGATGTTACTGCATCTCAGTCACATCTTGAGTGACACATGGGGATGAATTCTTAATCCTGGTGAGATCAGCTAAGTGCCAGTGCCGCAAATAAGATGCTGCGTCTTTAGCCCCTCTCTTTGCATAGCAATTGATTGGCATTAAATAGGAAGTTGGTTATCTCACAGACGGTGATGATTCCACACATTACTCCACACTTACTGACAGTAACATCTACAGATTACATACAGTGAGGAAACCTTTAAGTCTGGTTTAAAGACTGATCACACCTATTGTGTTGGATGTTAATGGCCCAGTGCAGCCAAAAAACGTGAGTTTACAAAACAATAAGGACACCTGCTCTTTCCATGACATAGACTGACCAGGTGAATCCAGGTGAAAGCTATGATCCCTTTTTGATGTCACTTGTTAAATCCACTTCAATCAGTGTAGATGAAGGGGAGAAGACTGGTTAAAGAATGATTTTTAAGCCTTGAGACAATTGAGACATAGATTGTGTATGTGCTCCATTAACTTCTTGGATATAGGGGGCGCTCTTTTAATTTATGGATAAAAAAACGTTCCAGTTTTAAACAAGATATTTTGTCACGAAAAGATGCTCGACTATGCATATAATTGACAGCTTTGGAAAGATAACACTGTTTCCAAATCTGCAAAGATATTATCTGTGAGTGCCACAGAACTGACGCTACAGGCGAAACCAAGATGAAATTTCAAACAGGAAATGCCCCAGATTTTGAATGCGCTTTGTTCCAATGTCTCCTTATATGGCTGTGAATGCGCAAGGAATGAGCCTACACTTTCTGTCGTTTCCCCAAGGTGTCTGCAGCATTGTGACGTATTTGTAGGCATATCATTGGAAGATTGACCATAAGAGACTACATTTTCCTGGTGCTCCGGTTGGTGTCCTCCGTTGCAATTATTGTGTAATCTCCAGCTGCGTGTATTTTACTATTTGCTTCAGAGGAGAAACCAAACTGCCACGAATGACTTATCATCGAATAGATATGTGAAAAACACCTTGAGGATTGATTCTAAACAACGTTTTCCATGTTTCTGGTCGATATTATGGAGTTAATTTGGAAAAAAGTTCGGCGTTGTAATGACTGAATTTTCAGTTTTTTTTCTTAGCCAAACGTGATGAACAAAACGGAGCGATTTCTCCTACACAAATAATCTTTTTGGAAAAACTGAACATTTTCTTATCTAACTGAGAGTCTCCTCATTGAAAACATCCGAAGTTCTTCAAAGGTAAATGATTTTATTTGAATGCTTTTCTTGTTTTTGTGAAAATGTTGCCTGCTGAATGCTAGGCTTAATGATATGCTAGCTATCAATACTCTTACACAAATGCTTGTGTCGCTATGGTTGAAAAGCATATTTTGAAAATCTGAGATGACAGTGTTGTTAACAAAAGGCTATGCTTGTGAGCCATATATTTATTTTATTTAATTTGCAATTTTCATGAATAGTTAACATTGCGTTATGGTAATGAGCTTGAGGCTATAATTACGCTCCCGGATACGGGATTGCTCGACGCAACAGGTTAAGAGGGTGTATGGTATGATAACCCTCCTACTTTGTCTGCTGTATTCTTTCTCTCTGCTCTAGTTTTCCTTAATAAGATGTCGGTGGGCGGAGCTGGGAGTCTCGTCAGTGAAATGGGACACACCTGGGATCGGGTGAGGGTAAGCAACAACACATCTGCCACGCTGCTCATCAACACTGGGGCCCCTCAGGGGTGTGTGCTTAGTCCTTCCTATACTCCCTGTTCACCCACAACTGTGTGGCCAAGCACGACTCCAACACTATCAAGTTTGCTGACGACACAACAGTGGTAGGCCTGATCACTGACAATGATGAGACAGCCTATAGGGAGGAGGTCAGAAACATAGCAGCGTGATACTAGGACCACAACCTCTCTCAATGTGAGCAAGACAAGGGAGCTGATCGTGGACTATAGGAAAAGGAGGGCCGTACAAGCCCCCATTAACATCGACAGGACTGAAGTGGAGCGGGTCGAGAGTTTCAAGTCCCTTGGTGTCCACATCAGCAACAAACTATCATGGGCCAAACACACCAAGACATTTGTGTAGAGGGCACAACAACGCATTTTCCTCCTCAGGCGACTGAAAAGATTTGGCATGGGTCCCCAGATCCTCAAAGTTCTACAGCTGCACCTTCGAGAACATCCTGACCGGTTACATTACCGCCTGGTATGGCAACTGCTTGGCATCTGACCGTAAGACTGAGGGTAGTGCATACAGCCCAGTACATCACTGGGGCCAAGCTTCCTGACATCCAGGACCTATAGAATAGGCGGTGTCAGAGGAAGGCCTAAAACATTGTCAAAGACTCCAGTCACCCAAGTCATAGTGTTCTCTCTTCTACCACATGGCAAGTGGTACCGGAATGCCAAGTCTAGGACCAAAAAATCATATCAAATTTTATTTGTCACATAAACATGGTTAGCAGATGTTAATGTGAGTGTAGCGAAATGCTTGTGCTTCTAGTTCCGACAATGCAGTAATAACCAACAAGTAATCTAACTAACAATTCCAAAACTACTACCTTATACACACACAAGTGTAAGGGGATAAAGAATATGTACATAAAGATATATGATTGAGTGATTGTACAGAGCGGCATAGGCAAGATACAGTAGATGGTATCGAGTACAGTATATACATATGAGATGAGTATGTAAACAAAGTGGCATAGTTAAAGTGGCTAGTGATACATGTATTACATAAAGATGCAGTAGATGATAGAGTACAGTATATACGTATACATATGAGATGAATAATGTAGGGTATGTAAACATTATATCAGGTAGCATTGTTTAAAGTGGCTAGTGATATATTTTACATCATTTCCCATCAATTCCCATTATTAAAGTGGCTGGAGTTGAGTCAGTGTGTTGGCAGCAGCCACTCAATGTTAGTGGTGGCTGTTTAACAGTCTGATGACCTTGAGATAGAAGCTGTTTTTCAGTCTCTCGGTCCCAGCTTTGATGCACCTGTACTGACCTCACCTTCTGGATGATAGCAGGGTGAACAGGCAGTGGCTCGGGTGGTTGTTGTCCTTGATGAACTTTATGGCCTTCCTGTGACATCGGGTGGTGTAGGTGTCCTGGAGGGCAGGTAGTTTGCCCCCGGTGATGCGTTGTGCAGACCTCACTACCCTCTGGAGTGCCTTACAGTTGTGGGCGAAGCAGTTGCCATACCAGGCGGTGATACAGCCCGCCAGGATGCTCTCAATTGTGCATCTGTAGAAGTTTGTGAGTGCTGAATTTCTTCAGCCTCCTGAGGTTGAAGAGGCTATTAGTCAGGTTGTTGTACCAGTTAGGTTTCGTGAGTTGGTGTTGAAGACTTCCCAGGACAATGCTCCTGGACATCTGGGCATGAGCAAAACCTACAATAGCATACTTAGACATTTCTTTTGGTCTAAGTTAAAGAGGGATGTTTCTACATTCATCAACCTGTCAATTAACGGGTAAACTAATCAAGCTATTAAGCCGGTACCGCTGTATCCTATTCCCATAGTCAGCCGGCCTTTTGAGTATCTGATTGTTCACTGTATTGGCCCTTTGCCTCGCTCTAAGAATGGTAGTAGTTACCTGTTCACTGTGATGTGTTAGACCACTAGGTTTCCTGCTGTCTCTGGTCTATCACGATTAAGTTCATGCTAAAAGCTTTGACTCAGTTTATCTCGCTGTTTGGAATCCAAAAGGATATTCAGATGGTCTGTTTAGTCAAGTTCTCCAACAGCTCCATATTAAACACAATTTGGTTAGGGCCTATCACACGCAGAGTCAAGGAGTGCTGGAGCGCCCTTATGTCTTTGAAAGCTTATTGTACAGAGATGTATAAGGATTGGGAGGAGGGGTTGCCATGATTAGGTTTCACAGGTTTAATTACAAATGACCTAGTGTTTGGAGATGGTGTGCACTGACTTCTGGCAGTGGTCTGTGATGACTGGGGTTCACCCAGGCCACCTCAGTCCCTGTTGTCTTATGTGTGTGTGGTTTCCGGCAGTGCCTGTGCACCGCTGGTGGGATGGCTGAAGAGGACTGTCATCTTCACAGGTGAGGATGAAAGGAATATTTTGGGTTTGTGTCTCATTGGAAGGTGAAACTTTGCCCCAGTCTGAGGTCCTGGGCACTCTGGAGCAGGTTTTCATCAAAGATCTCTCTGTACTTTGTTCCATTCCTCTTTGCCTCGATCCTGACTAGTCTCCCAGTCACTGCCGCTGGAAAACATCCCCACAGCATGATGCTGACACCACCATGCTTCACCGTAGGGTTTCCTCCAGACGTGACGCTTGGCATTAATGCCAAATAGATCAATCTTGGTTTCATCAGAACAGAGAATCTTGTTTCTCATGGTCTGAGAGTCTTTAGGTGCCTTTTGGCAAACTCCAAGTGGGCTGTCATGTGTCTTTTACTAAGTAGTGACTTCAGTCTGGCCACTCTACCATAAAGGCCTGATTCGTGGAGTGCTGCAGAGATGGTTGTTCTTCTGGAAGGTTCTCCCATCTCAACAGAGGAACTCTAGAGCTCTGTCAGTGACCATCAGATTATTGGTCAGGGAGGCCAAGGCCCTTCTCCCCCAAGTGGCCAGCTCTAGAAAGAATGGAGGCCACTGTGTTTTTGGCGACCTTCAATGCTGGATAAATGTTTTTGAACCCTTCCCCAGATCTGTGCTTCAACACAGTCCTGTCTCGGAGCTATACAGACCATTCCTTCGACCTCATGGCCTTGTTTTTTTCTGTCAACTGTGGGACCAACTGCCTTTCCAAATCATGTCCAATCAATTGAATTTACCACAGGTAGACTAAAATCAAGTTGTAAAAACAGCTCAAGGATCAATGGAAACAGGATGCACCCGAGCTCAATGTCCAGTCTCATAGCAAAGGGTCTGAATACTTATGTAAATAAGATATTTCTGTTTATTTTTTATAAATTAACAAACATTTCTAAACCTGTTTTCACTTTGTCATTATGGGGTATTGTGTGTAGATTTGCATTTTATTGAATCCATTTTAGAATAAGGCTGTAATGTAACAATGTGGAACATGTCAAGAGGTCTACATACTTTCCGAATGCCTTGTATAGAGTTTCTACAGAGAAACAAGGGTTGTGACGACTCTCCCATTCATTCTGTCTACCGTATTCTTTCTCTCTGCTCTTGTTTTCCCCCCCATACATCAAGGAGACTCTCTCCACGCAGACACACTGTTGTTTTTGTTGTGACATTTTGGGGCTTCTTTGTTCATTTGTTTTGGCACCTCTCAACACCCCTCATTATCCCCATCTATGCATGCATCCACTACACACACCACTGTTACTTGTATATAGTTTACTTTGTGTAATAAATATATTTAGGTTATTTATTTATCTCCATCTTTTCTCTGTCTTTGTTATGGTCTACGAGCCGGTTTGTAACAATGGGCAAGACTAAAGATTTAAGTGCTTTTGAATTGGGTAGGTACTGGACGCACTGGTTTGTGTCAAGAACTGCAATACTGCTGGGTTTTTCATGAGCAATAGTTTCCCGTGTGTATCAATAATGGTCCACCACCCAAAGGACATCCAGCCAACTTGACACAACTGTGGGAAGCATTGGAGTCAACATGGGCCAGCATCCCTGTGGAACGCTTTTGACACCTTTGAGTCCATGCCACGACAAATCGAGGATGTTCTGAGGGCAAAAGTGGGGGTGCAACTCAATATTAGGAAGGTGTCCTTCATGTTTTGCACATTCAGTGTATATTTTCACACTATGAGGTTGTAATAATACTGTGAAATTGTTAAAATGATAATGCCTGAAATTGATGCCTGTTTTTGGTGGGATAGAGTTTTGGCCTGCCTGGTGATAGTATTTTAACTACTTTGGAGGTATGAAACAAACAGACAATCATATCAGTCCAAAATATCAAATTCCCAGTTTATGCTGCAAAACCAACTTTATAAGAGGTTTAAATATAGGTTATATTTGAACCATGTACATTAAGGCATTGTTGGCAGAATAGATGGATGCAGTTAAATGCATGATTACTATAATTCGCCATAATACATTTCTTGGTAGTCCAAGAAATATTGCTATCAGGTTGTAAATCGCCGCTGGCCTGGTACATTGCTTGCTCCCTCCACCCATTTGGCATGCACTGTTCAGTTTTATTGACTCAATTTTTAAAACAAAAAGGGACGACTAAGGCTGGAAATGTCAATACAATCAAACTAGCAAGGGCAATGAACACAAGTCTGTCATAACGTGGCTAATAAGCTAATGCACATGTGTCAAACAAGGCCAGTGGGCTGTATAGGACACACAAACGAGTATAACTGAGTCAACGGTTGAGTCATCTACTTTATGAAATTACAGCCTGGTGCGCTCGCATTGGTGAATTCAACTTCAATTGCACTGCTTCCATGTGTCCCGTTTACAGCGCGCAGCGGAGGGAAAGTGTACAGACACACGCCACAGTCCGAGCTCGGCTCCTAAAATGTTGCAGTCTGTCTTCGTATTTTAAAGCTTGACAATTAATCATCTAAAAACTAAACCTGCAACAAAACACCATGCAAAGGAGAAACACGGAGGCCTATTACAGCAACAATTGATCAGTAGTCTAGGCTGGCCGCACCCGAGCAGGGCAAAAAAATTAAACTAGTTTTAAGTTTAAATGTTGCAACAATCTTGCTACGTTTTTGTTATTTGGAGTTATTACATACTTTTTGATTAGAGTTGCAGCATATTATGCACATCTGCAAACATAGCAGCAAAGGCTGGACAAATATAATTTATATTGTATTTTAATGTTAAAATGCTATATACAGACGTTATAAAGGGCCATTGGGTTTGCAGTTGCATGTAAAAAAATAAATCATCAAATAAGTTATGTCAATATGGCCCTTGCGCTGATTGAGTTTGACACCCCTGGGATAGCATATCTATTTATTTAGCAAGCTAAAAACACCAGGCATAACATTACTTCGCTAGCTGCTGGGATGATGTCATATAATTTTGCAGTTGCTACAGCTAGAGATGCAAGTGTCATGGTTAGCTAGCATGAAATGTGAATCGCTTTACTACTGTAGCTAGCTTGCTATACTGAACTTGAACGGTATCCACAGTTAGCATATCTCTTAGTTGTCAATCAAATGTATTTGACATCGATCAAATGGGCAGGCAAGTTCCCATTCAGTTGTCAAAAGGTGGGTTGAGACAAGCATGCTTTGGCAGGCAAGCTGCAGAAGGACGAGCAGTCTACTATTCCCCATTGTTTATCTGCAATTTTGACGGTCAACTAGATAAAAAAAAAAGGTTTGAGGGTTTAAATAATGTTCCCTCGTTCGATTTTAGCCAATCTTGCTCTGGCTAACATTATTTGTTGATCTTGTTGTTATTGTTGATGTGCATACGCAAACGAGGGACAGAGAGCCTACCTTTTTATTGGTTGTTTGATGAATAGGACTCCCGTGGTGTTTACGTATTTGCAGAAATCCATTCAGGTGTATTTTGTGGCCTTTGGCGAATGCGTTCTAATGATCTAAACTCACCCTGTTGCTACTGCCTGTAAACACAGTCCAGTTCAAAGTGAGTTATGGGGCGGCAGGTAAACTAGTGGTTAGAGCTTTGGCCTAGGAACCGAAAGGTTGTAAGATCGAATCCCCAACAAGGTAAAAATATGTCGTTCTGCCCCCGAACAAGGCATTTAACCCACTGTTCCTAGGCCGTCATTGAAAATAAGAATTTGTTCTTAACTGACTTGCCTGGTTAAATAAATGGCCAGTGTACCAAATGGATTTATTTGCATATAGGTCTACTGTAGCTCTGATTTGCTATGGCCATGTAGACTCCTTGACAAGACCGATGGTTTTATTAACTGTCTTAGCGCATGGCTGCTTTCCCACTCTATA
Organism: Oncorhynchus gorbuscha; assembly: GCF_021184085.1. Taxonomy (NCBI): domain Eukaryota; kingdom Metazoa; phylum Chordata; class Actinopteri; order Salmoniformes; family Salmonidae; genus Oncorhynchus; species Oncorhynchus gorbuscha. The sequence continues at coordinate 70,378,855 of NC_060185.1, read as the reverse complement.
TTGCTAGATAATTTTAACATTACATTTTGAAATACATGAAAATGACCATGATTGCTTGCTTGTCATATTCTTCCTGGGGGTCTATATGAACAGATTTGTATGAATAAGATTTCATATTGCTAAAATGCTGTCAGTTCCACTTTAATAGACCAATAAGAAAGAGTTCCAAACCTCTGCCAATAACAGCTAGTTTTCAGTTTTCCCCTCCCCACTCAGACCACTCCCAGACAGTCCTAGATAAAATCTTGCTTGAGAAATTAGTCTTTGCTAAGAAGACATTTAGTCAGTCTCCACAGTCTTCGGTTTCCAACACTTGCTGAAGCTGCACTTTGTCATTTCTGTCTCTCTCCAAAGCAAGGGCTCTCATGACTCACTCAAGCTCACAGCTAATTCTCCAACTCTAAAGCATGTTTCTCTGAGGTTATATCAAGTCACTCTTTTCTTGCCAGGCTCAAAAGACACCGCTACTGAACCAAGCCACCAGATTTTCAACATTGGATGACATGGAAATAATTATCAAATAGGAATTTAACAAGCATAGTGCATTGTTTGTTTATGCACAGACAGACAGACATACACACACACACACACACACACACACACAGCGATAATGTATGCATGAGTTTTGCTTCAGGAGGCAATCACATGTGAGTATGAAACTTGCAATGGGATTGAATATATTTAAATAAGATTCATTTAACAGGATTACATTTTTACCTTATCCCTGATGCCCTGTCGGACGTTTTCTCTCTCCGATTCCATTTTTGCATATTTTGCCTTCCTCTCCTCCTCCTGTTGCCGAAGTGCCTCTTGTCGTTCCTCCTCCTTTTTCTCCGCATCAGGATCCTTCTCAGCCTCTTCCCCACCCAGCATTTTCCCCATGTCTTTGGTAGCTCCTTTAGAGGTGAACGAAAGGGGGGGAAGACATGTCAGTCATGGGTCTGTTATGAGGGAACCCACAGTACAGTATTGAACAACAGAGGAAACAACAACTCCGAACGTGAACCCATTTAAAGACCCTCTAAATGATTTCCTTTTGATGGGCTTTGCGTTGGACTCTTCGGCCATGGTTATCTCTGTCAGAGGTTGAGCCACACACAAATGTTCCAACTGGACAGTGGGTCAAGACTTGAGAACAAAGGTCTTTTTTTATGGCTTGGAGTTCTGTGGCAGGATTTGAAGATAGCTGATAATAAGCAGATAAAATGACATCCTCTCATTGATCTCTACCCCTGGCCGGGCTTTTTAGATATGCTAGAATAATAGAGCACAGAGAAGTCTTATTCAATGACATCTGGATTTCATTACGGAATATACCGGAGCCCTGGAGTGCGTCACATGATCACTTCTATTCCGAAGTGAAAAGAGGCTGGACAGACTTGCCAAACGCCCAGTGAATAGGCATTACCTCAGAGACCAATTGCTCATGCATACTCTGCATTGACCAAGCAGATGGACATTTACATACTGTATGTCGAAATGTTGGACTATTGGGAAGGAAAAGAGAACATGAACACAAAAACGCAGGCAGTTATTATAAATGGAGAAGAGGGGAGTTGATGAACATCTAATGGTTTATTCCGTGCAGACATTTGGCTTCTAGTAGTTGTAAGTGGTGACAGGTCATATAGATCACATCTGGGGACGTGAGCATGTTTTCCTTCCCAACTTTTTGGAAAGTGTTCCCCTCGTCATAATTAAGCGGTTTGCTTAACCTGCAAAACTGACACTATGCCAACTGCTCTGAGCATTATAACAAATGACACTAGGACAATCAGAACACTTACACTGTCAAATTAAACAAATCCACTTTGCTGCCTTTTTGATGTCCCTGAGAAGGATGCTTGTGTATTTTCCTAAAATCAAGACCACACATTTCAGCAAAATACACTCACGAATAATAGATTAAAGAATGTCTACATAAATGTAAAAGATGTAAAAGCCGAATACTACATTTTGAGTGAGAGTCAGATTGCAGAGGGCTGCTCCAATGTGTATTCTCCTCACATCGAGGTCGGACATGGAGCGTGTCGAGGCATGAGACATTGTGTATTCACATACTCTCCTCCAACAGCCATGCCTGTGCTCTCTCTCTCTCTCTCTCACGGCCGCCCATGGATACCCAGACACCCTCACACACCACACCGCTCATGCCCCAACTCGCTGGAAATGTATTTTAATGAGAACTGGGCCTCCCTGATGACAGAGGAAGATGCAGTGGAGATGTCTCCACCACACCCCATCCTTCACGAACCTTTCCCGGTCCAAAAGGCTTACTCTTTCAGCATTAGTCCCGCTGTCTTGATCCAATCTGTGCAAAGTTCCGACAAGCCAGGCTGCACCCAGCTCTCCAGAGGAGGAAGAGAACACACGGCCATCTGGTTTCAACCCGAAATGTATGAGATTGCCTGCCATGACCTTCGGGGTCGCTGGCTACTCTCCACCATGCATTCTGATGCTGTCAAGCAGGAGTTAGGCAAGACTATAGCACCTCGTCCTGAGAAGAGAACGTTAATTCATAAACACACTGTCAAATTTGGTGTTTCATTAGCGAGTTAGCATAGCAAACAAACGACTAGGACTAGGTTTTGTCGACATCTCACAAAGGGTCATTTGAGGTCTCCTCGTTGCTTTACACATCAGTCTTAACAGTTTCATTCTACAGTGGATGTCATATAACGTGCCATTGAGCACCAATTTTGATGATACGTTACACGTAGGGGTGAAATAGTGGTGAATTAAATTAAATGGAGTTTCTCTCCTTAGCATTGGAGACCACATAGATTTGTAATGAAAAATGATCTGTTCAAAACTGCACAATCCCCCCCAACTATAATATTGTAACCCTTAGATGCTTCCATTTCCAATTGTGGTCCACTGTATTCATTGTGTAATGAGTGGGGTGTGATGTTACATCGTGTCTTTAAATGTAAGCCATTTGGAAGCAAGCTGAATACAAAGCTAAATCTGAATGAGGCCATAAAACGATTGGCCTTTCTACAAAAACCCTTATAATATAATACATTCACGGCTGAAGAAAACAGTTACTTTTAGAGAACTGATGAAAGGCAAGGCTGTGATGAGCTGTATTGAAGAGCAGACACGTTGCAGTGACTTCTACGAAAATCATTCGACAAAGTACAAAAAAACATTGAGGCATCGCGGGGAACAAATATTTCACTCTAACAAATATTTTCGCTCAAGGTCAGAATAAAGAATATCCCGTCTCAACAATGTATTGATCTTCTTTACAAGGTAAGAGCCACTGTCACTGATCTCCCTCCAGCGTGTGTGGAGCCACAGACGTTTGAGTGAACACTCTCCGCGGTTGCCAGACGCCTGGGAAGATGTTTCCAACTTGCACATACATTTGTTTTGAGATTCTTCATGTACTGTAATGAAAATAACTCTATAAATCTACTATTATTATTATTTGTATTATTATCATCATCTGAAAAATAGAAATCATGCACAGAGTCTTGCTACTTCCAACATGTGGTTCATTGTTACATAGTGACAGACAACTCTGTCACACAGTCAAGTTAAATCCTAAATACATTATTTTGTCATGGTTTTACCATCTCTCTGTGTGCAATGTTGTAATTAGAATTGATTTCACACAATATGGACCTTTCCTGGCCCTTGGCTGTTAATAAGTCAGAAAACCTACATGGAAACCCTGGCTTCCGACAAAACAACTTTCATAGGTATACTGTATATTCTCATTCTTGCTTGTCTTTATTACTGTTGACGATGTCATCTGAACGTTATCGGCTTTTAATTCATACCATTTTCTCTTAGCAACGCTGTTCTGTTCCTCTTCTCCCCTCACACCGTACGCTTAATCTCAGCTCCCCAGGCCAATTAGCTCATCTGATTGTGACAAAGTTGCAGCGGAACAGCATGAGACAGCCACCATCCCTTTAGTCATAGTGGTGCCACTCCCTACCAGCTGTGTAGCCTAAGTGCTAATGGAAATGGTCTGGTTGCTGAGGCCTTTCGGCTGCATTTACTGAGAGGAGTCTGTGTTGCGGCTAGCTAACAGGCGCGAACGGGCGCCAACTCAACAGAGCTTAAAAGGGTCTCCTCAGTTCAGTCCAGAGGGCCAATTTTTAATGGTGAAAGGAGTGAGTGTGCATCGTGCACAAAGAGTTGAAATTGAAAGGGATCAGGAGAATTTGAAGTTGTGGATGAGCAAGGTCACGTGTTGGCCTAAAATGTGCCGTGTTACGTAAAGGCATGCAGTGGACTTGGTGGAGAGTGTGAGAGTGATTGGAAGAGTGGATGAAATGGCACACTTGACAGGGTGTGTGTGTGTGTGTGTGTGTGTGTGTGTGTGTGTGTGTGTGTGTGTGTGTGTGTGTGTGTGTGTGTGTGTGTGTGTGTGTGTGTGTGTGTGTGTGTGTGTGTGTGTGTGTGTGCGTGTGCGTGTGCGTGTGAGTACACAGTAGCTGTCTTTTGCTTGTGTATGTGTGGCAGAGGAGGCTGTTGAGGGGAGGACGGCTCAAAAATAATGACCGGAATGGAGCAAATGGAATGGAATAAACACATGGAAACACATGTTTGATGTATATGATAGAATTCAACCAATTCCGCTCCAGCCATTACCACGAGCTCGTCCTCCCCAATTAAGGTACCCCCAACCTCCTGTTGTGTGTGGGTGTTTGGAGGTGGCTCCATGTGGGTGTTACTGGCAGAGAACAAAATGTACCACTCTTGTCAGAATGTGACTATGTATGTGTTTGTGAGTGGGTTGTGTGGGATTCTCCGTTCCTGCACTCCTGTCCATGTACAGTGCATTCAGAAAGTATTCAGACCCCTTGACTTTTCCCACATTTTTGTCACATTACAGCCTTATTCTAAAATGGATTAAACCATTTTCCCCATCATCAATCTACACACAATACCCCATAATGACAAAGAGAAAACAGGTTTAAGACATTTTTGCACATTTATAAAAAATAAAATATATGGAAATATTACATTTACAAAAGTATTCAGACACTTTACTCAGTACTTTGTTGAAGCACCTTTGGCAGCGATTACCGCATCGAGTCTTCTTGGGTGTGACGCTACAAGCATGGCTCACCTGTATTTGGGGAGTTTCTCACATTCTTCTGTGCAGATCCTCTCAAGCTCAGGTTGAATAGGGAGCACTGCTGCACAGGTATTTTCAGATTGGGTTCAAGTCCAGGCTCTGGCTGGGCAACTCAAAGACATTCATAGACTTGTCCCGAAGCCACTCCTGCGTTGTCTTGGCTGTGTGCTTCGGGTCGTTGTCCTGTTGGAAGGTGAACCTGCGCCCCATGTCTGAGGACCTGAGCGCACTGGAGCAGGTTTTCATCAAGGATCCATCTGTACTTTACCCCATCCATCCTTTGCCTCGATCCTGACTAGTCTCCCAGTCCCTGCCGCTGAAAAACATCTCTACAGCATGATCCTGCCAGCCCCATGATTCACCATAGGGATGGTGCCAGGTTTCCTCCAGACGTGACGCTTGGCATCCAGGCCAAAGAGTTCAATCTTGGTTTCATCAGAACAGAGAATCTTGTTTCTCATAGTCTGAGATTCTTTAGGTGCCCTTTGGCAAAATACAAGCGGGCAGTCATGCCTTTTACTTAGGAGTGGCTTCCGTCTGGCCACTCTACCCTAAGGGCCTGATTTGTGGAGTGCTGCAGAAATGGTTGTCTTTCTGGAAAGTTCTCCCATCTCCACGGAGGAACTCTGGAGCTCTGTCAGTGTGACCATCGGGTTTTTGGTCACCTGCCTGACCAAGGCCCTTCTCCCCCGATTGCTAATTTGTCAGGGAGGCCAGCTATAGGAAGAGTCTTTGTGGTTCCAAACTTCTTCAATTTAAGAATGATGGAGGCCTCTGTGTTCTTGGGGACCGTCAATGCTGCAGAAATGTTGTGGTACCCTTCCCCAGATCTGTGCCTTGACACAATGCTGTCTCTGAGCTCTAAGGACAATTCCTTTGACCTCATGGCTTGTTTTTTTCTCTGACATGCACCTTCAACTATGGGACCTTATATAGACAGGTGTGTGCTTTTCCAAATCATGTCCAATCAATTGAATTTACCACAAGTGGACTCCAACTAAGTTATAGAAACATCTCAGGGATAATCAGTGGAAACAAGATGCGCCTGAGCTCAATTTCGAGTCTCATAGCAAACGGTCTGAATACTTATGTAAACAAGGCATTTCTGTTTAATAAATTTGCTAAATGTACTAGAAACCTGGTTTTGCTTTGTCATTATGGGATATTGTGTGTAGAATGCTGTGGATTGTTTAAAAATACAATCCATTTTGGAATAAGGCTGTAACATAACAAAATGTGGAAAAACTCAAGGGCTCTGAATACTTTCCGATAGCACTGTATATGCACCACTAAGTGTGTATGTCTGTGTGTTCCTTTATGTCTGTGTGTTCCTTCATGTCTCTGTGTTCCTTTATGTCTCTGTGTTCCTTTATGTCTGTGTGTTCCTTTACGTCTGTGTGTTCCTTTACGTCTGTGTGTTCCTTTACGTCTGTGTGTTCCTTTACGTCTGTGTGTTCCTTTATGTCTGTGTGTTCCTTTATGTCTGTGTGTTCCTTTACGTCTGTGTGTTCCTTTACGTCTGTGTGTTCCTTTACGTCTGTGTGTTCCTTTACGTCTGTGTGTTCCTTTATGTCTGTGTGTTCCTTTATGTCTGTGTGTTCCTTTATGTCTGTGTGTTCCTTTACGTCTGTGTGTTCCTTTATGTCTGTGTGTTTCTTTATGTCTGTGTGTTCCTTTAAGTCTGTGTGTTCCTTTATGTCTGTGTGTTCCTTTATGTCTGTGTGTTCCTTTACCTTTGTGTGTTCCTTTACGTCTGTGTGTTCAGTTATGTCTGTGTGTTCCTTTATGTCTGTGTGTTCCTTTACGTCTGTGTGTTCCTTTATGTCTGTGTGCTCCTTTATGTCTGTGTGTTCCTTTATGTCTGTGTGTTCCTTTATGTCTGTGTGTTCCTTTATGTCTGTGTGTGTTCTTTTATGTGTGTGTGTGTGTGTGTGTTCCTGTGCGTGTGCATGTGTGTGTGTGTGTGTGTGTGTGTGTGCCTGTGCGTGTGTGTGTGTGTGCCTATGCGTGTGTGTGTGTGTGTGTGTGTGTGTGTGTGTGTGTGTGTGTGTGTGTGTGTGTGTGTGTGTGTGTGTGTGTGTGTGTGTGTGTGTGTGTGTGTGTGTGTGTGTGTGTGTGTGTGTGTGTGTGTGTGTGTGTGTGTGTGTGTGTGTGTGTGTGTGTGTGTGTGCCTGTGCCTGTGCGTGTGTGTGTGTGTGCCTGTGCGTGTGTAAGAAGGTTGCTGTCCTTTCTGAAGGACTGCGAGGGCGGTGACGGCGGCCCCTGCCGAGCCCAGACACAGGTGGTGTTTGCGGGGAGCAGCGGGACCAGCTCAAGGACTGTGTGTTCCTTCTCCTCCATCTGTCACCCTTCACATGACCCTCGATCTAGCCCGACATGAACTATATATATCTTCATTAATAATTAGTAACTTCATTTTTGTTTTGTTTTGAGATTCTTTATTTACTGTAATGAAAAGAACTGTATAAATCTATTATTATTAAATATATTATTTGAATCCTGCAGAGAGTCTTGCTACTTCCAAAATGTGGTTCATTGTTACATAGTGATAGACAACACTATGACAGTAAGGATCTTCCATAGAACGTCATGCTTTGGGTGCAGCAATACTGTGCTGTTCCTTCAAGCTACCTCTCAAGAAGGGTCAGGTGGTAGGATATTGTGAAAGCAACAGTCTTTGCATAGCTAGACACATAGCAGGCACCAACTTAAAGCACACAGCAGTTTGTTCAAACAGTCAAGAAATAGCTTAGTTGTTTAAATAAATAAATAAAACACACTGACCACAGGGAGGTAGTTCGCTTTTTCACATGGATTGCAAGAGCTAGATCAATTCTCCATTTAATCTCTACTCCCCAGCAGAATAGTTTGCCTCCCCACACACATCCACCATTTCCCACCCAGTGATGCAGCTCCCAAAACCATAACAGCGTGCAAAGGTATAATCTGGAATTATATATCTATCGGTGGTGGCTGAATGGGGGGGGGGGGTGACAGTATAAAAGGGCCCCAAGGGCTGAGAGATTTGGCCTGCAGACAGGCCGTAATGAGACTGGGGTTTTTTATGTGTTGGTGAAGGGGGATGGGGGAGGAACAGGGCGGATGAGCCACCATATCTAAGTAAATCTCCCGTGGGAAGATGGAAAACGGAGGCCGGAGGTTCAACCTTGCTGCGTTTTATCACCCATTCTCCGTCATTATTGTTGGACTGCAGGTCACAGACTTTCAGCATGGAGATGAGCGAGCAGAACCGAACGCATGTATCACCGTGAGGCTCACACCAATCTACCTGCAGAGGACGCAGATCACGCATGGTTCATTGTATACCACAACCAAGAGCCACATTTGCAATAAAGGAGGATTCACCCACAGTGGTATGTAGGGGAATACATCTCGTATTGTTGAAGGGGGCATATAGACAGAATCTATATGGCGCACAATGATGATGTCATTTGGACAGTTGTATACTCTTTTCGCCACAATCATAGGAGGAGTAGGCCTACAGTACCACTTGCTGCCTTTAAATAGAGTTTAGGGCTGATGTATTTTCTCTGCTTCCTCAGATAAGCACTGTCTTTGGTGGAGCGTGCTGTAGCAACCATGGGCAGTCCGGGGTGGTTCACTTGGTTGCCTGCCAGAGATCACAGAAGACCATTGCGGACCTTCACAAGTTATAATGCTCGTGTCACTGGGTAAACGGTCACGGACGGCAGCGAGGCGGAGAACACCAACCCACTGATACTGAGGTAACTGAGGAGTCAAGAGGGCCCACTTCATAGGATGTTAGATAAACTTAAACACCACGCTGAGTAAATGCTGAATAAAAGTCTGTGTTCGGTGACTTTTACAAGCGTTGTGCTTAACAAGCGCCTTCAGTTCTGAGGAGATGCAGGAAGATGAGAGGGTTCAGCCAGACTGAACGAGACACAATGTGACAGGCTGGAACTATGCAGCCGAAGGGCACTATACCCTTTAGACAAAACATTTCCAAACTCAAATGGGGCATAAAGTAGCCCTCTACAGAGAACAGCAGTATAGTACAGATTAGAGCGTACATTAACAAAATGTATTAATATCTAATGCTGTGTGCTAACATAGTTTTCTCATTTGTATTCATTCTAAAGAGAAATCTGTTTCGTCCAATGCTCCAGGGTTGTTAAAGGGCACAGCTAGAACCTTTAAATCCCTCAGTGTTCATTTTGGTACCAAGGCCTAAATATAATCAGCCGGTCTGCTGCTAACACATGCCATGCTGCAATGAGATAATAGGTAAACAATTAAAGCATCTATGAAGGACAAGGGAATGCAACCAGACCTAATTAACCTAAAATAGAGGTCTGCAGAATACCTTTCCTTCGAGGAAGAATCGTGTACTTTTAGATTAAAAGAACTCAATTATAATTCCTGTCTGACTTGCGCCCCAAGTATCAAATAATCCAATACTACTTTGATACAAAAAGACGTTTCTATCATCTATGCTTTAATCAAATCAACATAATGACAAGTTGGCATGTCATTTCTGTTGCATATTTCCGACACAATACCAGACTTGAATTTCAGGAGGACAATAGTGTGGAACTGGATGTTAAGTTGATGTGAACATTCTCCCCTCCAGTCACCCCTTTTGACCTGTGTGGTGTCTGAGTGGATCTACCAGGACTCCTCCTGACTCAGAGAAAGCAAACACAGTATTTAACTGTGTTCGTCATAGCGAAAGGCATTGCATGTACTTCATCCTAGCCCTTGCACTAAAGAAGAAATGGCATTCCCCAAGGTTCAATTGTTGCTGCTTTTTGCTCTTTTAATTCCCTTGACTCTGCCACCTCAGGTCATTTCTATGCTGTTGATATGTCGCTGTTCTCCACCATTATCAGCATCCTCTGCGTGCCTCTGTATTTTTTAAAACTTGCTCAACCTCAATTTATGTAGAATAATTAATAGAAAAAGTTTCAAATATATTTAAGTTACCAATATTGTTTTGAGTACTGATCCCCCTATGATGGAGGAGGTAAAATAAGTGTAACTGTCATTAGATCAAGCTCACTACATTAGCATACCCCCAATTCGGACTCGAGCTGTCTATTAGAAGACCTATCCAGATGGGTTCATCTGGATGTAGCCAGTTATAGACGCCCACGCCAAACTGTTTATGCACTAGATGATTCCCAGGGTCACGCAGTCAACTTACAAATGATTCAGGTCCTAATTATGAATTTGCTTGTGCAAGCGTAGTTGTGTTCCTATTCACTTGTTTTGCCAGGTGTGGTGGTTAAAAGGAATTAAGCTGATGTCACTCCGGGAATATTGTGCACGACTCATACTTTTCGAAGCTTCCATATAATTGCCTCTGAAACATGACTTGATTAGTTTGGAAAGTAGGGCAAAGAGAATTAGGCTTTTTAATTCAAATGACAGGTAATCAAATCCATACGAACTAAATTACCAGATAAAAGAGGGTGATGAAAAATGGCTTTTAAAGATCTGCATAGGCATATAGATTCATTACTGTGTCTGGCTTTTAAAGATCTGCATAGGCATATAGATTCACTACTGTGTCTAGCTTTTAAAGATCTGCATAGGCATATAGATTCACTACTGTGTCTGGCTTTTAAAGATCTGCATAGGCATATAGATTCACTACTGTGTCTAGCTTTTAAAGATCTGCATAGGCATATAGATTCATTACTGTGTCTGGCTTTTAAAGATCTGCATAGACATATAGATTCACTACTGTGTCTGGCTTTTAAAGATCTGCATAGACATATAGATTCACTACTGTGTCTAGCTTTTAAAGATCTGCATAGGCATATAGATTCACTACTGTGTCTGGCTTTTAAAGATCTGCATAGACATATAGATTCACTACTGTGTCTGGCTTTTAAAGATCTGCATAGGCATATAGATTCACTACTGTGTCTGGCTTTTAAAGATCTGCATAGACATATAGATTCACTACTGTGTCTGGCTTTTAAAGATCTGCATAGGCATATAGATTCACTACTGTGTCTGGCTTTTAAAGATCTGCATAGACATATAGATTCACTACTGTGTCTAGCTTTTAAAGATCTGCATAGACATATAGATTCACTACTGTGTCTGGCTTTTAAAGATCTGCATAGACATATAGATTCATTACTGTGTCTGGTTTTTAAAGATCTGCATAGACATATAGATTCACTACTGTGTCTGGCTTTTAAAGATCTGCATAGACATATAGATTCACTACTGTGTCTAGCTTTTAAAGATCTGCATAGACATATAGATTCACTACTGTGTCTAGCTTTTAAAGATCTGCATAGACATATAGATTCACTACTGTGTCTAGCTTTTAAAGATCTGCATAGACATATAGATTCACTACTGTGTCTGGCTTTTAAAGATCTGCATAGGCATATAGATTCATTACTGTGTCTGGCTTTTAAAGATCTGCATAGACATATAGATTCACTACTGTGTCTGGCTTTTAAAGATCTGCATAGACATATAGATTCACTACTGTGTCTAGCTTTTAAAGATCTGCATAGACATATAGATTCACTACTGTGTCTAGCTTTTAAAGATCTGCATAGACATATAGATTCACTACTGTGTCTAGCTTTTAAAGATCTGCATAGACATATAGATTCACTACTGTGTCTAGCTTTTAAAGATCTGCATAGACATATAGATTCACTACTGTGTCTGGCTTTTAAAGATCTGCATAGACATATAGATTCACTACTGTGTCTGGCTTTTAAAGATCTGCATAGACGTATAGATTCACTACTGTGTCTAGCTTTTAAAGATCTGCATAGACATATAGATTCACTACTGTGTCTAGCTTTTAAAGATCTGCATAGACATATAGATTCACTACTGTGTCTGGCTTTTAAAGATCTGCATAGACGTATAGATTCACCACTGTGTCTGGCTTTCAAAGATCTACATAGATGTTATAGATTCACCACTGTGTCTGGCTTTTAAAGATCTGCGTAGATGTATAGATTCACTACTGTGTCTAGGACTATAACCCCATAACCATCCTAGGCAGAACTTGCATGTCACCTGCACATATGCTATTACCTCACACCTTGTAAATAGACACCTCCCAATCAGTACCTGTGAAGTTAGCATCTGTGAAACCCATTTCACAACTGCTATGTGATTAACAACTCTACATGTACACGTCATTGTCTCAATTATCACATTACTTTGATTAACTAGCATAAAGGTTGTATGTTTCATTGCTCAGAATAGCTTCACCTGTTATACCTACAGTATCTATTTGAGCTTGCATTGTGAATTTGGCAACCAAGAGCTCAGGTCTGTAGCCCTCCCTTGGAGATTGGCACTCGTTGTAATGATAATTTCTACGTGAGTGGAAATGGTGGCGTTGCTCCCAGTCCAGCACAGCTCTGCATTAGATCTCTTTGTACAACCGTTTACTTGCTTTGACAACTGCACTACCCCATTCACACGGAGGACAATTGCAATATCCTCTGAGGTAGCATTCCTCTCTCAGTATTTTCAAAGCCATCGCTAAACTACTTAAGTGGTTGGTTCCAGCTCTCTGTTAATGCCATTCTTCTCTGTTTGAAAGGGAGTCACATGTGAGGCTGAAACGCGAGCAAGATATACAGTAGGGTACATATCACTGCAATCCATGCTAAATCAACTAGAACCACAATGGTGTCCGGTAACATCAAAGAATTCCCCTAGAATCTAGAGCATCAGATTAGCATCAATTGTCCTCTCAGTGGTGATCATTCCAGAGACTGGTTATTGGGGACTGGGTTAGTGTTAGTGTTAAAAATTAAATACAAATTCTCGCTGTTGCAAATTATAAATATTGAGTTGAAAAAGGAAAATACGTTTTCAAGAACATTCAGAATATGAGGTATGGGTCTTTATTTGAATCTCTGTATCGACCCTTTTCCAGTTCACGACACTCTGACGTCACACACTGATGCACGCGACTCTTGGCTGCAGTAAGCAAACCATCGCCATTTGTATTACTTTGAAACAAAATCACTTTTATGGGTTCTCATACTCTTACAATGATGTTTTGATTTTTGCTTGAACTGTTGATAAGATTATATTTAGTTGTGATCTTTGCAAAATAACTATTTTGGATGAATCAGTTGTTAGCTAGAATGCTAACGCTCATTGACATAGGCTGTAGCAAAAGCTAGCCAAAGAGTAATTTTACTGGTTGAAGTTCACGTGTTTTATTTAAAAGTATATAATGCAGTTGATTTGCATTGATGACACACACATTATATTAAGCAGGACATTCATACAAGCCTTAAAATACAATCATAATCCACAAGTAGTGTGAAATGCACTCATAAGCATCATGTAAACGTGTAAGTGTGTTCTTGCGGCAATGTTTGCAAGCACAGAAAGGAGTTTATATCTCCTTTGTCTTCATGTGTGCTTTGTGTTAACCACTAATGCTTACTGATACAAATGACAAATAGTGACTTGAAAAAGGAAATGCATTTTCAAGAACATTCATCTAGCAGCAGTTGATTGTTATGGAGGTTAAATCCTTAAAGCCATTTGCTATAGTTTTCATGGAGTACGGAATATTTCAAGAGGGACCATTTGTGACAAATTCACATATTCTGAAAGCATTTTGCTTGGCCCTAAAATAATTACCATCCTTCCTGTTCTCCTCATTTTCTCCCACAGAGCCAACAAACCCTATTGTAATGATGGGAAACTGTATAATAAAACATCTCCTTTCTGACAAGGGTTGATGGCCCATTGAATTATTGAAAGCTTTGTCACATTTGCAGATTTCAGCCTCTTCACATTAATGTCATGTGAAATATTTCGGAAATTTGCAAGTCAAAATGTCACTTGACGAGAAGATATTGTGTGTAAAGGTAGAGATGCAAGACCAATGTAGACCTTACAAGCCTCTCAGTGTTTACTGGCTCCAGTGACCAAGACAACAAATCGTGTTAGAACATCTGAATCTCAAACCCATTACCCACGCAATATGAAAAGCCCATGTGCTTGTAAGAACATGTAAAGATGTGCTTTGCAATACCTCTGTTGGTTAGAATGTGTTGCTTGCAACCTGACTAGGGCTGTGAGTTTGATTCCCGCATAAGCCTCACATGCCTTTTGAATATATTTACTGTAAATCGCTTTGGATGAAAGCCTGTGATGAATGAGCATAATATTCCTAGTATATAACAGATTTTTAAATGAGGTCTGACCTACAAAGCTGCCATCACCTTGGGCATTATCCTAAGATCTCTGCTGCACTAGGAGGGATCTCTGATACTTTGGTATTTACAGTATTTTCAGTGTAATTCATGCACATTGAATTGTATGCCTTGGGGCTCCAATCCCTTCCCCCAGTCTCTTCCTGGTGGCTTTGTCTTCAGCTCCCATCTTACTCCCTGGCTTCACGCTAATGTCAGATGGTATGATTCAATCCTTTCTTATAATAATAATATTATCCCGTGCTTGCATGGCTTTGGAAGAAGTTCATTAGTCCAGCGAATCATTAGCTCCCTTCTGCGCACAATCACATCTCCCCATCCGCTCTGCCATTCGTGAGAAACACTCATTGATCACGCAGGCAATCTGATCTCTTAGATAACTAACACCATCGTTCAAATACGAGATGACTTTTCCCTCGACCGTCATGCATGGACTGAATTCGTATAGCTTCGGATAAGCATGTGACATATGACAATCCCTTTCACAGCATGTCACCTATGTGGGAGCACTAAGAGTGTCACTGCAGATCTCGGAAGGTTGTTGCATCTATGCATTCTAAGCGTATGCCTCTAGAATCCACACCATTTGATTACATTCGTTTCCTTCATTCTTCATGTGATGTGCTGTTTTCTTAGGCTCTTGAGTGTTTACAGTCAATCACATAGAACATATCAGCTGCTTTGGTAATACTGAGAAAACTAAGGCTAAATTCATCTCCTTTGTCCTCATGTGTGCTTTGTGTTAACCGCTAATGCTTGCTGATGCAAATGACAAATATTGACTTGAAAAAGGAAATGCATTTTCAAGAACATTCATCTAGCAGCATTCTATTGTTAAGGAGGTTAAATCCATATTTTTCCCACAGAGCCAACAAACCCTATTGTAATGATGGGAAACTGTATAATAAAACATCTCCTTTCTTACAAGGGTTGATGGCCCATTGAATTATTGAAAGCTTTGTCACAATTGCAGATTTCAGCCTCTTTACATTAATGTTGCGAAATATTTCTGAAAAATGTAAGTCCAAATTGCCTGACTTGATGGCACATACTGTAAGTGTTATTGAACACAAAAAAATCAAAACTCCTGGCAGAGGCTAGTATTTTTCTTCTAATATAATAAAAAATATATATACTGAAAATTATGAATACCAACCATCATGCGATTATCTCAAGTCAGTGTCATTATAACAAGCTATTATGCCAGGGCTGATGTTAGCATACCACCAGGGCTGATGTTAGCATACCACCAGGGCTGACGTTAGCATATCACCAGGGCTGATGTTAGCATACCACCAGGGCTGATGTTAGCATATCACCAGGGCTGATGTTTGTTTAACTGATGTGAAACACCTAGCTTAGTTAGCGGTGTGCGCTAAATAGCGTTTCAATCGGTTACGTCACTTGCTCTGAGACCTTGAAGTAGTTGTTCCCCTTGCTCTGCAAGGGCCGCGGCTTTTGTGGAGCGATGGGTAACGATGCTTCGTGGGTGACTGTTGTCAATGTGTGCAGAAGGTCCCTGGTTCGCGCACGGGTATGGGCGAGGGGACGGTTTAAAATTATACTGTTACATTGGTGCCGTGACCCGGATTACTGGTTGCTGCGGAAAAAGGAGGAAGGTCAAAAGGGGGGTGAGTGTAACGGATGTGAAATGGCTAGCTTAGTTAGCGGTGCGCGCTAAATAGCGTTTCAATCGGTTACGTCACTTGCTCTGAGACCTTGAAGTAGTTGTTCCCCTTGCTCTGCTGACGTTAGCATATCACCAGGGCTGATGTTAGCATACCACCAGGGCTGATGTTAGCATACCACCAGGGCTGATGTTAGCATACCACCAGGGCTGATGTTAGCATACCACCAGGGCTGACGTTATAATACCACCAGGGCTGAGTTCTTCTTTGAAGTGCCATGCTGGGAGAGAGGGAGCTGAGAATTGAGGTCACCGTTAGCTTCTGTAACAGTTTGCAGTAGCTGAGAGGACTTCTTGCTCTATCAAGCAGGAGCTGGTAAAAAGGATTGGCCGAGGAGGAAACAGGAGAGAGGAGGCAGGCGAGAAATGAGAGGAGAAAGGGGAGGGGAGACAGGAGAGAGGAGAGAGAAAAGAGGGAGCAGGATAGAAAAGACAGGAGAGAGGAGAGAGAAGAGAGGAGACAGAGGAAAGGAGACAGGAGAAAGGAGACAAGAGAGAGCAGAGGGGAGACAGGAGAGAGGAGACAGGAAACAAGAGACAGAAAGCAGGAGAGAGGAGAGAAGATAGAGAAAGCAGGAGAAATGAGACAGGAGAGAGGAGATAGGAAGCAGGAGACAGGAGACAGGAGAGCAGAGACAGGAGAGAGGAGACGGGAGACAAGAAACAGGAGAGGAGAGAGATAAAGCAGGAGAGAGGAGAGCGAAGACAGGAAACAAGAGAGAGGAAGCAGAAGACAGGAGAGAAAAGACAGGAGAGAGGAGAGATGAAGCAGGAGAGAGGAGACAGGAGAGAGGAGACAGGAGACAGGAGACAGGAGACAGGAGACAGGAGACTGGAGAGAGGAATCAGGGAAAAGGAGACAGGACTGAAGAGAGAGTAAGCAGGAGAGAGAAGAGAGAGGACAGGAAATGGGAGAGGGGAAGCAGGAGACAGGAGAATGGAGAGAGGAAGCAGGAGAGAGGAGACAGAGAGAGAGCAGAGAAGAGAGATGAGAGAGGAAACAGGAGAGAGGAAGCATGAGACAGAAGAAATGAGACAGGAGAGAGGAGACAGAGAGAAGAGAGGAGAGATAAAGCAGGAGAGAGGAGAGAGGAGACAGGGGAGAGGAGAGAGAGGACAGGAATGGGAGTGAGGAAGCAGGAGACAGGAAAAAGGAGAAAGGAAGCAGGAGAGAGGAGACAGGAGAAAGGAGAGAAGAGAGAGGAGAGAGGACGCAGGAAAAGGAGACAAGAGAGAGGAGAGAGGAGACAGAGAGAAGAGAGAAAGCAGAGAGACAGGAGAGAGAAGAGAGGAAAGAGGAGAGGGGAGGCAGTAGATAGGAGAGAGGAGACAGGAGATAGGAGAGAGGAGACAGGAGAGAGTAGACAGGTGAGAGGAGAGGGGAGACAGGAGAGAGGAAGCATGAGACAGAAGAAATGAGACAGGAGAGAGGAGACAGAGAGAGGAGAGGAGAGATAAAGCAGGAGAGAGGAGAGAGGAGACAGGGGAGAGGAGAGAGAGGACAGGAATGGGAGTGAGGAAGCAGGAGACAGGAAAAAGGAGAAAGGAAGCAGGAGAGAGGAGACAGGAGAAAGGAGAGAAGAGAGAGGAGAGAGGACGCAGGAAAAGGAGACAAGAGAGAGGAGAGAGGAGACAGAGAGGAGAGAGAAAGCAGAGAGACAGGAGAGAGAAGAGAGGAAAGAGGAGAGAGGAGGCAGTAGATAGGAGAGAGGAGACAGTAGATAGGAGAGAGGAGACAGGAGAGAGTAGACAGGTGAGAGGAGAGGGGAGACAGGAGAGAGGATGCAGGAGACAGGAGAAAGAAGACATGAGAGAGGAAGCAAGAGAGAGGAGACAGGAGAGAGAAAAGTGGAGACAGGAGAGAGAAAAGTGGAGACAGTAGAGAGGAAGCAAGAGAGAGGAGAGAGGAGAGAGGAGAGGGGTAACAGGAGAGAG
This sequence comes from Oncorhynchus gorbuscha, assembly GCF_021184085.1. NCBI lineage: Eukaryota > Metazoa > Chordata > Actinopteri > Salmoniformes > Salmonidae > Oncorhynchus > Oncorhynchus gorbuscha. The sequence goes on along the minus strand of NC_060185.1, from coordinate 70,360,917 downwards.
GAGACAGGACAGAGGAGCGAGGAAGCAGGAGAGAGCAGACAGGAGAGAGGAGAGCGGAGACTTGAGAGAGGAGAGAGAGGACAGGAAACAGGAGAGAGGCAGCAGGGGATAGGAGACAGGAGAAAGGAGAGGAAGCAGAAGCGAGGAGACAGAATAGAGGAGCGGGGAAACAGGAGAGAGGAGACAGGAGAGAGGAGAGAGGACAGGAAACAGGAGAGAAGAAGCAGGGGACAGGACATAGAAGAAAGAAGATAGGAAGCAGGAGAGAGGAGATAGAAGAGAGGAGCAGGGAAACATGAGAGAAGACAGGAGAGACGAAGCAGGAGAGATGCGAGCGAGGACAGGAAACCGGAGAAAGGAAGCAGGGGACATGGAGACAGGAGAAAGGAGAGTGGAAGCAGGAGAGAGGAGACAGGAGAGAGGAGAGCGGAGACTTGAGAGAGGAGAGAGAGGACAGGAAACAGGAGAGAGGCAGCAGGGGATAGGAGACAGGAGAAAGGAGAGGAAGCAGACGAGGAGACAGAATAGAGGAGGGGAAACAGGAGAGAGGAGACAGGAGAGAGGAGAGAGAGGACAGGAAACAGGAGAGAAGAAGCAGGGGACAGGAGATAGAAGAAAGAAGATAGGAAGCAGGAGAGAGGAGATAGAAGAGAGGAGCAGGGAAACATGAGAGAAGACAGGAGAGACGAAGCAGGAGAGATGCGAGCGAGGACAGGAAACCGGAGAAAGGAAGCACGGGACATGGAGACAGGAGAAAGGAGAGTGGAAGCAGGAGAGAGGAGACAGGAGAGAGGAGAGAGATGACAGGAAACAGGAGAGAGGAAGCAGGGGACAGGCGACAGGAATCAGGAGAGAGGAAGCAGGAGAGAGGAGACAGAAGAGAGGAGCGGGGAAACAGGAGATATAAGACAGGAGAGAGGAAGCAGGAGAGAGGAGACAGGAGAGAGGAAAGAGGAAGCAGGAGAGAGGAGACAGGAGACAAGCGAGGAGCGGGGAAACAGGAGAGATAAGACAGGAGAGAGGAGACAGGAGAGAGGAGACAAGCGAGGAGCGGGGAAACAGGAGAGATAAGACAGGAGAGAGGAAGCAGGAAAGAGGAGACAGGAGAGAGGAGCGAGGAAGCAGGAGACAGGAGACAGGAGAGAGGAGACAAGCGAGGAGCGGGGAAACAGGAGAGATAAGACAGGAGAGAGGAAGCAGGAAAGAGGAGACAGGAGAGAGGAGCGAGGAAGTAGGAGAGAGGAGACAGGAGAGAGGAGACAAGCGAGGAGCAGGGAAACAGGAGAGATAAGACAGGAGAGAGGAGGGCGGAGACAGGAGAAAGGAGAAAGCAGAGTGAAGACAGGAAACAGGAGAGATGAAGCAGGAGACTGGAGACAATAGAAAGGAGAGAGGAAGCAGAGCAGAGAGGATTGGAGCGGAGTGCTCTGACTTTAACACGTTGACTCATCCTCAGCCACTGATCTTCGCCTTCCAACCAACGCCAGGTGGAGCATATCAATTTCCATGATTTTACAGCTCCCTGACTGTTTATTTTCTAGCCGATAGTTAGATTAGAGTGTGGGAAAAACATGGCCCATGATGAAGAAAGCTAGTAGTTATGCAGCATATCACCTACAGAGATAACCCATCCCAAATGGGTGCCATTCAAATGAGCACTCAAGATCAAGCTCTTTGCCAGTCATTTGAAGTCCTAGGTTGCACATGATTGCATGATACCTCTTCCCAATATCATATACACTAAAATTAGAACAAAATGAGAGAGGATTGATAGTAGTAAAACACTTTCTACAGAGAAGTGTGCACCGATGGCAGTTACTCTTTTTAAAGGAACTCTAGTTATTAAAGGAACTCTACTGTGTGGTTTTGTTTCCTGTTTTGTATCCTAATGTACCTGACTTTGTTCTGGTCATGCCAACAAACACAACGTCCTCTGTATTGGACACTCAATTTGTTCTCCAAAAGCAAATAGCAAAACTTCAGCATGAGAAAGTGGGACAATATTAAAGAAGATTACAAATCTCTCCATGTCCCCTCATAGACCATTAAGCGGGATTACTCAGTTCCCCTCGAGGACTGGCCTCAGGGCTGGAGTGAGCATCAGGTGTTGCAGTCACTCACACGCAATGTACTCATCTCTGCTCTCCGAGACCGTGCAAGTTCGTGCCAGCGATCACTCAGGCATTGGGATGGGTTTTATGGCCTCCTTGTGCGTTCTCAAAGGCTACGGTGGCATCGGCGTCGTCTGTGACTCAGTGAGTCACGATTCGGGAGAGAGGCGCCACCCTGAGTGTTCATAGCCAACATTGCCCCATTCTGTGAATTATTGCTTTAATGCATCTGACAGGAGTTACTCGCTCAGAAAATGTACCTTTTATCCTTTTGGGGGAATGGCAGTTCTTGTTGACCCTCTGAGGTGTTTTTGTGTGAACTGGAAGGTGTCAGATATGGGTTGATCTGGCATCAAAGCTGCTTAGATGCTCAGCTCGCTGGTGATAAAAGCCCAAGAGGAACACCAGAAGGGTTATCTGAGCCCAGGCTGTAGAGATAAGACTCCCCCTCCAACTGGCTGGTGCTGTGTTCCCAGAAAGTTCATGGAGGAATGTATCTATTAGGACTGTACATACATGTCTGTCTGCCCATAACAGATTATTCAACACATAACACTCCAGGTGCTGTTTTTCTCGCCTCTCGCACTGAATAAACACGAACTACTCGGCACTCCTCGTATCACATACTCTCTGTTTGCAACCCAATTGAAGCCATAAGTGATTAGCAGCTTTAAGATTAGCATGCATTCCAAATTAGTCCCGTTTTCTTCGGAAATACGTATTGTTCTGTTCCTTATTTATTTATCTTGTGTATATTCTTGGCATCTAATGATGCTACTTAATCATGTACACTGTCCTGCTGTTTTAGCATTTTTAGCAACTTCCTGTCCTGTATAGTTTTCCTTTCGTTTTGAAACACATGGCTGCTTTTGAATGATTCATCTTGTCTTGTTGTGTCTATAATTGTATCATTCATCATCGTGAGCACTCACTAAATATGTTTATCATGACATGCATGTTGAAAGGGAAGTCGTTACCTCGACAGTGTGCTGGACTGAGCGGAAGAACAAGACAAAGGTTACAAGTGACACAACGTTTTATTCATGGGATGTCCAATGCTGTCCTGGTTGAAAACCGCTCGTCGTTGCACTTTGATATTTCGACACACTCGCCTTGAGCCAACTCCACTGCTAATGAATCGTTCATTTCATCTTTCTCAAACAGACACTCTTCATCTGGATTCACGACATTGTTATGTCTGCATTAGTGTTGAACGAATAACCTTAGTGAACCCTAAGCTCACCCTGAATTTCACTTGTTGTAGTTGCCTTGACTTCAGTGAGAATCCTTATTAACTGCAACTACTGTTTTTTTTTAAACAATGTAATCTATGTGGCACTTCAAATATTTCAGCTGCTTCTTAGTGTACGATGGTGTTCGTCAGAGTATGGCAAATCTATATTGCAATTTGGCTTGGCTCCACATTTAGGTACTACCAACCGTTAATTCACTGTTCATTGTGGAGAGGAATGAGAGGAATGTATCAAATACATCAAACGCATGGTTTACAGGTGGTCCATGCCACTCCATTTTCTCCGTTACAGCCATTATTATGAGCCGTTCTCCTCTCAGCAGCCTCCTGTGCCTAGGGTACATACTTTTCCTCTGGCCATTGCTGGACCACGTTTAGAGTATGAAAGGCATAAACTGTACCCAATAAAGTTTGATCTGCTTTGTCTCATCATCTTACAGGCTGTGTTTACGTGCTGTTGGCAGCACATCCAGAAGACCATAACCCTAACCCAAATTCATCAATACCTCATCAACAAACGGCTTTTATCCAGCTCATGTGGCCTTTAGGGACAAGGATCTTTGTGAAGGGTATGGATTGGAGAGATACCACAGTGCTGTTGTCCTCCAGAACAAAGCCTGCTATTGATGTCTGACCTGTGCAGACTCCTGATAGCCAACCTGTCAATTCCCTCTCTAGATGATCGCTGTTTCCCGATCCAAAAGACGTTCCATTCTCAAAGGCATTGGGCCCTAAAGCTGATATCGATTGGGTAATTTTGTCAGACCAGGGATTCAATGTGCGAGTGTGACATTCAGCCAGGTCAAGCTAACAATAAGCATTATTGTCTGTCAGGTGAGAGTGCTGAGGCAATCGGGTTGTGGATTGCCCTGTGGTGGAGTCTAGGAGATAACCTTCATGCCAATGGCTGGTCTCCCCTCACATCTAGAATGGATCAAGTCGTCTGTCTCTCTCTATGTCAGAGCAGCTCTGTATGCTCCGCTGTCTGCCATCCCCTCTATCATGTCCCACAAATACATTTTTACAAAGGCCTGTGATCAATTGGATGTGAACGCTGTCGTTGATTCGGCTTGTGTCGCAAAAACTCTCTCATTCAACTCGAGTTCTCTCCTTCCCTTTTATGTGAACCTCTCAGTTCTTTCCTCCTCTCTGGATTCTTCCATAGCTGCGGGAAGTAAGGGCGCTGCAGCACCCCCCGATGAATTACAAAATACATTAACCCCCCCAGCACCCCCAACCTAAAACATCTGTCAACAAGTTAGGGCTGCAACGTCAATCCAGTTGATGAAATTATCTGATTTGCTATTGTTGTTTTGTAGGCGAGAATCTCCAGTCCGTGCTAAAACAGACCTTATTTTGGATGGGTTTCCATGACTCATTGCCAGGATGTAAGTGGCCAATTCCATCCTCTTTCCATCCCAAGCCACTGACAAAATGAACAATCCCTAAATTGAAGCAAGTGTAGCATTTGCCTACCAATTCTCAGCCGCAAACTAATTAGTACTCTATTGTGTCCAATGGCTGCACCACCTTTTTTGATGGTGCAGACTCATCCAAATAGTCAATCTATTTGTTTTCCAAATGAGCTATATGCACAGTGAGCGTTAAGCTGAGAACATAGACTTCATCAAATGTTCTTTGGCTGTGAAAGCGTGAGAGCCAGCACACGTATCAAAAGCCAACACCTCAAAAAGCCCTTTCCCTTCACTTGCATTAAAGAGGGATTTGCGGAACTATTTTCAGAAGCGAAAGCAACAACAGCAGTAAATACCAAGTGAGCCTTGAAAATGAACCAATCGGCGTCACAGGTGAGGAAAAAGTAGTAAGCACACTTTGACCTCTCCAGCCTTCAGTAATTGCTCAAGCTGTTTTTCTTAGATGCATGGCATTGCTTTCAACCAGAGAGATTTCGGGAATCAACCATCCGTCTTTTCTTACTCGCCTACAAATATGTAGTGCTGTTATTCATCTCAGAAGAAGCTGGAGATATAGTCTCTGAGGTAGTGACGCTGTAAACCAGGAAGCCAATTTCTAAATTTGATGTTGTGTATTAACATGCTTTAATCAACATTCCCAAAATGTCACTTCTTAACCTATACAATGAATAGTTCTAGCATTGAAATGCTATAAAATCACAATCTCAATATTCAAAGGTAATCAATCCCTTCAGAATTTGAGCTCAAATACAAACCAATCTCTTGTTCAGTTGTGCACCGGGGCCTCACACTCTTTTCTGGTTAGAGCCAGTATGTGCTGTTCTGTGAAGGGAGTAGTACACAGCGTTGTACAAGATCTTCAGTTTCTTGGCAATTTCTCGCATGGAATAACCTTCATTTCTCAGAACAAGAACAGACTGACGAGTTTCAGAAGTGAGTACTTTGTTTCTGGCCATTTTGAGCCTGTAATCGACCCACAAATGCTGATGCTCCAGATACTCAACTAATCTAAAGAAGGCCAGTTGTATTGCTTCTTTAATCAGCATGACAGTTTCCAGCTGTGCTAACATAATTGCAAAATGATTTTCTAATGATCAATTAGTCTTTTAAAATGATAAACTTGGATTAGCTAACACAACGTACCATTTCAACACAGGAGTGATGGTTGCTGATAATGGGACTCTGTGCACCTATGTAGATATTCCATTAAAAATCAGCCGCTTCCAGCTACAATAGTAATTTACAACATTAACAATGTCTACACTGTATTTGACCATGCTGGTCATTTATGAACATTTTAACATCTTGGCCATGTTCTGTTATAATCTCCACCTGGCACAGCCAGAAGAGGACTGGCCACCCCACATAGCCTGGTTCCTCTCTAGGTTTCTTCTTAGGTTTTGGCCTTTCTAGGGAGTTTTTCCTAGCCACCATGCTTCTACACCTGCATTGCTTGCTGTTTGGTGTTTTAGGCTGGGTTTCTGTACAGCACTTTGAGATATCAGCTGATGTACGAAGGGCTATATAAATCCATTTGAATTTGATTTGAACAATTTGATGTTATTATAATGGACAAAAAGTCGCCTTTTTTTCAAAAACAAGGACATTTCTAAGTGACCCCAAACTTTTGAACAGTAGTGTAAGTCAATTCAAGCTTTATTCATACAGTTTTGTTGAACAGGAAATACATACATACCTATTTCATATTTTCATATTTGTATCATATTTGTTCTGTGTACTTGAGCTTTTGTTCTCAAAAGTGACTACACCTAAGCAATTTATAACTATTTTACCAGAAAGGTGAGATTTAAACCTTTCTTTGAGTATGCAACATCACTAGTTATGGTTTATGGACCTCTCATGATAAATAATCACTTTTGGGGATTACGTACAGTAGATTACATTTTCGATTACATTTAGTTACATTTAAACATTTACCATGATTTTTGAATGACTACCTCATCTCTGTACCCCACACATACAATTACCTGTGAGCAGTCAAGCAGTGAATTTCAAACACAGATTCAACCACAATGACCAGGGAGGTTTTCCAATGCCTCACAAAGAAGGGCACTTATTTTTTATTTTACCTTTATTTAACTAGGCAAGTCAGTTAAGAACAAATTCTTATTTTCAATGATGGCCTAGGAGCAGTGGGTTAACTGCCTTGTTCAGGGGCAGAATGGCAGATTTGTACCTTGTCAGCTCGGGGATTTGAACCTGCAACCTTTCGGTTACTACATTTAAGTCATTTAGCAGACGCTCTTATCCAGAGCGACTTACACTCTAACCTATCTATTGGTAAATGGGTGGAAAATGGGTGGAAAATGGGTGAAAAAAAAGAAGACATTGAATATCCCTTCAAGCATGGTGAAGTTATTAATTAACTTTGGATGGTGTATCAATACACCTAGTCACTTCACAGATACAGGAGTCCTTCCTAACTCAGTTGCCGGAGAGGAAGGACACCGCTCAGGGATTTCACTATGAGGCCAATGGTGATTTTAAAATAATTACAGAGTTTAATGGCTTTGATAGGAGAAAACTGAGGATGGATCAAAAACATTGTAGTTACTCCACAATACTAACCTAATTGACAGAGTGAAAAGAAGGAAGCCTGTACATAATAAAAATATTCTAAAACCATGCATCCTGTTTACAACAAGACACTAAAGTAATACTGCAAATAAAAAGGGGGAAAAGCAATTCACTTTTTGTCCTGAATACAAAGTGTTATGTTTGGGGCAAATCCAATCCAATACATGAATACCACTCTCCATATTTTCAAGCATAGTGTTGGCTGCATCATGTTATGGGTATGCTTGTAATCATTAAGGACTGGGGAGTTTTTCAGAATAAAAAGAAACGGAGATAAGCACAGGCAAAATCCTAGAGGTAAAACTGATTCAATTTCCTTTTCACCAGACACTGGGAGATGAATTCACATTTCAGCAGGACAAAAACCAAAAACACAAGGCCAAATCTACACTGAAATTACTTACCAAGAAGACAGTGAATGTTTCTGAGTGACGGAGTTACCGTTTTGACTTAAATCTACTTGAATATTTATGTCGATACATGAAAAATGGTTGTCTACCAATTTCTATAAACACGTTTTCACTTTGTCATTATGAGGTATTGTGTGTAGACAGGTGAGAATAAAATAAATGCAATCCATTTTGAACGCCACAAAATATGAAATATATCAAGGGGTATGAATACTTTCAGAAGACACTGTAGGTGGAATGGAGTTTTGATAGAAAAAACACCAAGAGTAAATAACAGTCTGTCTCACTCTCTCTGAGAGCGTATCAATTCAGAGAGCAGATTTGTTGAAGGGAATATTTGATGAAGTGAGGCTGAGGCACAGAATGCAGAAGGGCTCGTTCTCATATTTTCCTCACATTCCGTTAAAGAAACACAGTAGGCCCTCCAAATTGCTTATTATGCATGATAGGAACTGGCTGCCTCATAAACAGGTTGCCGATGCATCCGTCACGCCCAATCCAACGGCACCTCTCTCAAGCAACGGGTGGAGTTAGTTATGGAAACAGGCAAGTTTTGACTCTAGAGAAAGCACCTGGTCCGCTCAGATCTCTACCATGAGACAGATTAATCACACCAGATTAATCATAACAAAATCCAATTTCCTCAATGATTCCCACTCCCTATAGACCTAACTCCTAAAGTCATTTGAAACTGACCCTCCCATTCACTACAGTCGATGGCCAACTGAGCATTCCTCCAGCCACAATTAAAATGCTGTCAGGTAAAAAAATTATTATAATAATTACACCTAAACCCAATTGACCCTTTTCAGGAGCAAGGAAAGGGAGGAATCTCCCTTGGACAGATGGCGCATGACGCAGCCTCCGGCATTATCATCAGAGACCAGGGCATTGCCTCCACCGGCAGAACCCAGCCCAGTCCACATGTCCCTCTCCCCAAGCCTTCAAAGCTATGGGGCAAAGGCCTGCTCTGCACACAAGTGACCAACCAGGCACATTGCTTGTGCTCTACTTGACTAGAAGTAGAATGCACACAGGGCACCATTGGGTCTTACTAGTAGATTGTTGCACAATATAACGAGCAGAGAAGAGCAATTGGTGGATTGGATTATACAGGCGTTGGTAATTGGTGGATTATTAGCTGACTCATTGACCTTCATCTGAACCTTGGGTTCCCCACTGAATAAATTATTTGAGGGAAAGGCGAGGCCAACTCTCCACCGTAAATCTTGATTTCAGGGATTTTATTTAGTTACAGCAATACATTGAGATAATAACCTGTATTCTAGACTGTAACACCACAATTTCATCTTTCACCTTTCATTTTGTCATCCTGTGGTGAGGGTGAAAAACTGTGTTTTATGAAAGGCAAAGTACTGTACTGAGTGGGCTGTTATGACCCACTCTCCTTATCTGCCCCTCATTCTCTCTCACAAAGACAAACACTCTCTCTCTCTCTCTCACACACACACACACACACACACACACACACACACACACACACACACACACACACACACACACACACACACACACACACACACACACACACACACACACACACACACACACACACACACACACACACACACACACACACACACACACACACACACACACACACACATACACACACATGGAATCGGTACCAGACACCAGGAGTGTACATGATAAATGACCTAGCACACCAAACAGGACCAGGCTGTTTAATAGACCTTAAAGTCAGTTTGGTTGACATAATTGATGAGCCTACATTATGTTTGACTAAGTTTCAGGGAGGGAGCAGGGAGGAAGGTAATGGAAAAGTTAATGTGTGGAGAGACCAGAACGGCCTGTAACCTTATGGGAACCACGTCTCACTTTTACTATATTGATGTTGGCTAAAGCCTGGCAGAGGGAGACCAGGATTTTCTGCCAAGATGACATACGAAATTTTGGAAGGTGGTCAAGGAGGCACAGTGAGGATAACCGATGCTCCGGCCAAAGGACCGTAACATACTACCAGCCAGTAACATAGTCTCTATGGGTGGTGTAGGGTAGCATACAGTATCGGAGAGACCCAAGCGGAGAATTTGAGCTTATCTAATGGCCAACGTCACAGGCCTATATTTAACAGAAGTAGTTCCTTTATATCAACATCCCCTGTTACTAGCCTTTTAAGTGTCAACATTGCTTAACATTTCACTTTCAATATTGGGAACAGAAGAACGGCCCAGCATGTACTCTGGGTGTCTATTTTAGTGGAAGAAAGTTTTTGCTAAATTAGGTCAAACGATTTACATCACCAAGAGGATAAACAGTGTTTCAATGCTACGTGACCACAAATAACATTTTTGTCCAAATTTCCACAGAGAAAAACACAAAGATGAACTGATTCCAATAAATAAATCATTCTAAGATTCATCAAAAAACTAAACAGTTTTGTTATTTTAAACTACAGCGCTCTGCTCTAAACCATTAATCGTCATTCCCCTTCACTGATTCTGAGTTTTTATTTTACTAGGCAAGTCATCTAAGAACAAATTCTTATTTACAGTGATGGCCTACCCTGTCCAAACCCTGACAACACTGGAAGAATTGTGCAGCGCTCTATTGGACTCCCAATCACAGCTGGATGTGATACAGCCTGGATTCGAGCAGGTACTATACTGACACCTCTTGCACTCAGATGCAGTGCCTTAGACCGCTGTGCCACTTGGGAGCCCACTTCAAAGCATTCCCAAAAAAATGACAATTATATTTGGATAGTCTGAAGTACTACTTGGCTCTCTGTTGCCTTAATGGGCAATGCCAGGCAATTGATGATGGCGATCATTTCAACTTCATGAAAGGTCAAGCAGATTCAAATTACACAAGAACTGGAAAATTGCTTCCCAAAATCAGAAATATGTACAGTAAGTGTGGGATCTTAATTTGATCACTCTTTTGTTGCTGAGAATTTTCCTGCACATAAGGAATTGCAAAACTGTAGTGTATTTGAGTTTTAAACTTTAAGTTTGTAATTTACAATGACTTGATTTGCCCACATGAAAAATCTATCAGTCCCTTCAAAAATGTCAATTAATCATAATCCACATAATAATTCACATTTCCTGTTGCTGCAGGATTATCTTCCTGCTGCAGCAAATTGGCTCACATTAAGATCCCACATCTGTATGAGATCAGTTCATACTCTAAGTGAATCTACACCAAGCTCTGAAGTTGTTGGAACTGTGTGAAAAAGCATTGTCTGCTTTTCTCACTGAAGGAGCTTTATGACCTAAACTGAATTGAGCATTTTGTGTTGAATTGCCGTAATATAGGTTCAAATATCCAGGCCAAACAAATGAGTCACTCCAACACGGCACGCTCAGACGGAGCAGAGGAAAGTTAGCCCATCTGTGACGTGCATATGTGCGAGAGTAATATGTGTGTGTCTAGCTATTAGTTTTAATTGTGTATATTGAACTTTCCCTTTTGTATTTCTGTGAATAATGGCTTTGTCAGTGTGTGTGTGTGTGTGTGTGTGTGTGTGTGTGTGTGTGTGTGTGTGTGTGTGTGTGTGTGTGTGTGTGTGTGTGTGTGTGTGTGTGTGTGTGTGTGTGTGTGTGTGTGTGTGTGTGTGTGTGTGTGTGTGTGTGTGTGTGTGTGTGTGCTCGTTCGTGTCTGCTGTGGCTGGTGTCTTCTCTGGTCCCCAGGATGGTATGAGGGGTCTACAGCACAGTCGTAATCCCTACTGCCTACAGCCAACAAGGGCCAGCACTGCCAAGTGGGCTGGCCAGGAGTAGAATGTACAGCTGCTGAACCCTAAAGAACTCTCCATGCTGGACACAGCCTGTCTGAACTACAACCCAACACATCCGCCTCAGCCCGTCTGCACAGAGGGGTTGGGAAACATCATGGTAAAACAGACAATATGTTGTAATATGCTGCAGGTTTGTGTGTTAGAGGGGGGAGTGAGTGAGTGTACGAGAAGGTACGACTCTGAGCCAAAAATACAATAAATTCAGAGCAAATTAAACCATTTATCCATTTCACACGCTATCTCCCTTCCATTTCAACAGCTATCTCTCATTCATTTCAGCGGCCATCTCCCTTTCATTTCAACAGCTATTTCCTCCTGATGGTGCTGTATAACTCCTAGACGTGCTATATCAGTAACCCTCCTGTTGAGAGAAGAAAATAAACATTCATTATTTAAGGAGGATGTCACCATTATCTCCCAGTAACCCAACCTCTACATTTCATCTCTCCATTGAACCCACAGCAGTGCATGTGGATCCCCTCCTGGCCACCTCGTCATGGATGCTATATTGATTCTGTCACCCCCCCCCCCCCGTGATACTGCCGCTAACTTCCTGGTCATTCACACACAAACACACACACACAAACACACACTCATTGAATAGTATACACTATTAGCTGTTTCTAAATTAGTAAGCGGCAGCGCTCATGCGGCACACACACACTCGACTCCCCGGAATCACAGGTAGACTGTTTTGATTCCAACTCCACACTAAAAGAAAAGAGCCATTTGGAAACATAATTAGCTCCACGGAAGCTAAGGAAGCGGTTTTGTTATTGTACTGTAGTTAGGGTAATAAAATCTTATTTGACTCCACGGTCTGCTGAGCGTGGGTTCGGAGAATTGGGATTATTGTAATAATGATGATGGTAATGATTGTGGTTACAGCAATTATAATAGTGCCACTGCTATTATGTTTCTGCATATCTATTTAGTACATTACTTCCTAATTGAATTTATTTATACATAGATGCACAATCCGGGGTTCAGATATTCACTAACCAAACAAACAGATTTTAACACCAGGAATCCAGATTACGAGCTTTGATTGACAGCAGTCCGCAGCGCACCCCTCTTGGGATTTTACCTCTAGTGGTCATTGGTCAATCTAACCTCTCTCCCACTACAGTGGAAGGAATCTATCATCATTATAACATGAGCACGGACAACACATAGTGACCTTAATGGGACATGCCAAAGACAGACCTCACAGGATTGATGAAGGCAGCTGCCAATACATCAATCATTTAGAGATTGCTGTGTTTCTCTTCCACCCAGTCCATTACTTCTGTAGCTCTACCCTTTGTAGTGGTGGGGTTTAAGGACTATGCATCACCCAATCTCTTATTCATGGGTTGCATGTTTTGTCACAATATTTTGTAATATTCTTTTTAGGACTGATGCCCGACTGAGCATTCTAAATGTGATCAAAAGTGGATTACAGTGGCTTGTGTCACGTTCTGACCATAGTTCTTTTGTGTTTTCTTTGTTTTAGTGTTGGTCAGGACATGAGCTGAGTGGGCATTCTATGTTGTGTGTCTAGTTTTCCCATTTCTATGTTTGGCCTGATATGGTTCTAAATCAGAGGCAGGTGTTAGTCATTGTGTCTGATTGGGAACCATATTTAGGTAATCTGTTTTGTGTTGGGTTTTGTGGGTGGTTGTCTTCTGTCTTTGTGTCTGTGCACCAGATAGGACTGTTTTGGTTTTTCATATTTGTTGTTTTGGTATTTTGTAGTGTTCACGTTTATGGTCTTTATTAAACATGTTGAACTCTAACCACGCTGCGCTTTGGTCCGATCCTTCGTCCACAGAAGAAAATCGTTACAGCTTGTTATTACACTATATATTCAAAAGTATGTGTACACCCATTCAAATGAGTGGATTCAGCTATTTCAGCTCCACCCGTTGCTGACAGGTGTATAAAAATCAAGCACACATCCATGCAATCTCCATAGACAAACATTGGCAGTAGAATGGCCTTACTGAAGAGCTCAGTGACATTCAACGTGACACGATTCAGTTGACCGTTTTATGTGTGGATTAATTGTCGGAGTAGAGGACCTTGTGCATTTCAGGTAAAATAACAACTCAACATTTATATCCCAGGAAAAATTCGCTAGCAACAGCAAGCTAGCTAAATAGGACAAATTAATGCTTTTCGACCTGTCCCCAAATTCTTATAATTGGTTCAGAGTTTGTTTTTATATTTCAACCGGTGTCTCTTGATCGCGTTTCGTGTGGGGGGGTCAAAATCAATTTGCGCACGTTGGCACGCATGGACGCACGCGTGCACCCGGTTTGGGTATGGTGTTAGTTCCAGTGAAGGGAAATCTTAATGCTACAGCATACATTGACATTCTAAGCGATTCTGTTTTTCTAACTTTGTGGCAACAGTTTGGGGAAGGCCATTTCCTGTTTCAGCATGACAATGCTCCCTTGCACAAAGCGAGGTCCATACAGAAATGGTTTGTCAACATCGGTGTGGAAGAACTTGACTGGCCTGCACAGAGCCCCTACCTCAACCCACATCGAACACCTTTGTCATGAATTGGAACGCCGACTGCGAGCCAAGGCTAATCGCCCAACATCAGTGTCCGACCTCACTAATGCTCTTGTGGCTGAACAGAAGCAAGTCCCCACAGCAATGCTCCAACATCTAGTGGAAGGCCTTCCCAGAAGAGTAGAGGCTGTTAGAGCAGCAAAGTCGTGACCAACTCCATATTAATGCCCATGATTTTGGAATGAGATGTTTGATGAGAAGGTGTCCACATACCGGCATGTAGTGTACATTGACATTTTCAAAAGGAGGCAAATAATTAGTAGGAAAACCTTTTGTAATCAAAAGGAAATAACTTTTGGATATCAGAGGGGGAGGTAACTCACCAGCATTTTCCGGGAATATACCCCTCAGGGCAATTGAACTGATTCCAGAGGCTGATCCAAAACACCGCCAGCTGAGAAGAGGTATTTGGAGTGGACTTCTAGCCCGACTCGGGAGGCGCACACACCATACACTTCTTCCAAGTATATTACTTGCTAATGTTCAGTCTCTGGATAATATAGTAGACGAGCTCAGGTCGAGAATCTCCTTCCAGAGAGACATCAGGGATTGTAACATATTCTGTTTCACTGAAACATGGCCCTCTCAGGATATACTGTCTTTGTCCATACAGCCAGCTGGGTTCTCAGTACATCGCACAGACAGGAATAAAGAACTCTCCAGGAAGAAGAAAGGCGGGTTGTATGTTTCATGATTAACTACTCATGGTGTGATTGTGAAAACATACAGAAACTCAAGTCCTTTTGTTCACCTGATCTGAATACCTCACAATTAAATGCTGACCATATTACCTCCCAAGATAATTTTATTTGGTTATAGTCACAGCCGTGTATATTCCCCCTCAAGCTGATACCACGACGGCCCTCAAAGAACTCACTGGACTTTATGCAAACTGGAAACTACATATCCTGAGCTTGCATTTATTGTATTGAGATTGCGTCATCTGTGGATCTATTGGGGCAGTAAGCAAATTTAAGTGGAGCTATGGTGTCAGGTAAAGTAGAGTTGATATGATCCTTAAATGACTAGCCTCTCAAAGCACTTCTTGATGACAGAAGTGAGTGCTACTGGGCGATAGTCATTTAGTTCAGTTACCTTTGCTTTCTTGGGTACAGGAACAATGGTGGACATCTTGAAGCAAGTGGGGACAGAAGACTGGAATAGGGAGAGATTGAATATGTCTGTAAACACTCCAGCCAGCTGGTCTGCGCATACTCTGAGGACGCGGTTAGGGATGCCGTCTGGGCCGGCATTTTTGCAAGGGTTAAAGCGCTTAAATGCCTTAAATGCCTTACATCGGCCACGGAGAAGGAGAGCCCACAGAGTCCTTGGTGGAAGGTTCTCCCATCTCCACAGAGGAACTCTGGAGCTCTGTCAGAGTGACCATCAGGTTCTTGGTCACCTCCCTGACCAAGGCCCTTCTCCCCCGATTTCTTAGTTTGGCCGGGGGCCAGCTCCAAGGAGAGTCTTAGTGGTTCCAAACTTTTTCCATTTAAGATTGATGGAGGCCATTGTGTTCTTGGGGACCTTCAATGCTGCAGAAATGTTTTGGTACCCTTCCCCAGATCTGTGCTTCGACACAATCCAATCCTGTCTTGGAGCTCTAAGGACAATTCATTCAACCTCATGGCTTGGTTCTTGCGCTGACATGCACTTTCAAGGAGGGACATTATATAGATAGGTGTGTACCTTTCCAAATAATGTCCAAACAATTGAATTTACCACAGTTGGACTCCAATGAAGTCATCTCATGGATGATCTATGGAAACAGGATGCACCTGAACTGAATTTCAATTCTCATAGCATAGGGTCTGAATACTTATGTCAATAAGGTATTTCAGTTATTTTTTGTGGATAAATGTGCAACTATTTGTCATTATGGGATATTGTGTGTAGATTGATGAGGAAAAATATTTAAATATTGTTTAATCCATTTTAGAATAAGTCTGTAACGTAACAAAATGTGGAAAGGGGAAGAGGTCTGAATACTTTCCGAAGGCCCTGTTTATGGATAGGGCAAAAAATCATACTTTTTAAATGCTGTCATTTAGCTCTTATCCAAAGCGACTTACAGGATCAATTAAGGTTCAGTGCCTTGCTCAAAGGAACATTGACAGATTTTTCACGTAGTCGGCTAGGGGATTCGGGCATTTAATCCTAATTAAACACCATTAGGCTATCTGCTGCCCAAAATTGAAATGTTTCTTACAGAAGAAATATGAAAAGCACATGCATAACCATGGTAACCATTGAAAGGGAACAGTTTGGAGATCATGGGGAAATTATTTGACCAAATGAGGACACAACAGTTCACCTGACTGAATCCAAACATTACACTGTTGATTTTATGTGCATTTGACATTTATTGTACTTTTCGCCGCATTTGTTGATAACGAAATCTGAAAATAGTAACATGATACACATCAGTAACATGATACAAATAGTAACAAGTAACATGATAAGAATATTCCTGGAAATGTGGGGTGAGTGCAACATAAGACAAACAAATTACAATGGTTTGAGTGAGAGTACTAACTGGTGTCTTCAAGTGGCCATATAGTACACCTCTCCAAAGTGTGCACAGTTACTGAGTAATATCAATGCACTTTTTTGTTGACTCAAAGAAGAGTCTTCAACTATAAGGGGCTTTTTGGAGCTCTCCTAGCTGTGCCGTTCAGGAGCTAGAGAAAGCACAACACCTGCATCCCAGCCCTCACACAATTACTGTTGTTGTTTACGCAATCCAAAAACGGTCCATTGTAAATCGCAATGGGCATCATTTGAAAGCCTGTTTAATTTCCAACATGACTAGCAAAGTTATGTTATATTACAGTGTTTCACAATGCAATTCAGGGAAACGGACCATAATTTGATCTGCATTGTAACATGTACGCTAGCAGTCGGGAAGCAAGTACAGGGACTGAATATTTAATAAAAAACGAATATGGAACAACACAGAAACAAGAGTAGCGTACAGACATGAAACACGAACAGAGTGAATAAGGCCTAGGGACAGAACCAAAGGGAGTGACAGTTATAGGGAAGGTAATCAGGCAGGTGATTGAGTCCAGGTGAGTCTGATGAGGCGCTGATGAGCGTAACGATGGTGACAGGTGTGCATAATAACGAGCAGCCTGACGACCTCGAGCGCCGGAGAGGGAGTATACGTGACACGCATAGAAAGATGCGTAGGTGCGTGTGCACTGGCGAAAGCTCTGATTGGGATCCAATTCAGGCCACCATAGACGTAGACTAACAAACAAACTAACTAACTAACAAACACTCTAGATATACAAAAACCCTAGACAGGACAAACAAGCATACCCACCCTCGTCACACCCTGACCTGACCAAAATAATACAGAAAACAGAAAACTAAGGTCAGGGCGTGACATACATAGAATAGCAGGAAATTAGCTCAGGGATTCTTGAAAGTCGAGATAATCCTTGTCTGGCAGGGAATATTTATTTTCATGGTAAAAAAAAATTCAAAAAAGCATTTTTTTGCATTTTTTAGGTTAAAGTTTACATTTAGGGGATTTTTTTAAGGAGAAATATATGTTTTTTTAAATTTTCTAAATACTTGAAATATTATTCATTTCCATGTTAGCTCTATGCCTGAAAATTCCTTTGCCTGGAGCAAAGGATCCCAATTTCAAAATATCAACAAACAAACAAATTTGAACAACTGCCGATAATGGATATTAAATGGCCCTCTGTGAAAGAATATTTCTATCAAAACATTGATTCCTAAAATATGTGTCTGGAGATATGGCCAACTCCGTCTGATTTGTATAAAATGAATCAGGAATGAGCATTGTCAGCAACACCATAAGGACACCTTATTCATGTCTTCATTGCATGTAGTGTAACAAGACCACTCATGGCCTGTAGGGTTCTCTACTTTTGATAGATTTAAACAAACAATATTAGAATCACCATGGTCACAACCATAAACTGACAATTCAATCTGCTTGACAGATTAAAATAAAAATATGACTTTTGGTTCAAATATGTTGCATTTACTTAGGTTTTAGTGTCATAAAGCAACTGAGGAAAAAACTAAATTGCTACTGTGAATACCACTTGAATGAAGAAGAAAAACAATATTTTTGTCAACTCCGTAAAACAACAATGTCAGGTTTGTGTCCAAAGTGCACTCCGTCAGAATGCTAAAAGATCTGATGTTTTTATTGGGGGTTTTCAAATGAATAATTGTCCATGTTTTACAAATGTTTGCATTGAACTTTTCTTTTTGGAGGCAATAATATGTCTGTTTTGAGTATCTGTTGTCTACTCCGTCAGTAACTTGTCAACACCATCACTGATGGCTAACCCCCTTAGGATATTGGAATCACTGTTCTGCAACATATGCTTAAACAATGGAAGTATTTGCTGTGCTAGACCTAAGGGATAATGCTCTTGAAATGTTGTTTTATGTTTGTAAATCTAGAAAATCATGCCAAAATGCTAACGGAATTAGCCCTGAAGCATTTACCAGCGCTATAAAACAAAATAAGAAGAAATTTGGAGATTTGTATAACGTATTTGAGTGTTAGAATTAAACAATCAAGGCTTTTAAACACTTGTTGTACAATAATATTTCAAATGAACTGCCTTTTATGGTGTCTAATGGAGTTCAAATAAATACAGTTCGTGGGATTTTATGGACAAAAATAGGAGGTTGTTCCTTTACATGGTGATACTTTGATCTATCAAAATATTAAGACAAATATTTGTGAGAAAAAATTGAAGATTGTCCTCAAGAATCGCTGGGCTCTAAAAGAGCACCATTTTCTCACAGCCTCATGGCAAGATATGTAAAATAACATGAGATTAGCTATAAAACTGCAAATGTTTATCTCGGCGCCATGGCAAGAAATATGTATCATATTAAACATGGGTTGGAGGGGGGCCTTGCTCGAACCTTGCAGTGGCCGCAAAATTTTGCTTCATCACTGTGCATGTGACATGGCAAATTTTATTCACAATCGACAAACATAGGCTCATTCTGTTGAGAACAACCCAGGGTATGACGCCATGTCATCTTGCAACTGTACATCAAACACAGTGATCAAACACAGTGATCACAAACACTGTATATGACTAAGCTACAGGACTGTTTTGCTAGCACAGACTGGAATACGTTCTGGGATTCTTCCGATGGCATTGAGGAGTGACCAAATGGCAAGTGTCTTCGCTGACATTTTCAACCTCTCCCTGTCTGAGTCTGTAATACCAACTTGTTTCATGCAGACCACCATAGTCCCTGTGCCCAAGAACACTAAGGTAACCTGCCTAAAAGACTACCGACTCGTAGCACTCACATCTGTAGCCATGAAAGGCTGGTCATGAAAGGCTGGTCAGCTTTGAAAGGCTGGTCACAGATGATGCAATCTATATTGCCCTCCACACTGCCATCTTCCACCGGGATAAAAGAAACACCTATGTGAGAATTCTATTCATTGACTACAGCTCAGCATTCAAATCCATAGTGCTCTCGAAGCTCATCGATAAGCTAAGGACCCTGGGACCAAACACCTCCCTCTGCAACTGGATCCTGGACTTCCTGACGGGCCGCCCCCAGGTGTTAAGGGTAGGTAACAACACATCCACCACGTTGATCCTCAACACGGGGGCCCTTCAGGGTTGCATGCTCAGTCCCCTCCTGTACTCCCTGTTCACTCAGGACTGCACGGGCAGGCACAACTCCAACACCTTCATTAAGTTTGCTGATGACACAACAGCGGTAGGCCTGATCACAGACAACGACGAGACAGCCTATAGGGAGGAAGTCAGAGATCTGGCCATGGGTTGCCAGGACAACAACCTCTCCCTCAACGTGATCAAGACATAGGAGATGATTGTGGACTACAGGAAAAGGAGGATCGAACACGCCCCCATTCTCATAGACGGGGCTGTAGTGGAGCAGGTTAAAAACTGGTGTCCACATCACCAACAAAATAACATGGTCCAAGCACACCAAGGCAGTCATGAAGAGGGCACGACAAAACCTATTCCCCCTCAGGAGAAATTATTTAGCATGGGTCCTCAGATCCTCAAAAGGTTCAACAGCTACACAATTGAGAGCATCCTGACTAGTTGCATCACTGCCTGGTATGGCCACTGCTCGGCCTCTGACCGCAAGGCAATACAGAGGGTAATGTGTACAGCCCAGTACATCACTGGGACCAAGCTTCCTGCCATCCAGGACCTCTATACCAGGCGGTGTTAGAGGAAGGCCCTAAAAATGTCAATGACTCCAGCCACCCTAGTTATAGACTGTTTTCTCTGCTACCGCAGGCAAGCGGTACCGGGGCGCCAAAAGGCTTATAAACAGCTTCTACCCCCAAGCTATAAGACTCCTAAACATCTAATCAAATGGCTACCTAGACTATTTGCATCCCCCCCTTTTACACTGCTGCTACTCTCTGTTATGATCTATGAATAGTCACTTTAATAACTCAACCTACATGTACATATTACCTCAATTACCTCGACTAACTGGTGCCCCAGCACATTGACTCTGTAACGGTACCCTCTGTATATAGCCTCCCTATTGTTATTTTACTGCTGCTCTTCAATTTTTTGTTACTTTTATTTCTTATTCTTCTTTTTTTAAACTGCATTTTTGGTTAGGGCTTGTAAGTAAGCATTTCACTCTAAGGTCTACACCTGTTGTATTGGCGCATGTGACAAATACAATTTGATTTGACATGCGTTTTATGATATGGAAAAGTGAAGTGCACATTTGGACTCATGAGTGTTTGGCTTGCTTGTATGACATCAAGGCAGTATTTATTATATTCCTCAACTTCTCATCTTTCAAAATACATAGTGTCATCTTCATTTACAGCACTTCCCTCACTGAGACAGCAACAAAAAATTCAAAAGTTGCCTAATTAGCGGGAGGGAGGCAACTTCTTGTCGCAACTGTCAGTCAAAACCCATACATCACTGTGAAGGGCAGAGTCAGAGCTCTGACGTAATGCAATAACATGTTACTGTACAGCCACTGCGTTCCAATTTAGGCGTGTATCAGTGTCCAAATCCGCCAGTGTAAAGGGCTACAATGGGGAAGCAAGCCAAACTTCATTAACCAAAAGGCAATCTTCTTCCACACACACATTTCCCACATCAATAGGAAAGAAATAAACAAGAGCATGTCTCCAAACTGCTGAAGGTTAGGACCTTGGCACCACAGCTCAATTTCCTCATGTGTGAAATCCCTTTGCACACAATTCAGTGGATTCTACTCGTTTTCTTTATCGATGTAGCTGTGTACAGATGACCACAGGCCCTGACAAACTGCCTTATCTAGCAGCTGTTTAATGAAATGAATCCCATCTCTTCCTCTTCCTTATGTAACACATGTATCACTAGCCACTTTAACTATGCCCCTTGCTCTCATCCTAATCAGTCAGTGTTGGTTTCTCCCACGTATCCATCATAAGACAGTAGTTTTTTTGGAATTGTTAGGTCTCACTGCAGAACTAGAAGCACAGCTGTCTAAAGCCAGCAATGACAGGGATGCATGTCAAGTCACGATTTTTATGGCAAGGGCAAGGTTGTGTGTGCGTGCGTACGTGCGTGAGTGTGTGCGTGCGTGTGTGCGTGTGTGCGTGTGTGCGTGTGTGTGTGTGTGTGTGCGTGTGCGTGTGCGTGTGCGTGTGTGTGTGTGTGTGTGTGTGTGTGTGTGTGTGTGTGTGTGTGTGTGTGTGTGTGTGTGTGTGTGTGTGTGTGTGGAGGGAGGGGGCTGTGTAAGGATTTGAGAAGGTTTACTGTATTACAGTCTATCTCTAGGTTTAGCACCTCTCCATATAAGACACTTACTTCACCAGCCACTAGATTGATTTGCATATTGATGATAGGATCAATTTGTTACATTCATTAAAAAATGCATTACTTTATATGCTAATCCCACATAGGGACATCTCAGCTCAAGTAATTATGAAAATAAAATCATGCATATTTAATGTGCACTAATAAAATTGTTGAAGATTAAATTAGTGTTGATAGGCTTTTGCAGCTGGAAGATAAGGAGCTGTAGCACAAAGTCAAAATGTACTACTGCACAGTAATAATGTTTGTAATGGTGCTCATTGGAAGGCTACAGGTAGGCTTCCACTGTATTCGTTTATTGGATGGACAATTGTTCAACACCTATGCTCCAGATGAACTTCGTGGAAGAGTAAATAGCGCTTTAAGGATTCGGGCTTTAAAAACATGTGCAATGTATCTGTTCATATACTGAATTGCGCAAAATTGCCAATAGCTCTCAACAAGGGGACTGACTAAGTGCTGGATATGCAGTGCAAAATTGCGCATAACCAAAACAGTGGTTATTGAAAATACTATGATATTTTCGACATAATCTATCGATAAACATCCAAACCTTCTAAATATATAAATTATGCATGTTCAAATTTCACCAAGAAAAATATAGCCTTCAATGATGAACTGGCATAGTTTATGTTCCAAGTTGTCTTTCACAGAATATATACATAACTATAAATGTAACAGAATAACATGATAGTTGTGTATCTCCAAAACCCCATTAACCAATATAAACAAAGTGGTTTTAGTCGCCTTAACGGACCTCGTCATGACCTATATTCTGGAAGACTGGAAGACACTCGGACGCTCCCGTATCTCCCCATAGAGACAACAGACTAAGACTACATGATCTCATCAGGCAGTGGTAGCATAAGGTTAGCAATTTACCTCCCAACGCTTGCTTCATAACAAAATCCATGATGATGGCTTTTGATTCCTGACTTCTTTATCCTCGCGATCTTACATTCAGGTCCAGCAGGAGAAATAGTCCTTTATTGGCAGATCTAAAGTAGAAAGATAAACAGTCGGTATTGAGTTCCCACTGAAACGTGTAACTTGTCCTGACCGAAACCCTTAACTCGGAAGAAACTTTTAAAAGACTAAGACAGCCATATTTCCATAAGAATCCATTGATGTAAGTAACTGAATATGCCTCTTAGCACCAATAAAATAAGCAGGTAATAGCTCTCAGGTAGACTGAATGTTTAGGGCCCAGAGGAAGGACACCAAACGTCAATATATCAGACCTCATATCCTAAACGCAGACGCCTGCACAATCATGCATGTACAGTTTTTCACGAGCACAAATAACAATACGGTGCTTTACACTTCTCCTACACACTTATCAATATGCTAATTTTTAGCCTAAAACATCACATTTGATTATGTCTGGTTTGTTATTGAGAATTATATCGAAACTTGTGTTCTTATTGGTAGGCTACTCAAAGTCTAAAATATGTCACCGATACTTAATTAACTATTTCTTAGAGGTCTCCACATTTCCCGGGAGTCGCAGAGGTGAAGGGTGATGACCAAAATACACAATAATCCTCCTCATATTGAAAACTTCCAATACAGAGAATTTATATTTTTACGATTCCAAATGTTTGTCAACCCATCTTTAAACGATCAATGTTCCTGATTCCTATAACCTACGATGTTGTTACATGAACAATAACCATGCCTTTTTGATTGTATGTAGCCTATTGCAAAAATAGCGTATGTATTTAGATGATCAGTCAATTTGAACATAAAACTGATTAATAAAAGCGTTGCATTTGTGAAAGCACCATGAAAATGATTGCGGTGATACAGAAACACTTCCTTTTCGATCAAAGGCAGGTTTCAGCACCATTGCTGGTGGAAAGCTCCTTTCTCAACCTTCAACATAGTTAACCCGACAGCAGGGTTTTTTTCAGCGCTCATAATAATTACCTGTCCGGCGATTGGAATCTATCAAAAACGACAATAAGACTCTCAAAAATGAAGTTTTTTTTGCAATGGCAAACGATGATATTAAGTGCAAACGCCTAACATCTCCTGTTTCCTGGCAAAAAGGTATGTCCTTGCTCCTTCTTGCACACTGGCTATATGAGTGTGTTTACGAGGGGAACTGCAGCTGCCTTGCCTGCTGCTGATGAAGCAACTCACTGAATCACATGTAGAACTCCCTTCTGAAACGTCCCACGTTCTGACCGAAAGAGAGCGATCAATTATTGACGCGGTCCAGTCTTTGTGCGTCCCACCACTTTCGGTCCAATGGTGTCTTCTTGAGTAGTTTACCGGTATGTAGCCGAGAAAACAAAAACACCAAGTGGACGGCTTTTATGACCAGCTATATACCTGCCTTGCTGCCTTTTAACCATGTCTGACCTACATTATATTGTCCCAGGCGTCTGCTTTTGTGTATCTATGTGGTTGAATGCATCCTTTTAAGGTGACATCCATCTAGGGTAGCCTTCAATTAGGCCACACACACACACACACACACACACACACACACACACACACACACACACACACACACACACACACACACACACACACACACACACACACACACACACACACACACACACACACACACACACACACACACACACACACACACACACACACACACACACACACACACACACACACACACACACACACGACAACATGTGTAGGCCTACTTATCCGTCGTCAGGTGTTTCTTGAGCACCTCGGTTTTTTTGGTTTTTCACATCATTGACACAGACTTAATCAGATTACAAAGGTTTCACATTGCATCTAAACAGGGGTGAAACTAAGGTACGGTCTGGTACATGGCCTGTAAAAATCAATAGCCTATCACAATAATTAAAACAAAATGTCAAGAAAACGGTAGGGTAATGTACTGTTATTTATCATTACCGCATGTCAACGGCATGTAAACATTTGCGAATGGACATGAAAACCGGTGGTGTAACCTACGCTACAAAATGCGTTGTGGTTCGACGAGAACACTGACATTTTGCCAAGTCAGAGACGAGTGGACCAACACCCAAGACACGCGCGGACAACAGTCGACGCGTACATTCTGACCTAATTACAATTGGCAATTATTATAACAATTTTTGTTTTTTTGTGTATGTGATTTGTTTTTTGTGTGTATTCCATTCACCACTGTTTGGAGGCTGGAAATATTTTGCGTGTGAATGAACGTGCGCGGGTAGCATAGTGAAGGAACACATTGAAGTGATCATTTGACAATCAGATGAAAACATCATGACTGGTTGTCTTTATGCCACAAAAAAAAGGTCATACATTTTAAAAGTTAAATGATGACTAGGCCCACAGAGACTAGGCCCACAGAGATCCTATTGAATTAATAGGGATTCTATATGGAATTAAATGATTAGGCACACAGGAGGTCCTGTACCGAAAAAAATGTAATCTGACAATCAGACCCCTGCTCATCATTGGTACTTGGCCTAGTTCAAACCTTCATTAGGCCCAAACCCTTTGTCCTCCAACATTGTATTGGCCTTGCAGATATAGTGTAGCAACATCATGTCAGCATGTGTCCATATTTTCAACAGGACAATTATGTCATTTACTGCCATTTAAAATTAATAGCAGAATATTGGCCACCTTTAGCCAATAAGATGGAGGAATTAGTAGCAGATTCAGCTGATCATCTTTGCCTGTTAACCTTTGACTGATTATTGAATGGAATTCTATGTGCAGTCATTTGAAGGCTTGCAATGTTTTCTTGGCCTTATTAGATTCACATTGATTTAACCTTTCCTCCAATTAGATGAGAGATGGGTAGGGTTAAATCATCCCCAATTTAATGTGAAGCATTCCCAGTTTAACAGTGTAATTAGCAAAAGGCATAGATATGTACCTGTCTTGAGTTGGCTGGTGACCTCTATGCAGACACATATGCACACAGTAGACAATCTGTATGTCTTTTAAAGTACATACTTTATAGATGAAAATACAGTAGCATGCCTGCAGGTTGTTCACAGACAAATCAACACTGTGCCATGACTATAAAGTGCCCTGGTACTGCAATACTCTCCCAAGCCTTGTTTCAAAGCCAGACGTTAGTGTGTGCATGGCAACCCAAGTGATGATGATGATGATGCACGTATCGAAACTAAAGCCCTCTAATAGCCAGGATTACAGATTGACAGATTGATATTTCTCTCTCCACCCACCAAGTGCAAAACAAGCACCGTGGCGTCCTCCGTTGCTTTTAGTGAGCCCACATGAACAACATGGGCCCACACACTGAGTAATGTACAAAACAAACAAACTAATTGATGGGCTTTGTTAGTGCTCCATCTGTCATGTTTTGTCATTGATTATCATGTCTTGTCCCTGTGCTTCCCCTTCTATTCGTTTCCCTCTGCTGGTCTTATTAGGTTCTTTCCCTCTTTCTATCCCTCTCTCTCCCCCTCCCTCTCTCACTCTCTCGCTCTCTCTTCTCTCTATCGTTCCGTTCCTGCTCCCAGCTGTTCCTATTCCCCTAATCAATCATTTAGTCTTCCCACACCTGTTCCCGATCCTTTTCCCTGATTAGAGTCCCTATTTCTCTCCCTGTTTTCCGTTCCTGCCCTGTCGGATCCTTGTCTATTATTCACCGTGCTGTGTCTATGTATTGCCCTGTCGTGTCGTGTTTCCCTCAGATGCTGCGTGGTGAGCAGGTGTCTGAGTCTGCTACGTTCAAGTGCTTTCCCGAGGCAACCTGCAGTTCTTGATCAAGTCTCCAGTCTGTTCTCGTCATTACGAGTAGTATTATGCCTTTTGTTTGTAAAGTAACTTTACTGGATTAAAAACTCTGTTTTCGCCAAGTCGCTTTTGGGTCCTCATTCACCTGCATAACAGAAGGATCCGACCAAAGAATGGACCCAGCGACTACAGATGCTCGTAACACTGCCGTCGAGATCCAAGGAGCCATGCTCGGCAGACACGAGCAGGAATTGTCTGCTGCTCGCCATGCCGTGGAGAACCTGGCCGCTCAGGTTTCCGACCTCTCTGGACAGTTCCAGAGTCTTCGTCTCGTGCCACCTGTTACTTCCTGGCCTGCCGAGCCTCCGGAACCTAGGGTTAATAACCCACCTTGCTACTCCGGGCAGCCCACGGAGTGCCGCTCCTTTCTCACCCAGTGTGATATTGTGTTCTCTCTCCAACCCAACACATACTCTAGCGAGAGAGCTCGGGTTGCTTACGTCATTTCACTCCTTACTGGCCGGGCTCGAGAGTGGGGCACAGCTATCTGGGAGGCAAGGGCTGATTGTTCTAACAATTACCAGAACTTTAAAGAGGAGATGATTCGGGTTTTTGACCGTTCAGTTTTTGGTAGGGAGGCTTCTAGGGCCCTGGCTTCCCTATGCCAAGGTGATCGATCCATAACGGATTACTCTATAGAGTTTCGCACTCTTGCTGCCTCTAGTGACTGGAACGAGCCGGCGCTGCTCGCTCGTTTTCTGGAGGGACTCCACGCAGTGGTCAAAGATGAGATTCTCTCTCGGGAGGTTCCTTCCAGTGTGGACTCTTTGATTGCTCTCGCCATCCGCATAGAACGACGGGTAGATCTTCGTCACCAAGCTCGTGGAAGAGAGCTCGCGTCAACGGTGTTTCCCTGCTCCGCATCGCAACCATCTCCCTCCTCTGGCTCAGAGACTGAGCCCATGCAGCTGGGAGGTATTCGCATCTCGACCAAGGAGAGGGAACGGAGGATCACCAACCGCCTGTGCCTCTATTGCGGATTTGATGGACATTTTGTCAATTCATGTCCAGTAAGAGGCCAGAGCTCATCAGTAAGCGGAGGGCTACTGGTGAGCGCTACTACTCAGGTCTCTTCATCTAGATCCTGTACTACTATGTCGGTCCATCTACGCTGGACCGGTTCGGGTGCTACATGCAGTGCCTTGATTGACTCTGGGGCTGAGGATTGTTTCATGGACGAAGCATGGGCTCGGAAACATGACATTCCTTTCAGACAGTTAGACAAGCCTACGCCCATGTTTGCCTTAGATGGTAGTCATCTTCCCAGTATCAGATTTGAGACACTACCTTTAACTCTCACAGTATCTGGTAACCACAGTGAGACTATTTCTTTTTTGATTTTTCGTTCACCTTTTACACCTGTTGTTTTGGGTCATCCCTGGCTAGTATGTCATAATCCTTCTATTAATTGGTCTAGTAATTCTATCCTATCCTGGAACGTTTCTTGTCATGTGAAGTGTTTAATGTCTGCCATCCCTCCCATTTCTTCTGTCCCCACTTCTCAGGAGGAACCTGGCGATTTGACAGGAGTGCCGGAGGAATATCATGATCTGCGCACGGTCTTCAGTCGGTCCCGAGCCAACTCCCTTCCTCCTCACCGGTCGTATGATTGTAGTATTGATCTCCTTCCGGGGACCACTCCTCCTCGGGGTAGACTATACTCTCTGTCGGCTCCCGAACGTAAGGCTCTCGAGGATTATTTATCTGTGTCTCTTGACGCCGGTACCATAGTGCCTTCTTCCTCTCCGGCCGGGGCGGGGTTCTTTTTGTTAAGAAGAAGGACGGTACTCTGCGCCCCTGCGTGGATTATCGAGGGCTGAATGACATAACGGTTAAGAATCGTTATCCGCTTCCCCTTATGTCATCAGCCTTCGAGATTCTGCAGGGAGCCAGGTGCTTTACTAAGTTGGACCTTCGTAACGCTTACCATCTCGTGCGCATCAGAGAGGGGGACGAGTGGAAAACGGCGTTTAACACTCCGTTAGGGCATTTTGAGTACCGGGTTCTGCCGTTTGGTCTCGCCAATGCGCCAGCTGTTTTTCAGGCATTAGTTAATGATGTTCTGAGAGACATGCTGAACATCTTTGTTTTTGTCTATCTTGACGATATCCTGATTTTTTCACCGTCACTCGAGATTCATGTTCAGCACGTTCGACGTGTTCTACAGCGCCTTTTAGAGAATTGTCTCTACGTGAAGGCTGAGAAGTGCTCTTTTCATGTCTCCTCCGTTACTTTTCTCGGTTCCGTTATTTCCGCTGAAGGCATTCAGATGGATTCCGCTAAGGTCCAAGCTGTCAGTGATTGGCCCGTTCCAAGGTCACGTGTCGAGTTGCAGCGCTTTTTAGGTTTCGCTAATTTCTATCGGCGTTTCATTCGTAATTTCGGTCAAGTTGCTGCCCCTCTCACAGCTCTTACTTCTGTCAAGACGTGTTTTAAGTGGTCCGGTTCCGCCCAGGAGCTTTTGATCTTCTAAAAGAACGTTTTACGTCCGCTCCTATCCTCGTTACTCCTGACGTCACTAGACAATTCATTGTCGAGGTTGACGCTTCAGAGGTAGGCGTGGGAGCCATTCTATCCCAGCGCTTCCAGTCTGACGATAAGGTTCATCCTTGCGCTTATTTTCTCATCGCCTGTCGCCATCTGAGCGCAACTATGATGTGGGTAACCGCGAACTGCTCGCCATCCGCTTAGCCCTAGGCGAATGGCGACAGTGGTTGGAGGGGCGACCGTTCCTTTTGTCGTTTGGACAGACCATAAGAACCTTGAGTACATCCGTTCTGCCAAACGACTTAATGCCCGTCAAGCTCGTTGGGCGTTGTTTTTCGCTCGTTTCGAGTTTGTGATTTCTTACCGTCCGGGTAGCAAAAACACCAAGCCTGATGCCTTATCCCGTCTGTTTAGTTCTTCTGTGGCTTCTACTGATCCCGAGGGGATTCTTCCTTATGGGCGTGTTGTCGGGTTGACAGTCTGGGGAATTGAAAGACAGGTTAAGCAAGCACTCACGCACACTGCGTCGCCGCGCGCTTGTCCTAGTAACCTCCTTTCGTTCCTGTTTCCACTCGTCTGGCTGTTCTTCAGTGGGCTCACTCTGCCAAGTTAGCTGGTCATCCCGGTGTTCGAGGCACTCTTGCGTCTATTCGCCAGCGCTTTTGGTGGCCGACTCAGGAGCGTGACACGCGCCGTTTCGTGGCTGCTTGTTCGGACTGCGCGCAGACTAAGTCGGGTAACTCTCCTCCTGCCGGTCGTCTCAGACCGCTCCCCATTCCTTCTCGACCATGGTCTCACATCGCCCTAGACTTCATTACCGGTCTGCCTTTGTCTGCGGGGAAGACTGTGATTCTTACGGTTGTCGATAGGTTCTCTAAGGCGGCACATTTCATTCCCCTCGCTAAACTTCCTTCCGCTAAGGAGACGGCACAAATCATCATCGAGAATGTGTTCAGAATTCATGGCCTCCCGTTAGACGCCGTTTCAGACAGAGGCCCGCAATTCACGTCACAGTTTTGGAGGGAGTTCTGTCGTTTGATTGGTGCGTCCGTCAGTCTCTCTTCCGGGTTTCATCCCCAGTCTAACGGTCAAGCAGAGAGGGCCAATCAGACGATTGGTCGCATACTACGCAGCCTTTCTTTCAGAAACCCTGCGTCTTGGGCAGAACAGCTCCCCTGGGCAGAATACGCTCACAACTCGCTTCCTTCGTCTGCTACCGGGTTATCTCCGTTTCAGAGTAGTCTGGGTTACCAGCCTCCTCTGTTCTCATCCCAGCTTGCCGAGTCCAGCGTTCCCTCCGCTCAAGCGTTTGTCCAACGTTGTGAGCGCACCTGGAGGAGGGTGAGGTCTGCACTTTGCCGTTACAGGGCACAGACTGTGAGAGCCGCCAATAAACGCAGGATTAAGAGTCCTAGGTATTGTTGCGGCCAGAGAGTGTGGCTTTCCACTCGCAACCTTCCTCTTACGACAGCTTCTCGTAAGTTGACTCCGCGGTTCATTGGTCCGTTCCGTGTCTCCCAGGTCGTCAATCCTGTCGCTGTGCGACTGCTTCTTCCGCGACATCTTCGTCGCGTCCATCCTGTCTTCCATGTCTCCTGTGTCAAGCCCTTTCTTCGCACCCCCGTTCGTCTTCCCTCCCCCCCTCCCGTCCTTGTCGAGAGCGCACCCATTTACAAGGTACGTAGGATCATGGACATGCGTTCTCGGGGACGGGGTCACCAATACTTAGTGGATTGGGAGGGTTACGGTCCTGAGGAGAGGAGTTGGGTTCCGTCTCAGGACGTGCTGGACCGTTCGCTTATTGATGATTTCCTCCGTTGCCGCCAGGGTTCCTCCTCGAGTGCGCCAGGAGGCGCTCGGTGAGTGGGGGGGTACTGTCATGTTTTGTCATTGATTATCATGTCTTGTCCCTGTGCTTCCCCTTCTATTCGTTTCCCTCTGCTGGTCTTATTAGGTTCTTTCCCTCTTTCTATCCCTCTCTCTCCCCTCCCTCTCTCACTCTCTCGCTCTCTCTTCTCTCTATCGTTCCGTTCCTGCTCCCAGCTGTTCCTATTCCCCTAATCAATCATTTAGTCTTCCCACACCTGTTCCCGATCCTTTTCCCTGATTAGAGTCCCTATTTCTCTCCCTGTTTTCCGTTCCTGCCCTGTCGGATCCTTGTCTATTATTCACCGTGCTGTGTCTATGTATTGCCCTGTCGTGTCGTGTTTCCCTCAGATGCTGCGTGGTGAGCAGGTGTCTGAGTCTGCTACGTTCAAGTGCCTTCCCGAGGCAACCTGCAGTTCTTGATCAAGTCTCCAGTCTGTTCTCGTCATTACGAGTAGTATTATGCCTTTTGTTTGTAAAGTAACTTTACTGGATTAAAAACTCTGTTTTCGCCAAGTCGCTTTTGGGTCCTCATTCACCTGCATAACACCATCATGATCATTGTTACTATTGTTGTTGTAATTATTATCATCAGGGTGCCTTGGATATACTGTCCTGTACTGTATGTCATTTCAGTGCATTACATGACATTCGCCCATTTTGGCTTACAAAGATCAAACAAACCCACTCATAGTCAAAAGCTGTGTGGTTGGAATTACTTACCATGCAAGTATATCACAATAAACTGTAATATCATACCTTCGTTTGTACTGCAGTTCACAAGCTAAACATCACTAGGGACCTCTATGGATCTACAGAATATGAGGCCTCCTTTAAAGTTGAACTAACTGAATCTCCCACATTTTCATATGTAAATGTAAACAGAGGGTCCTCCAGTATTCCACTGTAATAGATTGACACGTTTACTGAAATTAGGGCGCATGTCGAGAATTTTTCATCCACCCCTTTTCAGCTTTCTATCCTGTTTCATTTTGAGGAGCAAAACAATGAGGTTGGGATTGAATAGGCTTGCCAAAACCAGGTAATTAGGCTTATTCTGCAATTCCCCACAGAGGTTTTCCCCGAACACCCACGACTTAAAAAGCGGAGATAAAATTCAAGTTAACTCAAACAGCATTATTGCTCTGTATTGACTGAAATAGGTTACAGATCCATAGCCATAAGCACAGCACATAGGAACATGTACATAAATTAAATTGAGATGAAAATAAATATTTTTCATGATGATCAGTTGCTTTTGTATTGTTCACACATTGAAATCACCTCGGAAACAGGTTATTATTAAACTTACATTTTAGTCATTTAACAGACACTCTTATCCGGAGCAACTTACAGGAGAAATTAGGGTTAAGTGCCTTGCTCAAGGGCACATTGACAGATTTTTCACCTAGTCGGCTCAGGGATTCGAACAAGTGACCTTTCAAGTACTCTCCCAACGCTCTTAACCGCTAGGCTATCTGCCACCTTTAACAAACTCAATTTAATACAGAAGAAGCTGCTGACGAATATAATTGAAGGGGCCCAACCAAGGTGTCCAACCAATTCAGAGGTCAGCCCTAGACCATCTTGAATACATTCCAATGCTTCCTTGAGAGAACCACTGATCTTTCACCACAAACAGATATTCATTCAGATTCATTGATTTTGAAACTCATTACAATATTGCTTTGCAATTTAATTGGCTCAATTCTATGATCTACATGATTTCTCTAACTTCATTTAATTGAACACCATCCATGAACTTTTCTTCATATTTATGCACCAGTAGGCAATATCGACCAGTGTAATGAAATTCCCAGTTGTAAACCATATCCCAGGGTATTCTTGCTTCTTACAAAGGTTGCCTTAGCTTTGCTTTCCATTTACGATCATCATCTTGTTACCTGATTAATCATCTTCAGTTTCTAGAAAGCCTCTAACACTTTCTAGAAAACCAAACACTCGTGTTCAAAGAGCTCTTCAAAGTAAACCTTATACAATCCACATATATAAAAATGGTTTAATAACAGAGTACTAAAGAAAATACAACTTCTACACAGGGTTGCATGGTTTGGACCTGATGATGCGTCTTCAGTTTTCTGTTTATTACAAAAGACTAGAGACACAGTCATTGTAATGCATGCTCTGCCTATCCGAGCTGAATAAATCACACTGATCTGCCCAAACCAGTCTTTGCCTTAAAATGGTGAGTTGGCCTCTAAATCAAGGTGGGTAATCTACACACTTTGATAACGTGTGTTCCGTCATTTAATTGAATTATTGGTCCTCCGAAAACATCTGAAGCTCTACCTACTTAAAGAGTGTAAAAATCCTGTGGCACTTGTATAAAAACAAATATATGCACTTGTATTTCCCTACTAGGGCTGACATTGCGGGTGACATGTACTTGCAAATATTGTGAATTGTTGTTGTCTCAGCTAGCTATCTTACGATGAAGGCACTAACTGTCATGCAGGTGAAAGAGGACCCAAAAGCGACTTGGCGAAAACAGAGTCTTTAATCCAGTAAAGTAAATACAATCAAAAAAACACAACTTTCACTCGAAATGACGAGGACAAACTGGAGACTCGATCTTGAACAGCAGGTGAACAGCAGGTTGCCTCGGGAAGGCACTTTGAACCAGACAGACTCAGACACCTGCTCACCACGCAGCATCTGAGGAAAACACGACACGACAGGGCGATACACAATCACAGCACGGTGAATTCTAAACAAGGAACCGACAGGACAGGAACGGAACACAAAGGAAGAAATAGGGACTCTAATCAGGGGAAAGGATCGGGAACAGGTGTGGGAAGACTAAATGATTGATTAGGGGAATAGGAACAGCTGGGAGCAGGAACGGAACGATAGAGAGAAGAGAGAGCGAGAGAGTGAGAGAGGGAGAGGGGAGAGAGAGGGATAGAAAGAGGGAAAGAACCTAATAAGACCAGCAGAGGGAAACGAATAGAATGGGAAGCACAGGGACAAGACAAGATAATAAATGACAAAACATGACAGTACCCCCCACTCACCGAGCGCCTCCTGGCGCACTCGAGGAGGAATCCTGGCGGCAACGGAGGAAATCATCAATGAGTGAACGGTCCAGCACGTCCCGAGACGGAACCCAACTCCTCTCCTCAGGACCGTAACCCTCCCAATCCACTAAGTATTGGTGACCCCGTCCCCGAGAACGCATGTCCATGATCTTATGTACCTTGTAAATAGGTGCGCTCTCGACAAGGACGGGGGGGGGAGGGAAGACGAACGGGGTGCGAAGAAAGGGCTTGACACAGGAGACATGGAAGACAGGATGGACGCGACGAAGATGTCGCGGAAGAAGCAGTCGCACAGCGACAGGATTGACGACCTGGGAGACACGGAACGGACCAATGAACCGCGGAGTCAACTTACGAGAAGCTGTCGTAAGAGGAAGGTTGCGAGTGGAAAGCCACACTCTCTGGCCGCAACAATACCTTGGACTCTTAATCCTGCGTTTATTGGCGGCTCTCACAGTCTGTGCCCTGTAACGGCAAAGTGCAGACCTCACCCTCCTCCAGGTGCGCTCACAACGTTGGACAAACGCTTGAGCGGAGGGAACGCTGGACTCGGCAAGCTGGGATGAGAACAGAGGAGGCTGGTAACCCAGACTACTCTGAAACGGAGATAACCCGGTAGCAGACGAAGGAAGCGAATTGTGAGCGTATTCTGCCCAGGGGAGCTGTTCTGCCCAAGACGCAGGGTTTCTGAAAGAAAGGCTGCGTAGTATGCGACCAATCGTCTGATTGGCCCTCTCTGCTTGACCGTTAGACTGGGGATGAAACCCGGAAGAGAGACTGACGGACGCACCAATCAAACGACAGAACTCCCTCCAAAACTGTGACGTGAATTGCGGGCCTCTGTCTGAAACGGCGTCTAACGGGAGGCCATGAATTCTGAATACATTCTCGATAATGATTTGTGCCGTCTCCTTAGCGGAAGGAAGTTTAGCGAGGGGAATGAAATGTGCCGCCTTAGAGAACCTATCGACAACCGTAAGAATCACAGTCTTCCCCGCAGACAAAGGCAGACCGGTAATGAAGTCTAGGGCGATGTGAGACCATGGTCGAGAAGGAATGGGGAGCGGTCTGAGACGACCGGCAGGAGGAGAGTTACCCGACTTAGTCTGCGCGCAGTCCGAACAAGCAGCCACGAAACGGCGCGTGTCACGCTCCTGAGTCGGCCACCAAAAGCGCTGGCGAATAGACGCAAGAGTGCCTCGAACACCGGGATGACCAGCTAACTTGGCAGAGTGAGCCCACTGAAGAACAGCCAGACGAGTGGAAACAGGAACGAAAAGGAGGTTACTAGGACAAGCGTGCGGCGATGCAGTGTGCGTGAGTGCTTGCTTAACCTGTCTTTCAATTCCCCAGACTGTTAACCCGACAACACGCCCATAAGGAAGAATCCCCTCGGGATCAGTAGAAGCCACAGAAGAACTAAACAGACGGGATAAGGCATCAGGCTTGGTGTTCTTGCTACCCGGACGGTAAGAAATCACAAACTCGAAACGAGCGAAAAACAACGCCCAACGAGCTTGACGGGCATTAAGTCGTTTGGCAGAACGGATGTACTCAAGGTTCTTATGGTCTGTCCAAACGACAAAAGGAACGGTCGCCCCCTCCAACCACTGTCGCCATTCGCCTAGGGCTAAGCGGATGGCGAGCAGTTCACGGTTACCCACATCATAGTTGCGCTCAGATGGCGACAGGCGATGAGAAAAATAAGCGCAAGGATGAACCTTATCATCAGACTGGAAGCGCTGGGATAGAATGGCTCCCACGCCTACCTCTGAAGCGTCAACCTCGACAATGAATTGTCTAGTGACGTCAGGAGTAACGAGGATAGGAGCGGACGTAAAACGTTCTTTTAGAAGATCAAAAGCTCCCTGGGCGGAACCGGACCACTTAAAACACGTCTTGACAGAAGTAAGAGCTGTGAGAGGGGCAGCAACTTGACCGAAATTACGAATGAAACGCCGATAGAAATTAGCGAAACCTAAAAAGCGCTGCAACTCGACACGTGACCTTGGAACGGGCCAATCACTGACAGCTTGGACCTTAGCGGAATCCATCTGAATGCCTTCAGCGGAAATAACGGAACCGAGAAAAGTAACGGAGGAGACATGAAAAGAGCACTTCTCAGACTTTACGTAGAGACAATTCTCTAAAAGGCGCTGTAGAACACGTCGAACGTGCTGAACATGAATCTCGAGTGACGGAGAAAAAATCAGGATATCGTCAAGATAGACAAAAACAAAGATGTTCAGCATGTCTCTCAGAACATCATTAACTAATGCCTGAAAAACAGCTGGCGCATTGGCGAGACCAAACGGCAGAACCCGGTACTCAAAATGCCCTAACGGAGTGTTAAACGCCGTTTTCCACTCGTCCCCCTCTCTGATGCGCACGAGATGGTAAGCGTTACGAAGGTCCAACTTAGTA
Source organism: Oncorhynchus gorbuscha (assembly GCF_021184085.1). NCBI lineage: Eukaryota > Metazoa > Chordata > Actinopteri > Salmoniformes > Salmonidae > Oncorhynchus > Oncorhynchus gorbuscha. Next base: position 70,324,332 of record NC_060185.1, on the reverse strand, counting down.
AAGCACCTGGCTCCCTGCAGAATCTCGAAGGCTGATGACATAAGGGGAAGCGGATAACGATTCTTAACCGTTATGTCATTCAGCCCTCGATAATCCACGCAGGGGCGCAGAGTACCGTCCTTCTTCTTAACAAAAAAGAACCCCGCCCCGGCCGGAGAGGAAGAAGGCACTATGGTACCGGCGTCAAGAGACACAGACAAATAATCCTCGAGAGCCTTACGTTCGGGAGCCGACAGAGAGTATAGTCTACCCCGAGGAGGAGTGGTCCCCGGAAGGAGATCAATACTACAATCATACGACCGGTGAGGAGGAAGGGAGTTGGCTCGGGACCGACTGAAGACCGTGCGCAGATCATGATATTCCTCCGGCACTCCTGTCAAATCGCCAGGTTCCTCCTGAGAAGTAGGGACAGAAGAAACGGGAGGGATGGCAGACATTAAACACTTCACATGACAAGAAACGTTCCAGGATAGGATAGAATTACTAGACCAATTAATAGAAGGATTATGACATACTAGCCAGGGATGACCCAGAACAACAGGTGTAAACGGTGAACGAAAAATCAAAAAAGAAATAGTCTCACTGTGGTTACCAGATACTGTGAGGGTTAAAGGTAGTGTCTCAAATCTGATACTGGGAAGATGACTACCATCTAAGGCGAACATGGGCGTAGGCTTCTCTAACTCTCTGAAAGGAATGTCATGTTTCCGAACCCATGCTTCGTCCATGAAACAACCCTCAGCCCCAGAGTCTATCAAGGCACTACATGTAGCACCCGAACCGGTCCAGCGTAGATGGACCGACAAAGTAGTACAGGATTTTGATGGAGAGACTTGAGTAGTTGCGCTCACCTGTAGCCCTCCGCTTACAGATGAGCTCTGGCTTTTACTGGACATGAATTAACAAAATGTCCAGCAACTCCGCAATAGAGGCACAGGCGGTTGGTGATCCTCCGTTCCCTCTCCTTAGTCGAGATGCGAATCCCTCCCAGCTGCATGGGCTCAGACTCTGAGCCAGAGGAGGGAGATGGTTGCGATGCGGAGCAGGGAAACACCGTTGATGCGAGCTCTCTTCCACGAGCCCGGTGACGAAGATCTACCCGTCGTTCTATGCGGATGGCGAGAGCAATCAAAGAGTCCACATCTGAAGGAACCTCCCGGGAGAGAATCTCATCCTTAACCACTGCGTGGAGTCCCTCCAGAAAACGAGCGAGCAGCGCCGGCTCGTTCCACTCACTAGAGGCAGCAAGAGTGCGAAACTCAATAGAATAATCCGTTATGGACCGTTCACCTTGGCATAAGGAAGCCAGGGCCCTAGAAGCCTCCCTACCAAAAACTGAACGGTCAAAAACCCGAATCATCTCCTCTTTAAAGTTCTGGAACTTGTTAGAGCAATCAGCCCTTGCCTCCCAGATAGCTGTGCCCCATTCTCGAGCCCGGCCAGTAAGGAGTGAAATGACGTAAGCAACCCGAGCTCTCTCTCTAGAGTATGTGTTGGGTTGGAGAGAGAACACAATCTCACACTGCGTGAGAAAGGAGCGGCACTCAGTGGGCTGCCCGGAGTAGCAAGGTGGGTTATTAACCCTAGGTTCTGGAGGCTCGGCAGGCCAGGAAGTAACAGGTGGCACGAGACGTAGACTCTGGAACTGTCCAGAGAGGTCGGAAACCTGAGCGGCCAGGTTCTCCACGGCATGGCGAGCAGCAGACAATTCCTGCTCGTGTCTGCCGAGCATGGCTCCTTGGATCTCGACGGCAGTGTAACGAGCGTCTGAAGTCGCTGGGTCCATTCCTTGGTCGGTTCCTTCTGTCATGCAGGTGAAAGAGGACCCAAAAGCGACTTGGCGAAAACAGAGTCTTTAATCCAGTAAAGTAAATACAATCAAAAAAACACAACTTTCACTCGAAATGACGAGGACAAACTGGAGACTCGATCTTGAACAGCAGGTGAACAGCAGGTTGCCTCGGGAAGGCACTTGAACCAGACAGACTCAGACACCTGCTCACCACGCAGCATCTGAGGAAAACACGACACGACAGGGCGATACACAATCACAGCACGGTGAATTCTAAACAAGGAACCGACAGGACAGGAACGGAACACAAAGGAAGAAATAGGGACTCTAATCAGGGGAAAGGATCGGGAACAGGTGTGGGAAGACTAAATGATTGATTAGGGGAATAGGAACAGCTGGGAGCAGGAACGGAACGATAGAGAGAAGAGAGAGCGAGAGAGTGAGAGAGGGAGGGGGAGAGAGAGGGATAGAAAGAGGGAAAGAACCTAATAAGACCAGCAGAGGGAAACGAATAGAATGGGAAGCACAGGGACAAGACAAGATAATAAATGACAAAACATGACACTAACGTAAGATGTTCTGGATAAGAGTGTCTCCTAAATGACTCAAATGTGCATGTAATGTCAAATTTCCCCTGGAGATTGTGTGTTTCATATGATCACCTAGTGGAGGACAGAGGGATACTGGAATGAGGCCTCTGTTTTCTTCTCCGTTCTCCTCTTACCTCTGGGAAGGATAGGGACACTCACTTGCTAGTTGCTGATGGTGGTGGTGGGAAAATAACTAGGAAGTTGGTATATCTATCCATCATCCTGTCATGAAAGACCTAATCTCCAACCAATGGAGGCCATTATAGCAGGCATATTACATCCTGATATTTGGGGATTCCTCCTAATGGATACCCTAATATCATGCTTCTATCCCTGGGGTTCCTCGTTGGGCACACCTTGCAGATATAAAATGACCGAATAGGGGTAAGAAATATGGCTGACAGGTGATGTTGTAACCATATTGCTCACACTTCCATTCATTTCAGATCCATAAGGAGTAGAAAGTAATACAAACAAATATAATATTTTAATATAACACATCATCATTTTGTGGATAAGAAAAAGAAAATAAATGAAGCTGCAATGTGTAAATGTCAATCCAGTCATATAATATCAACCTGATATTTTAACGTGGATCATTACTGAACAGTAATCCCTAAGGTGTCAGTCCCTTTGGTGCTGCTGCTTGGTAATGGAGATCGACTTGGGTTCATTAATATGCGTTATTGAGGTTGCACTATTAATGTAAGGGTTTTCTTCTGGTGAAAGAGAGGCGGACCAAAATGCAGCGTGGTGGTTAGTCATGTTTTTAATAAAGACGACTATACATGAACAGACTATACAAAACAAGAAAAGTGAAAACCTAAACAGTCCTATCTGGTGCAAACACAGAGACAGGAACAATCACCCACAAAACCCAACACAAAACAGGCTACCTAAATATGGTTCCCAATCAGAGACAATGACTAACTCCTGCCTCTGATTGAGAACCATATCAGGCCAAACATAGAAATAGACAAACCAGACACACAGCATAGAATGCCCACCCAGCTCATGTCCTGACCAACACTAAAACAAGGAAAACACATACGAACGATGGACAGAACGTGACAATTAATTGAATGATAACTTGCAGCATATTGCATGGGAGATGTGGGGATCTCAATTTAATAAGGGCAAGTGTGCAAATAGGTCATAATATGACACCCAAATAATGTTGGTATTGTCTTGGTATGGTTAGCATGTGGCTTGCATTTTCATTCATTTTCTATGATGCCACTGCCTTCCGGTCTGTAGCTAGTTAGCATATAAAATAATTTGAAGTCCTTAAGCCTTCAGCTACTTCTAGGTACAGTTGAGACTTGGGGGGTGTATTATGGTGGACATGAGGTGGGCTGAATGATGACCATACACTTAAATTATCATGACCAATTATCCAGGAACTTCCCTAAGCCACTTACGCACACACGCGCGCAAATGCACACGCACGCACGCACACACACACACACACACACACACACACACACACACACACACACACACACACACACACACACACACACACACACACACACACACACACACACACACACACGCACACGCACACGCACACGCACACGCACACACGCACATGCACATGCACATGCACATAGCACTCAGACAGTGAGTCACAACATGTCTTTGCTGCCATGATCAGTCATTGCTGAATCATTTCTGATATGCCTCTGACGTTATGAGACAGAAGTGCAGATGGCAGTATATACTGTACATGTAGGCTTAGTGCCTCCTTCTGGGAGTTGGAGGTGAAGAGCTCCGATGTGCTGCATATATTGTACATGTAGGCTTAGTGCCTCCTTCTGGGAGTTGGAGGTGAAGAGCTCCGATGTGCTGCATATACTGTACATGTAGGCTTAGTGCCTCCTTCTGGGAGTTGGAGGTGAAGAGCTCCGATGTGCTGCTTCTGCCTTTCCTCTTGTTCAGAACCCTGGGAGGGGCCATTCCAGGGGCTGGTGCCTTCCTCCTCTCTCTCCAACCATCAAAGTTCCAGAATGGAGGCAATTGTAGTCAGGGAGAAATCCAAACCAGTCTCATAGCAATCAATGGCATTAGAGCCATTGGTGATGCCTTTCCCATTTACACTGAACAAAAATATAAATGCAACATGTAAACTGTTAGTCCCATGTTTCATGAGCTGAAATAAAATGTAACAGACATTTTCCATATGCGTAAAAAGGTTATTTCTCTCAAATGTTGTGCACAAATGTGTTTACATCCATGTTTGTGAGAATGTCTCCTTTGCCAAGACAATCCATCCACCTGACAAGTGTGGCAAATCAAGGAGCTGATTAAATAGAATGATCATTACACAAGTGCACCTTGTGCTGGGGACAATAAAAGGCCACTCTAAAATGTGCCGTTTTGTCACACAACACAATGCAACAGATGTCTCAAGTTTTGAGGGAGCGCGCAATTGGTATGCTGCCTGCAGGAATGTCCACCAGAGCTGTTGCCAGAGAATTTATGTTCATTTCTCTACCAAAAGCCGCCTCTAACGTCGTTTTAGGGAATTTGGCAGTTTCTTCAACCGGCCTCACAACCAGAGACCCCATGTACTGTATGGAGTCGTGTGAGCGAGCGGTTTTCTGATGTCAACGTTGTGAACATTGTGCCCCATGGTGACAGTGGGGTTATGCTATGGGCAGGCATAAGCTATGGACAATGAACACAAATTAATTTTAGCGATGGTAATTTAAATGCACAGGGATACAGTGACGAGATCCTGAGGCCCATTATCGTGCCATTCATCCACCACTATTACCTCATGCTTCCACATGATAATGCACGGCCCCATGTCGCAAGGATCTGAACACAATTTCAGGAAGCTGTAAATGTCCTTGTTCTTCCATGGCCTGCATATTCACCAGACATGTCAGCCATAGAGCATGTTTGGGATGTTCTGGATTGACGTGTACGAGAGAGTTCCCGACAAAATCCAGCAACTTCGCACAGCCTCAGTCTAACAAAAAAAAACATAACTTGACTTTAAAATGAAATCAATCAAGCATCTTATCAACCCTCAAACTCATACTGAAAAAACACCTAGAAATTGAGCATTAGTAATTAAACTTTTTATGAGGTTAGTTCTCAGAAGTACCTTCTGGATCCATGCATGAATCCGTATGTAATTTCATTTCCAGCTAGTCATTTGTTTTTGCACCATTGTCAGAAAATTCTTCATGACTGCAAATCTGTTTGATCCGAATAGTATCCATATTGGAAATGATTTGCTCTGATCTACTAACACAGAACATGAGTTCCCTTGGAAACCATATTATAAAATGTCCAACATTCTGACAAGGAGTACAACATGACCTCACAGCAAAGCCCTAATTTGACTGAATTCTGGAATATGACATACATAATGACATCATAGCATAACCAGTGTTGAGGAGCAGGAATGTGAGCAACTAATGGTAAATTAAAACGATAGCATTTCCAAAACTATGTCAAACATACTATATCTATCATGAAAGCATATTCTGTGACAGTCAACTCCATTATAATTGAGATCGGAGGTGACCAATGTGGTTAAACGGTGTTCAAGGTTCATATAGGAAAATTGTGGACTATCAGTTAGCTCCAACACACACACCATCGTACAGCATAGTACAGCCCCCTGCCTCCCAAAACCCTATCTCCTAGCTCATGCTCCCATTCACAATTCCTCTCTCACCTGGGTCTCCTCTCATTGTTTCTGGGTCACACTGGAAAACATCTAGCCACAGAGTTATTCTTTCCCTTAACCCTGCCACAACCAATTTATCCCCCTCATTCATAGAGTCATTATAGGATTTGATGATCCTCTTTGTGTGGTGTCCGGAGATGCAGATGTAGGATCTTAATTTAAGCCGTATTGTCGCAGCAAAATAATCCTGCTGCAACAGGATTTAAACATTTAGTCCATAATGCTGCTTGAGAGGTGCTGGTTAAAATGTAGGGTTGGAAAATGTATTGAAAGTTCCCAGAATTTTGCCACCCTGGCTATATGAAAAGTGAAATATTGTTAATATATCTGTGTGTTAGTGCAGGTTTTCAGTTAGTTTTTGTAAATCATGAAGCTTATCGGCATTTCCTGCGGTGCAGAAAAATTATCAGCAACCAAAGACTGATCAAGTTAAGATCCCACAAATCTGTATGCATAGGCTGACATTGAAGAGACTTTCTCCATTATCGCCTTTTTTATTTGGTCATGCACCAGTGGTGTTAAAGATGGGGAAAGGAAATAGCATGGCTAGTAATGTGAAATAATGCTCTGGGAGAAGTAAGTCATTAAGATGAACTGTGTGAAGTCACCAAATAGAGTTTCGCTGCCTGTGGACATTGCTAAACACACATGTGATTGCATGACTGTATGTTCTTACAGTAAAGGGAGGAATGTGGTCTTAACACGTTATTTCTAGGTCCTTTTTAAACCCTTGGCAACTAGGCTTGTGCCAACTAATGGATTCTGTGCTGTGGTATCACCATACTTTGCAACGATTTGAACAACATTAACAGCATAATAAAACCTTAGCTGAATTCAGCTACATTAGCCATATCAGCTAATTGAAGTGTCACTTTCACATACGAAAGCCTAGCCCATCGGTGATAAATCACCAAGGTGATACAAATAAATCACTGATTACAGATGGCCAACATCCCTTTGCGTTTGTTTTACGATACAAGCACAAATTCACAAGGCAATGTTCCCTCGATCCAAATTGTTTTCTTTTGAACCGAATGGCAGTAAACTGAAAGCTTTGGGGGATTTTGATAAACAAGCCACTTCTTTCTGGAGTGTTACCAAAGCATGGGGGACTGAAGGTCGGATGTTTATTAGAAGTGCACGCGGAGTGTGCAATTGCCTCCTTGTCTCAAGGAGAAAGAGGGTGCTGCTAAGTCTAATTTTTTCAACGGGCTCCATTGTTTCGCCCTCAAAACTCATCAATCATTCTAGCGTCAATACAGAGGAGCATCATGGCCAGACAATGCATTCCCCCTCGTGTTCAGTCATGGACAGAGAGAGTGGAGCTGCGATGTAGGGTGGAGCACATAGCACTTCTGCTCATCACTCATCAAGTCGTTCCTCTGAGTGTGTTTCCAAAACAAAGTAAGTACATGGTTAATACACAATAGCGTATTTTTTAAGTTACTGATTCTTACCAACTATGGCCCCTTTTGTGTTATGTACACACACTGGATTGATAAACCAACTCAAAGGAATTGTGGAAAAAAATCTCTTAGAGTTCTTGCTTCACGTAGCATTTCTTCACACAGGAACTAACATTGTGCTCTTGAGAGAGAGGAAGGAAGGAAGAGCTAAAAAATATGACACAACTCAATGCCTGATTATTTAAGTGGTTGATATACTCAACCATTTAAGTTGTTGAGTCCAAGACATTATAAAGACAGGTAATGACTAGTACTGTAGGCTGAGGATATAGCGTAACTTGCCTAAGACTAGACTGACCACTTCTATTAAAATGATTTGGCAATCAGAAATGGGATCAGAAGTCTTTGGATTTTAAGCTCTTTTCGTCAAATCTGCTGATTGTATGAACCAGCCTCAGGTAGCCTAGTGGTTAGAGCATTGGGCCAGTAACAGAAAGGTTGCTAGATTGAATCCCTGAGCTGACAAGATAAAAACAATAGGTCGTTCTGCCCCTGAATAAGGCAGTTAACCCACTGTTCCTAGGCCGTCATTGTAAATGAGAATTTGTTCTTAACTGACTTGCCTAGTTAAATAAAGGTCAAATAAAACTAAAACTCATATCAATCTTTGATTAATATGTCCTGCATCAACAGCTGAGCTGGAGAAGTTGAGTCAAATTCAGAGCTGCTACAACACGTTGGTGTGGTGTGTTTCATGGAAACTGAGGATATAGAGGCTCTACAATTTCTGGAAATATTGGCCAACGATGACAGCATAGCGATGAAAATAACATTAATAATAAACATATAAAACAACATTGACATTAGATGTAGAAATGCATGTTGTTACCAAGACCATTTCTGCAGTTTATGTACCATTCACAGAGCTAATTTCAGACCGCAAGTTAAATTAAAGTAATCAATCTGGAATAGAGAGGCTCTAGCTTTTGTTTTCATGCTGTGGCCTCATTGGTTTTTATTCAAATAGTTCATGATGAGTCGTGAGGCCAATTGTAAAACTTGGATGGGCCACAACCCACAGGTTAGGGAATAAAGGGTTGCTTTAGTGTCTGACCAACTGCCTCACTTACCTGCTGAAGAGGTAGTCAAATATACAGTACCAATCAAAAGGTTGGACACACAGATGACCTGGCCTCCACAATCACTCGACCTCAACCCAATTGAGATGATTTGGGATGAGTTGGACCGCCGAGTGAAGGAAAAGCAACCAACAAGTGTTAAGCATATGTGGAAACTCCTTCAAGACTGTTGGAAAAGTATTCCAGGTGAGGCTGGTTGAGAGAATGACAAGAGTGTGCAAAGCTGTCATCAAGGCAAAGGGTGGCTACTTTGAAGAATCTCAAATATAAAATATATTTGATTCGTTTAACACTTTTTATGTTACTGCATAATTCCATATGTGTTATTTCATAGTTTTGATGTCTTCACTATTATTCTAAAATATAGAAAATAGTACAAATAAAGTAAAACCCTTGAATGAATAGGTGTGTCCAAACTTTTGACTGCTACTGTTCGTTCTGTACTGCCGTGTCCCAATACTCTTAAACCACTTCCTATTTCAAAGGAATGGATCGCTTTCTGCCATCCTACTTTAATTGAAGTTCTCTACAGATCAGTGGTCCGTCATGATAAAAGAAATCAAGGAAAGGAGTCTATATGACTAGAGACACAGAATATGACCAAAATAAAGTCTTATAAAGCTGGGTATAAAGGAAGATGGTAAACTTGAGGGAGAGTTCAGAAGAATAAGGCCATGATCCTCCACAGGCAAGGAAAGCAGTGTATTCCCAATGCAGGTACGCGTTGAATAAAATATGGTTGAGTAAATTAGGTTTGTGGCAGGCCAGCTCCAACGCTGCAGTGGAACATGAATTAGAATCCCTTGATAGGTGCAAAATGTTAATGGTTTGACTGATCACATTTTCATGGAGCATAACAGGTGAGGCTTGCTCTCAGCGGTAGGCTCATTCAACCGGCATGAACCACATGGAAACCACAAACTGAAGCAGACAAGCGAGTTACGGGCTGGCAGTTTTGAACTCGAAAAGAAAACTGAATAAAACTAACAACAACAACCAAAGCCTGTATTGATCAAAATAATCATACCAGCATGCTGAAAATCAATATAGCAGTCTTACATATATAGTTACGTACACAATGACATACACACTAAATGTAATATGACATAAAATGGAATGGACAAAATGGCAATCTGTTGTCAAGCAGATGAATGACATGAGGCTCCTCGTGAACGTCTAGGAGAGCAGAACAACAGCAAGAAACAGAGGGATAGAAACAGAGGGATAGAAACAGAGGGATAGAAACAGAGGGATAGAAACAGAGGGATAGAATTAGAGGGATATCAACAGAGAGATAGAAACAGAGGGATATAAACAGAGAGATAGAAACAGAGGGATAGAATTAGAGGGATATCAACAGAGGGATATAAACAGAGAGATAGAAACAGAGGGATAGAAACAGAGGGCTAGAAACAGAGGGATAGAAACAGAGGGATAGAAACAGAGGGATATAAACAGAGGGATAGAAACAGAGGGATAGAAACAGAGGGATAGAAACAGAGGGATAGAAACAGAGGGATAGAAACAGAGAGATATAAACAGAGAGATGGAAACAGAGGGATATAAACAGAGGGATAGAAACAGAGGGATAGAAACAGAGGGATAGAAACAGAGATAAACAGAGGGATATAAACAGAGAGATAGAAACAGAGGGATAGAAACAGAGAGATATAAACAGAGAGATAGAAACAGAGGGATAGAAACAGAGGGATAGAAACAGAGGGATAGAAACAGAGGGATAGAAACAGAGGGATAGAAACAGAGGGATATAAACAGAGGGATAGAAAAAATAGTGTCCTTTGAAACTCGTTAAGAGCATTCAGGTTGCCGAGGACATCATCACCTACTCCTTATTTGATTTGAGGAGAAGGGTGAGATTGTGTTATGTTCTCTAATGAGAGGAGAAGCGACCTGAAGCTCCGGAGAGAGGGTGCCTGTCTGCCACTTCAACTTGGTGACATTTTGTGCCCGCTCACGGTCAAACTCTAGAGAGAGCAAGGACAAGGTTGAGGATGATGTGCACTCTGCAGAGAATCTGGCAGGGCTACGGTGGAGTGGGTCTACGTGGCATTCTTTTTAATGCTTCCTCAGTGTGTAGATCACAGTGACAGGACTAATGAGGTCAGTGTCATCAGGTCAGTGTCATCACTGTGCATACACTACGGAAGACATTGCATGGAGTATTCTGAATGTTTAAGTCTATGGCCAGAATATTTGTTTAGCATGATTAAATTGTAATTATTTCAAGTCTATCAGCAGGTAATCAGTGGCCTATTTGCTAAACGCTCAGGTTATTATGCAAGGTCATTTCCTGTCTTGGCAGTAGTCATAAACAGAAGACTAAATCAAATAATAATATTAGGTTTCTTTAATGTAGCCTACACACGCCTATAAATGTTTATTTATTTATTTATTTCACCTTTATTTAACCAGGTAGGCAAGTTGAGAACAAATTCTCATTTACAATTGCGACCTGGCCAAGATAAAGCAAAGCAGTTCGACAGATACAACGACACAGAGTTACACATGGAGTAAAACAAACATAGAGTCAATAATACAGTATAAACAAGTCTATATACAATGTGAGCAAATGAGGTTACATGCTGTAGATAACGGCACACTAACTAGCTTGTATGCATTAGCTTGTAATAATAACCATAGAAATAGCCATTACAGCTATTATTTCCATTCAATACATGTTTCCCTAAAAAGGAAAGAGAAATCAGCCTTTCTCAAGAATGTATCCAATGACCTTGTGCATATCTATCCATCTTGTGAGTCCCGGCCTTCGTTTAGTGCCAGTGCTCTCTCTTTACATACAGTACCAGTCAAAAGTTTGGACACACCTACTCATTCAAGGGTTTTTCTTTATTTGTACTTTTTTCAACATTGTAGAATAAGACATCAAAACTATGAAATAACACATATGGAGTCATGCAGTAACCCCAAAAAAAGTGTGAAACACATCAATTTTATACTTGAGATTCTTCAAAGTAGCCACCTTGCCTTGATGACAGCTATGCACGCTCTTTTTGTTATTTCATGGCGTTGATGTCTTCACTATTATTCTATAGTGTAGAAAATAGTCAAATAAATCAACTTTTGACTGGTACTATATATTTATTTATTTATGTATTATTCTTTTTATTTTTTTTATTTTTTTTACAATAAACAATAAAAAACGTAACTTTTACATACATTTCCACAAACATTAATGACATCACACATGCTCACACCCACATGTTCCCACCATATCTACCCCCGTATCCACCCCAGATACTTGTAAGACTCTGGATGAGTCTTAGTCCAGGTTCTGTGGTGACTCCCTCCTCTGGATGATGTCATACACGGAGTGCCAATGCCCCCGCCGAAGAGCTGTGTACGTGTCATCAAACTCATCTGGGTCCGCATAGATATGTTCAACGTTTTCATAGTTGGGGGAGCTCTCCCTCCTACTGACATCTAGATGAGCGCCATCATTATTGACAGTTTGGACGTTCATTCTAATATCATGCCCTCCCACGTTTCTCCTTTTCAGTGTGCTAAAGGTAAAGACCAGAAGAGCTGCGACAGTCAGGAGAACCACCACCACCAGAACAAAAAATAACACAGACACTGGTCCTTCAGTGACGGTGAGTGTAGCTTCCAGGGAGGGTAACTTCTCCTGACCAATCAGTGCACAGGAGTAGCTACCTGCATCCTCACTGCTGACTGTGTGGATTGTTATGTAACCTTTTTCACCATTTGGGCTGGTTATGCGTTGTCCGTCTTTGTACAAGATGAAGCCCCCAAAGCCTTGCGGAAGACCACACTGGGTATGACACCAGATCGACACAGAGGCTCCTTGGTCCACGACGTCAGGATATACATGCACATATAAGTCTGTGACAGACAGGGAGACCGCTGGCGAATTGAAGTAAGTCCCTTGCGTTTTTAACAGGAACCTGTACTTGGACGAGTCGCTCTTTCTCAAATCTGTGATTCTCAGGGTGCAGTCACTACCGTTGCCACGATATTCCACACGACCCACATACTCCGGGTGCCGAGTCAGATCTTCAGGCTCCATTCTGAGGTCTGTACTATTCACCCAAAGTGTCTCTGAGATATCGAGACCTCTGGGGAATGTGTAAGTGCAAGGTAGGTCTACATATGACCCAGGGAAGCCACAGATTGTCTTGGGGGTGTAACTCACATCCAAACAGTTTCTTTGTAGACACACTGCAGGAGCACGGAGATCCTCATAGCCCTTTATAGCACAGGAGTAGCTGCCTGTATACCTGCTATTGAATGAGTTGAGGGACAGGCTGAAGGTGTTGGTGTATGGAACCATTTTAGCGTTCTTGTACCAGATGTAGGTGGGGTCGTCACTCAGAGTGCAGTTAGTGGTACAGGTCAGTTTCACCCCCTGTCCATTTGTCACAGAATCCTTCTTTATCTGCAGACTTGTGACAATCAACTTGATTCCAGGTACACTATTTATCCATCCAGAGGACTCTGCCTTAAATCTAAAGCGGTAGACACCCTCATCACTCTTTCTAATATCTCTTATTTCAAGGAAAGATCTGCCACCAAACGTCAAACGACCTTTATATTCTGGGTCTGTGGAGAGGTCCTCAGGTATACTCTTGTTCCTCCATTTCCACATCTGTTTTTTTTTAAACCAGTAGAGGTGTTGGTATTTACTTTTGGTAGTTGTTTGATGGAGGCATCTTACTTTCACAGTTTGTCCCTGTAATGCACAGATAGTCAACTTTGCACAGGTGAAATTCATCATGTTCACAGACAGAAGACCTGGTATGAAGAGAAACAGTCCAAAAAGAGTTCTTCCTGTCAGTGTCATGGGGATCTCTGCAGTTACCTGTAGTGTAGAGGCAATAACATCATCGATATAATGAATCAAGTATTTGATGAAGATTTTAGCATGAAATGTTTGCCTCATATTACTCAATATTTGTTCTAACCCAAACTACTCTAGAGCCCAAAAGCGACTTTTACCTCAATGTCAACAAACTTTCCCAGAAGTTGAAAAGCCTTTTGACAAATGGGATCAGAGGTCTTGGGGTTTGAAGCTGTGTGAATTGAGATAAATGTAATTAGTGAAGTAAATAATCACAATGATACTTGCACTTTGGAAACGATGCTCAACGGATATCTTCAAAATGTCTGGCAGCACACAGTTGAACGAAATATAACCGTGAAGACGTTTCTTAATAAACGGAGGCAGGACATGTCGCTGATACACATGTCACCCACTTCCTTCCCTTTAAGACACATTGGTGGTGTGATGACTATATAAGGCAAAAAACAGAATCTGACTAACTTTATATGGGATACCTGACACTGTTGGCTAAGACAAATGTAGCTGAAACATTTCAAATCACTTCTGTTACAGCTCTATGTTACGGTGGGATACACCTTTAACATCTCTATTGGTTAGGTAAATGACCCCCCCCCCCCCTTTTATCCCCTGAGAATTACAATCTAATATTTCACACTGTCATCTCAGTGTTGGTTTTCATATATTTCACAATCAGGAAGAGGTTGCTTAAACTAACAACAAACTAACAAAGGAGAGTGATAAGGGGATGTGGGGGAAATGAATTGGTACAGTAGATGACACAACTTGACTTTGACCAATAAAGCTCCACCAACATGGTAGCACGTCCAAAAGACAAATGTTGTACTACAGAAAAGTTACGGTTCTGGCGATTTTATACCAATGCAATTTGACAGGATTTGATACAGCAGCCTCATCCAGCAACCTTGACAAATAAAGTGATACAGTATTGACAGCATCTCAAACAGTAAGCAGTGATGAGGGAAAACAAGTGATAAAGGTTCAGGCGTTTGAATGTTAATATGAGAAAAGCCAAATACCATGCATCTGCACAGTAGTAATAAGGAAGCACTTTTGATTTCTCCAAACAAAACCATGTTTGTATGAGATAGCCTCTCCATCCGTCTTCTATCCCAGAGGTAGCTGTTTATACTCTGATGAATATACATCATATTACCTGAGACAAGGAGATGAGAAAACCCATTAAAGGGCTCATGTCATGGGAAATGATGGAGCCTGGAAATAGAGGGACCAGAGGACAGGTTTGAAATGGCTCAATCTCAGGCAATTATTTCTTTGCAGATTGCACCGCATGCATATCGTATGAGATCAAATGCTGGGGACCATGTTTTGTTTGTGTAGATGGATATTTGAATTGCCGAACAGATCCAGCCACTCTGAGGGCGGTCCGTTCCCCAGGCTGAGCGAAAACCACAATACTAAAGCACGGAGATCCAATTGCACAGTAGACTCATCTCTCTTCAAGCTAATCAATTCTGTACATCTAACGATACAATTCTAGGGTTGCACAATTCCTCAGTTTTACTCACATTCAGAATGTGAGCTCTTAGTTCGCTTGTGAGTTATTGCTTTTACAAATAGGCCAATATAACTTGCCTCCTTTATACTGTATATGAACTGGGAACTCCATGATGTATTCTACATTGATATTCCATAATGTGAGCACTCACTCATAAGTACTTTGCTGGGCAATGTCAAGTCAGGTTTGCAGCATCTCTTCAGTGGCCCTTGAAGGCTGTGAAAGCTGTTCGCTGCCACGGGCAACTCCACACTAATTTCCCCACCCTAAGCACTTGCTAGGTTCTTAGAATAGATAATGAAGTTTTCTTCTTTTTCGAAAGAGAGAAATTAAATCACATCACTGGTTAACAGTTGGGGCTGATTCATCACATTAAAACAGAGATTATTCTGATGAATTCAGTTCGCTTTTCTTTCTTGTCTTTCATCAGGCGATGGTAATTCAATCCCTTTCTTCAGTCAGCTCATCTAAGGCATAACCAAGATCATTTGCGAGCCATCTTCTCTAGCCATCTTGTCTCTATGCACTCGGAGGTCTACACAAAAGACCACTGACGACCCCAGTATAGCTCATATGAGTCTTTCTGTGGAATATTGCACGTTGAATACTGCAGTGCCTCTTTCTTTGCCTAATCATTCCTTATGTGCACATATGTTTTGTAAATGGATTATAATAGGTTTTCAGAACAGAATGTGAATCCTTGTGTGCATGACAATAGAAAAATGTGCATAACGCCTTCTTTGTTGCTCAATTATTCTTCTAAATTGCGTGTATGTAGGCTATTAGGAAACAGATGGGACACCTACGCCTTGGAATTAGCGTAATAAATTCCCTATCAGCACCTTTGGCACAAAAACTTTAGGGAAGCACAGTCAAACAGGCAGGACTTAAACCGGGCCATCAGAAATGTAATACAAGAGTTTCGTAGTATTCAAGGGTCATTATATTTGTTGCAATCTTTCTGTGGTTTTATGTATGATCAAATCTGCAGCAAGTACTCGTTGGTATAAAGACCCAGTGCAGTCAAAAACATGATTCTCAAGTGTTTTATATATATTATTTGGACACTATGAGCTTGGAATAATACTGTGAAATTGTGAAAATGATGATAATGCACGTTTATTGTAAGAGCTGTTTGAAATTACAGCCTGAAATTGCAGTTTTGGCTTGCCTGGTGACATCACCAGGTGATAAATGAGTTGACCCCTGTAGGTTCAAGCCCTTAGATTACAATATTTACTAAAGCCAACATGTATCCTTATTTTAAGATGGTCATAAAATGTATAATTTTAGGACCACTTTAGGTGTATACAGTACCAGTCAAAAGTTTGGACACACTTACTCATTCAAGGGTTTATCTTTATTTGTACTATTTTCTACATTGTAGAATAATAGTGAAGACATCAAAACTATGAATCATGTAGTAACCGAAAAAGTGTTAAACAAATCACAATATATTTTTTATTTGAGATTCTTCAAAGTAGCCACCCTTTGCCTGGATGACAGCTTGGCATTCTCTCAACCAGCTTCATGAGGTAGTCATCTGGAATACATTTCAATTAACAGGTGGGCCTTGATAAAAGTACATTTGTGAAATGTCTTTCCTTCTTAATGGATTTGAGCCAATCAGTTGTGTTGTGACAAGGTGGTATACAGAAGATAGTCCTGTTTGATAAAATACCAAGTCCATATTATGGCAAGAACATCTCAAATAAGCAAAGAGAAACGACAGTCCGTTATTACTTTAAGACATGAAGGTCAGTGAATGCGGAACATTACAAGAACTTTGAAAGATTCTTCAAGTGCAATCGCAAAAACCATCAAGCGCTATGATGAAACTGGATATAATGAGGAACGCCACAGGAAAGGAAGACTCAGATTTACTTTTGCTGAAGAGAAAAGTTCATTAGAATTACCAGCCTCAGAGATTTCAGCCCAAATAAATGCTTCACAGAGTTCAAGTAACAGACACATCTCAACATCAACTGTTCAGAGGTGACTGTGTGAATCAGGCCTTCATGGTCGAATTGCTACAAAGAAACCACCACAAAAGGACACAAATGAGAAGAAGAAACTTGATTTGGCCAAGAAACATAAGCAATAGACATTAGACCGGTGGAAATCCGGCCTTTGGTCTGATGAGTCCAAATTTGAGATGTTTGGTTCCAACCGCCGTGTCTTTGTGAGACACAGAGTAGGCGAACAGATGATCTCTGCATTTGTGGTTCCCACAGTGAAGCAAGGAGAAGCTGTGATGGTGTGGGGGTGCTTGACACTGTCTGTGATTTATTTAGAATTCAAGGCACACTTAACCAGTTTGACTACCACAGCATTCTGCAGCAATATGCCATACCATCTGGTTTGGGCTTAGTGGGACTATGATTTGTTTTTCAACTTGACAATAACCCAATACACCTCCATGCTGTGTAAGGGCTATTTGACCAAGAAGGAAAGTGATCGAGTGCTGCATCAGATGACCTGGACTCCACAATCATCCAACCTCAACCCAATTGAGATGGTTTGGGATGAGTTGGACTGCAGAGTAAAGGATCAACTGTCCATCCTGTCTCCCTGTAGAGCTGTCTTAGGCGTCTCACAGTACGGATATTGCAATTTATTGCCCTGGCCACATCTGCAGTCCTCATGCCTCCTTGCAACATGCGTAAGGCACGTTCACGCAGATGAGCAGGGACCCTGGGCATCTTACTTTTGGTGTTTTTCAGAGTCAGTTGTGTCAGTAGTGTCCGAAGTTTTCATAACTGTGACCTTAATTGCCTACCGTCTGTATGTAAGCTGTTAGTGTCTTAACGACCGTTCTACAGGTGCATGTTCATTAATTGTCAATGGTTCATTGAACAAGCATGGGAAACAATGTTTAAACCCCTTACAATGATGATCTGTGAAGTTATTTGGATTTTTACAAATGATCTTTGAAAGACAGGGTCCTGAAAAAGGGACACTTCTTTATTTGCTGACTTTATATATTATTTTTTATTGACCTGCTGTAGCCCATAGGATAACACATTCATAAATGACAAAGCAGACCGTCAAAAAATGTATTATAAGGAATAAGGTACTGGGTTACCATCAGAAGACTCCCCTGAAGCCTGTGTGCACTGTAGAGCAGAACAACCAACACCTCCATGTTCACGAGAGTCTCCCCTTTTGGTGACATATGAGGGTGTAGCTCCCACGGTTCGGTCTGGACAGTCAGTTTTGTGAGAAGACCTCTTCGAAAAGAGGTAGCCCATGACAGAATTCAGACAACTGCCGAAAAGCTTGCAGATGTCATAGAGCCAAACAACCAAGGCTGTCGTTTACGTGAGAGTCTCATCTTTGGATGGTGGTGACTTTTTAGTTTGTAGCTCCCACAGTTTGGGTTTTACAGCCAATTCTGTGACCATGTTCTTGTCTGGTTCCTCTCATGTGTAGAAAAAGGTCGCTTTCACAAGCCCCATGTTATGAAATAGACGCAACATTTATATCGGTGGAAAGAGGGAATCAGGGGGATGACCAAGAACCCAATGCTCACTCTGACAGAGCTCCAGAGTTCATCTCTGGAGATGGGAGAACCTTCCAGAAGGACAACTATCTCTGCAGCACTCCACAATCAGGCCTTTAAGGTAGAGTGGCCAGACGGAAGCCACTCTTCAATAAAAGGCACATGACAGCCCACTTGGAGTTTGCCAAAAGGCACCTAAAGGACTCTCAGACTATGAGAAACAAGATTCTCTGGTCTGGTGAAACCAATATTGAACTCTTTGGCCTGAATGCCAAGCGTCACGTCTAGAAGAAACCAGGCACCATCCCTACGGTGAAGCATGATGGTAGCAGCATCATGCTGCTGGGACTGGGAGACTAGTCAGGATCAAGGGAAAGATGAATGAAGCAAAGTACAGATAGATCCTTGATGAAAACCTTCTCCAGTGCGCTCAGGTCGTCAGACAGGGGGCGAAGGTTTACCTTCCAACAGGACAACGACCCTAAGCACACAGCCAAGACAATGCAGGAGTGGCTTCGGGATGAGTCTCTGAATGTCTTTGAGTGGCCTAGCAAGAGCCCGGACTTGATCCCAATTGAATTTCTCTGGAGAGATTTGAAAATAGCCGTGCAGAAATGCTCCCCATCCAACCTGACAGAGCTTGAGAGGTTCTGCAGAGAAGAATGGGAGAAACTCCCCAAATACAGGTGTGCCAAGCTTATAGCGTCATACCCAAGAAGACTGAAGGCTGTAATTGCTGTCAAACATGCTTCAACAAAGTACTGAGTAAAGGGTCGGAATACTCATGTAAATATGATATTTCAGTTTTTTTTTTTTTATAAATTTGCAGAAACTTCTAAAAACCTGTTTTTGCTTCGCTATTATAGGGTATTGTGTGTAGATTTATGAGGGGGGATGACAAGTTAATCCATTTTAGAATAAGGCTGTAATGTAAAATAATGTGGAAAAAGTCAAGAGGCCTGAATACTTTCCAAATGCACCGTATATAAAACACAGGAAATCATGTTTTGACTGCACTGGGCCTTTACAAATCTAGCTAGACAAGGAATATCTGGCATTGGAACCCTTTTTGACTAAAATCTAGCCTTGAGAATAGCTATTAGTCAGATACTGATAAGCAAATTTCATGGAAAGGTCATTATCGAGGAAGAGGTGGTAGGCAAGGAATTAAACGAGATGACATGAGCAATATAAATATTAATGTAATACTTTTATTTTTCTTTGTTCTTAGTTATGATGCCTAAATTCATTTCTCAAGTTCACCTTCTGGTTTGAAATGGCTTTGACTAAAAATAATTGAATAGCACTGATAAGAATCAAGGATCAATCTGCTATAAGAGTCAAATCATCTGTGGCTCAATCCGAAATGAGGAAATCAATCTGAAATGTTTCTTTCTTCGCTCCTATTTCTCTAACCATCCTGGGCACCAACAGAGAGCTTTAGCCATCTCTTTGGTCTCAGTCTCCAGACGCACAAACGGGTCAATGATCTATTAAGGTAGACTCGCCTTGGATATGATCTGGTCATTGAGGTGTCTGTGTGATCAAGCAGTGCCTCACTAATGTAAAATGTACACACCCTCTGTGATACACCATCTCCTGTCTTCTAGTCAAGGCCATGGTAGACACACATTAGGTCATTTTGTTATTCCTAATGATAACAATTAGCTTAGTGGGTTGCAACATGCTGCCTGTGAGGGTAACTGGTGTGTGTGGCTACAGAGCTCTATTGTTATATAATCTAACAAATGTAAACACGTGGCATTGGCACTTGGATTGGAACTGGTGCGTTGGTCAGAAGATGTGAAAATATAGCTCTCTGGCCACGCACACCAGTGGAGAGTTTGGCATCGAAATAAAGATGCATGAGGAGAAGAGTACCCCATACCTACTATACAATATGGTGTAGGATCTTTGATGTTATGGGGTTATTTTGCTTTTACTGGTGCTGGGGCCCTTGTTAAGGTCAACAGCATCTTGAACTTTACCCAGTACCGGGAAATATTTGACAAAAACCTGGTTGCCTCTGCCAGGAGGCTAAAACTTTTCCACAACTGGATCTTCCAGCAAGATAATAACCCCAAGCACGCATCAAAATCCACAAAGAAATGGTTAATTGGCCACAAAATCAACATGTTGCAATGTCCAGCTCAGTCTTCGGACTTGAAACCCATTGAAAACCTGTGGTTTGAATTGAAGAGGGCCGTCCAAAGGGCAGATGAAGGATATCAAGGATCTGGAAGGATTCTGTGTGGAGGAATGGTCTTAGATCTGTCCCAATGTGTTCTCCAACTCATGAAACCTTTTTTTTATACTGGCAAGGTGAGGTATTGAAAGGTATTGAAAACAGAGGTGTTAATACCCTTTTGAATTGTTTTATGCATTCTTGTTGCAGTATGTTTCATTTTTTATTAGAGCTATCCGTTTGCCATGCTGGAACCAATGTTAAATTAAAGAACAATCATATCAAAGTTGTTTTATTTTGTGACATCATGAAAGACCAATATAACTGTAACTCTGGAAGTGTACATTCCTCAGTTTTTAGCATTGCATCGGAATGTTGTATAATGTATATGATTAAATCGGAAAGTATTTGTGAGAAGATGTAATGTGATGTTAGCCTTCTAAACAAGGTAATTGTTTTCATATGAAGTCTGAAACGAGTCAGTGGCCACACCCAGTGAGCACAGACATTATACCCAAACCTCATGGAACGCCCCTTTACACAGAGTTAATAAAAGGGCACTCCTGTGAGTGTTTATGTAGTTCTGTGTGATTACGTTAGAGTTAAATAATTAAGGGCTGATTCAGAATTTATGTTAGAGAGTTTGCAACATTCAGAATATGACTGATGATGTAATAATACATTAATAATTGACTGTAATCAATAAGATGAAAATATCTGAAGAGAGTTAAATTTGTGATTATTTCCCTGTGGTGTCCCGACTTTAGGTAAATGAAATAATTAAGACAATGATTTGATCATGTAACAGTCTTCATACTTAATGAACAGCAAACGTTACGACAACAGTATCTATGGCTCTGTTACTTGTTTTACAAGTGGACATCGCAGTCTTTCCCATGAGCATTCATTCAATCCGCCTGCATAGTTCCATATGGTAGGACTGAAAGTTGCTCCTGAGTGCAGAGCCTGTTTTCTTTCTACCATCCCTTAGTTGCTGTGAAAGATGATCCCAGATCTTTTTGACATGGTTGAGCATGATGCCTCCCAGCCCTCGGTCCTGGCCGGTTCTTCTGCCATAAGAGATCTCAATGACTAGTGAGATGACACAGCTGGATATTACCATATTTTATTTTCACTTTCCCTTCATGCGACACATGAGACTTCCCGGGTCTTCTCTCACACTGTGCCACTCCAGCTCTTCCAATTGGAGGTGTGTTCGGCGGTCATCCGGGCAAAGCTGATTGCTCCTGGTGAGGAATATAAACCCATCAGTATTTTAATGGAGTGCCAGAGAGACAGATGTGCCACTCGCTCCAAACTGTTGCCTACATGATTTATTTGGTCTCCAGCGGAACTGAACCCAGGTAAGCATAGCCGCAGTAAGCAGTTTGGGGGTGGGAGTGCTGCCCAGACGGAGAGGTGGGTACTGAACCCAAGTAAGCATAGAAGCAGTTTGGGGGTTGGGCTGGTGTGCCGACAGGAAGGGAAAAAACAAAACAAAAAATGCCTGCACTGAAGACACCTATATCGTCTGCTAATACAGTAAAGGCCCAGTGCACTACTTTGTAAAAAAATATAATTAAAAAAATAACAAATAAATGTTTTTATTACAATTTTTTTATGACAATTTTTGAGGCGGTGCTACAGCACCCTCAGCACCCCTACTTCCCGCGGCTATGCAGGTAAGTAACTCTTGGTGCGTGGTGAGGAAGCCATCGTCATAGAAACAGTCTCTGGTGCTGTAGGTCTGGAGGGAAACAAAATGGGGGGTCCTTATGGCATGGGCAATGTTGGAGTGTGAAAATGAGTAGGAGGGTGAGACAGACCAGTGAGAGATCAATAGAGATGGAGACGATGTTTCTATAATGTAAGGACATTTCTCATAGGATTAAGGCCTAACGTTGTAGGGTTACAGGAACATTTTCTTAACATTGTCACGATAAAAATGTGATCACAATAGTAATGTTTTCTGGGATACACAATGTTCTGAAACCTCAAAGTTCCTTCTCGTTACACCAAAGGTGATACTTCTCTTGTGCGTTGGAGAATGAATGGTCAATTACAATGTAGGGTCGATGTCTTATTGACTGGAATTGTGTAGCCCCATCTAATGGTCCTATACCTCTCCTCCCCATAAAGCTGAAATATTGAGATACATGTACTTACTGTTACTTAATTCTTTACATGTGGACATGTGAATTCCCTCTTTTTGATAGAATACATTTATCTCATTGCTTAAACATTCATTTAAGTAATCAATATATAGACTAACATGGGCCCATTTGATCCCATAGCATACCATGATGCATCTAATTTACAATATCTTCAGTTAGAATTGAATTCAGTGTATTAGGTGGGGAAAGTAGACAGATAACACCCAGTGTAGTTTGAACTGCATTTAGCACAGAAGCACCTCTAGCAATTGAATTAATGAGGGGGAGAAACACATTTCACTAAACAAAGGGAATAAACACGAAATCGCTCCTCATTCTCTCCTATTTGTGCAGTATAAAGCCTAACTGTTGCTTAAGTTGGCGCCATAAGAGGAAATGTACGAGGCATCTGCTGTTCCTCCTGTCTCTGCAATGTGTAAAGCCTGTGCTTCCACACTGTTTGTGTGTGTGTGTGTGTGTGTGTGTGTGTGTGTGTGTGTGTGTGTGTGTGTGTGTGTGTGTGTGTGTGTGTGTGTGTGTGTGTGTGTGTGTGTGTGTGTGTGTGTGTGTGTGTGTGTGTGTGTGTGTGTGTGTGTGTGTGTGTGTGTGTGTGTGTGTGTGTGTGTGTGTGTGTGTGTGTGTGTGTGTGTGTGTGTGTGTGTGTGTGTGTGTGTGTGTGTGTGTGATCAGGATTGTAACATGGACTACTAGTGGAGATGGGGGCTTTTTAAAATGTATGTGTGGGACCATGAAGGTTAGGTGAAGAAAGCTGTCAGGCTTTCATGTCTCCTGTGTTACTGGCGTGTTGGATATCAATGTTTTCCAGCTGAAGAAATAGGGAAATAAAAATGGACTCTGTGGGAATGTTTTACGTTTCCAAGGGTTGGTTTTGTGTGCCAGTGAGATTTATTCACAGTGAAATACCATCTATGTTCTGTTGGCATGTCTAGGAGATTGACGGTCTTGTTTTGGTTTTAATTTCTCAACAGCAGTGATCTTAAAAATAGGATTTGTTTTGAATAATCAATGACAGGATAAAACATGATGATCATCATAAGAAAGGAGCTACAGGTGCATCTACTGTATATCACATAATGCTAAAATAAAAGGATTTCAATTCATTCTCCAGTCCATTCTCTATGCCATTTTATTCTCTAGGCTGCTATATTTTCGATGTTCGAGACACTCTGCACTGTTGTGAGTAAACATGTCCAAAACAGCTAACAGCCAAGATAGTGTATTGATTTGGACCTTGCTTGTGTAATTAAGATAGCTTTGGGCATTGATCTCTCTCTCTCTCTCTTTCTCTTTCTCATGAACAGCGGTCATCATAACAACTGAACATAGTTCACCTGCTGTAGGGCTGAGTTCCCCCCAGAAAAATTCCCCTCGACTTCAAACCAATAACCTTGATATCATCAGCTACCCCTAGGTAGAGATTATCACGATAGAATTTTGTTTCGCCCTTGATTTTCTTCCACATCTTAATGGCTCTCCTTGTGACTTTCTGTCAGGACTTTAAGCATTATCCTGAAAGGCAACCGCATACAATAAATGAATTTCATTGATCTCATACAGTGCATTCGGAAAGTATTCAAACCCCTTCACTTTTTCCACATTTTGTTACATTACAGCCTTATTCTAAAATTGATAAAATTGTTTTTCCCCCTCATTGAGGTACACACAATACCCAATAATGACAAAGCAAAAACAGATTTTTAGATTTGATTGTAAATGTATAAAAAATGTCAAATGAAATATCGTATTTACATCAGTATTCAGACCCTTTACTCAGTACTTTGTTGAAGCACCTTTGGAAGCAATTATGCCTAGAGGTTTCTTGGGTATGACGCTACAAGCTTGGCACACCCTGTATTTGTGGAGTTTCTCCCATTCTTCTCTACAGATCCTCTCAAGCACTGTCAGGTTGGATGGGGAGAATTGCTGCACAGCTATTTTCAGGTCTCTCCAGAGATGTTTGATCAGGTTCAAGTCCGGGCTCTGGCTGGGCCCTTCAAAGACTTTCAGCTACTTGTCTCGAATCCACTCCTGCGTTGTCTTTGGCTGTGTGCTTAGGGTCGTTGTCCTGTTGGAAGGTGAACCTTCGCCGCAGTCTAGTCCTGAGCGCTCTGGAGCAAGTTTTCATCAAAAATCTCTCTGTACTTTGCTCTGTTCATCTTTCTCTCGATCCTGGCTAGTCTACCAATGCTAGCTGCTGAAAACATCCACACAGCATGATGCTGCCACCACCATGCTTCACCTAGGGTTGATGCCAGGTTTCCTCCAGACGTGACACTTGGCATTCAGGCCAAAGAGTTCAATATTGGTTTCATCAGAACAGAGAATCTCAGTGGGCTGTCATGTGCTTTTAACTGAGGAGTGGCTTTAACTGAGGAGTGGCTTCCCTTTACCATAAAGAGCTGATTGGTGGAGTACTGCAGAGTCCTTCCTTCTGGAAGGACAACCATCAGAGGAAGAAATGCAGAGGAACTCTGGAGCTCTGTCAGAGTGGCCATCAGGTTCTTGGTCACCTCCCTGACCAAGGCCCTTCTCCCCAGCTTGCTCAGTTCTTGGTGATTTCAAACTTCTTACATTTAAGAATGATGGAGGCCACTGTGTTCTTGGGGACCTTCAATGCTGCAGAAATGTTTTGGTCCCCTTCCCCAGATCTGTGCCTTGACACAATCCTGTTTCAGAGCTCTACGGACAATTCCTTCGACCTCATGGCTTGTTTTTTGCTTTGTCATGCACTGTCAGCTGTGGGACCTTATATAGACAGGTGTGTGCCTTTTCAAATCAAGTCCAATCAATTGAGTTTACCACAGTTGGACTCTACAATTGGACTCTACAAATCAAGTTGTAGAAACATCTCCAGGATGATAAATGGAAACAGGATGCATCGGAGCTCAATTTTGAGTCTCATAGCAAAGGGTCTGAATACTTGTGTTTTTAATAAGGTATTTCCGATTTTTATTTTGAATACATTTGCAAAAATGTCTGAAAACCTGTTTTCACTTTGTCATTATCAATATTGTGTGTAGATTGAGCAGGGGGAAAATGTTTCAATCCATTTTAGAATAATGCTGTAATGTAACAAAATGTGTTAAAAGTCTAGGGGTCTGAATACTTTCCGATAAGAGGCTCTATCAAATTCTTATTTATAATTTAATTATGTGAAATGCTTGACGCTTCTGAGTGTGGGTGGGTACCGTGTGTCAAATGTTAACAGTGTTTACCTCTCTAGAGCCAGGCCAAGCTACTGTGTTAATCAAAGCCAGAGGCAGATACAAGTACGCAATCCAATTTAAAGCAAATGCTTGAGGAGAAAGCATGAAGGGAAACATATTGAAATATATTCCTGTATTTCATTGAGGTACGCTACTATGGGCGGGTAATAGGAGTCCCAGGGTATGTCTCACAGGCCTATATTATCAAATCAAATGGCATTTTAGTTGTCACATGCGCTGAATACAACAGGTATTACCATGAAAT
Source organism: Oncorhynchus gorbuscha (assembly GCF_021184085.1). NCBI lineage: Eukaryota > Metazoa > Chordata > Actinopteri > Salmoniformes > Salmonidae > Oncorhynchus > Oncorhynchus gorbuscha. The sequence goes on along the minus strand of NC_060185.1, from coordinate 70,297,990 downwards.
GCTTACTTACAAGCCCTTAATTAACCAACATCGCAGTTCAAGAAATAGAGTTAAGAAAATATGTTCTAAATAAACCAAAGTAAAAAATGAAATACAAAGTAACACAATAAGATTACAACAATAGGTACTCACACGCACCAACGGACATACAGTAGTAACAATAATCGACCCCACCATGGTGAACAAAGGGCACAAATATACCATTACAATCAGTGGGAATAGGGGCCAAGTGTGCGCAATGAAAGTTCCAGTGGGACATCGGTCTCGAGGACGATCACAGGAACGCAGTGCGGGTCGATCAGGACCCGATGCAGCTGCCGAAGATGCGGCGGCATCGGACGAACCAGTAGCAGTGGCATAAGACGGACTGGTTGTGGCGGCGTCAGACAGGCCAGTTGTGGCTGCTGCAGTTGCGTCGTTAGACGGACCCATTGTGGCAACATCGGACGACCCAATTGCAGCTGCGGAAGTTGCGGCGGCGCTGGACGGACCAGTCACAGTGTCGTCACAGTGTCACGTTGGTATAAGGGGATCCGGAGGCAGGTGCAGGAATGCGTAATAGGGGTTTTTATTTACCCAAATTACAGCGTGTCATGTAAAAGCATGGGGACAAAGATCAAACAAACACGTACACAAAACACAAGGTTGAAACCCAAACAAAAGAGAGAGGAGTAACTCGAATAAATACACCGGGGCGAGATCCGTAACATACACGCACACAATGATTCTACACATGACGAGACCCGTAATCATATGCGCAATCCATGTGGCACGAAAGCCAAAACAACACAGCACAGGTACTCACATGACCAATGGACATTGTAACAATAACCGACAGCCCAAAGGAAACCAAAGGGCACATTTATGCAATTGCAATCAGGGAAATGGGGACCGGGTGTGGAACATTTCTGGGATCTTTTATTTCAGCTCATAAAACATGGAACCAACACTTTACATGTTGTATTTATATTTTTGGTCAGTGTAATTTGATTACAAATCAAACCCAAGCTCTCAAAAAGGAGAAGGCATTTGATCAAGCTTCTTAACCTCTTGACACCACAGAAATGCTTTACAAGGGGCGCCTTAATGCACTCCAAGAACAAAATAAAATGTATTTTAGAGGTGAATTGCTTATCAGAACTATTAATTTTGACCAAATTTCTACCAGCATGTTACGTGTGCAACCAGAGGGAAAAGAAACTCTAGATAACCTTTACTCCACACAGAGATACATATACAAAGCTCTCCCTCACTCTCCATTTGGCAAATCTGACCATAATTCAATCCTACTGATTCCTGCTTACAAGCAAAAACTAAAGCAGGAAGTACCAGTGACTCGGTCAATATGGAAGTGGTCAGATGAAGTCCTACTACACTGGCTCTGACGCTCGTCGGATGTGGCAGGGCTTGCAAACTATTACAGACTACAAAGTAAAACACAGCCGCGAGCTACTCAGTGACGCGAGCCTACCAGACGAGCTAAATGCCTTTTATGCTCGCTTCGAGGCAAGCAACACTGAAGCATGCATGAGAGCACCAGCTGTTCCGGATCATGCTTTCCGTAGCCAATGTGAGCAAGACCTTTAAATAGGTCAACTTTCACAAGGCCTCAGGGCCAGACGGATTACCAGGTCATGTCCTTAGAGTTTGCGCGGACCAACTGGCAAGTATCTTTACTGACATTTTCAACCTCTCCCTGATTGAGTCTGTAATACCTACATTTTTCAAGCAGACCCCCATAGTCCCTGTGCCCAAGAATGCGAAGGTAACCTGCCCAAAATGACTAGCGCCCCGTAGCACTCACTTCGGTAGCCATAAAATGCTTTGAAAGGCTGATCATGGCCATCATCATCAACACCATCATCCCGGAAACCCTAGACCCACTCCAATTCGCATACCGCCCGAACAGATCCACAGATGACGCTATCTCAATCGCACTCCACACTGCCCTTTCCCACCTGGACAGAAGGAACACCTATGTGAGAATGCTGTTCATTGACAACAGATCAGCATTCAACACCATAGTGCCCAAAAAGCTCATCACTAAGCTAACGACCCTGAGACTAAACACTTCCCTTTGTAACTGGATCGTGGAGTTCCTGACGGGCCACCCCCAGGTGGTAAGGGTAGGCAACAACCCATCTGCCAAGTTGATCCTCAACACGGGGGCTCCTCAGCGGTGTTTGCTTAGTCCACTCCTATACTCCCTGTTCACCAACGACTGTGTTGCCAAGCACGACTCCAACACCATTGCGTTTGCTAACGACACAACAGTGGTAGGCCTGATCATCAATAACGATGAGACAGCCTATGGTCATTACACATCCCAGAATATTCCTTATGCACAAAAAAGCTTATTTCTCTCTAATGCTGTGCACAAATGTGTTTACATCCCTGTCAGTGACCATTTCTCCTTTGGCAAGAAAATCCATCCACCTGACAGGTGTGACATATCAAGAAGCTTATTAAACAGCATGATCATTACACAGGTGCACCTTGTGCTGGGGGGAAATAAAAGGTCATTCTAAAATTAGCAGTTTTGTCACACAACACAATGACATAGATGTTTTGAGGGAGCATGCAATTGGCATACTGACTACAGGAATGTTCACCAGACCTGTTGCCAGAAAATGTAATGTTCATTTCTCTACCATAAGTTGCCTCCAATGTCGTTTTAGAGAATTTGTCAGTACGTCCAACTAGCCTCACAACGGCAAACCACAGGTTTGGCATTGTGTGGGCGTCATGAACGGAGTGCCCCATGGTGGCGGTGGGGTTATGGTATAGACAGGCATAAGATATGAACAACGAACACAATTGCATTTTATCAATGGCAATTTGAATGCACAGAGATACCGTGACGAGATCCTGAGGCCCATTGTCGCACCATTCATCCACCGCCATCACCTCATCTTTCAGCATGATAATGCACTGCCCCATGTCGCAAGGATCTGTACACAATTCCTGGAAGTTGAAAATGTCCCAGTTCTTCCATGGCCTGCATACTCACCAGACATGTCACCCATTGAGCATGATTGGGATGCTCTGAATGGACGTGTACGACAGCATTCCTGCCAATATCTTGAAACTTCACACAGCCATTGAAGAAGAGTGGGAAATCATTCCACAGGCCACAATAAACAGCCTGATTAACTCTATGTGAAGGAGATGTGTCGCGCTGCATGAGGCAAATGGTGGTCACACCAGATACTGACTGGTTTTCTGATCCATGTCTCTACATTTCTTTTAAGGTATCTGTGACCAGCAGATGCATATCTGTTTTCTCAGTCATGTAAAATCCATAGATTAGGGCCAAATGAATTCATTTCAATTGGACGGATTTCCTTATATGAACTGTAACTCAGTACAATTGTTGAAATTGTTGCATGTTGCATTTATATTTTTTGTTCAGTATATGTGAATGTTTGCCACATTTGAAGGAGGGAGACACCATAGGGCAAATGTTAACAGAGGTTCCCTCTCTCTACAGACGGGATCCGGTACTAGGTTTAAATCAATGTGAGAGGCTGATACAATATGCAATTAATTTCATTGTAACAGAAGGGGGGACATGGAAAGCGAAGCATATTGAAATGCATTTCTGTTTACTGTATTTAATTATTCAGGGTTCCCACATCGCAAGAGAGGAGTGCTGTTTTGATTAACAGTCTGATGAATTAATAAAATGGCATACACCTTCATAGTATGACACATTTCATTTATACTCCACTATGCCACTGTAACAACTTACAGCTTTGTACACTGTATAGTCAGCTGAGAACTATTATGATATTGTTGGCATAGAGCCTACAAATCTGTCAGATGCCCGTGAGGACAATCAGTTAACCGTTCGTACGGTTGATTTCCCTGTTTCACAGTCTCTGATAGTCGGACACTATCCAAGTGAACTATCCAATTAAATCATGAATGTGATGATACAGTGTTGTGTTGCCAAAAGTCTAGTTGATGGATCAATGGGTTCCAATACATTCATTCTGACAGGATGCTGGCAAAAACCTGTGGAAGCTTTGAGTGGTTTATTTTATAAGCTCTAAAATGCAATGGCTCACTGTTTTTAGATAAATGGTTTATATATTATAATCTTAATTGGTGCATATCACATGTCCACAGTATGTTTTTGTGTCTAATATAACAGAGGAATGCCCAGGCATTGGTGTGGTACTGTAAATGCAATACTTCTAATGCCTACTGACGTAGCTGCCTGCAAGGAGACATGCACTAAATCTGTTTTATGGATTTGAATTTCCCTAACTATGTAGGCATGTATCTAGAAGCTGAGTGAATGTTGCACACATCATTAGTGAGTCTGTTTTAATCCTTATCAGTTGTCACCGAACATATGTGTGTTGTTTTGAGAGTGAAATGACATCCATTCCAATCATTCACGTTGATGTGTAGTAGCTAATCTTCTAGGAATGTTCTGCAGAAAGGAGAAACTCATAGTTCTGTTAGTTTGAATCAAGCCTGAAGCAAAAAGGGGAACCTTTTACGATTAAAGCAACCTTTTGCATGCTTAATGTCCTTCAAAGTTACAAGGAATCAATTTAGATTCACTAGAGCCGATAAGTGATTCGGAAGATAATCTGCCATAAGAAAACTGGATAAGACTCTTTAAAAACTGTGTGCCCATATCTGATGTCTAGGAGACTCGAGCCCAGATCAGCATTGTCACAAACAACACTGTAGGCCTCATGCAAGTTCTGAATACATCTGGAAACTATACCTTCTAGTGCCTTTTCAGCGAGCCCGACTTCCTTTCACCCTCTACATCTCAAAACATATCTCTCCATGGTCGCGGATGCAAGCATAATTCAAAGCCCCTTTCTATTTCTAAGGCTTTTGTATGATTGAGCCTGGTGTAGACTTGCTGTGTTACACCGTGAATTGGTACACAATTCAAGTTAGAGAACAACATGTGACAAGAGTCATAGGGTCCAATCCTAAAGTGTTGCACACAGTGCAATGGCAAACTGCAAACTATTTTTGGAATTATTGTCATGTCCTGTCGATTTAAAATGTTATGGTTACTTTGGGCACGGTCTGGGTGCTATTAGAAGTAGTAAATGTTATGGTTACTTTGGGCACTGTCTGGGTGCTATTAGAAGTAGTAAATGTTATGGTTACTTTGGGCACTGTCTGGATGCTATTAGAAGTAGTAAATGTTATGGTTACTTTGGGCACTGTCTGGGTGCTATTAGAAGTAGTAAATGTTATGGTTACTTTGGGCACGGTCTGGATGCTATTAGAAGTAGTAAATGTTATGGTTACTTTGGGCACTGTCTGGGTGCTATTAGAAGTAGTAAATGTTATGGTTACTTTGGGCACTGTCTGGATGCTATTAGAAGTAGTAAATGTTATGGTTACTTTGGGCACTGTCTGGGTGCTATTAGAAGTAGTAAATGTTATGGTTACTTTGGGCACTGTCTGGGTGCTATTAGAAGTAGTAAATGGTATGGTTACTTTGGGCACTGTCTGGATGCTATTAGAAGTAGTAAATGTTATGGTTACTTTGGGCACTGTCTGGGTGCTATTAGAAGTAGTAAATGTTATGGTTACTTTGGGCACTGTCTGGGTGCTATTAGAAGTAGTAAATGTTATGGTTACTTTGGGCACTGTCTGGGTGCTATTAGAAGTAGTAAATGTTATGGTTACTTTGGGCACTGTCTGGGTGCTATTAGAAGTAGTAAATGTTATGGTTACTTTGGGCACGGTCTGGATGCTATTAGAAGTAGTAAATGTTATGGTTACTTTGGGCACTGTCTGGGTGCTATTAGAAGTAGTAAATGGTATGGTTAGTTTGGGCACTGTCTGGATGCTATTAGAAGTAGTAAATGTTATGGTTACTTTGGGAACTGTCTGGGTGCTATTAGAAGTAGTAAATGTTATGGTTACTTTGGGCACTGTCTGGGTGCTATTAGAAGTAGTAAATGTTATGGTTACTTTGGGCACGGTCTGGATGCTATTAGAAGTAGTAAATGTTATGGTTACTTTGGGCACTGTCTGGGTGCTATTAGAAGTAGTAAATGGTATGGTTACTTTGGGCACTGTCTGGATGCTATTAGAAGTAGTAAATGTTATGGTTACTTTGGGCACTGTCTGGGTGCTATTAGAAGTAGTAAATGTTATGGTTACTTTGGGCACTGTCTGGGTGCTATTAGAAGTAGTAAATGTTATGGTTACTTTGGGCACTGTCTGGGTGCTATTAGAAGTAGTAAATGTTATGGTTACTTTGGGCACTGTCTGGGTGCTATTAGAAGTAGTAAATGTTATGGTTACTTTGGGCACGGTCTGGATGCTATTAGAAGTAGTAAATGTTATGGTTACTTTGGGCACTGTCTGGGTGCTATTAGAAGTAGTAAATGGTATGGTTACTTTGGGCACTGTCTGGATGCTATTAGAAGTAGTAAATGTTATGGTTACTTTGGGCACTGTCTGGGTGCTATTAGAAGTAGTAAATGTTATGGTTACTTTGGGCACTGTCTGGGTGCTATTAGAAGTAGTAAATGTTATGGTTACTTTGGGCACGGTCTGGATGCTATTAGAAGTAGTAAATGTTATGGTTACTTTGGGCACTGTCTGGGTGCTATTAGAAGTAGTAAATGTTATGGTTACTTTGGGCACTGTCTGGATGCTATTAGAAGTAGTAAATGTTATGGTTACTTTGGGCACTGTCTGGGTGCTATTAGAAGTAGTAAATGTTATGGTTACTTTGGGCACTGTCTGGGTGCTATTAGAAGTAGTAAATGTTATGGGTACTTTGGGCACTGTCTGGGTGCTATTAGAAGTAGTAAATGTTATGGTTACTTTGGGCACTGTCTGGGTGCTATTAGAAGTAGTAAATGTTATGGTTACTTTGGGCACTGTCTGGGTGCTATTAGAAGTAGTAAATGTTCTGATTACTTTGGGCACTGTCTGGGTGCTATTAGAAGTAGTAAATGTTATGGTTACTTTGGGCACTGTCTGGGTGCTATTAGAAGTAGTAAATGTTATGGTTACTTTGGGCACTGTCTGGGTGCTATTAGAAGTAGTAAATGTTATGGTTACTTTGGGCACTGTCTGGGTGCTATTAGAAGTAGTAAATGTTATGGTTACTTTGGGCACTGTCTGGGTGCTATTAGAAGTAGTAAATGTTATGGTTACTTTGGGCACTGTCTGGGTGCTATTAGAAGTAGTAAATGTTATGGTTACTTTGGGCACTGTCTGGGTGCTATTAGAAGTAGTAAATGTTATGGTTACTTTGGGCACTGTCTGGGTGCTATTAGAAGTAGTAAATGTTATGGTTACTTTGGGCGCTGTCTGGATGCTGTTAGAAGTAGTTAGCTAGTTTATTAGCTAGTTACAGTATTTTCTTTGGAAACATTCATAGATGTTATATTGGGGAGCAATAGGCAGTAAGAATTTGTATTTATTTTTATTTCACCTTTATTTAACCAGGTAGGCTAGTTGAGAACAAGTTATGGTCCTCTGTAGCTCAGTTGGTAGAGCATGGCGCTTGTAACGCCAGGGTAGTGGGTTCGATTCCCGGGACCACCCATACGTAGAATGTATGCACACATGATTGTAAGTCGCTTTGGATAAAAGCGTCTGCTAAATGGCATATATTATTATATTATATTCTCATTTACAACTGCAACCTGGCCAAGATAAAGCACAGCAGATTGACACATACGACAACACAGAGTTACACATGAAATAAACAAACATACAGCCAATAATAGTAGAAAGAAATATAGAAAAAAAAGTCTATATACAGTGTGTACAAATGAGGTAAGATAAGGGAGGTAAGGCAATAAATAGGCCATGGTGGCGAAGTAATTACAATATTGCAATTAGACACTGGAATGGTAGATGTGCAGAAGATTAATGTGCAAGTAGAGATACTGGGGTGCAAAGGAGCAAGATAAATAAATAAATACAGTATGGTGATGAGGTAGTTGGATGGGCTGTTTACAGATGGGCTATGTAAAGGTGCAATGATCTGTGAGCTGCTCTGACAGCTGGTGCTTAAAGCTAGTGAGGGAGATATGAGTCTCCAGCTTCAGTGATTTTTGCAGTTCGTTCCAGTCATTGGCAGCAGAGAACAGAACAGAGAGCAGAGAATATAGGAAGATGTTCAATTCTGTGGTCTCCTCTTGTCATCGGCATAACTTCACAGACATGGTCCTTAACATCACTCCTCTTGACAAAAAAGCTACAACCCTGCCAACCGCTTCTCTCTAGCTTGTCCTAGACTTGTGGAAGTAAAAAGAAGGAAGGGAGGGCTGAGAGAGGGATGAGTTGATGGCTGGAGCACATTGTTCCTGCTGTCAGAGGACCAAGGACAGGGGCAACAAACAAACCTTGACAGATTGGCAGCCATGCATTTAAAGTGCTCATTTTGGTGCGATACTCTCTCTGCCTGCTTTAAGGTGTCAGCACTGGAGAAAGCGTGTTTTGATGAGTTTCATTACTGTCTGTCTACGGAAGAAGGTTTTAAGGAGTTGTAATTCCTCATTATAAAAGTGATGTGACCATTATGTGAATAATTGATGATGGCTGAAGAATATATTTGCTTAGAATTCAAAATATTTCAATACATTTGAACAGTACACATAATACATTAAATAAGATAATGGATGGAGTTCTGGTTGGAATATTTGAAGTGGAGCTAACTTTATATTGCTTAGCTTTTGCACATTCGTTTGGAGCATCTATAGTGAACAGAAACATAAAACGGAACATGCAACAATTTCAAAGATTTTACTGAGTTACAGTTCATATGAGGAAAACAGTCAATTGAAATAAATGCATTAGGCCCTAATCTATGGGTTTCACATGACTGAGAATAGAGGTATGCATCTGTTGGTCACAGATACCCTTTAAAAACATTGCCTCAGGATCTCGTCACAGTATTTCTGTGTATTCAAAAAGCCATCGATAAATGCAATTGTGTTCGTTGTCAGTAGCTTATGCCTGCCCATAGCATAACCCCACCGCCACCATGGGGTACTCTGTTCACAATGTTGACATTAGCAAACGGCTCACCCACATGATGTCATACACGTGGTCTGCGGTTGTGTGGTCGGTTGGACGTACTGACAAATTCCCTAAATACAACATTGGAGGCGACTTATGAACATTCAATTCTCCTGTGACAGCTCTGCTGGACATTCCTGCATTCAGCATGCCAATTGCACACTCCCTCAAAATTTGAGACATCTGTGGCATTGTGTTGCCTGACAAAACTGCACATTTTAGAGCCGTTTATTGTCCCCAGCACAAGGTGCACCTGTGTAATGATCATGCTATTTTATCAGCTTCTTGATATGCCACACCTGTCAGATGGATGGATTATCTTGGCAAAGGAGGAATGCTCAATAACAGGGATGTACACAAATTTGTACATAAATCTTCTGGAATCTTTCATTTCAGCTTATGAAACATGGGACCAACACTTTACATGTTGCATTTATATTTTTGTTCAGTGTAAATACTTTATATTTGGAGCATATAAAAACGATTTAGATGCTCCAAGCGAACATGCAAAAGCTAAGCGGTATGAGGTTAGCTCCGCATCAAATATTCCATCCAGAACTCCATCCAGGCAAGAAACTCAAGTGCCTGCACTGTTTATGCAGCTCATCCATTGTGGGTCCTGTGCCAGATAGCTTCTGGGTGTCACTTTGCAGATTCAGCTCATGGTGGAACTCAGGAGCTGTCAGTTTATGTTACGTCTGGAGTTGATGCTGGGCCCCTCAATAAAGCAGCGCTTTATCAGAACAGAACTAAGCTTCTGGCAACTGAATTTGGGGCTTTGTACCACAGCTCTGTCTCACGAGAGGGAGAGAGGGAGGGAGAGAGAGAGAGAGAGAGAGAGAGAGAGAGAGAGAGAGAGAGAGAGAGAGAGAGAGAGAGAGAGAGAGAGAGAGAGAGAGAGAGAGAGAGAGAGGGAGAGGGAACGATAGAGACAGAGAGAGGTAGGGGTTCCTTGCTTAATTGCCCTGTGTGTTTGGGGCTCACAGCTCTCCAAGAAGTGACTGTTATCTCAATCATTTGTGCCCCAAAAAGCTGTGGGGCAATTGCAATATTGGATTTTTCGGTATCTTCAACGGTCGCAAAATGTTATTCCTTGCGATGCTTTTGGGTCAACTAAACAAACAGATTATTCAAGACAAATTATTCACAGTGTATAGGTTTACAATCCCACTCAACCAATTCCCCTCCCCACATATCAATTTCAGCAAGTCCTCAAATTCACCAAACATTCTGTGTTTTTTGTTGTCAATTTAAAAATAGTGAGAAACAGTCACTTTTCTCTAACTCTTTCTAAAGGACCCACATTGGATTTGGAATGGGCTTTAAAGCACACGCCTAATTAAGCCAATCATTTGAAAGGTTGTTTAATGTGATTTAGTGTTGCTCATATGTTAGCATTTAACCATCTCTGCAGGACCCCTCGTTGGCAAGAAAAACACCTGGGGTTTCCTGTCAGAAAACATTGTTTCACACTAATTGGCTCAAGTGATCTGGTACTGTTAGTTGATATTATTGGATAGGTGCAATGATCACAACCTATTAGATGCGGTAAGAATTAGCAGGCATGAGAGAGGACAATGAGCCAATCACATGCAGTATAGTATATTAGGCTTTGATGGGGCATTTATTAAGATCTTCTGTCAGAATTGAAGAACAAAATAAGAAGAACAAGAGGACTTAGACTTTATTATCATTTCATGCACAAGAAAAACTATATCTGCAGTCATATTAATTCATTGTATACATCTAGGAAATATGTACAGTAATATTGATTGAGATTTTGGGAGGACTTGAAATTAGAGACAGTCCATCAAAAACTGAATGTGAGCAATAGCAGATGCTCCTAGAACTGGCAACTACAAAATGCATCTTATATGTGAAATCAACTTAGTTACTTCATGGCCTTTCGAGTGTGAGGTACTGCATACAAGGGAATTTCTTCCCCATTCCAATCCACTTTCATTTATCCAAGAGAAAGGGTATATACTGTATTCTTTGTTGAGAAGGACCATTCATTTTTAAGGCCTCCTAGTGCGTTGAAATTCTCCACTAATAAGACATGTCATTTTTGCCGTAATCATGTGAGTAAAGTGTGCTCCAAGCTGTGTAATAGTGGCTCCTAAGTGAACTTCTTTATATGTGTGCTGTCCATAGCAGTCCAAACTCTGGAATTCAAATGTTGATTTTGAACAATCTGCATGATTGGATCCCTCATGTGAGGATAATTAATGATGATCATGATTTGACAATAGATAAGTATAAACTAAACTGTTTATTGTGCAACAACTGCACTTTTTCCGACAATTTAACAGAGTACTTGGAATAGCTTGATCATACAGGGCACAACGGAATGAAGGACCCTCACATTACAAAACCAGCTTCTAAATAACATGACCATCATCCAGAATGCTGGTTGGTTATCTGCAAATTGAAGTAAATGTGCGAGCATGACTAGGAATGACTATAAGCTTATCACCAAGCCATTACATTATATTAATTTTAACATTGATAAAAATGTTAGTAAAGAATTCATGCTGGAAAAGCTAATGGTTTCTGACAATAACTAGACACCTTGACTTATTCTACAATACACAAACTGAATGTAGATAATATTATTCCAGCCATAATCATTCTTAATCATCTTAAAATCCTTCCTCTTCAGTATATTGCAGAGTTCATTTCACTCAAGAATGGTTTCTCGTCTGGTTCAGTGAGTGTTGCTCCTCTAAGCCCATCTGTGTATGGCGGTGTTAGCTGTGGAGGACTCCTATGGATTTAGAAAGGTCAGTAGCTTTGGGTCCCTCGCACTCCACACACACACACACATACGCTCTCTCTCTCTCTCTCTCTCTCTCTCTCTCTTCAGGCCCCAACTATTGTGATGATAAGAGGAAACCTGCGTGTGGTAGAAAAATATGTTTTGTAGAAAAAAAAACAAATGTAGGGCTCTGGTAAGTAGCTGCGCTGCTGGCTCAGAAAACCTATGAAAAGCATTAAACCCCTTCAACTCATCCAGAACGCCGCAGCCCGTCTGGTGTTCAACCTTCCCAAGTTCTCTCACGTCACCCCGCTCCTCCGTTCTCTCCACTGGCTTCCAGTTGAAGCTCGCATCCGCTACAAGACCATGGTGCTTGCCTACGGAGCTGTGAGGGGAACGGCACCTCAGTACCTCCAGGCTCTGATCAGGCCCTACACCCAAACAAGGGCACTGCGTTCATCCACCTCTGGCCTGCTCGCCTCCCTACCACTGAGGAAGTACAGCTCCCGCTCAGCCCAGTCAAAACTGTTCGCTGCCCTGGCCCCCCAATGGTGGAACAAACTCCCTCACGACGCCAGGACAGCGGAGTCAATCACCACCTTCCGGAGACACCTGAAACCCCACCTCTTTAAGGAATACCTAGGATAGGTTAAGTAATCCCTCTCACCCCACCCCCCCTAAGTTTTAGATGCACTATTGTTAAGTGACTGTCCCACTGGATGTCATAAGGTGAATGCACCAATTTGTAAGTCGCTCTGGATAAGAGCGTCTGCTAAATGACTTAAATGACTTAAATGTAAAAGCTACCTTGCTACTGTAGGCACCAAGCAACAGACTCAGTATCGCCGTTACAGAGACTCTGGCAGTTTATAGGTATATAGGGTACAAGTTCATAGATACCAGTGCTTAATTTGTGCCACTACAGCCAGAATGGGTTCCAGCACCTCTCGATGTGGGACCATTCATTTTCTGGAAACTATATGCATGGCTTCACTACAGCCATTTTCATCGATGGGGCTGTAGTGGAGCAGGTTGAGAGCTTGGTGTCCACATCAACAACAAACTAGAATGGTCCAAACACACCAAGACAGTCGTGAAGAGGGCACGACAATGCCTATTCCCCCTCAGGAAACTAAAAAGATTTGGCATGGGTCCTGAGATCCTCAAAAGGTTTGACAGCTGAAACATCGAGAGCATCCTGACTGGTTGCATTACTGCCTGGTACAGCAATTGCTCGGCCTCCGACCGCAAGGCACTGCAGAGGGTAGTGCGTACGGCCCAGTACATCACTGTTTCTAAGCTGCCTGCCATCCAGGACCTCTACACCAGGCGGTATCAGAGGAAGGCCGTAAAAATTGTCAAAGACTCCAGCCACCCTAGTCATAGACTGTTCTCTCTGCTACCGCATGGCAAGCGGTACCGGAATGCCAAGTCTAGCACAAAAAGGCTTCTCAACAGTTATTACCCCCAAGCCATAAGACTCCTGAACAGGTAATCAAATGGCTACCCAGACTATTTGCATTATTTGACTATTCCCCCCAACCCCTCTTACGCTGCTGCTACTCTCTGTTTATCATATTTGAATAGTCACTTTAACTATACATTCATGTACATACTATCTCAATTGGGCCGACCAACCAGTGCTCCCGCACATTGGCTACCGCACATTGGCTAACCGGGCAATCTGCATTGTGTCCCGCCACCCGCCAACCCCTCTTTTACGCTACTGCTACTCTCTATTCATCATATATGCATAGTCAGTTTAACCATATCTATATGTACATACTACCTCAATCAGCCTGACTAACCAGTGTCTGTATATAGCCTCGCTACTTTTATAGCCTCGCTCCTGTATATAGCCTGTCTTTTTACTGTTGTTTTATTTCTTTACTTACCTATTGTTCACATAATACCGTTTTTGCACTATTGGTTAGAGCCTGTAAGTAAGCATTTCACTGTAAGGTCTACTACGCCTGTTGTATTCGGCGCACGTGACAAATAAACTTTGATTTGATTTGCAAGGCTAACATTGATCCTGGTGTCTTTGAAAAGTGCAACAGATTCCCTGCGAGCAACAAAATAGAACTTGAGGGTGTACTCAGTGAACAATGTAGAGTGTAACAGCTTATCAGTCAACCATATTGTGTAGCATGTTAATATTTACACTAGACTTCAAAATAACAGCTGCCTCTGCATGGTTTATGAATGCATGTATGTATGCATTACAGTGTGTGTAATAAAATACATTGCTTTTACAATTTGCATCAAGATCTGGCTCCTGAAAGCATCAAAAGTAAACTATCTGGACACTTCCCCTATCTTTGTGAATGGCAGCATGCAGAGTTGCACACATATATTTGGCATTACAACATCTCAGTTCCAACAACTGCATCTTCTTTTTCGGTGAAAAATACTTCTAACCATTCATGTTACCGGTCCATAATGCTCAGTTCCTCAGTGAACACTTTATGTTTTTGTTTGCTTGTTTCCCCTTCATAAATGTCCTTCGTCAGGCTGGGTGTCTGATTCCCTACCCTCTCCTGATCCCCCAGGGAAGCCAACATATGTGCCTCTGCCTGACTGAAACACCATTACGGACATGCTCTGAAAATCACTGAATGCGTTACTGTGAGATTCTTTCAGGAACAAATTGTTCTATTGCAAGAAACTAATGGGGACGCTGCAAAATCCGAAGCGATAAGTGACAGACGTTCTCTCCTGACATACAGAGAACCACTCCTTTTAATTCAAAGAGAAAAGTTGACAGGAAGCTGGTTGAGGTTTAACAAGCCACCAAACTTACAACAGGCTTTCATGTCCCATTCGTCAACTCAACCCCATTTGCTTGTCGACTACTAATGATCCTTTCGTGTCATACCTCATCCTTGCCCTCTTTCTTTGGTCATGAGCGAGCGGTTTATATATTACACGTCGGCTTTAAAAGATGGCGTCTACGCAACGCTATTCTAGACCCATTTTCCTTTGTCACAGGACTCAGAGCAGACTGAGCTTCTGCAGTGTGATGATTACATTTCCCCCCATGCTTGGGCTGCTCTGCACTGTCTACTCAGTGTGTGTGTGTGTGTGTGTGTGTGTGTGTGTGTGTGTGTGTGTGTGTGTGTGTGTGTGTGTGTGTGTGTGTGTGTGTGTGTGTGTGTGTGTGTGTGTGTGTGTGTGTGTGTGTGTGTGTGTGTGTGTGTGTGTGTGTGTGTGTGTGTGTGTGTGTGTGTGTGTGTGTGTGTGTGTGTGTGTGTGTGTGTGTTTAAAAAAAATGTAACCTTTATTTCACTAGGCAAGTCAGTTAAGAACAAATTCTTATTTACAGTGACGGCCTACCAGTGTGTGTGTGTGTGTGTGTGTGTGTGTGTGTGTGTGTGTAGTCAGATCAATGCTCATGGAGACAGAGTTCCGATCCCCTTCTGCTAAAGACTGATGTTGACTGGCTGATTTGCCTTGCATGCTGAGTGAGTGCCTCGCACCACTAATCCGTGTGCTGCAGTCCCAGCTGAACAGGCAGATATTGACCAGAGACCTTCTTCATGCCACATTCTCTCTCTCTCTCAATTTTCTGCACACAGAATGAGTCCAACCTTGCTTTAATTCATTGTTAAGGACGAAATAATACCACATTGTTGTCCTTACGCATGGTAAACACAAGGTAGTTAACTGGGTGTTAATTTAATGACGTTGGGAGTTAATCATGCATTGTCTCTTGGAGCTGAGATTTTTCTACCCTAAAACAGTAGGATATTTTTACAGCATATGAACTGTTTACAGATGCAACTGTCTTTAAAGTATATATATATATATATATATATATATATATATATATATATATATATATATATATATATATATATATATATATATATATATATATTTGACACCCCTTTTCTCCCCAATCTTGTGTCATTGCTGCAACTGCCCAACAACTGCCCACCAAAGACAGCTGCAACAATGTGTCGAGGAAACAACTTTCGACTGACAACCGAAGTCAGCCTGCAGGCGCCTGGCCCCCCACAAGGACTCGCTAGAGGGCTGATAAAGTCCCCCGCGGCAAAACCCTCCCCTAACCCAGACGACACTGGGACAATTGTGCGCCACCCTATGGGACTCCCCTTCACGGCCACTTGTGACACAGCCTGGGATCAAACCCGGGTCTGCAGTGACGCCTCAAGCACTGTAGTGCAGTGCCTCAGACCACTGTGCCACTCGGGAGGCACCAACAGATGCAACTTTCAAGGAATTGCAAGATGTTTTAGGCCTACATAGGAGATTCATATTAATGGATGAGTAGTCACACCAGTTCCGGTAACCTTAATTAAGTAACTTGCAAAGACTTACCCCCTACAAAATTCTAAGTACTAGTTGGGAATAATTCATTAATTTGAGCCATTGTGTTGGCAACAAAGCCAATTATACTTTGTCTCAGCTGTACATGGTGGCATAAAAGAGGGAAGCTGAATGGAAAATGTATCTCTCAAAAGCAAAAGATTCCCGTAAATGAAAATTACGGAAATATTATTCTCAGGATGTATACTGTAGGTTTGAAACTGTGGCACTTGGTACTGAACCAAACTCGGTCAGTGACAGGACAGAAGGGTATACTGATTAGCTTCAAATTCATTGATTTGAACAGTGTAATATTGAATATGATGTGGAAACACTACGGAATGTTTACATCAACTGGTGTGTGACACAACGTCATCCGGCATTAACGCCAACCGTTTGATGAACGGATGCACGGGTGGTCAATACATACCCATCCAGACGGTTGATTGCATCTTTCATAGTAGCCTAATTAAACTTGAAAGCCATGACAGTCTAATGAGATACATTTTGACAGCAACTAATAAAGAAAAAACCTTAACCACAAAAGCTATACAATTATGAGAAAGTGAAAATACAAAAAGGTGAAAATATAAGGTCCTCTATGAAGACCAAGGTGAAATATATGACCTGGCAAGGTATTATGTTTATACTGTATAAAGACAGCAGTAAATGATTCAAGCCCTTACTTCAGTGTTGACATTTGTGCTAATGGCAGTCGAGACTGATCTGGCCTTGTTAAAGTACTCATGGCAGCTGGCAGGCTTCAGGACTGACGCTCATTACCCCCAGTAGCAGTCTGATGACTGGGACCAAGGGGAATCACCCACTATAGACTCAATACATAAAATGGCTCGATCAGAGGCCCTGATCTACGGGCCCAAGAGCGCCAATCGAGGAGAAATGATGAGCCTCTGTGTGTCATCGCAAGAATGGGCTTTTAAGGGCACACTCCATTTGCTCATTGTTAGATCACCTCTTTATTTACATAAGAAATGTTGAAGTGTTTTAAAAAGCATTATGTTCTCCCTGACTTTATTTACACAGTGTGTAGTAAAGCATTATGTTCTCCCTGACTTTATTTACACAGTGTGTAGTAAAGCATTATGTTCTCCCTGACTTTATTTACACAGTGTGTAGTAAAGCATTATGTTCTCCCTGACTTTATTTACACAGTGTGTAGTAAAGCATTATGTTCTCCCTGACTTTATTTACACAGTGTGTAGTAAAGCATTATGTTCTCCCTGACTTTATTTACACAGTGTGTAGTAAAGCATTATGTTCTCCCTGACTTTATTTACACAGTGTGTAGTAAAGCATTATGTTCTCCCTGACTTTATTTACACAGTGTGTAGTAAAGCAAATTGGACTCTGATCATCGAAGGGAAGTTAGGAGAATATTTTTGAACACAGGTGTACATGGAATCAAAACAATATGCTCTTCAGATAGAGAGACGTGTTATTTAACTGTACTGGAGGAGTTATCCTGGATGAGTATCTCATATGCATTACAATAGTTTGACATTTGTGACACTTGTACCCTCGTGACAGTTGATATCGGCTACAATACCACTCATGCCTCTTTACAATGTGGTGAAAGTGTGAGTATACTTGAACTTGACATGAGACATACTGAAAGCTTACACTAGCATTGGTGTCATTGTTCTCAGAGCCGTCAAAATTGTGACTGTATGAAAGCTGACAACTTGATGAGTGCTGTTAAACAAAGACGACACAAACCTATAATTACTGGGTCTCCCAAATATATATATTTTTTTTTAAATGGAAACAGATTTGCAGATTTGAGTAGAAAACAAAGATGGAGAAGTCAGGATCCCGGCAAGGACACTTCAATGACAGACATGGTGTAGTAGTCCGTCTCCCTGCTTTGAGGATGCCAGGTCGTTGTCTGGTCCAGTAAGTGCATGGAGCTGCTTGACATTGAGGAATGCGGATGGGATGGGAACCTTTGCCGTCGGATCTGCGTGGTTAAGGACTGGCAGGAGGGTCCAGATATACTCCCAGTCCCAACAACAACAACAGCCACAGTGACAGTCTGACGACAGGGACACTGCATCATCTGATCTGACTCAACTGCCCAGGCAGTAGAATAAATGGTGCCGAACTACACTATATATACAAAATATGTTGATTCGGCTATTTAATCCAACCACGTTACTAACAGGTGTATAAAATCAAGCACACCGACATGCAATC
Source organism: Oncorhynchus gorbuscha (assembly GCF_021184085.1). Taxonomy (NCBI): domain Eukaryota; kingdom Metazoa; phylum Chordata; class Actinopteri; order Salmoniformes; family Salmonidae; genus Oncorhynchus; species Oncorhynchus gorbuscha. The sequence continues at coordinate 70,279,650 of NC_060185.1, read as the reverse complement.
TTCATAGACAAATGTTGGCAGTAGAATTGCCTTACTGAACAGCTCTGTGACTTTCAACGTGGTACCGTCATAGGATGCCACCTTTTCAACAAGTCAGTTTGTCAAATGTATGCCATGCTAGAGCTGCCCCGATCAACTGTAAGTGCTGTTATTGTGAAATGGAAATGTTTAGGAGCAACTACAGTTCAGCCGCTTAGTGGTATGCCACAAAACAATGAGACCACCCTCGGTTGCAACACTCACTACCAACTTCCATACTGCCTCTGGAAGCAGCGTCAGCACAAGAACTGTTCGTCGGAAGCGTCATGAAATGAGTTTCCATAGCTGAGCTGCCACACACAAGTCTAAGATCACCATGCACAATGCCAAGCATCGGCTGGAGTGGTGTAAAGCTCACCGCAATTGGACTCTGGAGCAGTGGAAACGTGTTCTCTGGCATGATGAATCACGTTCACCATCTGGCCGTCCGACGGACGAATCTGGGTTTGGCGGATGCCAGGAGAACGCTACCTGCACCAATGCATAACACGAACTGTAAAGTTTGGTGGGGGAGGAATAATAGTCTGGGGCTGTTTTTCATGATTCAGGCTAGGCCCCTTAGTTCCTGTGAAAGGAATCTTAATGCTACCGCCCTTTCCTGTTTCAGCATGACAATGCCCCTGTGCACAAAGTGAGGTCCATGCAGAAATTGTTTGTCGAGATCAGTGTGGAAGAACTTGACTGGCCTGCACAGAGCCCTGACCTCATCCCCATCGAACACCTTTGGGATTAATTGGAACGCCGGCTGCGATCCAGGCCTAATCTCCGAACATCAGTGCCCAGTATCACTAACGGTCTTGTGGCTGAATGGAAGCAAGTCCCCGCAGCAATGTTCCAACATCTAGTGGAAAGCCTTCTCAGAAGAGTGGAGGCTGTTATAGCAGCAAAAGGGGACCATACTTTATCTCAATGATCTAAGATATATAAAATACAGCTTCCCAATAATAGCATAACAGCAATGACTACAATACTGGAAATCTGACCATATCTAATTAATTTGGATACACTTTGAAATGCTCCCTCGTTCTATAAGCTTTTTACTTACAGTTTTTCTCAGTTGCTTTGGTGCATTTCTTAGATCAAAAGTGCAATTCTTGATACTACTTGTACAAATTCCAAATAATCTAGTCACTTGAGCACATCATTAAAGCAATTTCTTATTTCTTTGAACAAATTGCAATTGATAATGTACAAGGGTCAGCTTTTTTCCACATTATCTATTGCTCATGTCATGTTGATCAAAATATAGTAGATGGTTCTCTGTTGAATAGTCTTACCCCTCAAAACATCTAGGCTTTAGTTCCTTGCATAAGCCATTACATGCAAAATTGTTGAACTATTTGTCATAAACTGTCAAGCAAACCTGACCAAATGCAGAAGGTGGGGTCGGAATATCATCGGTCACAGAGCTACTGTGGATTTGCCAGGCCAACGGGGAGGAAATATCACCATGTGTGCTTCTATTTCGGAGCATGGTGTCCTAACCCATATCCCCATTATAGGGCCATACAGCACCCAGCATCTACTCAACTTTTTAGAGACTCTCTACAGGGCTCTCATCCCTGATGATGAGAGGGGTGTGTTTAGAGAGGATTTCCCAAAGTATGTGGTCATTTGTGATAATGTGAGTTTCCATCGGTCAAACATCATAAGGCAATTGTTTGTGACCCACCCGAGGATGCTCATAGAATTCCTCCCACCTTATTCACCATTCCTTAACCCAATTGAGGAGTTCTTTTCAGCATGGAGGTGGAAGGTGTACGATCGTCAGCCACACACACAGATGACCCTGCTGGCTGCAATGGATGCAGCATGTGAGGACATCACAGTAGATGGCTGCAGAGGATGGATAAGGCATTCCAAAAGATTCTTTCCACGTTGAATTGGAAGGGAAAATATCCGGTGTGATGTGGATGAGAATATGTGGGCCGACAGACAGGTGCCTTAGGGGTGGTTTCCTGTTTCTTTCTAATTTAGTTTTTTTTTCCTTTGTGCCCCTTGGGTTGTCCAGTCTCTTTCAATCAATAATCCACATACAGTAATATGTAAATAGTACTGTTGAAATTGATATATGCCATAGAAGTGCAGCCTTTTGCATTTTCAATACAGTAACTGTCATCCAAACTGTAGCCTAAGTTTGCATCAGGTAATACTGTCAAAGTACACAGTTACATTGACAACATGCCTAAACATTTTGACGACCTTGTTCGTGAACAATGACTCAATGACTTATCATTCTGATGACACTGACATGATCATTGGCATGAATGTTTACTGGTCTGAGAACATCTTGGATGTGACTGACTAGGTTTCTTCCTAGGTTTTTAGAAACCTGTTTGGGGTTTTATCCATTGTATGTTGCAGTTTGTACAAATTGTTCTGCTTTAGAAACCTATCCATTGAAGTACAAATTGTTCACTTATTATTTTGCACATGTTAGGGATGATGTGAAAAATGCACCAAAGCGACTGAGAAAAACTGTAATGTGTGACTGATAATAAATGAATGTATATTCAATGGTATGCTTAACTAAGGAGATCTATGAAGTGCCATGGAAACACAGGGGCCCCCAGTACAGAATCTAGATGTTATTTCAGCAGAGCTTGACAGTAGCTTAGTAGGGACAGAAACCTTCCCACACCTCTCTGGCAGTGCAGACACAGTACATGTTATTAGTCTCTCTAGAGTCTAGAGTCTAGACAGACGGGTTGCCTCCCACAATGTATTAACGTTCGGCTTACAAGTCTCTATGGATACAACGTCAGTTTGGCATAGAAGACAGGGCGGAGTTGGGACATCCAGCTTTAAGTCACTGCCTTATCTACTTCTTGCCCTAGTCTAAACATCCCCTAGGCACAAAATAGTAGCTAGCAAGATGGAACAACTTCGAATCAAAGCAGTTACAGTGAGATTTAGATATCAATTGATGTAGTTCTATTTTTAAAAGTCGAAACAGGGAAAGTCAAATATACTACTTTACAATAGTTGTATTAGGGAATAATTCCAGCACACAATGAAATCATGTTCTTTAATGACTGGTATTTAACATAAGGCTAATGACATAATATTTAAAGAAATTGAGTATTTTATTCAAATGAAATAATAAATATTGGAATGACTTGGATAACAGTGTGAATTTAGTTTCTAAAAAGCCTTCAGAAAGGAGTATTGAAAAGACTTGTTTTAACTGAGTTCCACATCCATGACCTTGTTACAGTTTTTCTCAGTCGCTTTGGTGCATTTTTCACATCATCCCTAACATGTACAAAATAATAAGTGCATTTCTCAGAACAATTTGTACAAACTGCAATATACAATAGATATGTTTCTAAAGCTAGTCAGTCACTAAAAATCCTTAGTACATCTCTCAAAAGTAAATATTCATGCCAATGATCATGTCAGTGTCATCAGAATGATAAGTCATTGAGTCATTGTTCACGAACAAGGTCGTCAAAATGTTTAGGCATGTTGCCAATGTAACTGTGTACTTTGACAGTATTACCTGATGCAAACTTAGGCTACAGTTTGGATGACAGCTACTGTATTGAAAATGCACAAGGCTGCACTTCTATGGCATATATCAATTTCAACAGTACTATTTACATATTACTGTATGTGGGTTATTGATTGAAAGAGACTGGACAACCCAAGGGGCACAAAGGAAAAAAAAACTAAATTAGAAAGAAACACAGGAAACCACCCCTCAGGCACAACTTTGCACTGTTGTGCTGTCTCTACACATCCAGACGTTCCTGTCTGTCGGCCCACATATTCTCATCCACATCACACCGGATATTTTCCCTTCCAATGCAACGTGGAAAGAATCTTTTGGAATGCCTTATCCATCCTCTGCAGGCATCTACTGTGATGTCCTCACATGCTGCATCCATTGCAGCCAGCAGAGTCATCTGTGTGTGTGGCTGACGATCGTACACCTTCCACCTCCATGCTGAAAAGAACTCCTCAATTGGGTTAAGGAATGGTGAATAAGGTGGGAGGAATTCTATGAGCATCCTCGGGTGGGTCACAAACCATTGCCTTATGATGTTTTATCGATGGAAACTCACATTATCACAAATGACCACATACTTTGGCAAATCCTCTCTAAACAGACCCCTCTCATCATCAGGGATGAGAGCCCTGTAGAGAGTCTCTAAAAAGTTGAGTAGATGCTGGGTGTTGTATGGCCCTATAAGGGGGGTATGGGTTAGGACACCATGCTCCGAAATAGCAGCACACATGGTGATATTTCCTCCCCGTTGGCCTGGCAAATCCACAGTAGCTCTGTGACCGATGATATTCCGACCCCGCCTTCTGCATTTGGTCAGGTTGAAGCCAGCCTCATCCACGTATACAAAGTTGTGAGAGGGTTCACTTGATTCCAACTCCATTATACGCTATATCCCAGAACACACAGTTGAATTTGTTTTGGTAAGGAAGAGTGACATAAAATGTACATATATTGCATGTTCCTTCCACAGCAATGGAAATGTGTGCAGTTTATGCTTACTGTACTATGTATCACTATAAAATGTTGCTGTAAAGTAGTTACATAGATATATGTTTTACCTGTACATACTGGTAACGAAGCTCCTTAACTCTGTCCTCATTCCTTTGGAATGGTACACGGTACAGCTGTTTCATACTCATCTGGTTTCTATGCAGCACCCTGTCGATGGTTGAGATGCTAACCGTATGGATGTTTTCAAAGACATCGTTGTCTTCTATAATGGTCCTTTGTATTTCCCTGAGTCTCATGGCATTGTTTGCTCGGACCATGGTGCAAATAGCCTCCTCCTGTTGAGGTGTGAAAAGGTGTCCTCTGCCACCGGTTTGAGGTAATCTTGCAGTCCTATGTGGGGAAAAATGCAGTGATGCATCGCACACTTTCACATAGACAAAAACTATGCCAACACACATTTTACTGTGAAACATACAGGTGGGTGCATGTAAGGTGCAGTATGTATCTGTATAAAGTATATTTCTTTCTGATGTGAAATACTACTGGACTACTGTAATATGAAGCATTGTAGGAAGTATACAGTATACTGCTTATATACAGTAACAGTGCACTGTACATTGGTGGACATACGTGTTCTCTCTTCGAAACGTTTGAACTATTGAGGACACGGTTGATCTCACAATATTCAGCTGCACCCTTTGACCCGCCTCAGCCATTGTAAGGCCATGATTGACAACATGGTCTACAATAGTGGCCCTTATGTCATCAGATATGCGCCTATGTCCTCTTCTGCCTCTTCCTCTGTTTTGCCTTCCACCACGCATCCTTGCTCCTCTTGGCTGTTGACCCTGTTCGTTTCCTGGTCCATCCATTATTGGAAAATTGCAACTCTGTGTTGTGGTCTGTCTATATATGCTTGCCAATTGATTCTTCATGAGATGCACCGTTGAGCAATTTAGACAACTGGTTGATTGTTGGTTGAACTCACACTTTACATTCCTTCATGAGTAAGGGTCAATTTCACCTGCACGATTCATCAATTCACGTTTTTGTACAAAAGGTCTAATAGAAATGTGTGAAACTATGCTTGACAGTTTATGACAAATAGTTCAACAATTTTGCATGTAATGGCTTATGCAAGGAACTAATGCCTAGATGTTTTGAGGGGTAAGACTATTCAACAGAGAACCATCTACTATATTTTGATCAACATGACATGAGCAATTGATAATGTGGAAAGAAGCTGACACTTACATTATCAATTGCAATTTGTTCAAAGGAATAAAAAATTGCTTTAATGATGTGCACAAGTGACTAGATGATTTGGAATTTGTACAAATAGTATCAAGAATTGCACTTTTGATCTAAGAAATGCACCAAAGCGACTAAGAAAAACTGTAATATACAGTGGGGCAAAAAAGTATTTAGTCAGCCACCAATTGTGCAAGTTCTCCCACTTAAAAAGATGAGAGAGGCCTGTAATTTTCATCAAATGTACACTTCAACTAAAAATTCAGAAAATCACATTGTAGGATTTTTTATGAATTTAATTGCAAACTGTAGATGCCTTTAATGATACCGGTCACATCTTCAGCTACACAACTTGGCAGCCATGAACTAGTGGTACCTGTTTTATCAAATCAAAACAAAAGTTATTGGTCACATACACATGGTTAGCAGATGTTAATGTGAGTGTAGCGAAATGGATGAGCGATGGTCGTGCGGCATAGGCAAAATCCAGTAGATGGTATAGATTATAGCATATACATATGAGATGAGTAATATAGGATATGATGAGTAATATAGTAATGTAGGATATGTAGACATATTTCTAAGGTCCCGTTATTTAAAGTGGCTAGTTATACCTTTATCAGATCAATTTATTAAATGTATTAAAGTGGCAAGAGATTTGAGTCTGTATGTTGGCAGCAGCCACTCTATGTTAGTGATGGCTGTTTAACAGTCTGATGGCCTTGAGATAGAAGCTGTTTTTCAGTCTCTCGGTCCCAACTTTGATGCACCTGTACTGACCTCGCCTTCTGGGTGATAGTGGGGTGAACAAGCAGTGGCTCGGGTGGTTGTTGTCCTTGATGATCTTTTTGGCCTTCCTGTGACATCGGGTGCTGTAGGTGTCCTGGAGGGAAGGTAGTTTGCCGCCGGTGATGCATTGTGCAGACCGCACTACCCTCTGGAGAGCCTTATGGTTGTGGGCAGAGCAGCAGCCGTACCAGGTGGTGATACAGCCCTACAGGATGATCTCGATTTTGCATCTGGTAAAGTTTGTGAGTGTTTTAGGTGATAGCCCAAATTGCTCAAACCTCCTGAGGTTTGTCCGTGATGTGTACGCCAAGGAACTTAAAACTTTCCACCTTCTCCACTACTGTCCCGTCGATGTGGATTGGGGGGTGCTCCCTCTGCTGTTTCCTGAAGTCCACAATCATCTCCTTTGTTTTGCTGATGTTGAGTGAGAGGTTATTTTCCTGACACCACACTCCAAGGGCCCTCACCTCCTCCCTGTAGGCCGTCTCGTCATTGTTGGTAATCAAGCCTACCACTGTAGTGTCGTCTGCAAACTTGATGATTGAGTTGAAGGCGTGCATGGCCACTCAGTCAGGAGAGGGCTGAGAATGCACCCTTGTGGGGCCCCCGTGTTGAGGATCAGCGGGGTGGAGATGTTGTTTCCTACCCTCACCACCTGGGGGTGGCCCATCAGAAAGACCAGGACCAAGTTGCACAGGGTCTCGAGCTTAATGATGAGTTTGGAGGGTACTATGGTGTTGAATGCTGAGCTGTATTCAATTAACAGAATTCTAACATAGGTATTCCTTTGGTCCAGATGGGTTAGGGCAGTGTGCAGTGGGATGGCGATAGCGTCGTCTGTGGACCTATTGGGGCGGTAAGCAAATTGGAATGGGTCAAGAGTATCAGATAGGGTGGAGATGATATGATCCTTGACTAGTCTCTCAAAGCACTTCATGATGACAGAAGTGAGTGCTATGGGGCTGAAGTAATTTAGTTCAGTTACCTTAGCTTTCTTGGGAACAGGAACAATGGTGTCAATCTTTAAGCATTGGGAACAGCAGACTGGGAAAGGGATTGATTGAATACGTCCGTAAACACACCAGCCAGCTGGTCTGCGCATGCTCTGAGGGCCGTCTGGGCCTGCAGCCTTGTGAGGGTTAACACGTGTAAATATTTTACTCGCGTTGGCCACTGTGAAGGAGAGCCCACAGGCTTTGGTAGCGGGCCATGTCAATGGCACTGTATTGTCCTCAAAGTGAACACATAAGTTGTTTAATTTGTCTGGGAGCAAGACGTCGATGTCCGCGATGGGGCTGGTTTTCTTTTTTTAATCCGTGATTGACTGTAGACCCTGCCACATACGACTCGTGTTTGAGCCGTTGAAATGTGACTCTACTTTGTCTCTATACTGACGCTTTGCTTGTTTGATTGCCTTGCGGAGGGAAAAGCTACACTGTTTGCATTCGGTCTTGTTTAGTCGCCTTGCGACTGGACTAATATAGATGCCTTTAATGATGCCGGTTACATCTTCAGCTACTCAACTTGAACTCGTGGTACCTGTTTTATGAAGGTATTCAAAGGATTCTACCTGATAAGAAGTATTTCTCTCTTAGGAAACCACAAGACCACAATCCAAAATGACTTGCTTAAATCGCAAGCCAAATGGGTTGATCAAACGTGAATAAAAGATCACTGAATTGCAAGGCGGCCTTATCTTTTACAATTTTGAAATAAGATGCCAATTTACCAGCAAGCGAGATCTCCATTACCTTCTGAGAGGAACTTTATTTTCTGAATGAACCAGCAGAGAGCAGTCATCCATGGAGATTCCTGAGGCAACTTGTGATCATGATGTCATCATATATAGTCAACAGCCATTATTTTGTATTGTTATACGGTACGGAATTACAAAGAAAAAGAAACTAGAAGATGCTCGTGACTTGTTTTCCTCTGGGATGACTTTGCTTTGGGCAGATCAGATGCTCGAAAATACATCAAACTACTTTTGACACGTACAATGCAGACTTGTATACCTTCTATGTTCCTGAGCCAGTGAAAAGGAGATGGGTCTTTTTATGCTCAGTCACACAAAGTAGCTAAGAGCCCTTTTATGTCAGGGTGTCTGTAATGATACTGAATGAATCTGCAGTGGGAGCTCAAAACATGTTGCCATCAAGAGGATCTGTGGGCTATACAGTGCCTTCAGAAAGTAATCGTACCCCTTAACTTATTCCACATGTGTTGTGTTACAGACTGAGTTCAAAATGGATTAAGTTAAATGTTTTAAAAAAAAAACACCTATCTACACAAACTATCCCATAATGACAAAGTGAAAACATGTTTATAGACATGTTTGCAAATGTGTTGAAAATAAAATAAAGAAATATCCCATTTACATTAGTATTCACACCCCTGAGTCAATACATTAGAATCACCTTTGGCATTGATTACAGCTGTGAGTCTTTCTGGGTAAGTCTCTAAGAACTTTGCACACCTGGATTGTACAATATTTGCACATGATTATTTTTACAATTCTTCAAGCTCTGTCAAGTTGGTTGTTGATCATTGCTAGACAGTCATTTCCAAGTCTTGCCATAGTCTTGCCATATATTTTCAAGTAGCTAGCCACTCAGGAAAATTCAATGTCATCTTGGTAAGCAACTCCAATGTATATATATATGGCCTTGGGTTTAAGGTTATTGTCCTGCTGAAAGGTGAATTTGTCTCCCAGTGTCTGTTGGATAGCAGACTGAAACAGGTTTTCCTCTAGGATTTTGCCTGCGCTTAGCTCTATTCCAATTATTTTTATCCTTTAAAAAACTCCATAGTCCTTTCCAATGACAAGCATACCCATAACATGATGCAGCCACCACCATGCTTGAAAATATGAAGAGTGGTACTCAGTGATGTGTTGTGTTGGATTTTCCCCAAATATAATGCTTTGTATTCAGGATATAAAGTTAATTTCTTTGCCACATTTTGTTGCAGTTTTACTTTAGTTTATTGTTGCAAATGTTTTTGAATATTTTTTATTTTGTACAGGCTGACTTCTTTTCACTCTGTAGTGATCGGGTGTATTGATGCACCATCCAAAGTGTAATTGATAACTTCACTATGCTCAAATGGATATTCAATGTCTGCTTTTTTATTTGTACCCATCTACCAATATGTGCCCTTCTCTGTGAGGCATTGGAAAATCTCCCTGGTCTTTGTGGTTGAATCTGTGTTTGAAATTCACTGCTCGACTGGTAGCGTCTGTAGACAAGTCTGTAGTCAAACTAGTATTTTTAATAATGTGGCTGTCACGCCCTGGTCTTAGTATTTTGTGTTTTCTTTATTATTTTGGTCAGGCCACGGTGTGACATGGGTTATGTGGTGTGTTTTGTCCAGGGTATTTTTGTAGGTTATGGGATTGTGGTGTAGTATAGTTGTCTAGAAAAGTCTATGGTTGCCTGGAGTGGTTCTCAATCAGAGGCAGGTGTTTATCATTGTCTCTGATTGGGAACCATATTTAGGCAGCCATATTCTTTGAGTGTTTCGTGGGTGATTGTTCCTGTCTCTGTGTTTGTTTGTACCAGATAGGGCTGGTTTGGTTTTTCACGGTTTGTTATTTATTATCTTTAATAAAGATGTATCGAAATAACCATGCTGCAGTTTGGTCCTCCTCTCCTTCACTGGAAGAAACCCTTAACAGTGGCCTCAAGGGAAGAAATGTGCTGTTGTGTTAGAAATGCCAGGGACAATTTCTTGTCCCAATCTGTTTTCCACCACAGAACAGACTGCAGTCTTGTGTTGCTGGTCATCCGCTTTTATTTAACTATAATATGAAAGGCAATACCTATATCACTGAAAATGTATATATTTTCTGATGTTTTGGATTGACAAACTGTTGATTTATTTATTGAGGGATCCCACTGCAGTGCAGTGTAGAACAAACCCTAACAGTTTAAGCGTTGGCTAATTCTGTCTCCCATTGAGGGTATTAAGTGGGATTCTATGCTAACACTGAATGCAATCATTAATCTGGGAATCCCCTCACAGCACTCTCAGGGATGAAGCAGCGAACTAAACCCATCAAAACACCATATTCATGAGGGTGGCTATTGATTCAAATGTTATGCGTTGCTCTCTCATAACCTGCCGTCTCAGGGGAGACAACTCCCAGTTCAGTAAGGCTATCTACATTGCTTCGAGACAAGAAAGACAAGAGGGGAGAGGGAATCGGTGCAAGATTGGATGGCCTTTAATATCATAGGAACGTGTCCTGAAATTCCCCTTGTGTCACTTTAATTCTGTTTGTCATCTTCCTTCAGCCCTGTGGGACCCAGGCAGACTCCTTGAGACAGAGTAGAGAGTTTGATAGTCGATAAGAGAAGTGATTGGATAGTATCTCACCTGATGAAAACTAGAATGGGTCAGAATGTGGCATTATGGCTTTTTATTTGTTTTGGGTCAAAATATATAAGGTGCAGTCTATATCACAATCAGTTGTCTACACTTCAAGACTACAGCACAGGGCGGTTTCTAGGCATAAACAACTTAAGCTGCTGCTTAGAAAGTCAGACAGGCTTTTTTTCAGGAAGTCAGTGGTGGTCTCAACTTACTGCTAGCTAGGATAGTAGAATACACAACAGCAATTTTGAAATTTGGTTGTGCAGTAGTTTTCCTCTTGTTATGTCAGTCACTGACAGTCACTCAATTAGCCCACGTCAGTTAACATTTTATAGATAGCTGGCTAGAATCACTTATAGTACCCAGCAATCTAAACCTTGTAGTAATCATGGGCGTATTACTGAGCGGTCACACAAGGCATGTGCCCAGGAGCTCTGACCTGCAGGAAATTCCCCCCCCCCTCCTCCGCCAAGAGGGGGGCCATTAAAATGTTTTGCACGTGAGGTGGGGGAGGAGGAACAAAATCTTCCTTAGGGACCCCAAACTGCCAGAAACTGCCCTGCTACAGTAGCTGGACTATCCACATTACAAAAAGGATCCATACGCTTCCTTGGCTAGTGATTCCCCATGTCATATAAATCCCTGGAAATACAACCTTAGTACACAGTGACGGGCTCAATGTGACATTAGCTTTTCAGTATAAATGGATAAACCACTGTGGGAAAACATATGACATTGCTAAGGCAGCCTGTTAGCATTGCAACCACACTGTAAAGGAGCTTGGGCCAGATGTATGATCCAGACCGGTTCCCAGAAAGTGATTATCTCTTAACCTATTTCCTGTGTGATGTAGTAAGGTCAGAGAGGTGTGGAGCCTAAGACCTCTAGCTCATTGCCTCCATCCTCATCTGGCGCAAGCGCCAAATCTCATTTTAGCCAATTAATTATTGATAGTGCTTCATCCCTCAAACGCTAAAGAGCAACTGACCTGTAAGTCAAATGGGCGATTCCACCCCATCATGGCTCAAAAATATTTTGGTTGTCTCAGATTGTTCTGGTAATTCTCACATACAAACTTAATTGGGAGGAATGATATTTGATATGCTTTATACATTTGTATCACAAACCATTTGAGAAAACCATGATGAAAGTGACCATTTTAAGCCGTTTTCGACCTACAGATGTAACATCCTAATTTGATCACTTTTGTTGCTGAGAATTTTCTTGCACAGCAGGAAATGCAGATGAGCTTCGTGATTTACATAAATTCACTGAAAGCCCACACTAACACACAGTTATAAAACACTATTGCACTTTTCATGTAGCCTACTGTTGAACAGCTAATAGCCTAACTACCGATCAAGCAACACTATGTACTAAACGTTCAAATCCTGTTGTAGGATTATTTTACTGTCACAATATAAGTCAAATTAAGATCCAATATCGGTATACTTGACTCCTGTCATGGGGCGGCAGATAGCCTGGCAGGGAGGAGCATTGGGTCAGTAACCCAAAGGTTGCTGGATCAAATCCTAGAGCTGAGGAGGTAAAAATCGGTCATTCTGCCCCTGAGCATGGCAGTTAACCCACACATTTCAGTTGAATGGTTTCAGTTGTACAACTGACTAGGTATCCCCCCTTTATAAGACCCTATGATCTGTGAACCGTACATGGTACAGACAGCATCTTGGTGTGATTATACTGCTAACGGCGTGCTCGAAAATGTGAAATATGTCGAGACACTGAAATACTATTTTCTATATAGATTTATTCAACAGAAAACATTATTATATGCAAAAAAAGTACCCTTTTTGATTTTGCTTATTTTTAGACATTGTTTGGAACAATATACAACACTCTTCAAACACATACAATTTGCAGAACGGACTATGCTACTTTTGAAGTATTTATCCATTTTATACATATAAATAGGTTTTATAGGTTACTAACCAATCATAGCCCTCCTGTATGATGGCACATTCAGCAAATCACCAGCAGAGGGAATTCCCTTTGAATCCATTTTCCCATTCACTGTGTTGGTGGCGCTCACAAAATGTGGCGCTCAAATCATAACTTTAAAAGGAGCAAAGTGTACACTCTGGAAATGTGATGTTCTTGTAGAGTATATTATTTAAAACAATACCTCTCAAAATGAACAAAATCAAAAATGGTACTTTTGAAATATGAAATGTTTTAAGGTTGAATAAATACAATTGTTGTCACGGCCGTTGAAAGAACTGGACCAAGGTGCAGCGTGGTGAGCGTACATATTATTTTATTTAGAAAAGACGGCGAACAAAACAATAAACACTACAAGACAAACCGCGAAGCTAAAGGCTATGTGCCATAAACAAAGTCAACTTCCCACAAAGATAGGTGGGAAAAGGGCTACCTAATTATGGTTCTTAATCAGAGACAACGATAGACAGCTGTCCCTGATTGAGAACCCTACCCGTCCAAAACATAGAAATACAAATAATAGAACATAGAATACACACCCCAAATCACACACTGACCAAACCAAATAGAAACATAAAAAGGATCTCTAAGGTCAGGGCGTGACAATTGTATTTCAGAATATGCAGTACCAGTCAACAGTTTGGACACACCTACTCATTGTGAAGACATCAAAACTATGAAATAACACATTTGGGAATCATGTAGTAAGCAAGAAAGTCTTAAACAAATCAAAATATATTTTATTTTCGAGATTCTTCAAAGTAGCCACCCTTTGCCTTGATGACAGCTTTACACACACTTGGCATTCTCTCAACCAGCTTCATGATGTAGTCACCTGGAATGCATTTCAATTAACGGGTGTGCCTTCTTAAAAGTTAATTGTGGTATTTCTTTGCTTCTAAATGTGTTTGAGCCAATCAGTTGTGTTGTGACAAGGTAGGGATGGTATACAGAAGATAGCCCTCTTTGGGTAAAAGACCAAGTCCATATTATGGCAAGAACAGCTCAAATAAGCAAAGAGAAACAACAGTCCATCATTACTTTAAGACATGAAGGTCAGTCAATCCGGAATAATCTTAAAGTGCAGTCACAAAAACCATCAAGAGCTATAGTGAAACTGGCTCTCATGAGGACGCCACAGGAAAGGAAGACCCAGAGTTACCTCTGCTGCAGAGGATAAGTTCATTAGAGTTACCAGCCTAAGAAATTAAAGCCCAAATAAACGCTTCACAAAGTTCATGTAACAGACACATCTCAACATCAACATCAACTGTTCAGAGGAGACTGTGTGAATCAGGCCTTCATGCTGAGAAGAACAGACTTGTTTGGGCTAAGAAATACGAACAATGGACATTAGACTGGTAGAAATGGGTCCTTTGGTCTGATGAGTCCAAATTTGAGATTTTTGGTTCCAACCGTCTTGTCTTTGTGAGACACCGAGTAGGTGAACGGATGATCTCTGCATGTGCAGTTCCCACCGTGAAGCATGGAGGAGCAGGTGTGATGGTGTGGGGTTGCTTTGTTGGTGACACTGTCTGTGATTTATTTAGAATTCAAGGCACACTTAACCAGCATGGCTACCACAGCATTCTCCAGCGATACGCCTTCCAATTTGTTTTGCATTTAGAGGGACAATAATTTGTTATTCAATAGGACAATGATCCAACACACCTCCAGGCTGTGTAAGGGCTATTTGACCAAAACGGAGAGTGATGGAGGGCTGCATCAGAGGACCTGGCCTCTACAATCATCCGACCTCAACCCAATTGAGATGATTTGGGATGAGCTGGACCGCAGAGTGAAGGAAAAGCAGCCAACAGTTACTCAACATATATGAGAACTCCTTTAAGACTGTTGGTAAAAGCATTCCAGGTGAAGCTGGTTGAGAGAATGCCAAAAGTGTGCAAAGCTGTTATTAAGGCGAAGGGTGGCAACTTTGAAGAATCTCAAATATAAAATATATTTTGATTTATATATGTTGAACACTTTTTTGATTACTACAAAATTCCATATGTGTTATTTCATAGTTTAGATGTTTCACTATTATTCTACAATGTAGAAAATAGTAAAAATAAAGAAAAACCCTTGAATGAGTAGGTGTGTCCAGACTTTTGACTGGTACTGTTGATATAATTTATTTTTTAGAGCATAATATTAGGAAGCATGTATAGGTTTAAAATGGCCACTTTCATGATTTTCCAAAAAATTGTGTGTGTTAAAGCACAAGTGTAAAAAGCATATCAAACATTATTCCTCACAATTAAGTTTCTATCTGAGAATTGCCAGAACAATCTGAGATACCAAAGATATTTTTGGGCCATACTGGCATGAATGTCTTCCTAGCAAATGGGAAACGTTCCTCCATGAGCAATGTTGGAAGAATGCAGTGAAGGGATAATATTATTATATCGGTGTAAACAGAACATTTACCGGTATGTCATGTTGTACTTTGATCATTTAAAAAAAAGTTTGAAGACATTGTCTGTGTTCCACACACACACCACACTGTTTATCCTTGAGCAGCACGGCCTGTGCTATTTTCCATGTCACGTGAAATCCGTTCTGAGGAATGGAGATAAATGTTTTTGGTGCTGTCAGGAAGAACACATGTTGCTGCCTTCCCAGGTCTACGACAGCATTTTTATAAGCAACCTAATTATCAACACTGTGATTTTCGGAACATACCAATTACAGTATCTCATGGTTTAGCTCAGTCAGTGTTTACCACAGCACGACCAAACTTGTGAAGAATAAACCACACATTGGCCTACTGTGGCTATAATGCACTTGGAGGACTAACATATGTCAGAGGGAAACAACAACAGCTACATAAACATAGACAAATCTGAAAATCTGAAAAACATTTCCGTAAATGTATGTAATAAGGATTTCAAAATATTTCCATGACACAACCTCAAGGTATGGTGTTATAATGGTAGTATTTGACATAATATCCAGAGCCATTATCCCCTGAAAAAGTGTGTGAATAGACACATTAGCAGAGTGAACTGTGGAGCTCCATGCTTGTGGAAGTCGATGGCCACGGCTAAACGATGTGTCCCATTGATTAATATCAGGTTCCCGCAGGGGGAAGGAAATCGCTGTGGCACGCTGGTAGAGCTGTAACAGTGCTGAGCTAGGACCAATTTACCCTTTCTTTCTGTCTCTCCCGCTCCGTCTCCTGCTACACACACACATACTCCCAGTGGTGTGAAGTACTTAAGTAAAAATACTTTAAAGTACTACTTAAGTCGTTTTTTATATTACATATATTTAAAACCAAATACTTTTACTCAAGTAGTATTTTACTGGGTGACTTTCACTTTTACTTGAGTAATTTTCTATTAAGGTATCTTTACTTTTACTAAAGTATGACAATTTGGTACTTGTTCCACCACTGCTTGCTCCCTCTCTTCCTAATCAATCCATATTGTTTAGAATTATTTATACCGCTTTTCTATCCTACCTCTTCTCTCATCTTGCTCTGTAATGCTTGTCACTGCATGGCCAAGTGGCAGCTTAGTTCTGTACTGAGGACTTTGTACCGATGAGAAGTCAAGAAGTCCCAGGTGATCGTATTAAACACGTGTTGTGCCCTGGGAGTGATCTCTTAAATTGCGTCTACATGCAATGTTCAAAGAACGTTTTGAGAGCGACCAAGCTGATTGCAGTTCAGTTGCACGTGTCATAATTAATGACCATAGTCATTATACACTGACATGCTCCTCTTGGATCATAGCTTAAGACTGAGGTGACACCAGAAACGTTGGAGGATGATACGAGATTACAGATTCATTTCAACCTTACTTGAGGAGAGGCTAGAGATAATTCTAAGACTGTGTGTTGTGTATAGTGCACCCACTTGTCTTTTCCCTTTCGCCCTCACATTGTGCTGATCAAGCATGCACCAGACACACCGGAGGGGAAAGAATGACAGATGGACACACCTCTTCCTCTTCACACTCCAGTCAACACGAGTGTGTGAGAGCAAAAGGAGCATTCAATCACTGAAAGGGTGGAAAGTTCATTCCTCTTTTGAGTGTTGCTTTCTTCCTGCAAATAAAGATATAGTGTATACACTGTGTATGCCAAACATGAGGAACACCTTCCTAATATTGAGTTGCTGCACCCCCCCCCCCTTTTTTTGCCCTCGGAACAGCCTCAATACGTCAGGGCACGGACTCAACAAGTTGATGAAAGCATTCCACAGGGATGCTGGCCCACAGTTGTGTCAAGTTGGCTGGATGTCCTTTGGGTGATGGACCATTCTTGATACACACGGGAAACTGTTGTGTGAAAAACCCTGCAGCGTTGCAGTTATTGACACAAACCGGTGCACCTGGCACCTCCTACAATACCCCATTCAAAAGCACTTACATTTTTTGCCTTGCCCATTCACCCACTGCATCGCACAGATCTCAATTGTCTCAAGGCTTAATAATCATTTTTTAACCGGTCTCCTCCCCTTCATCTACACTGATTGAAGTTTGATTTCAATAAGGGATCATAGCTTTCACCTGGTCAGTCAATGTCATGGAAAGAGCAGGTGTTCATAATGTTTTGTACACTCGGTGTAGAAACACAACATATGGCTGATTCCGATGGGAAAGGTGGCCTTCCTTGTAGCTGGAAGATGTGTAAACGTAGCTTTTCAACAGCTGCCTGGTAGGACGTGAGAACTGTAGGTGGCATCTTTAAAGTATGTGTGACTGATAGGCTAATTGTTACTGTCGGCAATTGGAACAATCCCACTTGCTACTTTTGCAAGCCAGAGGGAGAATGACTTCTTCCTACATTTTAATAATTAAGAATAACTAATTCTATATGCTAATGATAAATATTTCAAGGTAGTTGTGGCCATAATTAATGTGGAATCTTGAAATGGAACTTCGATATCCTGAGAAAAAATGGCATTTAATTCTCATTATACGGGTTTGACCTTTTCAAACTGGGTTTTGCTGTACTTTCAGTCATTTCTGACAGCCAGGCCTATTCCCATGGCGACAAATGCCACTCTCCTTTCAAAAAGTATTATTATACAGAGGAGCACAATGGGTAGGTACAAGGCAGTGACATTTCAGTTTGTTTCCCTCTCAGCAGTCGCCCGAGAGAACCCACGAGCACTGTTGTATCTGTTCTGATATTTGAAAATGACCCACACCAGTCCTACCTCTCTAGACCCCACTGCAAGGGCAAAGTGGGTTTATTTTTGATGTTTACATGACAGTGACAGCTCTGTTTCACTTGAATGAAACATTCATTAAAGCACAGATGAATTTGTCCTGTTACAAAATGATCTCAGAATGCAAGTATCCCAAATGAGGTCAAGGCATTGCATAATTACTTCTCCACTGTTTACTTTAACATGTTTTGAATTTGAAACAGCTAAACGGTGCTCATGGTAAGAGAATACATTCTCCATGATGTAACCCTTCTAAAAAGTCTGGAAAATGGGTTCGCCTAAGGAGTATATATCATTTTCAGCAGTCCAACAGAAGATGGGTTTAGTTATTATCTTGACTCTGCACTGCAACAAGTAGATGCAGGGAACCAATAACTCATGAAGTGTACGTGTATTGTCAAAGCTGGGGGGAAAAAAGAAAGAAAGGCAGTAGAGAGAGACATTCTACTTCCATCACTCCATCCTATCATTAAACAATTGCCTGGTAATAACAGTATTAATTAGGCTACCACAAATTATCTTTATTTTTCTTTTGTTTTATGCCTAATACCCTCATTCAAACTTGTTAAGCCTATCTGTTGTTTCAGTACAAACTAAGTCTGCATGTGTGTATGTAAATACCTTAAGCACAGCAATTACTGACTGCGCAGTATGTTCTGAGCCGTACTGTATGGAGTGTCACTGATGAAAATAAGCAAGGATGGTTTAACAATGACAAAACACTTCAACTACAGCCTCATCACTTCTTTGTGTTTCCAACGACAGATGACAAGCGCCCTGTCAGCAAGTCGACTGTCGTGTAGCGTAGACTGAATCTTTAACCTCCCAAGGGAGTTTCCATTGTCCATTACATGATCTTATCAATTCATATGACTTAGTTTACTGTTACTTTTGTTATGACAAGGATTATGCAACATTTCTGGTCGCTTATTAAGTTAATTCAAATAAGCCTCGTGGTAAACTGTGATACATTCCATCATTCCCTTTTTCCAATAAAAGAACTCAAATCACTGCCAATGCATCCTAACCCACAAAAGCATCCCTTTGATCAGCAATTGAACTGACAAGATACTGTCACATCCTGTAAAGCTTATACAGACCTCTTGGGCATTCTCAACAACAAGGCCCCCCAAAAGCAGGACTTCCTCATCAAAAAAAATAACAAACCTTGTACATGTCACACATTTACTTAAATCCGGGCAGCGGCCTTAGCCAAGGAGTCAGCCCAGCGTCTGTAAAGACAGCGCTAACACCATTCAAAGCATCTGCTTGTGTCAGCACTTTGCTAGGTTTTTCATGTCAATACAATGTGATACAGCGCAGTAGCTTTTCTACTGAAGAGCGGTTTCTCTGTGATGAGCTTTATGATACTCCATTTATTGTGTTACAGGAAGAAGGATACCCCACTGCTGTGCATCTCTCCAAGCCAGGCTGTTCAGGGAGCTCCATGCATCTGTGCCTGTGTGTGCAGACACATTGCCTCGCAGGAACAGTCACATTTGTACTGTAGCTTTTCATCACCTTGATGTGCCATCGTTAATTGTATTCTGATGCCAGCTGGTTTTGTTTGCACTGTAGACTATGTGAATGTTACAGCCGTTTGAATAGGCTAGACCTGTCTGGTTCACTATTCTCACTTATTTTCCCTTTCTCCTTCCTCAGCCTGGGAGACTCCAGGATCAATAACGGCTTATCAATGGAGAACTAGGACCCCAGGGAAAAGCTGCCTAGAAGGAAAATCGATTTAGTCCATTCCCACCCACCCCTGCTTCACACTCAAGAGCCGACGAATGCACACACTGTTAGTGCACAGAGGTGAATAGCTTCTTGGGACAAATTAATCAGACCCCTATCAAGAAGATAAAACAGGTGGTATTTTGTTTGTGTCTTACAAGGTCATGTATTTGATGTTATTAGAAGAACGGCTCATCATGCGTGGGGTCAAACAGCTCAGTGTTCCAATTGTATCATACACACTGACATTAGATTTATTTGCTGAACAATCATCCCAAATACTAACATTTAAGACCAAGTCTAATTAAAAATCAGGGAGGAAGCAATTACTCAGCTTTTACCAGAAGATGTTCACATGTGCAATGCAATACTGTTGCAAACAATGCAAATACATAGCGTTTTTTCTCAGACAAAACTTATTTAATGCCAAACCTAAGCAGCGTTGAGCCAATGTCCCCACAAACATACATGAAATGAACGACAAGCTGGACTGGTGCAGCACAGCACTGAACATCATAACCTTGAAAGACCTTCACTGGCAGAGAGTACTGATGAGACTATCCTCTCTATAAATGTGGAGCTCCCCCTGTTGAACAAATTTGGGAAAAGCAGCAAATGGCGTGAAAGTGCCATTGGCCATTCAAGGGATGTTGCCAGGGTGGTGTACAGGGGGGTCTATTGGGAAGTTTAGAACAAGGTTATTTATTTATTCAATCTTTACTTTACCAGGGAATTTGAAGTTATAGGGAAATATGAAAATACTCTTTGGATAGGTGTCAAACTCATTCCAAGGAGGGCAGAGTGTCTGCAGGCCTTCGCTCCTCCCTTGTACTTGATTGATGAACTAAGGTCACTGATGAGGAAGTGAGGAACTCTTCACCTGGTTGTCTAGGTCTTAATTGAAAGGAAAAAACAAAAACCAGCAGACACTAGACTATCTACTAACCCTAACCTTTACCCCTAATCTAACCCTAACCTTTACCCCTAATCTAACTCTAACCTTTACCCCTAATCTAACCCTAACCTTTACCCCTAATCTAACCCTAACCTTTACCCCTAATCTAACTCTAACCTTTACCCCTAATCTAACCCTAACCTTTACCCCTAATCTACCCCTAACCTTTACCCCTAATCTAACCCTAACCTTTACCCCTAATCTAACCCTAACCTTTACCCCTAATCTAACCCTAACCTTTACCCCTAATCTAACCCTAACCTTTACCCCTAATCTAACCCTAACCTTTACCCCTAATCTAACCCTAACCTTTACCCCTAATCTAACCCTAACATTTACCCCTAATCTAACCCTAACCTTTACCCCTAATCTAACTCTAACCTTTACCCATAATCTAACCCTAACCTTTACCCCTAATCTAACCCTAACCTTTACCCCTAATCTAACTCTAACCTTTACCCCTAATCTAACCCTAACCTTTACCCCTAATCTAACCCTAACCTTTACCCCTAATCTAACCCTAACCTTTACCCCTAATCTAACCCTAACCTTTACCCCTAATCTAACCCTAACCTTTACCCCTAATCTAACCCTAACCTTTACCCCTAATCTAACCCTAACCTTTACCCCTAATCTAACCCTAACCTTTACCCCTAATCTAACTCTAACCTTTACCCCTAATCTAACCCTAACCTTTACCCCTAATCTAACCCTAACCTTTACCCCTAATCTAACCCTAACCTTTACCCCTAATCTAACCCTAACCTTTATCCCTAATCTAACTCTAACCGTAGCAAGCAGTTGCTTATGAACATATGGTCAGACTATCAACTTTCTATTTGTGGAGCACCTACAGATGGACTATCTGAACAATCCAAATAAAGTGTGACCGAAACTATTTTATGTACAAAACCTCGCAAGACATCAGCAACAAAAATGATTTTGTTTCCTTATTGACAGGGACACAAGTAGGCCTATGGTAAGCTTTGACACTGCATGAAGAAGCATTCAGAGACAAGACTGCAGAATAGGCCTACAGTCTATGTCGGTTTGATTCGAAGAGGAAGTGGGCTATGTTGAGAAGACTGCTAGCCTACTCAAATGAAACAGGTCTTCTCAAATGAAACATGACTACCAATGGCGACGGGCCCTGGCGGAGTGGTGCCAGGAAAACAAAATGAAGGAGCTGATTGTGAACTTCAGGAGACAACAGAGAGAGCACGTCCCCATCAACAGAGCCGCAGTGGAAAAGGTGAAAAGCTTCAAGTTTGTCTGCACCACTGACAATCTGAAACAGTCCACCCACACAGACAGTGCGGTGAAATAGGTGTAACAGCGCCTCTTCAACATCAGGAGGCTGAAGAAATGTGGCTTGTCCCCTAAGACCCTCACAAACTTTTACAGATGTACTATTGAAAGCATCCTGTCTGGCTGTATCACCACCTGATACAGAAACTGCACCGTCTGCAACCGTGGACACACTGCCTGCCCTCCAGAAGGCGAGGTCAGTACAGATGCATCAAAGTTGGGACAGAGAGAATTTAAAACAGCTTTTATCTCCAGGCCATCAGACTTAAATAGTCACCATTAGTCGGCCTCAGCCCAGTACCCTGCCCTGAACTTTAGTCACTGTCACTCGCCGGCTACCACCCAGTTACTCTACCATGCACCTCAGAGGCTGCTGCCCTATGTGCATCATCAAGGAAAACTGGTCACTTTAATAATGTTTACATACTGTTAACCCAGGTAGAGACCCTAGTGACTTACAGCTGTAATCGCAGCAAAAGGTGGCGCTACAAAGTATTAACTTAAGGGGGCTGAATAATTTTGCACGCCCAATTTTTCAGTTTTTTATTTGTTAAAAAAGTTTGAAATATCCAATAAATGTCGTTCCACTTCATGATTGTGTCCCACTTGTTGCTGATTCTTCACAAAAAAATACAGTTTTATATCTTTATGTTTGAAGCCTGAAATGTGGCAAACGGTCGCAAAGTTCAAGGGGGCCGAATACTTTCGCAAGGCACTGTATATACTGTATTTTAGTCAAGGCCTATCCTATTTAACTATTGCTGTACATATACTATTCCTCAGATAAATGACATATTCTATCCATATACTGTCCGTATTGTCTATACATCCCATAGCCACTATATTTATGCACACAAAAGTATGTGGACACCCCTTCAAATGAGTGGATTTGGCTATTTCAGACACACCCCTCACTGACAGGTGTATAAAACCAAGCACACAGCCATGCATACTCCATAGACAAACATTGGCAGTAGAATGGTCTTACTTAAGAGCTCAGTGACTTTCAACGTGGCACCGTCACAGGATGCCACCTTCCCAACAAGTCAGTTTGTCAACTTTCTGCCCTGCTAGAGCACTCAACAGTAAGTGCTGTTATTTTGAAGTGAAAACATCTAGGAGCAACAACGACTCAGTCAAAAAGTGGTAGGCCATACAAGAACAGGACCGCCGAGTGCAGGCAGAAACCTCAGAGATCAATTGGTAAACTCAACCCCGACCTCAACCCCATCGAACACCTTTGGGATGAATTGGAACGCCGATTGCGAGCCAGGCCTAATCACCCAACATCAGTGCCCAACCTCACTAATGCTCGTGGCTGAATGGAAGCAAGTCCCAGCAGCTACTTTCCAACATCTAGTGGAAAGCCTTCCCAGAAGAGTGTTATTGCAACAGAGGTGGGACCAACTCCATATCAATGCTAATGATGTTGGAATGAGATATCCGACAAGCAGGTGTCCACATACGTTGTATTTCTCTCTAAATTTATACCCGACTGAGTATTGTTATGCCCGGGAGGCCGTCCATGTTACGATAAAAATGCAAGCACTGCTTCTTATTTTATGAGATTTGGTTGGCAGATCGCATCCAATTTAAGGTGCATTCATACACCACCCCATTACACTACCAATTAATGGGGGGGGGGGGGGGTTAATAGAATTGGGCTGCCGGTGTAGATGCAGTAGCCTACTTGGGGTGCGTCCAATTTGATTGAACATTTGCTATGTTGCATAATGCTTTGTACTGAATGACATGTTTCCTCAAAGCATTCTTCAATGTTCTTGAACAGAGTTTGAGGTACATTTGACCCATTTGGTGGGTGTGGCAGTTTGAGGTACATTTGACCCATTTGGTGGGTGTGGCAGGGTGATCTCTGATGTCACCTGCTAAGGAAATTACCTCTATAACAGGATTTTTGGAAGTTAAATGCAACTACAAAACAGTAATTACAAAAAGTAATCTATTCATGTTTTTTTGTTTACAAGCATGATAGCTGTACTTTTAGTTCATGGTTGACGCAGCTTGTTGGCCATTAGCCAATCGGCGTTTCTCAACGAGTTCAAAGCACCTGAATGCATCCAACTGGTATTTACGACTTCACAACTGGTAATTACCACCTTCCCACTTGTTTATGAATGCAGCATCAAAGGGCAGCATGCATTTTGAACCAACAACCCAAGCCCCCCTCCCGCAGTTCCACTACGTTTTTTCGTACTGAACAGAGCCCTGAATGAACCGCCATTAAGGGCCCTGCCAGGGCCTACATACAGGTCTTGTTCCCCTGCTGCCCAGGCGTTGCTGCCGCCCACCAGATCTTACAACAACTGGATAGGTATTTTACGTGTCAGCTAACTACATCATATGACATAGCAATCTATCAGTCGAAAGACGATGGCGTCACACACAAGCATTGGTTGATGCATGTAGTCGACTACAGACATTATTGACGTGAATCTACTTTTATTTTGAAAATATATTTCTAGTCTACTACTGCTGGAAACTCCGCCCACTTCAACGACTGTTCGTTCCTAGTTTGCCTTTGCGCTGATTTCTCTACTCACAGCGATCTACTTTTTGGTGATTTAGTCATGTCTTTGGAGGTGGAATCAGCCGAGTAAGTATTATAGCTATTCATATTTGCACAACTGTAAATGGCTGAATGTTTTGGTTATTTATTATGGTTCACGTGGCAGCTCTAAACTCAGTTGAGGCCTACCTCAACCTGCAAGCAGCTTGTATCCAGTAAACGTTAGCTACCTAAGCTAACATAACTTGCCTGCTAGCTAGCTATGTTTCATTGTTTTTGTACCCACCAGTGATATTTTTAATATAGCTATATAGTCTTAGCTAACTAATACTAACGTTAGCCTGTCAGATCGCCTAAATTACCTAACTGGCTTGCAAGCGAACACGATTAGATAGAACTTGTCTTGCGTCAAAATATGACATGCCTTGATGGAGTGTACCGTGGTTTTGCAGCGTGATTCGTCTGATAATGCAGTACCTGAAAGAGAACAATCTGCACCGGACATTGACCACCTTACAGGAAGAGACCACGGTGTCTTTGAACACTGTGGACAGTATCGAGAGTTTCGTGGCAGACATCAACAGTGGCCATTGGGATACTGTACTGCAAGCTATTCAGTCCCTCAAGCTCCCTGACAAGACTTTGATAGACTTGTATGAACAGGTAAAAAGTTGTCGTGTTGTATTTGGAATTCGTATGCACCAGAACGTTGTTTTCTAGCTAGCTCTTCTGCTATTTCATTGTTTTTTTGTAAAGTGCGTTTGTGTGCCCTCCTAGGTGGTGTTGGAGCTCATTGAGTTGAGAGAGTTGGGAGCAGCCAGGTCTTTGCTAAGGCAAACAGACCCCATGATCATGCTGAAGCAGACGCAACCAGAGAGGTACATTCACCTGGAGAACCTGCTGGCTCGCTCCTACTTTGACCCCAGAGAGGTGAGTTCACTCCGTGTATAGGGGAGATATTATTTCCAGGTTGTCTGGTTATGTCTGTGCCTCTATTGTATGCCTGAACATCTTTAATTGAACACCCAAAATAACCTTCACCTGTGTTCTCCTGAAAAATAGCATTAATAAATGTCCTATAGACAACTGACGAAGTCAAAACACTATTTGTTCCGTTGTCACTCAGAAATGACTGGTTTGTTTTGTTATGGGTTCTTCAGAGTTCCTGCGGTCTTGTGTTTGTGTCATTGCTCAGTGTCTGTGTGCTCTCCTCCCTCTGTGTCCTCCAGGCCTACCCAGATGGCAGCAGTAAGGAGAAACGACGGGTGGCCATCGCCCAGGCCCTGGCCGGGGAGGTCAGCGTGGTGCCCCCCTCCCGTCTCATGGCCTTGCTGGGACAGGTAGGTGACATGTTCCTATATATATATATATATATATATATGGTCTTTTCATGTTAATTCAGCACAGTCTGATCTATGACCAGGATAATATTATGCAGATTAGTATTAGTATTTTAACCACCATCTCTGTCTCTCAGTCCCTAAAATGGCAACAGCACCAGGGTCTCCTGCCCCCAGGTATGACCATTGACCTGTTCAGGGGCAAGGCAGCCGTGAAGGACGTGGAGGAGGAGCGCTTCCCCACACAGCTCACTAGACACATCAAGGTACTGTATGTCCAGCTATGCTATTCCCAGTGTTTATTAGTAAGGATGGTTTTGATGCTTGCCCTTGGCCTTGTCTTTTTTTCAACTGAGATTATTGTATCTCAATGGTACTGGCTTGGTAATGTAACATTTTCATTAAATTGTGCATAAAAACACAATGCATGAACAAGAACAAGGAGTTCTGCTTGGGTGTCATCATAATGCAGTGTTATTCTTACTAGTTTGGGCAGAAGTCCCACGTGGAGTGTTCCCGCTTCTCCCCTGATGGTCAGTACTTAGTCACAGGATCAGTGGATGGTTTTATCGAGGTCTGGAACTTCACCACTGGCAAAATCAGAAAGGTGCGTGTGTGATCTAACACCAATTGATACTCTGATTTGGGAAATACACTTGATTTCAATTCATGAAGTTTTCAAAATACCCTTTTACTGCCTTGGTAGAGTTTTAATAAGATGACCTTATCAAATGTGTGTGTGTGTGTGATAGGATCTCAAGTACCAGGCGCAGGATAACTTCATGATGATGGACGATGCAGTGCTGTGTATGTGCTTCAGCAGGGACACAGAGATGCTGGCCACAGGGGCCCAGGACGGCAAAATAAAGGTCTCTACTGGCACTATAGGAATGTCACTTTCGCCTCAACTTTTTAATGTTCAATCTCTTGCTTTGGGTTGAGTGGATACTCACACTACCTTCGCTACCTTGTTTCTCCTCTGACAGGTGTGGAAGATCCAGAGTGGTCAGTGCTTGCGGCGCTTTGAGCGCGCCCACAGTAAAGGTGTCACGTGCCTCAGTTTCTGCAAGGACAGCAGCCAGCTGCTCAGTGCTTCCTTCGACCAGACCATCAGGTGACCTGCACACATAAAGCCCTCTTTCTCTCATGGTTTCTCTTTGTTTTTCCTGCCTATAGAACAGTGGTCACCAAGGAACCATAACTTATGTTTTTGCGTTCCACAGGGTTCACGGATTGAAGTCGGGCAAGTCGCTGAAAGAGTTCCGAGGACACTCCTCATTTGTTAATGAAGCAACGTTCACACCTGACGGCCACCATATCATCAGCGCTTCCTCTGACGGCACTGTGAAGGTATGAACCCCCACTCTGCAAAAGGCTGCTAGAAGCCAACAGTCCCATAATAAGTAAAAAAGGTATTTGCATCAGATACTGTATTTTTACTTGTCTCCGCCCCTTACCAGATTGTCCAATTCATGGTATGTCCTGTGTACCTGCATTTCCAGCTGAATATATGTTGATGGATTTTGATTAACACTTGTGTGAATCTCCTGTCAGGTGTGGAACATGAAGACCACAGAATGCACTAACACCTTCAAGTCCCTGGGCACCTCGGCCGGCACCGACATCACAGTCAACAACGTCATCCTTCTGCCCAAGAACCCAGAGCACTTTGTGGTGTGCAACCGCTCCAACACTGTTGTCATCATGAACATGCAGGGCCAGGTCAGGACCTAACTTGACCACTTACGGTCACTTTTCATTTAAAAAATGAATATGAAGTATTAATTTTGAATATTAAAAAATGATATTGGTATGACCTTATTCCCCTTTTGTCCTCCAGATTGTGAGAAGTTTCAGCTCTGGTAAGAGGGAGGGAGGAGACTTTGTCTGCTGTACACTGTCTCCACGTGGCGAGTGGATATACTGTGTAGGAGAGGACTTTGTGCTCTACTGCTTCAGCACAGTCACTGGCAAGCTGGAGAGAACCCTAACAGTATGTTTATTCCAAATCATGTGAATTAAAAACAATCAACCCCAAGCCTGGTTAAAACTCATTTCTCAATGATAAAAATAGGAGTTGTCAATTTAGTCAGGATTATGCACGTAAATCAAAATTTCTGTTCGCCAATCCTGGCACAATTACATTGAACTAAAGCCTAAAGCAGGAGTCGGCAACAGGCAGCCCCAAAGGCTTTTTGGAGGGACTGGGTCAATTTGCAGTGTACCAATTATATTTATGTTCTGGCCTCCGATCATCTAGTTGCCTACCCTCTGGCCTAAAGTTTGTATTAGACTTTTGTCTCATCATAAACTCTTGTCTCCCCCATCCCAGGTCCATGAGAAGGATGTGATTGGCATCGCCCACCACCCCCATCAGAACCTAATCTCCACGTACAGTGAGGACGGCCTACTCAAGCTCTGGAAACCCTGAGCGTATACCTTAACCCCACAAGCCCCCTTCATCAGCATGCCAGCTGCTTTTCCCATGGGATGCTGCAGTGTTTCCTCTACCATCACTTTAGGCGGGCCAGGTAGTGACTCCCATCTAGCTCTTTTTGTTCAGACTAAAATGTTTTGGGCTCCAATTTATTCAAATTGGCAGTATGTGTTGCTGTTTTGGGGCACCTGTGCCACACCTCAGAGAAAGTGTAGCTAGGGGAAACACTGGGGTAATGGGAGTGCAGGCATGGGCTTTAGACAACCTTTTTTAATACAAACTTTTCTTTATGTAAATATTTTTTTATAGGATTTTTTTCTTCCAATAACATCTGGTTGGGTATTTTGCCTCATTTGTCAGTCAGGTCAACAATTGCTTGTGTTACTGCACAGCAAGAAATGGAAAGGGCTTTCATTTGTCTCTGGTGAATGACTCATGTTGATTTTTGTATCCCCGATCTGATATACCTTTTCATGTGTTGCTGTGTGTTCCTAGATGTGAAATGCATGTGTTATTGCTATTACGTATGGATTGTCATGTACTATTTCTTGTCTGTCCCATTAAAGATATTTGATCAGGTATGTGTTTTCTTTTGTTTCCTGAAAAGCAGAGGCTGTGAACTTACTTTTGGTACTTGTTTAGAACAGTTGTTAAACCCAATACAAAATTACCAATACAACTCTTAATTTACATGCAATCAAACATTTTTTATGATTATCAATAGAACTTCTAAACATAACATGATTCATGTCCTCAGATGGAATGTTTACTGCATGATTGCAATCTGTGCAGGGCCGGTTCTAGATGTAAGCGGTCGCTTAAGGCCCATGTTCGCTAGGGGGCCTCAGTCGGAGTCTCAATTTACTGTTGAGAGTAAGAATAGAATTCGCCAGGTGAAATTTGGTTGTGCATCAGTAGTTATCTTATGTTAGTCACTCAATTAGCCATGTCTGCTAATGATGATTAGATTGGTAGTTAGTCTTAGTAATCATGGCCAAATACCAACAGGGTACGTCTCCAGGGGCCCCATTGATTTTGTTATTCATTCTCACTCATGTCAAGTCATTACAAAATGTGTAGAAATGCAGAAAATTTGTATAAAACTGCAAAAGGCTCTCTCCCCCACATGGCAAAATGGGTATATTTAGAAATTATTTTGTAAAACTGCATTTTTCTCTGCCCTATGGCAAAGTGAGTAGAATTGCATATGTGTTTAAAAGCATAGCATTGCTAGACACCGCCTGTTACAACAATCATCCTGGAAATTCTAAACTTTGCAAGGCATGTCACTACTCCCATATCTTCACATAGCCCACCACATGCACTGGAATAAAGTAGGCTTATGCAATTGAAGGAAAATGGTTGCTTACTGAAACTCCCAAAGGCATCCAGATGCTATGATTGAAGCAATAGTTTACCCACGTGTGATCAACCGTTTCATGCTGCTTTGAGACAAGCGCGGGGTCTTGATAAATCAATGTCCGACTCTTTTCACTGAAGCTCTGTTTGCTATTGGTTAGGCTACAATCAGGCTGTAGAAATGTAATCTTGTCTAGATGGCTCATTTATCAACACCGAACAGAACATTTTGCCAGCATGTTACGTAATTTAACAAGTGGGTTATTTTGCTCTTCACTTGCAGTCGTTTAGTAGCCTAGGCCCACTCCCACCCAAAAGCCTGTGACTAGTCTTGTCATATTGTTTGAATCTCCATCTGTATATTTGTTTAGATCTCTGGCTGGGTGTAACAGTATAACTTTAAACCGTCCCCTCGCCCATACCCGGGCTCGTGGAGGTGGTATAGTTCATCTGTTACTGATCAGAAACATTTAGCATGCAATAATGTAGCCTATATTAAGTGTAGGCCTATTATTTTTGCTCGATCGCCGGTAACTCCAAAATCCTGCGGAGTTTGTGAAGTATGAACACGAGACTTAATGCTGTTGCCAATTTGGATTGATATTATTTTCTATGGGTATCATGACGAAGATACTCTCAATGTAAGACCCTATGCCAGCTCCCTAACAAGGCAAGAGGGTAGAAAATAGATCAAACGTGGATCAAAATAGCACGGGCTTGCCTTGGGTGGGCTCGGTTTCAAAATATCACGTTTTATATATCGCATGTCGTGCTGGGAAAATATTTGTATTTTATATTTCATTATATTCTTAGCGCACTATAACATAGGGCAAAATGTGTGTTGACAGACCAGTAACAAACTCAAAATATGCCATTCTTTTAAAAATGCCTTCCTAACCATCTTAAATAAACATGCCCCATTCAAGAAATTTAGAACCAGGAACAGATATAGCCCTTGGTTCTCCCCAGACCTGACTGCCCTTAACCAACACAAAAACATCCTATGGCGTTCTGCATTAGCATCGA
Organism: Oncorhynchus gorbuscha; assembly: GCF_021184085.1. Classification (NCBI taxonomy): domain Eukaryota; kingdom Metazoa; phylum Chordata; class Actinopteri; order Salmoniformes; family Salmonidae; genus Oncorhynchus; species Oncorhynchus gorbuscha. Next base: position 70,248,908 of record NC_060185.1, on the reverse strand, counting down.
ACAGCCCCCGTGATATGCAGCTATTCAGGGAAGCTAGAAACCGTTATACACAGGCAGTTAGAAAAGCCAAGGCTAGCTTTTTCAAGCAGAAATTTGCTTCCTGCAACACTAACTCAAAAACGTTCTGGGACACTGTAAAGTCCATGGAGAATAAGAACACCTCCTCCCAGCTGCCCACTGCACTGAAGATAGGAAACACTGTCACCACTGATAAATCCACCATAATTGAGAATTTCAATAAGCATTTTTCTACGGCTGGCCATGCTTTCCACCTGGCTACTCCTACCCCGGTCAACAGCACTGCACCCCCAACAGCAACTCGCCCAAGCCTTCCCCATTTCTCCTTCTCCCAAATCCATTCAGCTGATGTTCTGAAAGAGCTGAAAAATCTGGACCCCTACAAATCAGCCGGGCTAGACAATCTGGACCCTTTCTTTCTAAAATTATCTGCCGAAATTGTTGCCACCCCTATTACTAGCCTGTTCAACCTCTCTTTCGTGTCGTCGGAGATTCCCAAAGATTGGAAAGCAGCTGCGGTCATCCCCCTCTTCAAAGGGGGGGACACTCTTGACCCAAACTGCTACAGACCTATATCTATCCTACCATGCCTTTCTAAGGTCTTCGAAAGCTAAGTCAACAAACAGATTACCGACCATTTCGAATCTCACCATACCTTCTCTGCTATGCAATCTGGTTTCAGAGCTGGTCATGGGTGCACCTCAGCCACGCTCAAGGTCCTAAACAATATCTTAACCGCCATCGATAAGAAACATTACTGTGCAGCCGTATTCATTGATCTGGCCAAGGCTTTCGATTCTGTCAATCACCACATCCTCATCGGCAGACTCGACAGCCTTGGTTTCTCAAATGATTGCCTCGCCTGGTTCACCAACTACTTCTCTGATAGAGTTCAGTGTGTCAAATCGGAGGGTCTGCTGTCCGGACCTCTGGCAGTCTCTATGGGGGTGCCACAGGGTTCAATTCTTGGACCGACTCTCTTCTCTGTATACATCAATGAGGTCGCTCTTGCTGCTGGTGAGTCCCTGATCCACCTCTACGCAGACGACACCATTCTGTATACTTCCGGCCCTTCTTTGGACACTGTGTTAACAACCCTCCAGGCAAGCTTCAATGCCATACAACTCTCCTTCCGTGGCCTCCAATTGCTCTTAAATACAAGTAAAACTAAATGCATGCTCTTCAACCGATCGCTACCTGCACCTACCCGCCTGTCCAACATCGCTACTCTGGACGGCTCTGACTTAGAATACGTGGACAACTACAAATACTTAGGTGTCTGGTTAGACTGTAAACTCTCCTTCCAGACCCATATCAAACATCTCCAATCCAAAGATAAATCTAGAATTGGCTTCCTATTTCGCAACAAAGCATCCTTCACTCATGCTGCCAAACATACCCTTGTAAAACTGACCATCCTACCAATCCTCGACTTTGGCGATGTCATTTACAAAATAGCCTCCAATACCCTACTCAACAAATTGGATGCAGTCTATCACAGTGCAATCCGTTTTGTCACCAAAGCCCCATATACTACCCACCATTGCGACCTGTACGCTCTCGTTGGCTGGCCCTCGCTTCGTACTCGTCGCCAAACCCACTGGCTCCATGTCATCTACAAGACCCTGCTAGGTGGAGTCCCCCCTTATCTCAGCTCGCTGGTCACCATAGCATCTCCCACCTGTAGCACACGCTCCAGCAGGTATATCTCTCTAGTCACCCCCAAAACCAATTCTTTCTTTGGCCGCCTCTCCTTCCAGTTCTCTGCTGCCAATGACTGGAACGAACTACAAAAATCTCTGAAACTGGAAACACTTATCTCCCTCACTAGCTTTAAGCACCAACTGTCAGAGCATCTTACAGATTACTGCACCTGTACATAGCCCACCTATAATTTAGCCCAAACAACTACCTCTTTCCCAACTGTATTTTATTTATTTATTTATTTAGCTCCTTTGCACCCCATTATTTTTATTTCTACTTTGCACATTCTTCCATTGCAAAACTACCATTCCAGTGTTTTACTTGCTATATTGTATTTACTTTGCCACCATGGCCTTTTTTGCCTTTACCTCCCTTCTCACCTAATTTGCTCACATTGTATATAGACTTGTTTATACTGTATTATTGACTGTATGTTTGTTTTACTCCATGTGTAACTCTGTGTCGTTGTATCTGTCGAACTGCTTTGCTTTATCTTGGCCAGGTCGCAATTGTAAATGAGAACTTGTTCTCAACTTGCCTACCTGGTTAAATAAAGGTGAAATAAAAAAAAATTATATTCGTTTGAAAATACATTTGACTAGTTTTATAGCCTAAATTGTTTCTTAGGACCTGCCTAAAACAAATGTATAATAGATTTCTTTGTGATGGTGTATAGTCAATTGATTTATTAAAATAGACATCCACCCACATTGGCCCACTCCTACACTTGCCAGGAGACAGGCGATATAAAAGGCTCTTCCTGGCAAGAACGTGGTTAAAATGGGACTGGGCTCGAAAACAAATACATTCTGGGCTCTACACACTGTAAAGTCAATAAAGGGTATTACTGTGATTATTTTCAATTAAAAATGGTCAAAGAGAAACAAAAATAGATTCTTAGCAAAGAGCGATTTCTCAAGAAATATTTTTGCTAGGACTGTCTGGGAGTGAACTCGTTTGACTATTCACTAAAATCTCAGTAAAATCTGGGTTTATGATTATAATTCAACTGCCATGGTTTGCTTAGTTAGATGCAGGTAGCCTATAGCATCAGATAGACCTAGCCTACATCTAATTTCAGTAGTCAATGCAAAATGAAGGATTTAGCAGCTTGTTTATTTCAAATTGACAGACTAATTTATTCAACATAAATGGTAAGTGCTTGTGTTACCCAATAGCCTACTGGAATAGGCTACTGATGGGGTCGTCATTTCAATCACTGAATCATATAATATAGATATGAACTGAATATGCTTGTCAACAACAGCCAGTGTGTTTTTTTTAAACCTGTAGCCTAATCTGACTGACTGTTACCGTCAATCTAATGCATTTTATCTGATCGTCAATTGCGATAGAGCTGTGACCATGATCACAATTAATAACTTCCAATTTAATTAACTAAACATTGCCCTCAATAATACCATAATAACACAAAACTGTAACAACAATAAACTGAAGTTAAATGCTATTTATTAAATCCGTTTTCCGGCTCCAGGTAGCTACACAAGTTTCGGTATTGATTTGCAATGACTCCAGTGAGATTGTCATTTCCACATATTTATTGTATCATATTAATATAGAACTGTTTTTTCCGACCAACGAACATGTAATTAATGTTGCTGCATTGTACTGTAAATAATGATAAACTATAATTGAATTGGTTCAATTAGGAAGAAAAATAAGTCATAATAGGAATCTGAATGGGGTGACAAAATTCTACCAAACCTATAGGAACCAATCTGATTACTTTTGAATCCCAATAGGAAAAAAAGAAAGTAGTCCAATAGGGGACAGGGGACACAAAACCCTATAGGATTCGATTGGAAAAAATCGCTAATCCTTTAGGATTTTTTTTGACTAGGGCATTGTTGTTCCATAACATTGTCATGGAAAATATGAATGTTGTTTCCAACTACCAAACAGCAACTGCGCCGTAAATCCGTTTGCATATTGAACGTTTAGATTGCCAAAAGGCCAGTCTCTGGCAAGGGGTGAAATATGAGCTAAAAAGACTGGTACACAGATTAGCGATCTGCAGCTACTCTTCTCGTTTCTGACTTTTTTATTTTTTTATTTTTTTATTTAAATTATTTTTATTAACAACAAATCAATACATAAAGCACATGAGGGAACACAAGCATACATAGATTACAAACAATGGACAATCGAGCTAGGGGGTACAATATCACATTACAATTACACAAGGACCTTAAGGGACATGCATATACTTACAATTCTACTTCTCGTTTCTGACTGTTCCGTACATATGCATTCCAAATTACGTTTACTATTACTACGATCAATTACGTCACAAAGGTAACTCAGTGATTGAATGCGCATCACCCTGGCGCTTCAAAACTGTCGGGACATAGTTCGGGACGTAGCGCTTTTGGGTTTTGCATGTTACAGTTATAGCCTACACCATGAAGTAAAAATATGGATAACGACACTTTTGTGGATCCCATTCTTCCAAGTGAGGGTCCTGCAAAAGTCGCAAAATTGATCAGAGTGAATGAAGGGAACAGTCAGGAAAAGAAAAAGTCTTCGAAGTCAAAAAACACCTCTCCGGATAACCCTAAACTGAAGAAGACATCCAAATCATCTAAACCGAAAACAGAGCTTGATGAAGAGGAGTCAAGTCCAAAGGCAAGGGGTATCGTGAAGTGCACCAAGGCGGTAGTCATCGATATCGGTACAGGATACCTGAAAACTGGGTTTGCTGGGGCAGATGCGCCCACCTGCGTAATTCCCAGTGTTGTGGGTTTGGCGCGCAAAGGCCCCTTGGACTACAAGCACGGCTATGTGGGGAGGGAAATTCTAGAAACACGAGACATATCCCACGTCAGCCCGGTGCATAACGGCATAGTAACAGAATGGGATGCAATGGAGAGACTGTGGGAATACTCGTTCAAAACGCTGGGTATCCCAAGCGAGGAGCACGCCGTGCTTTTGAGTGACCCTCCTCTTAGTCCGACCACCAACAGAGAAAAACTCGCCGAAATCATGTTCGAGAGCTTCAGCACTCCAGCAATGTTTATTGAAAACCAGTCCGTTTTATCCATGTATTCCTATGGCAGAACTAGCGGACTGGTTTTGGAATGCGGGCATGGATGCTCTTACGCAGTTCCCATTGATGACGGCCACTACATGCCAAGTTACACTTGTCGTGCAGAATATGCAGGACGAAGCCTTGACCTTTACTTGCAGAAGTTACTGCAGGAGTCTGGAAAAGGGTTCTCTTTTGACAAATTGGGCCTAATGGATGACATCAAGGCAAAATGTTGCTATGTAGCCCCTGATATAGACATTGAATTAAGAGTTTGTGACATGGTGCAATACAAGCTTCCAGATGGGAATTATATCTCATTGGGAAATGAGCGCTCTCTTTGTCCAGAGGTGCTATTCCAACCAAATTTGATTGGATCCCTTGAGCCAGGACTTCCTATTATGGTCATGAACTGTATCAATAAATGTGACATCAGATTGAAGAGTGACATGCTACAGAATATCCTAATATGTGGCGGCTCCACAATGTTCAGTGGTCTTCCTGAACGGCTGCAGAGCGAGCTCAACCAGATAGCACCATGTGGTGGGACTACCATTGTGGCATCCCAGGAGCGTCAAAACACTGTGTGGCTTGGAGGTTCAATTCTTGCCTCCCTGTCCTCTTTCCAGTCACTTTGGATTCGGAGGAAAGACTATGAGGAGAAAGGGCCCTTTGTCATTTATCGAAAATGTTTCTGAAAGCAACTTATCAATGTGCCTTTAAGGTTGGCAAATGAAACAGTAAATTAACTAAATTGAACTATGAACTGACTGCCTGCCGTTTCCATATCTCTGACAGTATTAATAATTCCATATCCATTACCAACATTATATTGTGAGAACATTTGACAGCTCTGTTGATCATGCTTTAGTCATATAAGAGTTACAAGAAAATCCAGTATACATCTTTATTAACAGGTTACGTGATAAGATGGCTTTACAGTTAAAAGAAGAAACAAGAAGGAAACAGTGATGACAAAAAGCTACTTCAAAATACTCAGCTTCCACTTGACACCATTTCTCATCTTTGGGGGTGGGGTAGTCTCTGAATCTGCAAAGAGGAAACGTGTATACTATATTCATAAACTAAAAAGGGAATACGAACATTTGATTTTAGCACCTAATATTACTAAACAAATGAGTAAATTGTGTATGTTCAATAGTAATAAATAGGATAATACTAGTAAAATGGACCTTGGGTTGATGAGGGTCTTGGCTGTTGAAATGAAGCCATGATGCTGTTGGCTGTGGAGTTAGGACCGGTAATCTGGAGAACAAAATTAAAACACAGGTTAAATGAACTCCTAAGAACAAGTGTGTGTGTGTGTGTGTGTGTGTGTGTGTGTGTGTGTGTGTGTGTGTGTGTGTGTGTGTGTGTGTGTGTGTCTCACCGGAGCCTGACTCTGCTGAAGACCCTCCTGCCACACCTCAGGAAGGGCCACCTCAATCATCTGGAGAGCCTCCCCATAGGCCTGTTGCAGCCTCCCCGCCTGTCCGTCAAACTGGAACAGCACCAGGGCCTTCAGCAGGCTGTGCACCTCCTCTACAGGGGCAGAGCATAACACTGTCAATCACACAGGACCTGCCCACATTACTCTACCTATCAACAAGAACGTGCGTCTCCTACCTCTCATCTTGTCCACAGAGTGGATGATCTCTGCCAAGGCGTGCAGCAGAGCCATGTCCTCTAGGGGGGTCCCTTCCTTCAGACTCAGCTTCTTGCGCTCAGCCTTCCGGCGATTCTTAGACGACCTCCTAAGAGACAGAGGTTAGTTCCTATCTCATACTGAGACTAACGACATCTTACTATCAAGTCCCAACCCCACATCCACTAGGTATTTCATGTAATACATACAGATGTGTAAAGGGCTGACTCACGAGGAGATGCGGGAGTTACTATGCGAGTACTTGGAGCCGGCACGGCTGCCGGACATCACACTACTGGCCTCTGAGTAGAGCTCTGCCTCTGGACAGTCTGGGACATCCTCATCTTGAATGACAGGGGGAGACAGAACAAGGGAGAGAAAGGGAAACAAAGAGAGGGAGGCACATCAGTATAACATGGACAAGCCCATTCTCAAAGCCCCTTAAGCTATTACAAAAATGATATTTGTGTAAGTAATGCTGGTTTACCCAGTAACTCCAGCCTGGCCTTTTCCTTAAGCTCCCGTACCACGGCCAGACGGGTTTTGTGACGAATGAACATCGCCCTCTGAGCTTCCAGGTAGGTGGTCTGAGAACTACATGCTTAAGAAAACAGTGTTCATAAAACCAATGTATATACATTTGGTGCCATAAAGATCACAAATAACAAATATATTGCACACTGAAACATCATTAGCACTATCGTGAAGAGCATTTAAATTCACCAATGAAAAATTGGGGTTTTACCTTCCAAGAGAGCTGGTTTGAGGTTTGTTTCAATGATGTCTTGTCTGTTGTACAAATACACCTAGAACAGACAAAAGACAATGTAATTTTGTCTTGGGAGGAGTTTGTAGAGCATGTTGTACGATGGAGGCCATCTTGGTAACTCACCAGTCGAAGTGCTTCTTCCCAGACTGCACCTGTGATCAGAGCCGAGATGGCCTCCTCACAGTCCTTAGCATACTGCTCCAACAATATGGCTGCCTCCGTATATCTTCGGAGCTCTATCAGTTTCTCTGAAACAATAGGGGGAAATATGAAACCAAATGAGCAACACGTTTTGAATCGACAACACAACTTTAAGACTTCATGTGGTGGCGCTGAGTGCCAGGACGTCGGTAGGACAGTACCTGCCAGGTCCCTTGCCAGCAGTGCCAGCTGGTCGGGTGGAAGGGGGATCTGCTCTGCCACACAGAGGGCGTTCCTCCAGCTGGCACTGCCCACAAAGGCTTGGAGGGCGCGGACCGCCTCGCCGCAGCGCCACAGCAACAACCCTGCCTGCTCCGCCTGCTGCTGCTCCACCAGGTACTCAGCGTAGGCACAGCTCAAGGCCTGGACAGAGGTCAGGGGTTAGAGGTCAGGGTTGGGAGGTCAGAGACGTAACAGTAGCACACAGTGTGGCTACTTATTTAGTAATGTGTGAGAATGCATTACCTTGTACTGAGGGCTGTCTGTTGGATAGAGCCCCAGGGCTTCACTATACAGCCTCTGGTCCTTCACCAGATTTAGGGCCTCGGTGAAGTGCTCCTCACCTGGTACAAAAACAACAACAAAAAACACACCCAGTCTAGGTCATTCATTTCAATTACGTAATTGTCCCCTTAATGAAATGCTGAGGGCTATTGCATGACACACTCACCACACTTGCTGAGGTGGTGCAGGGCCTTCCTGTATCTCTTCAGGTGTTTGTCGATGGTGTAGCGCTGGTAGTTGGGCTCTAGAGTCTTCAGCATATTCAGGAAGGGAAGGTACTCTTTGGGGTCCTTGAATGTTTGGGAGGGCAACAGATAATTAATCTTTAATACCCATGAAATTAAATTAAAGTAGCGGCCTTTTCTCCATTTGCAGTGATCGTCCCTCAAAGTTTCTGCAGCAAATGGCTTCATCAGGGTAACTATTAAGTACGGTTTACCTGCAGTACCATTCTGTCACTGACCTTTTGGGACTTCTCAGCTACCATTAGGACCAAGTCAAAGTCGTAGGTGCCCAGAGAGTGTTCATACAGCTCGTTGACATTGACTAGGAACAACAGGTACTTCAGAGCCTCCTCCGCACTCACCGCGTTGGCTGCACCGGGTGGGTTCACTACAAATACACACAAACACATGGATTTTCAGATATCTTGTTAACAATTTCGTATTGCTCTTGCTGATCTGCTTGTGACCGTTTCACCTCGAAGCTCGTGGACCTTCTGCAGGGCAACCTCCAGCTCAGGAACAGTCTTCTTCACGTGTGACGTCAAGATAGACAGGCAGTACCTGTGGGTGATCATTTTATTTACCTTTATAATGACAATATTACACTCAAAACGAAGCGTAAAGGAAACACGATTTGAGTACAATGATAGTTAAAATGTTCTGTGAATGGTGACTTTACAAATCAAATTGTATTGGTTTTCATTGACAAAAAGAATAACCTGTATCAAGAGCGCACTCACTTGTGTTGGTCCATAGACTCCATGGTGCAGCGTAGCGCATCACAAACAATGTCAACCTTTTTCCCACAAGCCCCAGGTGCTGACTGGCCTGTAGCATTCGATGGGTATGGGTACATTGTCGTAGTGGTATCTTCCTCTCTTTAAAGTCAAAAAAGAAAAAAACTTCCACATTAAAATGTCCTATACATTACAAAATGGCCGTTGTTTGTTATTATTGTAAAATAAAAATGGTTATTACTTGAGCTCTGTGAGGAAAAGGTTGATGTGGTTGATAGAGTCTAGCTGTCTCAGGAAGGTCTCCACGCTCTCTAAAAACACCTGCCAGAGAAGAACATCATATAGAAGTAAACTTGCAGTCACGCGATGATACGGAAAGCATACAAGTTATTAGGCTACAGACGAAATAAATGATCATGAACTTCACAGGGTGGTGAAAGTGCAAGGCGATGAGCTTGATGCGCCTCTCCATTAAATACTGAGGGTCTTAATTTGGTGGCAGGATGATCGATGCTTGACTGCCATTTGACAAATAAAAATATTCTCTCTCTCATCAATAATAACCTCATGTAGACTAGCCTACCCGCATCTGCGAACTGTTGGCTAGAGTAGACACATTTGAGATTTAACACAACCGTTTTTGTGATATCTAATTTGTATGTGCCATTCCACACCAGAAGGTCAGACAGGTTAAGGTGAAGGAGAAGTGAATGGGTGGCTTACTAACCTTGGGGTTGTGGTCGTAAATCAGGTTGAGGTTGATCCGCAGCTTCCTCATGCACTCAAAGGCCTCTCGGAACTTCTGACTGTCCAGACACTTTCTGAGCTGAGCCAATACCAGCGCTCGATGGTGGATGGTCTCCAGGTTACCGCGAGGCATCTGCAGACACGCACGTGTCATACTCACCATCAACACGACCAGGGATGCAGTGCCAAACAATATGGGTAATCGACAATTAAAAATAATCTGGGATTGGCACTGTTTTTATGATGGACAGAACAGTTCAGACCTGCAGGATGAGCCTGGTGTCCTGGGGGACCACAATGACGATTCTGGAGCCCCTTTCCACCCTGCGGAGAGTCTCGTCATTCTGGTCATTCTGACCTCCGTCTGCAGCCAAGGCCACCTGCAGCCCTTTGACAGTGAGTGTGCCGAGTCGGAGGCAGCGGCATGTGTGCGAGTGTGTGGTGAGTAGCAGGAAGTCATCGTAGACCACGAAGGAGGAGACGTTGGAGGCCACCTGTGGAAGAAGAACAGTTGGTAGAGCATGGCGCTTGTAACGCCAGGGTAGTGGGTTCGATCCCCGGGACCACCCATACGTAGAATGTATGCACACATGACTGTAAGTCGCTTTGGATAAAAGCGTCTGCTAAATGGCATATAATGACACAACCAGATTGGTCAATAAAGCTGACTATTTCTAATTAATATGACCTGGCTTTGCTTTACATGTGGCTGCCAAGCAGCTACATTTAAGTAATAAGTGTGTTTACATCAATCATAATGGTAACTCTGCCTTTGTGCTGAATCACCAAGGTAAAACAACAGACATACCTCTGTGTCGTCAACAAACAGGTGAGATCGGTCTGTAAGCCCCATCAGATGCTCCTGTTGACATTACAAGAAATCCCCTAGATTTGAGACCAGGAGGTAGGTACTTTTGGCACAATCAATATTATCAAATCAACAAATAATAGTAAGTGATTTTCGGCGACAGCAGTATTCAGTTGGACTATACCCTTACCTTTTCTATAGTACAGAGGGCCGTCTGCACACAGGGATCTGGGAAGTTGATGCTGTAGCCTGTCGTGTCCTGCCAGCCCACCACACTAGGCTTTAGGGAATCTGGGGACATATACAAGATTGCTCATGCTGGAGGCATAGAAAACATCTCATGATAGCTGGCTCAATTCCACAAGCAAGTCTACAAACAATATTCTCATAGCCCAGGAAGTAGTTGTCACTTACCCCAGAGGAACTTCCTGATCTGGCCGTCCTCCAGCTGCAGGGCCACTGTGCCCGTATTGGAGCTGTGACACATGCTGATAACGTGACCTTCAACCTCCACACGTGACCTGGGGATACAAACAGTTAGGGGAACCTTCTGACAGTATGTAAAAACCAGCGTTGTCGTGATTTATTGTTCTTTCATACTTGATCTCCAGGGTTGACTGGGGGCTCTGGGCCTCCGAGGGTCCCAGGATAAGCAGCGTGGACTGGGACGGCCCCTCTACACTGCCCCCCACCCCCAGGAACACATCCCCCCTCAGCCACAGCAGGAGACGCAGAGCCAGGGGCAGCTCCTGATCCAACAAAACCCTGCACCCAATACAGCCACAATGTTAGGGCGCAATACAACTTTAGTGTGAGGGTCATAAATGAAAACGTTTTGGAATGACTGTCCAGATTGTACCTGTAGGTAGTCTTTAACTGAGGAGCGTGCGTGATAGGTCGGAATCCTCCCACTCTGGCAGTAGGGTCACTCTGGTCCCCAGTACCTGAACAGACAACAGAATTAAACACAAAAGTAGCTGGGATGTATGTACCCAGTACCTGTCTTAACAATTAATTAACAGCACCGTGTGAGTGGGAAAAGAGATGAAAAGGAAGAGGAAAGAGGTCAGGGAGATATACACTGAGTGTTCAAAACATTAAGAACACCTGCTCTTTCCACGACATAGACTGACCAGGTGAAAGCTATGATCCCTTATTGATGTCACCTGTTAAATCCACTTCAAATAAGTGTAGATAAAGGGGAGGAGACAGGTTAAAGAACGATTCATCTGCCTTGAGACAAGAATTGTGTATGTGTGCCATTCAGAGGGTGAATGGGCAAGACAAAAGATTTCAGTGCCTTTGAACGGGGTATGGTAGTAGGTTCCAGGCGCACCGCTTTGTGTCAAGAACTGCAATGCTGCTGGGTTTTTCATGCGCAACAGTTTCCCGTGTGTATCAAGACCTGTCCACCACTCAAAGGACATCCAGCCAACTTGACACAACTGTGGGAAGAATTGGAGTCAACATTGGCCAGCATCCCTACGCTTTTGACACCTTGTAGAGTCCATGCCCCGGTGAACTGAGGCTATTCTGAGGGAAAAGGTGTGGGAGGGGGGGCAACTCAATACTATGAAGGTGTTCCTAATGTTTGGTATACTCAGTGTATGCATCAAGAGAGTAGGGGTGACGAGAGAGAAGAGTGATGGCTGATCAATTAGAAAGGAGAGGGCAGATGCTCAAAGCTTCTGGTGGCCCACCTTGACCATAGACTAGGATGTGTCCGTCAGCGGTGAGTGCTGCCAGCTCATTGGTTCTCTGGGGCTGGCGGTGGAAGGTCACCAGGTTGACAGGGGCAGGCAGCTGGAGCTCGTAGGCACACATGGGTGGGGGCACCACACACTGACGAAATGTCGACACTAGGACCTTGTCTACAAAGAGAAACAGTCACACAAACACTATACTTTGAAATACTTGATTAAGATTAGCGAAAGCAGTGGGAGGGGCAACCATATTTTACCCTATCCGCTCACTTATAAATTAGTGATCACCTCCATGAATGCAGACGGATAGGATGCATTTCAAAGATATTGGAAGAAGGTCAGATAGGGACCCTATCTGACTCACCTCCATCGATCACAGCCACGTTAGCGTTGTCCTGCCCGTCCTCCCCATGGCTGCGGTCAGTGCTCCAGCCCCAGTCGTAGGTCAGGCTAGCCCAGCCTCGGGTCACCAGGTGCAGCCCCAGGGGCCTCTCAGGATCCCAGCTCACGTCGGCTGGCGCCCTCTGGGGGTCGCTGCCAAAGTATAGGCTCTGCTTCAGGTACCAGTGGTAGTTACCTACTGTCCACAGCTGAACTGGGGGAGGGAGAAGGATAGGGATTGAGGCGGATAGGGAGTGAGGCGGATAGGGAGGGAGAAGGATAGGGAGGGAGAAGGATAGGGAGGGAGAAGGATAGGGAGGGAGAAGGATAGGGAGGGAGAAGGATAGGGAGGGAGAAGGATAGGGAGGGAGAAGGATAGGGAGTGAGCCGGATAGGGAGGAGGGAGAAGGAGGGAGTGAAGGATAGGGAGTGAGCCGGATAGGGAGTGAGCCGGATAGGGAGTGAGCCGGATAGGGAGTGAGGCAGGGGCAAATAAAATAATATATATGCTGGATGTCACACCAGATCAGTTAAAGGGATACTTCAGGATTTTGGCAATGAGGCCCCTTATCTACTTCCCCAGAGTCAGATGAACTTGTGGATACCATTTGTATAGCTCTTTGTCCGGTATGAAGTAAGTTGCTAACTAGCGCAATCGTTAACTAGCATTAGCGCAATGACTGGAAGTCTATGGGTATCTGTTAGTATGCTAGTAGGTACCCGTAGACTTTCGGCCATTGCGCTAACACGAGTTAGCATTGGCTCTCAAAACTACCTCAAACTTCCTTCATACTGGACACAGAGACATTTGGTATTTAATTAGGATACCCATTAGCTATGTTGCAAAAGCAGCAGCTAATATTCCTGGGGTCCACACAAAACATAATGACATGAAAATAGTATCTACGAGTTCACCTGACTCTGGGTAAGTAGATACATGGCCTCATCGCCAAAATCCCAAAGTATTCTTTTACATGTAAAAAAAATCTGCTTGATAAAAAGGCAACACATTGACTGAAAGATACTGATTAACCCATATTATAAATGTATGAAATAATGCTGGGAGTAATGGGTCTTACTGTACGTGTTGACTTGGCCCCCCTCTTCTCGTGTCATGTCCTCTAGCCACACAGCCAACACAGTAGAGTCGCTGTTCCACAGCAGTGCCTTCACCTGAAACAGTCACACAGATCTCGGATCAGCCTCCCTCCCCAAATCCTAACCTGAACCATTGGGAGCAAAATGCTAGACTGATCCTAGATCAGTGTGTTGAGTAGAGCTGGGACGATAAAACAAAATTCATCGACACCGACCACTTATTGCAGGCACTGCTGATATCGTTCTTTACCACAGGCATCGAGTATCACAGTATGAGTAATAATACCCATAAAACCTAGTGGTCAAACAGGGAAATGGTTCCAATAATTTCCCCCCCATAAATGTTTCCCCTTAGCCCTTATTTTGAGTGTTTCTAAAAATCCCCTGTGTCCCGTGTAGGGTTTACCCTAGCGTGATGTTTTCATAACCACGTAAATCTCTCTCGGACAAGGTGACTTTTATCAATATATTTTGCCTGTATTTACCCCCCAAAAATGAAATGCTAATTAGCTGCTAATGTGACCATCATAAAGAACTACAAATACCATGATCTGGACGAGGCTGCCGAATCGAGGCAAAGGTAGGAATCTTTGGATTAACTATCTAACGTTAGCTACATATAGTAATAAATAAATTGGCTACATTTCTTAAAAATTGACAATTCTGTGAACTGTCTTCTGCAAGTTTTAAATTGACACTAGACCTGTTTGCAAAGGTCTCACATGGAGATGACCTGCAGGAGTTTACAGATTTTGTAGTTTTGCACGTTGTCTTACTTTGAGGCTAAACAGCATTTTCAAATCTGAGAGTAAATCGAGCCGAATATATTGAGAAAAGTCACCTTGTCCGAGAGAGATGTACATGGTTATCAAAACATCACACCAGGGTCAGCCGAAAAGAAACACAGCCCTTACTTTAAGCGTTTCTAAAATCCCCTATGGGAAAAATGAATGGTGGAAAAACTATTTGACCACTAGGTTTTATGCGTATTATGACACCACCACTGTGGGGGTCTATACTAGCAAAATGTGAAGTTTGAAATTAAATAAGTTTGCTAATATGGTTAGTTGTTAAATGGGACAATTGAAAGCTACAACATTCAAAGCAGTAGCAGTAGTTTTAACAGTAATATAACAAATATTTAAAAAACTGTGGAGACCATTTATGTTATAAACCTATCGTTCTATTTATCATTATTGCATCAATTCAGGAAATGTATCGCAATATGGATTTTGTCCTCATCGCCCAGTTTTCGTGTAGAGTATTTGAGTGACCGACCTTGACCTGTTCTTTTCCAAAGGGCAGGGTGAAGTCCCCGTGTAGGAGCCCATTCTTCTCCATAAACACCACACTGTGCTTGTTAGGATGACGCTGTGTGGCTGCTATCAAACTACCTGACGGTCTGAAACAAGGCATTGGTTCCATAAGGTTCACATGCAAACCATGTTGTGGTAGGCATTGGATTTAAGTTCCCTAAACCATAAAACAACAAGGTGGTCAAAGATGCTGAATGATTCTCCACAGAGATCTTACTTCCAACACAGCGACTGCTCCAGACCGTTGACGGTTTCACTTGTTGACTGCAAGACGCACTCTCTGTTCCACACTCTGACCTTTCTGGCACCTGAAACATCACACATATGCAATGCATGTGATACCAGCACAATCTACAGTATTTATCTTTTTACAGTAATTGTTTCACTTCACACAGAGTTTGTGAAAAACACTGATTCTCACCAGTCTGGGGGCAAACAGAGCTCACAGCGAAGAGCTGGCCATCTCCTCTCCACGTCACCCTCGGCCTGCGGTCGTCCCAGGACATGGCTGGCTGCACCTCCTGTCACAGAGAGGGGCGAGACAGTGAGACCTTCATTAAAGAGTGTTCAACTGCTCTTAGGATGAAAGGTGAATCATATTCCTTACTATGGTCTTCTTCTGGGCAGCGTGCTTGCCCTCTGAGCCATGGAACTGGGTCTCTTTCTTTCCCCAGCCCACTGTAATAAACTTCCCTAAAACACATTAAAAGTATGTCAGTCAAACAAAGGCATAGAGTACATACACAGGAATATTTACATTAGGATCCCATCTTCCAATTTTAGGTGCTCTTAGCACCCCCCAACTCTGGAACTCCCTCTCTCTCCATGTCAGAACCTCACAATCCATATGTAACCGATGTCAAATGGCTAGCTAGTTAGCGGGGTGCGCACTAATAGCGTTTCAAATCGGTGACGTCACTCGCTCTGAGACCTCAAAGTAGTTGTTCCCCTTGCTCTGCAGGGACCGCGGCTTTTGTGGAGCGATGGGTAACGATGCTTCGTGGGTGTCAGTTGTTGATGTGTGCAGAGGGTCCCTGGTTCGAGCCCAGGTAGGGGCGAGGAGAAGGACGGAAGCTATAGTGTTACACATATTCAAGTCCACACTAAAGACACACCTCTTCACACAGGCTTACCCGTCTTTTATCCTCCGTCTAGTTCACTTCCCTGTTTAGTCTGTCTTCATCTCTAGTGCTCTCCCCTGGTTAGTCTGTCATCATGTCTAGTGCTCTCCCCTGGTTAGTCTGTCTTCATGTTTCGTGTTCTCCCTGGTTAGTCTGTCATCATCTCTAGTGCTCTCCCCTGGTTAGTCTGTCATCATCTCTAGTGCTCTCCCCTGGTTAGTCTGTCTTCATGTTTCGTGTTCTCCCTGTTTAGTCTGTCATCATCTCTAGTGCTCTCCCCTGGTTAGTCTGTCATCATCTCTAGTGCTTTCCCCTGGTTAGTCTCGTCTTCATGTCTAGTGCTCTCCCCTGGTTAGTCTTGTCTTCATGTCTAGTGCTTTCCCCTGGTTAGTCTGTCATCATGTCTAGTGCTCTCCCCTGGTTAGTCTGTCTTCATGTTTCGTGTTCTCCCTGGTTAGTCTGTCATCATCTCTAGTGCTCTCCCCTGGTTAGTCTGTCATCATCTCTAGTGCTTTCCCCTGGTTAGTCTCGTCTTCATGTCTAGTGCTCTCCCCTGGTTAGTCTTGTCTTCATGTCTAGTGCTTTCCCCTGGTTAGTCTGTCATCATGTCTAGTGCTCTCCCCTGGTTAGTCTGTCTTCATGTTTCGTGTTCTCCCTGGTTAGTCTGTCATCATCTCTAGTGCTCTCCCCTGGTTAGTCTGTCATCATCTCTAGTGCTCTCCCCTGGTTAGTCTGTCATCATCTCTAGTGCTCTCCCCTGATTAGTCTGTCATCATCTCTAGTGCTCTCCCCTGGTTAGTCTGTCATCATCTCTAGTGCTCCCCCCTGGTCATCATCTCTAGTGCTCCCCCCTGGTTAGTCTGTCATGTCATCTCCCCTGGTTAGTCTTGTCTTCTCCCCCTGGTTAGTCTGTCTTCATCTCTAGTGCTCTCCCCTGGTTAGTCTGTCTTCATGTCTAGTGCTCTCCCCTGGTTAGTCTGTCTTCATGTCTAGTGCTCTCCCCTGGTTAGTCTGTCTTCATGTCTAGTGCTCTCCCCTGGTTAGTCTGTCTTCATGTCTAGTGCTCTCCCCTGGTTAGTCTGTCTTCATGTTTCGTGTTCTCCCTGGTTAGTCTGTCTTCATGTTTCGTGTTCTCCCTGGTTAGTCTGTCATCATGTCTAGTGCTCTCCCCTGGTTAGTCTGTCTTCATGTCTAGTGCTCTCCCCTGGTTAGTCTGTCTTCATCTCTAGTGCTCTCCCCTGGTTAGTCTGTCTTCATGTTTCGTGTTCTCCCTGGTTAGTCTGTCTTCATGTTTCGTGTTCTCCCTGGTTAGTCTGTCATCATGTTTGGTGTTCTCCATGGTTAGTCTGTCATCATGTTTGGTGTTCTCCATGGTTAGTCTGTCATCATGTTTGGTGTTCTCCATGGTTAGTCTGTCATCATGTTTGGTGTTCTCCATGGTTAGTCTGTCATCATGTTTGGTGTTCTCCATGGTTAGTCTGTCATCATGTTTGGTGTTCTCCATGGTTAGTCTGTCATCATGTTTGGTGTTCTCCATGGTTAGTCTGTCATCATGTTTGGTGTTCTCCCTGGTTAGTCTGTCATCATGTTTGGTGTTCTCCCTGGTTAGTCTGTCATCATGTTTGGTGTTCTCCCTGGTTAGTCTGTCATCATGTTTGGTGTTCTCCATGGTTAGTCTGTCATCATGTTTGGTGTTCTCCATGGTTAGTCTGTCATCATGTTTGGTGTTCTCCATGGTTAGTCTGTCATCATGTTTGGTGTTTCTCTGTCATCATGGTTGGTGTCTGTCATCATGTTTGGTGTTCTCCATGGTTAGTCTGTCATCATGTTTGGTGTTCTCCATGGTTAGTCTGTCATCATGTTTGGTGTTCTCCATGGTTAGTCTGTCATCATGTTTGGTGTTCTCCATGGTTAGTCTGTCATCATGTTTGGTGTTCTCCATGGTTAGTCTGTCATCATGTTTGGTGTTCTCCATGGTTAGTCTGTCATCATGTTTGGTGTTCTCCATGGTTAGTCTGTCATCATGTTTGGTGTTCTCCATGGTTAGTCTGTCATCATGTTTGGTGTTCTCCATGGTTAGTCTGTCATCATGTTTGGTGTTCTCCATGGTTAGTCTGTCATCATGTTTGGTGTTCTCCATGGTTAGTCTGTCATCATGTTTGGTGTTCTCCATGGTTAGTCTGTCATCATGTTTGGTGTTCTCCATGGTTAGTCTGTCATCATGTTTGGTGTTCTCCATGGTTAGTCTGTCATCATGTTTGGTGTTCTCCATGGTTAGTCTGTCATCATGTTTGGTGTTCTCCATGGTTAGTCTGTCATCATGTTTGGTGTTCTCCATGGTTAGTCTGTCATCATGTTTGGTGTTCTCCATGTTTGGTGGTTAGTCTGTCATCATGTTTGGTGTTCTCCATGGTTAGTCTGTCATCATGTTTGTCTGTGGTTTCTGTCATCATGGTTAGTCTGTCATCATGTTTGGTGTTCTCCATGGTTAGTCTGTCATCATGTTTGGTGTTCTCCATGGTTAGTCTGTCATCATGTTTGGTGTTCTCCATGGTTAGTCTGTCATCATGTTTGGTGTTCTCCATGGTTAGTCTGTCATCATGTTTGGTGTTCTCCATGGTTAGTCTGTCATCATGTTTGGTGTTCTCCATGGTTAGTCTGTCATCATGTTTGGTGTTCTCCATGGTTAGTCTGTCATCATGTTTGGTGTTCTCCATGGTTAGTCTGTCATCATGTTTGGTGTTCTCCATGGTTAGTCTGTCATCATGTTTGGTGTTCTCCATGGTTAGTCTGTCATCATGTTTGGTGTTCTCCATGGTTAGTCTGTCATCATGTTTGGTGTTCTCCATGGTTAGTCTGTCATCATGTTTGGTGTTCTCCATGGTTAGTCTGTCATCATGTTTGGTGTTTCTCCATGGTTAGTCTGTCATCATGTTTGGTGTTCTCCATGGTTAGTCTGTCATCATGTTTGGTGTTCTCCATGGTTAGTCTGTCATCATGTTTGGTGTTCTCCATGGTTAGTCTGTCATCATGTTTGGTGTTCTCCATGGTTAGTCTGTCATCATGTTTGGTGTTCTCCATGGTTAGTCTGTCATCATGTTTGGTGTTCTCCATGGTTAGTCTGTCATCATGTTTGGTGTTCTCCATGGTTAGTCTGTCATCATGTTTGGTGTTCTCCATGGTTAGTCTGTCATCATGTTTGGTGTTCTCCATGGTTAGTCTGTCATCATGTTTGGTGTTCTCCATGGTTAGTCTGTCATCATGTTTGGTGTTCTCCATGGTTAGTCTGTCATCATGTTTGGTGTTCTCCATGGTTAGTCTGTCATCATGTTTGGTGTTCTCCATGGTTAGTCTGTCATCATGTTTGGTGTTCTCCATGGTTAGTCTGTCATCATGTTTGGTGTTCTCCATGGTTAGTCTGTCATCATGTTTGGTGTACTTTTATAGGTTTTTATCCTGCTGATTATCTAGTGTATGTAAAGAAACTTTGGGTCTCTTGAAAAATAAAAAAATATGTCCTACCCTCTCCAAAGTCATCCTGATGGATCCCAACCTCTATGATGGGTTCAAAGTTTTTGGTCATCATGATAATGGTGTCCTGACCTGAAAAGTATCAAGAAAAGGAAAGAAAAGGAAGGAAAGAACATCACTTCTGATGGCTCATGATAGACCCCATGAACAATAGACCATAAGTGAATGTGGTTGATATACTGACCAGTGGTGAGAGTGACCAGCTCCTGGTCGGGGCTCCAGCTCATGGCTGTTAGACCACTGTTCACACTGCCCACACACTCCAACTAAAATGGACACACACACACACGAAAACAAAGGCAGTACAAACCTGCTATGAGTAACAGTGTTCATCTTTTGTAATTTCAATCAACAGGGTTATTTCTACAGTGTTGATACCTGGTTAGTGCTGAGGTTGTAGAGGATGACATCACCAGTGGCTGTGGCAACACACACAGACTCCTGGTCTGGTAAGTCCTGGATACCAACAACTGTCCCACTGCCATCCTCTGGAAGGTAGCGCTCAGCTGTCAACGACACCTCATTCATCACCTGAACATGATGGGGAGATGAATAGTTGAATACAGTGCGTTCGTGATGGGCTGGTACAAAAACCTTTACCCGGTGGGACTCCAGGACCATGATTGAAGAACACTGCTATGTGTAAAGTACCTGGCCAGCTCGTGGGTCCAACTCGGTGACGGAGTATTCTGAAGCGATGAGCACCGTACGGGTGTCTGTCCGAACAGAGAAACATTGCGGCGTGCCCGGGCCCTGCAGCTCCGAGCAACGAAGGCTCTTCAGCAACCTCAAGTTCCGCATCACACCCTTTAGCTAGCTACCGAACAGTAAGCAGATGCCGACAAGGCGTATTGGTTAGCATCTGTACTAGCAAGCTAGCCGATATGGTAAGGTAACGTTAACTAGCTGTGCGTGGAGAGACAAGTCATGTTATTCAATATAATATTTCTAATTGTATCATCAATAAAAGCTGCATGATGTGACACACACAAATAACCTACCTTTGCGTAGCTTCAATAATATTTACAAACGCTGCTGCAGCTGCGATTTCAATTTGTTCACCTTTCAACCCGCACAGGAAGAGGGAGACGTAAAATGCTGAAATGAGTAGACCCTTATTGCAACGTCTCCCTCTTCCTGTACGGGGGGAAATGGCATGACTTTGACGACGGACTCCGAAAATAGGCTAAAGTGGTGCAGGTAGTGCAGTGTGAGAAAAAAATATATATATTGTCATGACCCTGGGTTTACAAGGCGGCTTTCGACTCTGCTGCTCGAGTATGCTTTTGCTGCAGTCGATAGCGCGCTGGATTTTGGACTAGAAGGTTGAGGGTTCGAGACCTGCTCCCTGCGGTTTCATTACAATATATACAGTGGCGATTTTAGCATATAAACCTTGGTGGGAGGAAAAAAAGTGGGATGCATGCCAGCAAAGCCTCTACACAACACTAAACAATACATGAATTGCACTACAACGGTGGCAAACGATGCCCACAAACTGTTAGGGCCTACATAAAGCCTTACCAATGCCACACCTGGCATTCAGCGGAGCCTTGTCTGTCAGCGAAACAGTTTTCAGCCTCATTTACTGATATGACATACTTGCTTAAACATATTTGGTTTCTACTGAAAATTTTGATCTACAAATTATGGCATAAGGGAACGACAAGCAGATAAGAGGCAATCCGTGTTTTGATTAAAACATTAATGAGCAAGCAACTACGGAATAGTCAATATAACTAGTTGTTCAGCACTTTGAAATGTACAGCGACAGAATTCAGAACATGGGCCGTTCTCGGTGAACTCCCTGTACCAGCCAGAACCATAGGATAAATAAATGGGGCATATAAACAGATGACTTTTCACCACCAAGTGAGAACAGTAGGTGAAATTAAGAGGTGAAAATAGACCAAATGATTAGTGTGAGGCACATTGAACGCTGTTTGGGTCTTTGCATGTCAAAAAAGATACACGCCATAACACTATTTGATGCATTAAATAAGCTTTTAATTTGACACGTCAAATAACACATTTCTATTCTAGAATGTTGTGTGTGCCGAATTTGCATGTGCAAGACAAGCACCACAACTACTAACGTTATGTGTTTACAATACCGCTTTGTTGAAAATAGACCAAATTATTAGGGTGAGGCACATTTGTATTTTTTTTTTACTTTGCGAGAAGCAAATCATTTTGCATTCATTGCACTGACTCATCTGTGAAATGGATGAATATGTGTGTTCGATATGTTACATATGACTCTACATGGGCGCAAATTGTATTGTTTTTCATGGCAGCAACCGATGTTTAGCTGTGAATATTTTTACCTCGCATGGGAAAAGTGAAATTGAATGTACAACCACTATAGAGACACAAGTGCGTCGACGCGAATGCCTTCAGTATCCTATGTTATTATCAAAAATCTCCGACAGTGTTCAAGACTGAGAACTCATGAGAAACGAGCTCCGACTGAGAAAAACTGTTTCGAACAGTCAACCTACTCCGAATTCCAAGTCCGAAACTCGTGCGGCGTTCCTGTACAAGTCGGAACTAAGAAACTCGGAAATGTCCGACATGCTAACTGGATGTAGTTATAGGTCGCGTTCAGAAAGTGGGATTTCCTAGTTCCGACTATAATATGAACGCGACATCGGGCAATTGTCCAGAGCTCCAACTTTTCGACCTGAAGATCACTGGTGTCATGATTTGACCTCGTTTTTGCGAGTTCCTAGTTGTCTTCAAAGCACCAATATTTAGACAACTGGAGAGAGACGTTTTTTGCCAGTGAAATTTCCGCTGCCAGTAAACAGCGCCGACGTGCAAGCCTAAGGTATGTAAGCTAGTACACACCTCTGTTCCTATACTGTCAAAATGTTTCGGAAGGGAACGAACTTTACTAGCTTATGTTTTAAGTCTAAAATAAGCTAACTCAAGAAAGCATAAACTGCAAGTAATACATTGTGTAATGTATTGAAAATATCTTTGCGCGCGCCACCGCCCTATTCCAAGAAGCTCTAGATTGGCGTTGGTTTCTATCGCGCCTGGATCAACCTGTAGGTCCTTGGAACTCATTTTGTTGCTGACTTTCCTTTTTCGGGATCCAGTGAGCATTCCATGGCATGTTATTACTTGGAGAAGGAGTTTAAAACGAGTAGGTAAATATTTAATTTACTGTGGTTTTTACATGTGACTGTATGGTATAAAGACGGACATATGTTCGAAATTTCAAGATGGTTTTCAAATGTGGTCATATTTCGTGTGTGTGTGTGTGTGTGTGTGTGTGTGTGTGTGTGTGTGTGTGTGAAGATTTTGAAGTGTCTATTTCTACAATTTATGACCTCAGTGCTTTCAAGACAACTGGGAACTCGGGGAAAAAAACGAGGTAAAAGCATGATGTTACTTATCTTCAGGTCAGAGCTCTTGAAAGATGCCTGTGTTTCCAACTTGGAATTCCAATTTGGATGACAGATTTTTCAGAATGAGCTCGTTTTTTAAAATTAGCGCCTAGTTCCCAGTTGTCTTGAACACAAGTGATGCTGCAGTCTAACATGTTGACCACACTGTTGCAAATTCAATGTACACATGCATGTTATTCAATCATTGCACCCACACTGCTCGTGAGCATCTGTGTGGCCAGGTGCTAAAATATAAATAGTTTTTTAGGAGGATATATCCACCTGCCATCTCCTCATTGGTTTTTAGAAGCATATGCGCAGGTGGGTGATTGAAAGATGAACGAAGGTCCACACTCCGGTGAGTTGTAGTAATGCTGTAATGTTGGTTGCCAACCACCATATAATATTCTTCTTTAGACACACTGCCATATAATATTCTTCTTTAGACACACTGCCATATAATATTCTTCTTTAGACACACTGCCATATAATATTCTTCTTTAGACACACCGCAATATAATAATCTTCTTTAGACACACCGCCATATAATATTCTTCTTTAGACACACTGCCATATAATATTCTTCTTTAGACACACTGCCATATAATATTCTTCTTTAGACACACTGCCATATAATATTCTTCTTTAGACACACTGCCATATAATATTCTTCTTTAGACACACTGCCATATAATATTCTTCTTTAGACACACTGCCATATAATATTCTTCTTTAGACACACTGCCATATAATATTCTTCTTTAGACACACTGCCATATAATATTCTTCTTTAGACACACTGCCATATAATATTCTTCTTTTAGACTTTAGTCAAAAGAAGAAAAATAAGCTTGAAGGAAGGAGGAGAGAAAACGATAAACCGAGTGTTTCTCGGTATATCTGTGGATTTATTGTTGGAATAGAGGACCTTATGCATTTCAGGTAAAAATAACAACCCAATGTTTATATACTAGGGCAAATTAGCTAGCAATAGCAAGCGAACTAGCTAAATTGGCATAAATGTTTAATGCTTTTTGACCTGTCCCCAAATTAATATAATTGGTTCAGAGTTTGTTTTGATATTTCAACCTGCGTGTCCTGATCACTTCCGGTGTGGGTGAACAAAAACAACTTGCCGTGATGGCACTCGCAGATGTGCGGTTTGTTCAGCATGTAAGGCCCTACAGAGGCGTCACTACAGATCCTGGTTCGATTCCAGGCTGTATCACAACCGGCTGTGATTATGGTTTGGCCTTTGTAGGCTGTCATTGTAAATACGATTTTTTTTTCTTAACTGACTTGTCTAGTTAAATAAAAAAATTCAGTCGGAAGTCTGAGATTTAAAATCAGATCACATTTTAGTTATCACATGCTTCGTAAAGAACAGGTGTAGACTAACAGTGAAATGCTTACTTAGGGGCCCTTCCCAACAATGCAGACAGAAAGTAAATAGAGAAATAATAGAAAACTAAAAAGTTTAATTACACAATGAGTAACGATAACTTGGCTGTACACGCGAAGTGCCAGTACCGAGTCGATGTGCAGGGGTAAGAGGTAATTGAGGTAGACATGTAACTAGGAATAAAGTGACAGATGATAAACAATACCAGCAGCTTATGCTATGAGTAAAAAAAGTTAGTCCGGGTAGCTATTTATCAGTCTTATGTCTAGGGGATAGAAGCTGTTCGGGGTCCTGTTGGTGCCAGACTTGTTGCATCGGTACTGCTTGCTGGGCGGGAGCAGAGATAAATCTATGACTTGGGTGGCTGGAGTCTTTGACCATTTTTAGGGCCTTCCTCTGACACCACCTTGTATAGAGATCCTGAATGTCAGGGATCTCGGCCCCAGTGACGTAGTGCGCATGGCCCAGTACCCTCTGTAGCGTCTTGTGGTCGGATGCCAAGCAGTTGCCATACCAATTGGTGATGCATCCGGTCAAGATGCTCTCAATGGTGCAGCTGTAGAACTTTTGAGGGCATTGCCATGCCCTCTTCACAGCTGTTGGCTTGTGTGGACCATGGTAGATCCTTAGTGATGTAGACAATGAGGAACTTGAAGACCTCGACCCGCTCCACTACAGCCCTGTCAATGTGAACTATTATTATTACACCTTTATTTCAACAAAGACCAGACTGAGACCAATGTCTCTTTTACAGCTGGGTCCTGCATATACATGTTTACACATACCGTTTAGATACAATGATTAAGAAACTACACAAGACAAACAAACGATCACAGATAACACAAAAAATACAGCAGAAGATTGTTACATTTACACATTGAATGGAGCGTGCACAGCCCTCCATTTCCTGTTGTCTACGATCAGCTGCCCTCCAACCTATAGGCTGTCTCATCATCATCAGTGATCATCGCTAGCACTGTCGTGTCGTCTACAAACTTAGCAATGGTGTTGGAGTCGTGCGCGATCACTCAGTCATGGGTGAACAGCGAGTACAGGAGGGGACTAAGCACACACCCCTGAGGGGCCCCTGTGTTGAGGGTCAACGTGGTGGATGTGTTGTTGCCTACCCTCACCACCTGGGGGCAGTCCATCAGGAAGTCCAGGATCCAGTTGCAGAGGGATGTGTTCAGTCCCAGGGTCCTTAGCCTAGTAATGAGCTTGGAGGACACAATGGTGTTGAACTCTGAGCGGTAGTCAATGAAAAACATTCTCACATAGGTGTTCCTCATGTCCAGGTGGGAAAGGGAATTGTGAAGTGCATTGGAGATTGCGTCATCTGTGGATCTGTTGGGGCGGTATGTGAATTGGAGTGGGTCCAGGGTGTCTGCGACGATGGTGTTGATATGAGCCTTTCAAGGCATTTCATGACTACATATGTGAGTGCTACGGGGATAGTCATTTAGACAGGTTACCTTGGCGTTCTTGGGCACAGGGAATATAGTGGTCTACTTGAAACATATAGGTATTAGACTTGGTCAGGGAGAGGGTTAAATGTCAGTGTAGACACTTGCCAGCTGTTCAGCGCATGCCCCGAGTACGCAGCCTGGTAATCCATCTGGCACTGTGGCTTTGAATATTACTTACTCACATCGGCTATGGAGCGCGTGATCACACAGTCATCGGAAACAGCTGGTGCCGTCATGCATGGTTCAGTGTTGCTTGCCTTGAAGGGTAAGTATTGGCAATCGGCTTTGATACAAATCGCCGAAGACTTTGTTTTGTACAGTGTCCCTCGTCACCACAAATTACTTCAATGGTGGCAGTCTCCGTCTAAAGTATGTAGCGAACGACAGAGCAGTGGAATAATTTAGTGCAAGTCGTTAGACTACTTGACAGACAGAATTGCAACACCAATAGAGCTACAACACCCCTCATTTTGAAATGACACCTTTTCAGAAATGATATAGTCTAGTATGCTCAGTCCACTTTATATTCACACAACCAATGACCGGTGCATGAGTATTTATTATGGTGTGTGATACCCAGGCCCTGTCCAGACAACCCCTAGCCCCTTCTCTCAGACACTTGTGGATATCTGAGAGGCATTGATAGGTAGTGACATGGTGATAGCTCCACCTTCTAACAGACTTGGTATACTTTTTGCCATATTACTTACACCTGTCCAATCCTCTCATATCTCCATAAGTGCCGAGGATGTATGAGCTAGTGGTTGTTTCTGGACAGACCCCACAACCCTGTGGGTTTGTGGAGGACGTTCAGCACATCACTTGAGGCATTGTTTGGATGTTTCATTCCATTGCTGGACACACCCTAATCAGGCCAATCACCCTAACCAGGTAGTTCTTGTTCTTCCTCAGAATATGGTTGTGCAAAGTTGGAGATCTGCTGTAAACAGTGAAAGGATATTTACATGTCTACTATTCACACACTTGCTTCGTTCCAGATAATTAAATGTGGAACCGTTGACTGACTTTGGCTAGGGCCATATCTCTAGTTGAGCAATATACAGTGGGGCAAAAAAGTATTTAGTTAACCACCAATTGTGCAAGTTCTCCCACTTAAAAAGATGAGAGGCCTGTAATTTTCATTATAGGTACACTTCAATTATGACAGACACAATTAGAAGAAAAAAACCAGAAAATCACATTTGTAAGATTTTTTTATGAATTTATTTGCAAATTATGGTGGAAAATAAGTATTTGGTCAATAACAAAAGTTTATCTCAATACTTTGTTATATACCCTTTGTTGGCAATGACAGAGGTCAAACGTTTTCTGTAAGTCTTCACAAGGTTTTCACACACTGTTGCTGGTATTTTGGCCCATTCCAATATGCAGATGTCCTCTAGAGCAGTGATGTTTTGGGGATGTTGCTGGGAAACACGGACTTTCAACTCCCTCCAAAGATTTTCTATGGGGTTGAGATCTGGAGACTGGCTAGGCCACTCCAGGACCTTGAAATGCTTCTTACGAAGCCACTCCTTCATTGCCCGGGCAGTGTGTTTGGGATCATTGTCATGCTGAAAGACCCAGCCACGTTTCACTTCCAATGCCCCTGCTGATGGAAGGAGGTTTTCACTCAAAATCTCACGATACATGACCCCATTCATTCTTTCCTTTACACGGATCAGTCGTACTGGTCCCTTTGCAGAAAAACAGCCCCAAAGCATGATGTTTCCACCCCCATGCTTCACAGTAGGTATGGTGTTCTTTGGATGCAACTCAGCATTCTTTGTCCTCCAAACACGACGAGTTGAGTTTTTACCAAAAAGTTATATTTTGGTTTCATCTGACCATATGACATTCTCACAGTCTTCTTCTGGATCATTAAGCAGGGGGACACGTCTGGCACTGCAGGATTTGAGTCCCTGGCGGCGTAGTGTGTTACTGATGGTAGGCTTTGTTACTTTGGTTCCAGCTCTCTGCAGGTTAATCACTAGGTCCCCCCGTGTGGTTCTGGGATTTTTGCTCACCGTTCTTGTGATCATTTTGACCCCACGGGGTGAGATCTTGCGTGGAGCCCCAGATCGAGGGAGATTATCAGTGGTCTTGTATGTCTTCCATTTCCTAATAATGGCTCCCACAGTTGATTTTTTTCAAACTAAGCTGCTTAACTATTGCAGATTCAGTCTTTCTGGCCTGGTGCAGGTCTAAACTTTTTTTCTGGTGTCCTTTGACAGCTCTTTGGTCTTGGCCATAGTGGAGTTTGGAGTGTGACTGTTTGAGGTTGTGGACAGGTGTCTTTTATACTGATAACAAGTTCAAACAGGTGCCATTAATACAGGTAACGAGTGGATGACAGAGGAGCCTCTTAAAGAAGAAGTTACAGGTCTGTGAGAGCCAGAAATCTTGCTTGTTTGTATGTGACCAAACACTTATTTTCCACCATTTTCCACGTCTGTCATAGTTGAAGTGTACCTATAATGAAAATTACAGGCCTCATCTTTTTAAGTGGGATAACTTGCACAATTGGTGGCTGACTAAATACTTTTTTGCCCCACTGTATATACTGTTTTATTGGCTGTATGCCATCATTGAATGAGATTACCAATGGTTAACCTGGGAGCTATGATATCAGTTATCTAACTATTTACACTAACAACGGTTCATTAATAAGCCAATAAACACTCATCATTGTGGCTAGTTTATAACTTTCAATCTAATTTTATAATCTTAGAAGTAGAAATTGAGAAATATAATTTATATATGAATGATTGTCTACTAATAGATTAATAGAATGGGTGTTTGAAGGGTGAACATCAATTTTGAAGGGGCAGGAAGTGTTGGCTGTTTTTTGTTTTCTCGTACTAGATGACTGTTTTAACTCAGAAAATGAATTATCTACACGAACACGGGTCCGTGTACCTTTTTGCCCATGTATTTATTTGTATTTATTTAACCTTTATTTAACCAGGTGGGCAAGTTGAGAACAAGTTCTCATTTACAATTGCGACCTGGCCAAGATAAAGCAAAGCAGTTCGACACATACAACAACACAGAGTTACACATGGAGTAAAAAAACATACAGTATAAAGTAAGTCTATATACAATGTGAGCAAATGAGGTGAGATGAGGGAGGTAAAGGCAAAAAAAGGCCATGGTGGCAAAGTAAATACAATATAGCAAGTAAAACACTGGAATGGAAGAATGTGCAAAGTAGAAATAAAAATAATGGGGTGCAAAGGAGCAAAATAAATACATTAATTAAATACAGTAGGGAAAGAGGTAGTTGTTTGGGCTAAATTATAGGTGGGCTATGTACAGGTGCAGTAATCTGTGAGCTGCTCTGATAGTTTGTGCTTAAAACTAGTGAGGGAGATAAGTGTTTCCAGTTTCAGAGATTGTTGTAGTTCGTTCCAGTCATTGGCAGCAGAGAACTGGAAGGAGAGGCGGCCGACGGAAGAATTGGTTTTGGGGGTGACCAGAGAGATATACCTGCTGGAGCGTGCGCTACAGGTGGGTGCTGCTATGGAGACCAGCGAGCTGAGATAAGGGGGGTCTTGTAGATGACCTGGAGCCAGTGGGTTTGGCGACGAGTAAGAAGCGAGGGCCAGCCAACGAGAGCGTACGGGTCGCAGTGGTGGGTAGTATATGGGGCTTTGGTGACAAAACGGATGGCACTGTGATGGACTGCATCCAATTTATTGAGTAGGGTATTGGAGGTTATTTTGTAAATGACATCGCCGAAGTCGAGGATCGGTAGGATGGTCAGTTTTACAAGGGTATGTTTGCCCTCCGATTTGACACACTGAACTCTATCAGAGAAGCAGTTGGTGAACCAGGCGAGGCAATCAGTTGAGAAACCAAGGCTATCGAGTCTGCCGATGAGGATGTGGTGATTGACAGAGTCGAAAGCCTTGGCCAGATCAATGAATACGGCTGCACAGTATTGTTTCTTATCGATGGTGGTTAAGATACCGTTTAGGACCTTGAGAGTGGCTGAGGTGCACCCATGACCAGCTCTGAAACCAGATTGCATAGCGGAGAAGGTATGGTGGGATTTGAAATGGTCGGTAATCTGTTTGTTGACTTGGCTTTTGAAGACCTTAGAAAGGCAGGGTAGGATAGATATAGGTCTGAAGCAGTTTGGGTCAAGAGTGTCCCCCCTTTGAAGAGGGGGATGACTGCAGCTGCTTTCCAGTCTTTGGGAATCTCAGACGACACGAGAGGTTGAACAGGCTAGTAATAGGGGTTGCAACAATTTCGGCAGATCATTTTAGAAAGAAAGGGTCCAGATTGTCTAGCCTGGCTGATATGTAGGGGTTCAGATTTTGCAACACTTTCAGAAAATCAGCTGACTGGATTTTGGAGAAGGAGAAATGGGGAGGCTTGGGCAAGTTGCTGTGGGGGGCGCAGTGCTGTTGACCGGGGTATGGGTATTCAGGTGGAAAGCATGGCCAGCTGTAGAAAAAGGCTTATTGAAATGGTCAATTATAGTGGATTTATTGGTGGTGACAGTGTTTCCCATCCTCAGTGCAGTCGGCAGCTGGGAGGAGGTGTTCTTATTCTCCATGGACTTTAGTGTCCCAGAACCTTTTTGAGTTTGTGTTGCAGGAAGCAAATTTCTGCTTGAAAAAGCTAGCCTTGGCTTTTCTAACTGCTTGTGTATATTGGTTTCTAGCTTCCCTGAAAATGATTAATATTTCTTATTAGATGATAAGATATTAAACGAGTAAAGGGTCCTTCCTCCTTTATTTAATTTGAATAGGAAATCAAACAAGACAAACGGTTTATTGTCTAAAGAAAATATTAAATTATGAGAAATTGAAAAATGATTTGGTTATTCTAATGTTGTCTTTTTAATTATCGGTTTTGGTTCGACCCATGCACTACATTTTGGCCAATTAATAGTTGTGACTTCCTGACAACACAGAATGGGTTTCTTTATGTTTTTAAAACTAATTTCTCACACCAATGATTTGATGATTGACAGTCGGTCATGTGACCAGTCCTAAATCCAAATTGGCCTTGGGTCAGTGAGAGTCACTTCCACAACTTTTAAAACTTTAACGACTAACCTGTATCCTACATAACCTGTAGCCCACATAATTGTGGATATGATTTCATTCAAAAATGTTTTGTGTAAATGGGTCTGATCATACGATGATAAATGTTTCATTTGGGTAATGTATAGGATCTAATATAATATTTGACATGTATTTGTAACACTTTGTCAAGATTAGTTTTGTCCCAAGCTGAATCTTATCCGGTACAAATTGGAAACACCTGGAACACTAAACACCAAGCCTGTCACGACTTCCACCAAAGTCGGTTCCTCTCCGGGCGGCGTTCGGCGGTCAACGTCACCAGTCTTTTAGCCATCGCCGATCCACTTTTCATTTTCCATTTGTTTTGTCTTTGTTTTCTATACACCTGGTTTTTATTCCCCAATTACATGTTCATTATTTAACCTTATTTAATCTGTTTCCCACATGTTATTGTGCGTGTTTATTGATTGTTCATGGCGGTACTTGTCGGCTGGTTATATTTGCCGGTTATGTATTTTACGCCCGTTATTTTTCTAGTGACCGGTAGTTCATCGCACTTTGAGTATTGTCTGTATACTGGTGCTGTCGTGGAATTAAATACCTTGTACACTCATTTCTGCTCTCCTGCACCCGATTCACTGCACCAGTTAACCACCGCCTGACAAAGCCATTGTCAGACATCAGCGGAACAAGAGTAATACAGCATATGGCTGCTATTCAGCAGATTGTTGCTCTCCAACATAACCGGCAGCACAGTCGGTTGGTATGTATAGATGTGAACATTCTCAACAACCTGAGCCAGTTGCAGACTGAAAATAATGGAGCAGAAATACAGCGTCCCTCGAGAGGAGATCCTCAGACGGCTGGACTTTGTCTCCCTCAATCAGCCGACCAAGTTTTGCGCTGACTGCCGAGGTGCAGCTTCTAACAGCATTGTGCTTTTATGCAGTGGGGAGTTTTCTTCGTGTGGTTTGGGATGGACACATCCTAAAAACATAAAAAATAAGAATGAAAAGGCAAACTTCGGAACAATCTGTCTTTTGAAAGTTATTACAGCATTGCGTGATGGGCAATGGTGTTCTACACTGCCTTTTTGTGTACCACATTTATTTATACTTTTTAAACGAATGTGTTAAGAACCCAACATTTTTTAAATAAGAGGTTGTCACTGAAATCATTATAAATATAGTGACCTTGTGGTTTTTTTATGCCAATACTGTTTTCTATGCTTGTTTTCACTTAATACTTTGGGATACAGGTGCACTTGTAGTCAGAAAGGCCTTTTTTTCCCCATGTAGGCAACAGTAGGCCTACACAATTTTCTTCATAACCCATTTCATATTTTGCATATTCATATTTTTCATTCATGCATTTAATTAAAGTCTCTTTTGGTGTACATTACACCATTTCTTTCATAATGCATTTTATACAAGACTATGTTGAATTTTATTATGGTTGACAGATTGGAGACAAAATGCCCAATATTATTTATTTAATTTTGTGGTATTGATGAATGTATTTGATTGGGGAATGTGGATACATTTTTATGATGGAAAATTATAATACACACCATAATACATACACACACACACACTTACACACACTTCGTTTTTACTCATGTTATAGCCTACTCTTGACTTTAGTATGAATCATTTTTAAATAAAATATTTGTGTCTAGTTGTAGTTTACATGTTTCATTAATGAATAACATGGTTAATGATCCTTAGCTTTGGTATATTTGGCATGTTTATACACATTCTGTATTTCCACCAAAGAAAGCTGTAATTAATCAACACAATACTGTAAATGATGGACAGTACCTATTATAAAACAGAAATTGGTCTCTGTAAATAAATGGCGAGAAATGCTCAGTCTGAAGCTATTCGGCTATGGGTTCCACAGTCCTATAATAATGATACAAGTTATATCACTTTAAAAAATAGTTTATTTACAGCCTATGGTGTATAAGATGTTGGGAATAGTGGCATAGGACAGTCTGAAATTAAACGCCCTAACCCTAGGCTGTGTTCAATGTCGGCAGCATTTTCCAGTGAGAAATGCTCCGTCTGAAACGATTTGGCTATTGGTTTCACAGCCTAATGATAATCCAAGTTAAATCACCTGAAACATGGTTAATTTACAACCTCTGGGGTATAACATGTTGAGCAAAGTGGTATAGGAGAGTTTGACATATAACCCCTAACTTGAGTTCAGTCTTCACCAATGAGAACCAAGAGGGGTCTAGCTTTGTCCTTCATGACAGGGAAAGGCCTTGATTCTAGGCTGTAGAAAATCTCCATCTCATTAGATCAGAACAGGTTGGATCAACAGTGACTCATTTTACTGGTTTGCATCCTTAAAAAAAGGATGGTTGTGTTTTGCTGCATAACACTTACATCATTTGTCTACCCATATGATGTGGATCATTGTCAGGTTATTAGATGTATAAACTTTAACAAAATAACACCATGATTATAATAACACTTTAAACAGGTAGTTTTGTAAATGTATAGAATGTGTGTGTGTGTTTCAGGTACACACTGGTAAGTTAACTTATGTAAATTAGACAGTCACAGAGGATTTTTCTTCTGAATAACTGATCGGGGCATTACACATTCAGGCAACTTTGATGTAAGGCTTGATCACACCCGTAGTGACGACTTCTATCTGTCACGCCCATTGTTGCTTATCCATTGTTCACTAGATATATCAATGTAATTACAGAATGCTTCCCACTACTATATCACATAACTAGACATGAGTCTGACTTGATCCCAACGCTGCCACCAGTGTAGCGAAAGAAAGTGAAAGCTGCGACAGGGACTCTGACCAGGGCTCATGCGTGGCAAAATGAGCCCTAATGGCTGTTGCCTTAAGTCGAGTAGGCCTCTGGGCAGAGGCAGTAGGCCTACAATGCTGGCAGTTGCCTTGTTACAATAGCCTAAGTATAAACCTGATTGACACGACCGTAATAATCATGAAATGGCCTTGGAAGTCCCATAAGTGTAAGCCAACATAAACAGCTTCATGTAAAATAATGAATTAACTGCATTGATATGGCTTACTTGATCATAGTCCAGACTCATTATAGTTGCAAATACCATGCAGTTGCACCAGGGGAATTTAAACCACCAATATATGTTTTTGCAGGTCTTCTGTTTCCCAACATTTATTGATGAATTGATTTCCCATCATGAAAATGGATCCCCATTCCCCAATCAAATACCTTTTTTTAATCGATGCCACAAAAATAAACAGACAAATCCAACTTTTTACACCATTGGCAACCCTCATGAAATCCGACATAGCACCAGTATGACCATTTCAAAAACGTTGTAGAGTGATGCAAGGAAAAACATGGCAAAAAGATTAGAGACAAAGTGTAACACTCTTCTAAGCCAGTCATATTAGTTTACAAATGGAGATGAAAATAAAATATTACACATTGAACAGCTTTAGATGTGTTCATGCTGACCCCATTGTCAAAGCCGCACTATCATGTCAAGTCTCCAAGTGGAGCAGAGTGACCTCTCCATTGTAGGCTACCATTGTATGCTTTGTTTTAGTTGAGCTTTTTTTCAACTCCCTCTTGGTCTCTCAGTGTGATGGAGGGAGAGGACCCAGAAGGAAATCCCAGCACTGCCTCGTCTCACTCACTTCCTCCCCAAGCAGAGGCGGTAAGCCCAGCGGATGAGGATGATTGTATCACAACAGGGAGGAACTTTGAAGAGACCGCTACACGCACAAACGGCATGGGCCAGCCGAGTCAGGACCACCAGAGTGAAGGGGTCCCAGCTAAGACTGCTGCCACAGACAACAACCAGAGTCCGTCTGCCACCACCATGGACAACCAAGCCCAGCAACAACCCACGGAAAGCCCGTCTATCACTAAACTATGTGGGTATCTCCTTAAACAAGGAGGTCCCCTGAAGTCGTGGAAGTGGCGCTGGTTCACGTACGAGGAGAAGAAGAGCCAGTTGTTTTACTACAGGACGGCGCAGGATGTGACCTCTTTGGGGAGGATTGAGCTGTGCAGAGCCACGTTCGGTTACCCCCTCCACGGAGAGCAGGGCACCTTTCACATCCAGACCCCTGAACGGACCTTCGTCCTCAAGGTAATGTTTATTTAATCTATAACTATATCAGGGGTGGTCATCTGAATCTCGAGGTTGGCAGTTCTGCCTGTTTTCTTTTCATCCTGGTAGTTACTTGATTATTAATGTCAGTGGTTGGCCAAAGTCCCTAATTTAGAGGGGATTCACTTCTGGTGCCATCCATCACAAGTTCAACCGGTATCCCCAGGGTTTTCCCAAACGTCTGACTTTGCTCTGAATGTGAGTGTCATCAATATTTCTGAAATGTCATTGGTTTTTGTGGAGGGATGGGGAAGACCGCTAAAAGGATACATGAGGCAGCGAAACAGTGGTGCTCCTGTATCTGAATAATGTGAATAAAAATAACAAACATTTTAGAAGTTATGCATTACAGATATTCCGACTTAGGCACACATGTACAGTAGGCTAACAATCTATATTCTGTCTGTTTCAGGCAGATAACCAGGAGGCCATGATGTACTGGCTACAACAGCTGCAGCTGAAGAGATGGCAGCACCGTGACCAGCTGACAGGAGAATCCACACGTCACTGCACTGACCACCAGAGACCAGAGGGACAGGGGGAACTACCCACCAGCTGCCCAGGTACAGAAAGACTGGAGGTAGTAGAATGAAGTGGCCCCAAACACTGATCAAGATTATGTCTGGCATGACAATGATCGACAGAGAAGGTTGTTCATGTAGAAACAGATTTGGCAACCAGGCTAAGAATAACAGCTCAATACCATCAAATACCATGTGTGGTTTTATGCTTAGTGAAGCGTTAAAAGATGTGAGAGAAATGTAATACTTCATGTTAGTGTGAAAGTGGAACCATCGGACACATAGTCAAGTTAGCATGGACTGGAATGTCAATGACCCAGGCTGTATCATATCCGGCCTTGATTAGGAGTCCACTAGGGCGGCGCACAACTGACCCAGCATCGTCCGGGTTTGGCCGTCATTGTTAATAAGAATTTGTTCTTGACTAACTTTCCTAGTTAAATAAAGGTTAACATTTTTTTTTAAATTATGTAACCAGTTGGATCTGAGGTGTTTTGTTTAAAGTTGATATCATACTAAATTGTACTATGAATAACTTAGGAGATGGGTGTCGTATTCTATCAAAGGGGTTTGTCTCAAGTTATTCCACTCCCAATTGACACATGCTAGTTGAGGTCATTTCTAATATGTACAAGATCCTACATTCAGATACAGAACACCCTATGACACTGTTTGATTACAATTGGCAGATCAGAGGTGAAAAACAAAAAACTAGGTGTAATGAACACGATGGGAGACAGAGCTGGTTTCAGGTGCAGGGCGCAGCAGGTGTTTATTTGTAAAGGACCACAGGACGAGGCAGGTAGCTGGTCCAGGGACAGGCAGAAGGTCATACACAGGGGTTTCAAAAAGGCAACAGTACGGGCAGAGAAAAGGCTGGTAACATCATCCGGGAGATAACGCAATAGGTTGATAGCCTAAAGTACAGGCACGGAACAGGCAAAAGGCGTCAGTTTTTGCCTTCCTCACTATCATACAATGGAGGATTAAATTACGGGAAAAACAGAGATCCAAATAGAAGTGTGTCACAAAACAAACAATATCTCACAATGATGGGGTGCAAGGAACTGAACTAAATAGTGTGTGATAATGACATACAGGTGTCTAAACAGGTGATCAGAATTCAGCTGATTGGGATCTGAAGAGTGAGCTGCGTTCAGTGGATCTAAGTGTTTGAGAATGAGTTGGAAGCAGACATATTACTAGGCAACAAATTAAGTTAGTTGAATTGAACGTTATCATTTAAACTAACCATTAGTAATAACTCACAATGTCCAAACAACAACACATTTATTTAGAGTGAAAACAGATGTTAATGCACTGGAGTGTGATGTCAATATTTACCACACTTGTCCCTTGGCTACATAGTCACTTCATGAATCATCAGCAGTCGACTTTGTCAGCCTCTCCCTGGCTGGTAAGTGGCCTCACTAGGGATTTCCAAATTCTCCCTCTGAGACCTAGCTTCCTGAAAACCTTTTACTCTGGCAGCACACCCACTTCCTTTCAGTGACTCAGCAAATCTACTGTGGGCATCAAGTGTAGCCAGCCAATCAGAGATGTAAACAGAACTTTGGGTAAGTTATTCATCTTAAACTCTCAAATAGGCTTTTATACAAACATTCTGTCAAAAATTCTAGTTTACATACAAAAATGTTAGTATCATTTGACGTCACTTTAATTTGATAGTATTCTTGTCAGAAAAGAACAAGAATTATTGTAACTGATCATTTTTACACTCGAGGATTACACTGAGGACACTGTATTCAGGTAATTTAAACACTCTGAACTTTCCCGATAGAAATACTATGAGTAGAGCTGACTCTGCTGATATGACCGTCTGTCATGTAGAATAGGGAATCATAACTGTTCCAAACGATACATTTCTATAGGACCGTTCTGTAATGTTGCAGCCTGCGGAACAGGCCCTAGTGTCGTTAAACAGAATGCATGATTGGAGCCATTCCAATGTTTTAAAATGCATGGAGGATTAATAGACCTCTTCCATGTTCCTCCAGCAAGCCAGTCAGCTGATGTCTGGGAAACAACTGGCCTATTTGGTCTCTAGTGTTACAAATTACAAATAATAAGGAAGCTGTCTTTGCTGCTCATTTCCATCATGTAAAATACAGTATTTCCACGAGTTAAGTCAGGCATTTCTATATAAATATATATTCAGTATGTGCACTACTTAGATACATTGGCAAATGACTGGCCCTGACAGATAACTTTTTTCTGTTGCAATAGTTTCTAGAAGAAATGCCATTCTTTGCCAAACATTCATGTCTCTACTCTGTGAACCTGTATTGCTGTCGTAAAGGTACAGTATCTGACTAACAAATGGAGGGTTGGCTTCCCTTTTGCAAGTAGCCTAGCAGTTAAGAGCGTTGGGCCAGTAACCAAAAGGTCGCTGGTTTGAATCTCTGAGCCGACCTAGGTGAAAAATCTGTCTGTGCCCTCGAGCAAGGCAATTATTGCTCATGTACGTCTTTCTGGATAAGGGTGTCTGATAAATGACGTAAAATGTAGATAGACTGGGGAGGGGAACGCAAGAACAATCTAACTCCCTCTGGTAGCTATTCATGGACTTTTAGAGTCATGGCATTTTCATGAAACGGATGAAAGGTTATATTCACCGACACAGGCCTTTATCATTGCAAATAACGAATTCATCCTTCCAGTATTGAATGATCTATTATTATATTCCCCATGGGGGGCGTGCCTGGCCAAGGTTGAGATTGGTAGGTGGGGTTCAGGACAGGAAACAACGTTGATCAGATGTGCTTAGATCTTTCTCTGCGCCGTCTGCAAATTGCAGACAAATGCTCGCTCTAGCTGCGTTGCCGCTTTCATCTCTGAAGACTTGATCCCAGTAAACCACTTATCTACTGTTCACATTGTAACTGATAATTTCTACACTCGGGGGTTACACTGAGGACACTGTATTCGGGTAATTGAAATCAATCAAATGTATTTATAATGCCCTTACATCAGCTGATATCTCAAAGTGCTGTACAGAAACCCAGCCTAAAACTCCAAACAGCAAGCAATACAGGTGTAGAAGCAGAGTGGCTATGAAAAACTCCCTAGAAAGGCCAGAACCTAGGAAGAAACCTAGGAAGAAACCATCCTCTTCTGGCTGTGCCGGGTGGAGATTATAACAGAACATGGCCAAGATGTTCAAATGTTCATAGATGACCAGCAGGGTCAAATAATAATAATCACAGTGGTTGTCGAGGATGCAACAGGTCAGCACCCCAGGAGCAAATGTCAGCTGGCTTTTCATAGCTGATCATTCAGAGTATCTCTTCCACTCCTGCTGTCTCTAGAGAGTGGAAAACAGTAGATCTGGGACAGGTAGCATTTCCGGTGAAGAGGTTGCGGGGGGGGGTGACAGAGTCTGCGTCTCTCACATGAATAGGCAGGCCATTCCATAAATATTGAGCTCTATAGGTGAAAGCCCTGCCTCCAGCTTAGAAATTCAAGGGACAGTAAGGAGGCCTGCGTCTTGTGACCGTAGCGTATGTGTAGGTATGTACGGCAGGACCAAATTGGAAAGATGGGTAGGAGCAAGCCCATGTAATGCTTTGTAGGTTAGCAGTAATACCTCAAAATACGCCCTTGCCTTAAAAGGAAGCCAGTGTAGAGAGGCTAGCATTGGAGTAATATGATCAAATTTTTTGGTTCTAGTCAAGATTCTAGCAACTGTGTTTAGCACTAACACTTTATCAGGGTAGCCGGGAAGTAGAGCATTGCAGTAGTCTAACCTATAAGTGACAAAAGCATGGATTAATTTTTCTGCATCATTTTTGGACAGAAGGTTTCTGATTTTTGCAATGTTACGTAGATGGAAAAAAGCTGTCCTTGAAACAGTCATGATATGTTCATCAAAAGAGAGATCAGGGTCCAGAGTAACTCTGAGGTCCTTCAGTTTTATTTGAGACAACTGTACAACTAAGATTAATTGTCAGATTCAACAAAATATATTTTTGTTTCTTGGGACCTAGAACAAGCATCTCTGTTTTGTCTGAGTCTAAAAGTAGAACATTTGCCGCCATCCACATCCTTATGTCTGAGAAACAGGCTTCCAGGGAGGGAAATTTTGGGGCTTCACTGTGTTTCATCGAAATGTACAGCTGTGTATCATCCGCATAGCAGTGAAAGTTACATTATGTTTCCAAATGACATCACCAAGAGGTAAAATATATATAGTAAAAACAGTAGTGGTCCAAAAACAGAGCCTTGAGGAACACCGAAATGTACAGTTGATGCTGTAACAAAGGCTCCTTGTTCAGCAGGGTGTCAGACAGGTACTTCCTATCTCTCTTTCGCTCTCTGGGCCATGCAGAATCACTTCCTGCAGCTGTCAGTGGGGCTGTAGCTTAAACATTCAGTACACAGATTCCACAGGGGTCAAAGAGCAGGGCACGCTGGAATCACCTGGGACACGTTCAGTAGGCAAACATTGTGGAACTCTAAGATATATAAATATTTTACGTAGAACAAACATGTCTCTCAGCTCTATTCACAACATTTTGAAACACTCTTTCCAGACAGAAATACTATGAGTAGTGATTTTACAGGAAAGGAGGTGCTAATGTACCTTCATTCAATCTAAATGTGAAGGTAAACTCAGTTGGATTTTATCCACTTGGTATTGATTTGACATGGTAGCAGCTACTGTATTACCCAACATTATTACTCCATAGCTACGCCACACTTCCTTAACTAGTCAATAAAACAAGCACCACCTCTTTTACAATAGTATTTCAACAGTAGAATATGAAGTGTTCGAAGAAGTCTAACCGGGGCCAAATTCAGTAGGCAAAAGTTGTAGAATGTTGCAGATAGAAATGTCATGAATAGAGCTGAGAGACATGTTTGTTCTACGTAAAATATTTCTATCTTAGAGTTCCACAATGTTTACCTACTGAACATGTCGCAGGTGATCCCAGTGTGCCCTGCTCTTTGACCCCTGGGTAATCTATGTAATGAATGTTTAAGCTACAGCTCCACTGACAGCTGCTGGAGGTGATTCTGCATGGCCCAGACAGAGAGAGAGAGAGAGCGGGAGAGAGAGGAAGTGCCCGTCTGACACTGCTGAACTAGGAGCCTTGGTTACAGCACCGCATGGCTACACTACACATACTACAGGCTATTCTGGTCCAATAAATCAACACATCCGTATAATATTTTGAAGCTTAAACGGCTTGTATAAGTGAGAAATCCAACTGTTCAAGTCGTAGCTGTCTTGAATATGCATCAATGAACAATGTAAAAGTGACGTTATTGCTAGTTCCCTGTTTTCACTTTGCCCAATGCCATTGAGTTTGCTCCTGTTGTAGACACAACCTTTCCTACCAACTGGTTTGTGAACTGTGAGGTATTTCATGCTTGTCCTGACATGCCTTGAACGTTTCACGACGGAACAGAACAGTATGCTTTGACCGTGGTACTCCTTTTGAATATTCCCACGGTCGCCATTGTAGTTGTATCTAGCGTGCAC
This sequence comes from Oncorhynchus gorbuscha, assembly GCF_021184085.1. Classification (NCBI taxonomy): domain Eukaryota; kingdom Metazoa; phylum Chordata; class Actinopteri; order Salmoniformes; family Salmonidae; genus Oncorhynchus; species Oncorhynchus gorbuscha. The sequence goes on along the minus strand of NC_060185.1, from coordinate 70,207,887 downwards.
AACTTGGTTGCCCAAAAGATATCAGGACTTTTGTCAGTTAATAAAAATATATGAATCTTTTATACTTTTCAATGGGTCTCACCCCATGGTGTCATAACTTTCAGTTCATAGCAGTACAGTAAGAGCAAACAACTTCATCTCGAGACCAAGTGGCCGGATAGTCATGGTCTTTATTCTCTGTATTACAGCCCATAATATCACTCATTGTCTTCAGCCAGAAGGTTCCTGCTTGTTACATGAGTAGCTGTGTCCTTTGTGTGCCCTGGCTCCAGAGGGCGTGGTCCACTGACATTGTTCTTTCCTGTTACTTCCTGTAACGTAGATGACTTCCTGCCCACCATGAAGACCCCGCCAGGCCTCTTGGGTGAGGAGGCTGCCAATCTGCCCGCACCGCAACAACGCGCCCCCCTAAGCAACTTCTCCCTCAAACATCCTCTGATAGAGATTCAGTAGGTGAATTTATTTATTTTTCCCGCCTATCTTTACCATTCATTTGGCATTGAGGCATATGACTGGACCTGTACAACAGATGGTATGGGATACTAGGGCTGGGAATTGCCAGGTACCTTCATGATACAATATTATCATGATACTTAGGCGCCGATACGATATGTATTGCGATTCTCAAGATTCTATCTGTATTGCAATTCGATACTGTGATTTTTATTACGATTCAATGTTCCAAACATATTGCTCACCATATGTCTGCTGCAGAGGGACGAGAGAGAGAGACATGAGAAAACAATCAGTCATGCAAATAAAAGTGCTGGGGGAAAAAACTATGACGGTTTTGGTGCAGGTACAGCCAACTAGCGCAAAAGTAACATTGTGATATTGTCAAAACGAAATGATGATGCATCTTCAAAAATATCATCCCAATATGTAACTGTGTAGATTTTCTTTTCTCCATCACTTTGGGATACGTTGTAGTGGTTGACAATTGACTTGATATTCATCGAAGTTATTGATCGTAGACAGAACCGTTTGTGGCTATGTGACTACAGGTGTTTGTCCTCTGCCAATCGAACATGTCCAGATTGACTTCATAGTGAAAGTGACTTTGAGATTAATGTTTTTTTGGAGGACTTGTACCTTAATCGCTTCATTATAAAGGGATTGTTCTAGTAGTAGGTTTACACTAAGGCTGACACTTGGGGGTGGAGATGTTGGCGTGCATGCTTATGTGTGTGTGTGTGTGTGTGTGTGTGTGTGTGTGTGTGTGTGTGTGTGTGTGTGTGTGTGTGTGTGTGTGTGTGTGTGTGTGTGTGTGTGTGTGTGTGTGTGTGTTCTCACACATGCGTGCTGCTCCTACAGGAACTCGGTGCACAGTCTTTTTTACAAGCGGTCCTCCCAGGAACTGAGTCGGAGTGTGTTCCATTTGGAGGCGCCTCCTCCTTGGACCCCCTACCAGACAGCCCAGGACAGGCTTGGTATGTCCCACACACACCCTAGCCTCTGGAGATGTTTTCTAATTCACTGGCATCCTTCTGCCCTCTGTCGGCAGCTGATTGAAATCATACAGAAGGATCAGGTTTTCTCATTGTCTGATGGCATAATGTCATCATTGCTCGAGTAACATTGTCATTTTTTTCTCATCTAACCAAAGAAACATTTTATTTCACAAGTTGGTGATCTCACAGTCCATAATAACCACAGAGCCATAGCTAACCTCCATGCCCTCCTACAGACCCTAGGACTCCCGTTGACCCCCCGACTCCTACCACCCCGCTGCTGTTGGCGGACCCTGCGGGTGAGCGTTCCCCAGGGGAGGGCAGGTCGTTCACATGCCCGTCCCCGAGGACCAGGAGGAAGACGAGGGGCAGCTCTGCCACCATGCCCGCTGCGCTACGGGAAGCTGCTTCAGACAAGACTACCCGCCTTCAGCAGGAGAAACACATGCTGGCTGAGGAGGTCAAGGCCCAGAAGGTTGGAGCTAAGACCAAAGCTGTGCCAGATCTAATAAACCTCCAATATCTTACAAAGCAATGCTTGATTTCCAGCCTGCCCTTATCCACTCTCTGACGTCTAGAATATGGCGTATTGATTGGTTTGATATGCCTACAAATATCTTGAAATTCAATGTATTCCTTCTCATTTGAATCTGTGCCAGACTAGATGGACTAACCTCACTATTCACCTCCCATCCAGGAGCTGGTGTGGCTTCTCCACAAGGCCCTTGAGGCGGCTCAGCTGGAGAAGCGGACCTGCACGGAGTTCCTGGCTGCCAAGTGTGAGCAGGAGCGTCTGGAGCTGTTGAGGCACCGCGAGCGCCAAGCCGCTGACCTGCAGGGTCGTCTGGAGGAACTGAAGGTCGAGGCGGAGGGTCTGAGGGCGAGCTTGGCCCAAAGGGACGCCCACGTGGCCGAGCTGAAGGAAAACGTCACCCTGATGATGGCGAAGAACAACTCCAAACAGGAGGTGAAACCCATTTTTGGTGTCTGGTCTCGTATTCACAAAGAGTCTCATAGAAGGAGTGCTGATACAGGATCAGTTTAGCCTTATCGAGCACAATGATTATGTGGACAGTGGGGACCTGATCCTGGATCAGCACTCCTACTCTGAGATGCCTTTTTGAATATGGGCCCGAGTTGTATTTGGCTCCAAGTGTATACACTTCATGATATGATAATGTATGGCATCACTGCCTAATAATATCATATTTTCTGATGTTATCCCAGGTGATCCTGAAGCTGTCAGAGCAGGTGGCGGCCTGCATGACCGACCCAAGACGCACCATGTCCACCACTAATGGCCTGGAGGCCCTGACCTTCCACCAGCTGCAGGAGGACACTGAGAACCTCAAGGTTGGTTTGTGGTTGGTAGGTAGTAGGTCAGTCCAACACCAGAGATGGAATCAAGACTGAAGACCAGCCTCGATACCAAGACCAGGAGCCTAATTTATAAATGTTGCATACTCACAAAATATGCCCCAAAACATGCGCGTGCCATTTTTTACGTAAAAGTTGGCATTTATAAAAACTGAACTTGATGTGAGAATGTGCTTATCCACCCACAAACTTTAGACCATGTATACGCACAGTTTCCAGTGGTTGAAGTATTGCATTGCAAGAAGGCAAAGTAGCCTATTAGCCTTGTGCAAATGGGGAATATATACTGAATGTACAAAACATGTCTTTCCGTGACATGGACTGACCAGGAGAATCCAGGTGACAGCTATGATCCCTTATTGATGTCACTTGTTAAATCCGATTCAGTGTAGATGAAGGGGAGGAGACAGGTTTAAAGAAGGATTTTTAAGCCTTGAGACAATTGAGGCCACATGGATTGTGTATATGTACCAATCCGAGGGTGAATGGGCAATACAAAATATTTAAGGGCCTAACCGGGTATGGTAGTAGGTGTCTGGCCCACCAGTTTGTGTTAAGAACTGCTACGCTGCTGGGTTTTTCATGCGCAACAGTTTCCTGTGTGTATCAAGAATGGCCCACCACCCAAAGGACATCCAGCCAACTTGACACAACTGTGGGAAGTATTGGAGTCAACATGGCGACTTATTTATAACAAAAAAAACAGGTAGCTAAATATAATAACTACATGCAATTATCTTTGCATTCTAAAATAATTAGAAAGTTATTTCTATGCATAATACATTCCTCTTTTCTGACTGATGGTTTCATACGTGCGAAATAGCCTATAGGCCTACAAGTTAGGATAGGCTACTGTTCGTTCCGTCTCTCATTTAACGGGACCCACTTCACAGTAGTAAATTGATCGGCTACTGGCATTTAAAGTATTTTGCTCTATGGGATCCGATCGAAGCGCAGTGTCACGGTAGAACTGTACGGTTCACCTTTTCCATTGACGTTTTGTAGGCTACGTCTGACTACTGTAATATCACATTTCTCGAATAAGCCTAGACAGTATTTAATTTATAAACATAATATATACATCACAACCATTGCACCTTTTCTGGCCATGAGTTCATATTCCCGAAGTATCCATTTAACTAATTACCATGCGCATCTCTCATTTAATTTGGCCTATTAGAGGCTATTATAATTTCAGGTTTTTGCTCTATGCATCCAAAAGGGAGCGTGGTTTATAACATACAGGTGAACAGACAGTTGATATTTTGCATTGAAGTGTATTGACTACCACTGGTACAGCCAACTGTAGTTTAGATTTTTTTTCAGAATGGACAATTGTTTTTGCACATTTAGGTTCAGGACAAAGTAAATGCAAAACACTATGGAATTCAAACTATATGTTTACAGGTCCACAACAATTTGCAATTGTTTTTGTGTTTCAGAAACGGTCAAATGACAACGCAAAAGAAAACGACATTCTGCCAACACCTCCAAAGACATTTGATATTTCCTTTAGATATAACGTTGGTCTAATTCCAATACTTCCAAAGTATACAGCAAATAAGGGTGTTATTGTCACTCTAAAAGGTGAATAACGGGCGCTATTCAGGTGGAGTTATAATGCGCGTTCATGCGCCAACAGGTTTACGACAGATCTGATTTATAACCAGAAACATGCGTATGCCGTGCTCCCACGTTTAGAAATCTCAATTTTCGTACGTGGCAGTCTTCAAAAAGATCACACGCAGATATTTAGTGTCAAATTTACGCAGCAGTTATAAATGAGGTGCCAGAACATTTGAGTCTTTTTGAATATAATCTCTATTCTCTGGTCCAAAAAAACGTAGTTGTAGTACAAATATGAATTATATTTCTTTGCTTATTTAAATGGCCTTCACCCTGCCCTTCCTCTCACTATTAATAATTCTCACACAGGATGACATTGAGGCCTACAAGATCCAGAACAAGTTCCTGAACTCTGAGATCTACCAGCTGACCAAGCTATGGCGCAACAGTTCAGAGCAGGAGAAAAGCCTTATGGTAAAGGTGGGTCTGCCTTGTGAATATGGGCGCTACTCAGTGCCAAATACATCGGCATGTGCTGTTGAAGTGGGTTGTGCTTAAGTGAAACACTGAAGGACACTACAGTTGATTGAATCGGGACCTCCGTCTCGGTCTTAGGGTGTGCTTATTTTGTGTTGCAGTGTGCCTACCTGGAGGCCCGTAACTGTCAGATAGAGAGTCGTTACCTGGGTGTACTGAGGAAGCTGCAGGAGAGCAAGGCTCTAGAACCGGGCCAGCGGGAGGCTGTGAGGAACCTCATAGAGGACGCACTGAAAGGAGACCTGAACGACGTCCTCAAACTCAACCCTGTTAGGTAACGGGCCCTGGCTCAATACTCTGAACTGGCTTCCTTTCCTTGTCTTTTTGTCTTCTCTGCTTCACTACACTGATAGATGACAGGACCAACCTCTTTTATTTATTTGTATTCTTTATTCATACAGGCGTTCCTTTAAAGATTTACAACAGTCTCTTAAGGGGGACACCTTGTTACAAGAACACATTAAATCACCAATGCAGTCCCACAATGAACAAAAATGAGATTACTATCAGTAGTCAATGAAGGCTTAAATCATCTAAAAACAGTGAATGAACACTGATCTCCATTCCTCAGGGAGCACGACGAGTACGGCTTCAAGATCATCCCGGACTATGAGGTGGAGGACATGAAGCTGCTGGCCAAGATCCAGGCCCTGGAGATCCGCTCCCACAACCTGCTGAGGCAGGAGGCCGGGGTCAAACCCTTGTTGGACCGCTGGGCTCAGTACCTGGGCGGCCGCCTGGCCGATGACCTCTGCCCCTCCCCGGAGCTCAAATTCCTGCTGCGGTGTGGCGTGCCACGGGAGTACCGCCCACGGGTGTGGCGCTGGGTGGTAAGGGCACGCACACGCTCGCTGAGGGAGCGCCACCCGGATCGCTATGAGCAGGTGGGTGCTAGTGTATCAGGCTAGTTCACTTCCTTACAATGCATCTCTCAATTTCAGAATCTTTCTCCATCTGTCCGTCAGTCTTTCCATCCATCTATCTACATGAAATCCATCCATTACTGTTTCAGCTGTGCCAGAAGAGCCTTACGTCACCCCACCAAGCCTCCAGACAGATCCAGTTGGACCTACACCGCACGCTCACCACCAATCAGCGCTTTTCCTCGCCCTCCAGCCCCACTCTGCAGCAGCTCCAACGAATTCTGCTAGCTTTCTCCTGGCAAAATCCCACCATCGGTTACTGCCAGGGCCTCAACAGGTACTTAAGACTCCCTATATCAGTCAGCAGTGTGTTCAATAAATATTAAATCTAGAGAAATACTGGCACCTAATGTACGAAGCTGTAAACTGATATAAAGTGCAGACTCCAAAACAATGTCAAATCAAATTTTATTTGTCACATGTGCCCAAATACAACAGGTGTAGACCTTACAGTGAAATGCTTATTTAAAAGTCCTTAACCAATAATGCTTTAAGAAGTTAAGTTAAAAAAAAATGGATACTGGTTAGTCAAGGTAATTGAGGTAATATGTACATGTAGGTCGAGTTAAAGTGACTATGCGTACATAATAAATGGAGAATAGTAGCAGCGTTAAGGGGGGGGGGGGTGAAAACAGTCTGGGTAGCCCTTTAATTAGCTGTTCAGGAGTCTTATGTCTTGGGGGTAGAAGCTGCTAAGAAGCCTTTTGGACCCAGACTTGGCGCTCCGGTACTGCTTGCCGTGCGGTAGCAGAGAGAACAGTCTGACTAGGGTGGCTGGAGTCTTTGACCATTTTTAGGGCCTTCCTCTGACACCGCCTGGTATAGAGGTCCAGGAAGCTTGGCTCCAGTGATGTACTGGGCCGTTCGCACTACCCTCTGTAGTGCCTTGCGGTCGGAGGCCGAGCAGTTGCCATACCAGGCAGTGATGCAACCAGATGCTACCAACTCAGTCAATACTATCTTCTCAATTTAGGGAAGCCTGATTTATAACAATTTAGAGTTTTTTTGTGAAAATCTATGATTTTAGTCTAGAAATGTGCATTTTCCTAGATCTGGCTACTCAGACTAGGCTGTAGATATACCATACAAGCTTTCAGACTTCAAAACAATCTTGACAGAATATCCGAGGGCAATTATGATATTGGCCTGTCCCTCCCCTTTCAGGCTGGCAGCCATAGCTCTCCTGGTGCTGGAGAGTGAGGAGGATGCCTTCTGGTGTCTAGTAGCTGTGGTGGAAACCATTATGCCTCAGGACTACTACACCAAAACACTCATAGCCTCGCAGGTAATGATCTGGCTCGAAGGAGCAAAATATGTGATTTTAAACAACTGTATAGATGTGTAAAATAATTGTCTATAGTTCTCTGTAATACAAATATGGGAAGTGGTGCTTTTAGTGGGATTTAATCAGTTTTAGTTCTGCATCTGTTCCAAAACATGGAACTGAAACTTTTAAATTGCGCATACATTTCATGAACAACGTAATGAATTCAACAACATTGCTCATGTCATGCCAATATCTGTTGTCGTCTGCTGTGACTCAATATGACATGGTGTATGGGTGGATGTTGCAGGTGGACCAGCGTGTGCTGAAGGACTTCATGGCGGAGAAAATGCCCCGACTGACAGCCCACTTTGAGGAGCATAGTGTGGACGTGTCCCTCATCACCTTCAGCTGGTTCCTGGTGGTGTTCGTTGAGAGCCTGCCCAGCGACATCCTCCTGCGGGTGTGGGACGCCTTCCTCTACGAGGGCACCAAGGTACCGCGCTTAAGAGAGACTAGCGCCTGGGCCGAAAGGAAATTCTAGCCCATGGTTATTCAAATGTGGGTCCTGTCTGCAGTATGACTGGTTGTTAACTGATTGACAAAGTTATATTGATTGTTGCGGCAGTTCTAATGTAAACGTACATGCATGGTTTTGATCCAGGTGATATTTCGGTATGCCCTGGCTCTGTTCAAGTACAAAGAGGAGGACATCTTGAACATCCATGACAACGTGGAGATCTACCAATACCTGCGCTTCTTCACCAAGACCATCTCTGACGGCAGGTGAGAGGTCATTAAAGATCATCCAAGTTCAAACTATGGAGGCTGTGTTCTGAAACAAAAGCCACTAATATTAGATGTTTCTCTAGTGGGATAGGAACCACTATAGTAGAGGTCTTAAACTCCTGGAGGGCTGGCGTGTGTGTTTTTGTTACAGCCCAGTACACCTGATTCACCCCTAAGTGGTTTGTGAATGATTCCACTAAATCACATTTAGCTTGTCCTTTTTGAATCCTGTTTAATTGTTGTATTATCTATATGGTTTGTGCTTTTTGCCCTGTACCTACTGAGCCCATTCTTTTTCTGCTGCTCTGTTTAGTCGGAGTGTTGCTGGCAGAGCATATGGAATAGCTATTTGCTGTAGGCCGAGACGGATGCTCTCATCATATATAAGTCAGATAGCTCAGTTGTCTCAGCTATGGGCTCAACACATGGGAGAAAATGAGGCTATACAGCCAGATGAGTGCATTGAGGGCAGCATTCACAGCAGTCTCATATCTCCAAACAAAGAGCAGATACTATTATCTCTGTCCAATGCATGCAAGTAAAACATGTGTGAGAGGGCTAAGTCTGGTGTTAGGGCCATTCAGCTTATGGAGTATTTTGTGTCTCTGCTGCTTACATAGAGTTCAATTCTGTGGTTTCTTTGTATGGAAATAAGCAGGCTGAGTCATCTTGGGCTTGTCTGTCTCCTGCCTCACTTTACTCTGTTCCCTCCAACAGGAAACTGACCAACATAGCCTTCAGCGACATGAACCCGTTCCCCATGAAGCTGTTGAAGAACCGGCGTGTGCTGCATCTGGAGCGCCTGCAGGGGGAGCTCAGAGAGCTGGAGGCCCAGCAGAGGGAGTTTGTCACAGAGAGCGCAGAGCGTAAGGATAAGGACCTGGACACTATACTTGTCAGCGAGGACGATGAGGACCTGTAGAGACTCTGGACAGAGGGATGGATCCTGTGGAACTAATGGCTCTAATGGTTTTGGAGTTCTAGACTATATACAGCCATCTGATTATGAATGGCCCTGCCGGTACAGATATGACCCACCCAAAGCTCTGGTCCAAGACCTATTTTTTTAACTGTTTTTTATGGTCAAGAACACTACCTGACCAACCTCATTCTCTCTAGATCATATAATAGAGTGTACATGCACTGCAATAGGAATTAATGCAAAATACACAATGTACACATTTGCGCACTTAATTTAACTACAGTATGTATTTCAACGAGCATATGTCACATAGATCTTTATTTGACATGTTTCACTCGTTTGTCAAAAGGCACACTCCAGATTTTGGGTTGCAGCATATTTTGTCCAAATGCAGGATACTTGTGTGTTACTGTTTTTCATTTAGTTTTCCTGTCATTTGTGTATCACAACAAGATGTCAACTTTATGTATAATGTACAACTACGACAGTCAATGACAAATTTAATTTCTCCAATTTATTACCTTGAAAAAAAAAACAAATATACATAAATATAAAAAACAAAACATTGCCCAATGTTAAACAACCTTACTGCAGACATTTCTAAAAGCTGTTACACCAGTTAAACTGATGTTGCCTATCCAGAACAGTATCTCTCATTCCTGTGTGACAAGAATAGACATGCAGTTTGTTTCCAAGAACGAAGAAGAGGTCGACTAACATCTCGAAAAACAGTGGCTTTGTTGCTGAGTAAAGCTATTGTTCTATCTGTTAAGTCACGTGGAGCTAATGCCGTAATATTCACACCCTACAAAGATGGCTCGCCCTGAGGAGCGAGGGAAAAACAGACAGAAAACATGCAATCGTCTATGGTCCATCGTTTTGAGTATAGGTACTGGCTTTTACAATACTGGCTCTTACAATACTGGCTCTTCCTTCTCAGTAGTAGGGCATTCTGTCCGCGCTAATAGAAGCTGACAAATCAGGCCTTGCGTCTCGGCTATTCGCAGAGCAGTTAGCTTTACTGTCGTGTAAAGAAAAAGAAACCAGAACACCGTCTCTGTGTGGTTCAGTGTCTGATTTTTCCCGTTGTGTGCATCAACTGGTAACGTTAAGAGTTTGGCAAACAACGCTGTGGGTTATGACTGGGTGTGTTCAATGTACAAATCAGACAAGGCTAAGTGAAACAGTCCCTCGGTCAAAGTCTTGATCTTCTATGATGGGCACATAGTCGTATGAAAAAAGTTTGGGCACCCCTCTTGAGGCTGCATAATAATTTACTCTGTCATCGCAGAAAATGATCAGTGGCATGCCATTCATTTTCTAATAAAAGCTGGGTACTGGGGTAATGTCCAGACAAAGATTTTTAGTGTAGCAATATTAAGTTATTAAATCAGATGTGAAAAATAGGCTATGCAAAAATGTGGGCACCCTTGTCATTCTGTTGATTTGAATACCTGTAACTATTTAGCACTGATTAATTGGAACACACAATTGGTTTGGTGAGTTCATTAAGCCTTGAACTTATATAATAATATATGCCATTTAGCAGACGCTTTAATCCAAAGCGACTTACAGTCATGTGTGCATACATTCTACGTATGGGTGGTCCCGGGGATCGAACCCACTACCCTGGCGTTACAAGCGCCATGCTCTACCAACTGAGCTACAGAAGGACCACACTTCATAGACAAGTGCATCCAATCATGAGAAAAGGTATTTAAGGCCAATTGCAAGTTGTTCTCTTTGACTCTCCTCTGAAGAGTGGCAACATGGGGGCCTCAAAACAACTCTCAAATGACCTGAAAACAAAGATTGTTCAACATTATGGTTTAGAGGAAGGCTACAAAAAGCTATTGCAGAGATTTAAGCTGTCAGTCTCCACTGTGAGGAACATGGTGAGGAAATGGAAGACCACAGGCACAGTTCTTGTTAAGGGCAGAAGTGGCAGGCCAAGTAAAATGTCGGAGAGGTGAAGGATGGTGAGCGGTCAAAAACAGCCCACAGACCTACAACATCATCTTGCTGCAGATGGTGTCACTGCATCGTTCAACAATTCAGCGCACTTTGCACAAGGAGAAGCTGTATGGAAAAGTGATGCAGAAGAAGCCTTTTCTGCACACACGCCACAAACAGTCGCTTGAGGTATGCAAATGCACATTTGGACAAGCCAGCTTCATTTTGGAATAAGGTGCTGTGGACTGATGAAACAAAGATTGAGTTATTTGGTCATAACAAGGGACGTTATGCATGGCGGCAGAAGAACACAGCGTTCCAAGAAAAATACTTGCTACCCACAGTCAAATATGGTGGGGGTTCCATCATGCTGTGGGGCTGTGTGGCCAGTGCCGGTACTGGGAATCTTGTTAAAGTTGAGGGACGCATGGATTCCACTCAATATCAGCAGATTCTTGGGAATAATGTTGAAGAATCAGTCACAAAGTTGAAGTTACGCCGGGGCTGGAAATTTCAACAAGACAATGACCCAAAACACTGCTCAAAATCTATGTGGGCATTTATGCAGAGGAACAAGTACAATGTTCTGGAATGGCCATCCCAGTCCCCAGACCTGAATATCATTGAGAATCTGTGGGATGATTTGAAGTGGAGTGTCCATGTTCGGCAACCATCAAACCTAACTGAACTGGAGATGTTTTGTAAGGAGGAATGGTCCAAAATACCTTCATCCAGAATCCAGACACTCATTCGAGGCTATGGGAAGCATCTAGAGGCTGTTATTTGAGCAAAAGGAGGCTCTATTAAATATTGATGTGATTTTTCTATTGGGGTGCCCAAATGTATGCACCTGTCTAATTTGTTTTGATGCATATTGCACATTTTCTGTTAATCCAATAAACCTCATTTCACTACTGAAATATTACTGTATCCATCAGTTATTTGATAGATCAAAATGAAATTGCTGATCCAAACACCCAATTATTTATAAATGGAAATCATGGAAATTGTCAGGGGTGCCCAAACTCTTTCATACGACTGTACTCATGAATGACATGTCGTTTTCAGAGAAATGCTGTTTAGTTATCAGTAGTCTGTCCTGTGCCTTAAGTGGATTCCTTGATTGCACTGGGTAGGTTCCTCTCACTTGGGGAAAGTTCCATCCTCTGAAACATTTTAAGAAACATCTCTACATTGTACTGACTGACAGAGCTAGTCATTCAACTATAAATATTTGACAGATACTTTAAATTGATCGGTGTTTAAATGAATACCATCTTAGTGCAATTCTTAACATGCTTTGCGCAATAGGGTTCTGCGGCAATGTTAATTCGGCTTGACCATTTTTTTTCTAAATACATGCTCTTTAATATTTCATCGGTACATCAGTGTACGGTCTAGTAGTGTATTCCCGGAGAAAAGCGCACCAACAGACTTGTTTTCCTGTTTTGAAACATTAACAATTGGTGTTGTGAAGGATGGCTGGCGCTTGTTATTCTCTCACGCGAGAAGCTGAAAATGAAAAAGGTTATCATGTGAACAGTCACAGCCATCTCTCCCTTCAACATATCCACCAGGATCGCGTCACTATCAGAATACTATTCAGTCTTATCAACACATTAAACTCTCATTACAAAATAACTGCATAAATCATGTGCAATTCATACCATTCTGAAACCCTTCACATAAACAAAAAGAGCATTTTTCTCACCTAGATCAATAAAAGCAACAACAAAAATGGGGGGGGGGGGGGGGGTCAAAGTTGTTCTTCAGTCGCTCCAATGGATTCATTACTCTGAGTATCAAATACAAATCTACTGCAAAGAGAAGAGGGGACTTAAGGCTTACAGCACTTCTACCACCGCACCCCCAAGTTAAACTGGGGCGTCCCGTCATTAACCAATAAGATGGGGAGCACAGCCTATGGAACCGGTTAAGGCAGTGAGAGTGTGTCCACCTCTATTCCCCCCCCCCCACCTAACATCAGATGATAGCTCTATGCCAGGAACCTTTGCCTTTAAAAGCTGTAGTGCAAGTAGGAAGACATTTTTATAGCGGTAAATACTACATGGTGTTGCGTTATTGCTCGAGGGCTGCAAAGTCTGAGTTCACTTCCTACTGAGACTTCAGTGGAAGAGGACTCGTTACACCACCTGATTAGGTCAAATCTACATTGTCCATCAATCCCAACAATGACTGACTGGTTTGATAGAGGAACCAAGTGAGTCAAACTAGGGGACAATTGGTTGAGTAAGAAAAGCAACAGCCTTTGCAGCCCTCTGGATATTTCTCTGTAAATGTCATGCCCAGTTCATAATGAACTCTTAGTCCCTACCCCTAAACTTCTCATGGTCCCTTGTAGATCTAGGTGTAGGGGGGGTAGACTTCCAAATCGCAGTAACTTTGTCTCTGTGTCCCTCCAAACCATGGGAACTACAAGTTGTCTTCCTCCTGCTGTAACACAGTTGTATGCTCACATCCTCGGTTTCTGCACATCCCAAAAATCGCCCTGCAAAATGTAAAAAGAATCCCCTACACTCACTGGTAAAAAAATACATCTTTCAAAACAAAATAACACTCTTCCATGATGCAGATTGAATTGAAATGCAAACGTGAGTCTAACGTACTTAAGTTTCAGTGGTTGATTAAAAACACATCTAAGTGCTATCATTGCATGATGAATAAGTATCACGCTGATCGAGAAGTCCAACCAAAAGGCAAACTTGTTATGCAAAACATTGACAACCCAGTGATTCAATACATTTTAGTACTGTGTTTGACTAGATGGCAATTCTTTGTCTTATAAAAAAGGACATCACTACGAAAAATGCATCAGCCTTTTAAAATATGCAGCGCTTCAATATAAAGTGCTTCATTACATTGTTATATATTTTTTTACAGTTTCTTATTAAAATATTGTATCCCTGGAGTGAAACCATAGTAAACATGTTACACATTGGTAAAAATAAACATTTTGGAATGTCTTTAAAAAAAAGTCCCTTTAGGTGATTTTGGTCAAGCTGAACTTGTTCCTGGAGCCTGGAAAGCAAAGTTATTCAAGTCTTATTACTCCATTCACAGCATCACATGCAGTCATTGAAAAAAGTACTTGCATGGTAAAATAAAGAAATGGGTGGGAAAAGGGTTAGATTTTTTAAAAAGCTTGGAAATGTATGGATGTGAAAATGGTACGGAAAAGAAAATGGAAGCCATGCAGTGGAGTGGTGATGTTAAGATCCATCTTGTGACCTGAAAGCTGAGGGTTACTCAGAGGAGGGCTGAGGTATACACCTGTATATCCTTGGGCCAAAGCTGACTTGCTTGCGGTTATCAACAATGATTGTACATTATGACTAATACACATAGCTTATTATTTTCAAACTACTGGGGAAGATACTTCTACCTCTTAACTACAAAATTACAAGAATAACTTTACCCATAATGCTCTGAGTGTCTCGGAGATAAAAAAGGCCAAATCTACAAGTAAACAGATAGTTGCCAACTTCAGTAGTGCCTAACAGTGCTTTAAATAATTCCAGCAGTAAATGGAAATCCAGCAGCACCGTACAATAGACGGGAAGAAAAAAAAGTCATATCCATCCTCCCATTGGTCCCTTTTTAGCAATGCATCAGCAGTCTGGCATTGTTGTTTCTCACTGCTGTTTACTTTAGGAGGGGGGGGGGTGGACTCTTCATGGCATACTGTTTCTTTGTGTTCCCCCCCACCATCTTTCTAAGCTGACAGAAGAGCTACCAGACATGCCCCTATTTACCAAAAAGCACCATGGTGATAAGGCACAAAAAAAAATCCAACTAATTTACACTTCAGGTTAAAGATGACAGGAGATGACAGGCAAGCAAAACAAAAAACAGTGAAAACAAATTTAAAAAAGAGGGATGGAATAGTTTGAGAAGAGTTATTAGAGATGAGGGTGAGCAAGATGCTGTTGTGGTAAGTTAGTTAGCATGCTTTAGCTAGCATGCGAAGACAACGATCTAGATGGCGACGGCGTCTGTGCCTTTGGTTGTGGCTGAGGCACGACGACGGGGGAGTGTTTCTGGAGCAGCATGGCGAAGAGCACGAGTGTGGAGGTGGGCAGGTAGACGCAGAAGAAGAGGACCATGTCCTCGGTCAGGCAGAGGATCAAGGAGACCATGGTACACTGCTCCCCCAGGGCCCAGTCCACCAGCACCCCTACCAGGAGGTAGTACACATGGAACTCCTGCAGCTCCTCCCACTCTCCCCCGCCTCCGTCCAAGCCCCAGCCCACCTCAGTGTCACCGCCCTCTCCACTGTCACTCACCATGGGCTTCATCTCCGGCCCCTCCACCGACACCGCTTCAGTGGGGCGGCTCCGCCCTCGCTCCACCACCCGTTCCAACTTCCTGCTGTTTTCCACAAACTCCTGCAGGAAGAGATGGAAAGGAGTGTCATACCATGTGCTGAAACGCACCAGTGTCGGTTAATATACACTTAATATATCATGTGAATGGTCCCCGTCTGGCTCAGTTGGTAGAGCATGGCACCTGCAACTCCAGTGTTGTGGGTTCGATTCTCATGGGGTACCAGTATGAAAGAAAAAATATAAAACTGTATGCACTCACTATTGTAAGTCTGCTAAAATGAAAACAATGTAAATGAATGCATTACCTTCGTCATTAAACCACAGAATCCTTAGTTTAGTGTAGAAAAACAAAAACCTAGACTGAACCAAATTTAAACGGAACATGTAATGTTGGTCATATTTCATGAGCTGAAATAAAATATTCCAGAAATGTTCCATAAGTACAAAAATGGTATTTCTCTTCAATTATGTGTACAAATGTGTTTTACAACCCTGTTAGTGAGCATTTCTCCTATGCCAAGATAATCCATCCACCTGACAGATGTGGCATATCAAGAAGCTGATTAAAGAGCATAATCATTACACAGGTGCACCTTGTGCTGGGGACTATAAAGGGCCACTAAAATGTGCAGCTTTGTCACAACACAATGACACAGATGCCTCAAGTTGAGGGAGCGTGATATGCCACACCTGTCAGGTGGATGGATTACCTTTGCAAAGGAGAAATGCTCACTAACGGGGATGTAAACAAATTAGTGCACAAACTTTGAGCTAAATAGGCTTTTTGTGCATATGGAACATTTCATCTTTTATTTCAGCTCATGAAACATGGGACCAACACTTTACATGTTGCGTTTATATTTTTGTCCAGTATAGATAGATACACATAATTTCCCATTTCAACGAAATCCCACCAGTATACCATATCTTCACGTAGATTACCATCAGGGCTTTGTCCATGTAGAACTCCTTGCCCGGTGTACCGTCGTTGTATTTGGTGTCAATGGCGAAGCAGAGGAAGAGCACGTCCACCACGATCTCGAAGATGGACAGGAAGCAGTGGGCCACCAGGAAGGCAAAGAGGCAGACAATGATGAGAGGGAGGACCCACTCTGCGTAGTCCCGCTGGTAGTTCAGCAGCAGTACGCCGGCGAACGCTGTGGAAGTCACGATCAGGATCTGACCACGGACACACACAAACACACACTCAGGGTCAAAGGGTCAAAGTTTTACTCCTCAAATTCAGGAAATTGAACAGTCAACGCCACAGGAGGTTGGTGTCTCCTTAATTGGGGAGGACAGGCCCGTGTTAATGGCAGGAATGGAATTAGTGTAATGGTATTAAATACATGGTTTCCAGGTGTTTGATACCATTCCATTTACTCTGTTCTGGACATTATTATGAGCCGTTCTCCCCTCAGCAGCCTCCTGTGAGTCCACGCAATCAGGCCCACACTCAACCACAGATCTAGGAACAGATTACCCTAGCCCCATCCTAACCTTAATCATCAAGGGTTTGAAACGTAGATCTGATCCTGTAACAGTGAATAGGGACTACTCTGAAGCCCTCAAGTATCCCAGCTGCCCCCTCACCTTGCCCAGGAAGAGGACAAAGTCTCCCACGGCGTTGATGGCGGCCACCCTCAGAGCGTTCTCTACCAGAATCACAAAGGCGTCGCGCGCCGACGTACAGAAACTGGTGCTGTTGATGGCTGTCGCCGCGTACGCATTCTAAAGACAGAGAGAGAGGAGAGACTGTAGTCACTAAAGCAGACCAGCAGGACACAAACCAACTTACACCTGTTATCTATCCTTTATTTATATAAAACAAATATCCAATTTGGGGGAGGAAAGCACTCCTACCTGATTCAAATAGTTGAGGCACTTCTCCAAACACCACAGGCAGCAGATACAGGTCTTCACCATGCAGCGAGCAAATGCATTTTCCTGTGTGAAAGAGAGATGGGGAAAGGTATCAGATGCACTATTCAAAAATAGATACAATAGTTTTCAAAACTGTTCCCTGCAGAGCTCCAGAACATAGTGTTCTCACATCTCCATGCTAAACCAAAAGATAGTGGAAACTGAAAGCAGCAAGCAGACAGATTGCTGTAGGTCTACCCAACTGTACTGTAGGCCTACAGTTCAGGGCATTAGTCAGGTGAAGTTACCTCCACTCTCAGAACTCTGGAGAGCTAATGCCAATTTATCCCTTCAATTCATTGTGCTGCAAGGTGTCTCTCCATAGATCAAGTCAAGCAGCAACACTTGGGACGTGACAACAAACAGTAGGTTAAGGACAACAGGCACTAACTCACATTACCCTCCAAGGAGAATAAAGACAAATACCCGTAAAGAAAATGACATAATAATATAGTAACATGGTTTACCAGATGTTTATCCAAAATGAGTTAGTTCAAATATATAGTCATTATATGTCCCATTTATTAACCAAACCAACACCCCTAATGTTACCAGCACTGTGTCAAACTCAAACAGTCATCTGAACATACATCCTCTCTCCTCTTAAAACTGTCCTAAACAGAGCAACAGAAGATGGCAGGTGTCATGTCACAACAATGTTGACATTGACAGCAATGTAAGATCTACTGGCAACAAGCGAACAAGCTAGCCTTGATTAGCTTGTACAGCACATCACTGTATGTAACATGCAGTATTTTATTATTCTCCATACAATGAATATCAGAGATTGAGAGAGAGAGAGAGAGAGAGAGAAGTTAGTCAACAGGGTGCTTTACCTTGCCCTTGAGCTGGTTGTGGACGTACATGAGCATTAGGCGTGGGATCTTGACCAGGGTGATAATGAAGGAACCCTTGGCCACCGTGCCCAGGTGGTACCTCATCAGTCTCAGCACTGACGACAGGATGGGGGTGACCGGCATCCTGGTCTTGTCCCTGAGACAGAGGAAAGGATAGAGGGAAATAGAATGGAGGCCAAATAAATGAAGAGACCGAGAAGTTTAAATTGACATTCTTGTTCTTCTCTCTGGAATTCCCATAAATTCCTTGACTTTTGTTTTAGCAGAACACACTTCTGTGACAGACAATAAAATCGAATGGTATTACTAATCTTATAGCCGATATCCTATAGAATAAACATTTAAAATCAAATTGTATTTGTCACATGCGCCGAATACAACAGGTGTAGAACTTAGTGAAATGCTTTACTTAAAAGCCCTTTACCAACAATGCTTTAGAAGTTAAGAAAAAATACATGTCAAGTAAAAAAATAGAAAATAAAAGGTAACAAATAATTAAACAGCAGCAGTAAAATAACAATAGCGAGGCTACAGTATATACAGGAGATACCAGTACAGAGTCAATGTGGGGGGGAACCAGTTAGTTGAGGTAATATGTACATGTAGGTAGAGTTTGTACATAAACAAATCATGAAAATATCATTTCAGAGTCAGACCTTGTGTAGTAGTACGTTACCACAGCCCCAGCGACAGTCATCTGCTGGCAGGCCAGGATGAACTCACTGATCCAGATGAGGCCCACAGCGTGGTACCACGTCATGTACTGCAGAGTCCCAGTCAGACGGAACTCTGTCAGACCTGTCTCCTCGTTCTGGACCGGGTTCCCTGAGGTGGACATCTCAGTCTCAGTCTAGTGGTCGGGACTAGTTTGGACAAGTTCCTGAATAAGGCCAATACAGTAAACTGAACTAAACCGTACTAGTGCGGTGTCCTGTTGTGTTGGAATTCATCACTTACCATTTGTAAAGATTCACTCACTCACTCACTCACTCACTCACTCACTCACTTTTGCTTCCAGTGCCAGGCCCCAGTACATCCAGAAGAGGAGAACCATTGCCCCGCTCCCTCCTCCACCCTCCCTCCCTCCCTCCTCCCACCCTCCCTCACCGGTGGTCCCGAGAAAGAGCAACACCAGGCCCCAGTACATCCAGAAGAGGAGAACCATTGCCCCACTCCCTCCTCCTCCTCCACCCACCCTCCCTCCCTCCCTCTCCCTCCTCCACCCTCCCTCTCTACCCCTCTCCCTCTCCCTCCCTCACCAGTGGTCCCGAGAAAGAGCAACACCAGGCCCCAGTACATCCAGAAGAGGAGAACCCTTGCCCGCCCGCTCCCTCCTCCACCCTCCCTCCCTCCCTCTCCCTCCCTCACCGGTGGTCCCGAGAAAGAGCAGCACCAGGCCCCAGTACATCCAGAAGAGGAGCAGGGCCAGGAAGGTGCAGAAGGGCTGCAGGGTGAGCAACGGCAGGTGGATGAACACCTTGCCGGCCACGTGGAACAGGGCGATCGTCAGGGCCACTCGTTTCCTCATGAACAGCATCAGCAGGAGAAGGATCACCTGGGGGGAAATCACACAGAAAGAGAGAGAAGGGTATAGGAAGAGAGGGATGAGAGAGAGCGAGATAAATTGGGATCGATACGGAGGGAGAGGGATATAAATGAGTGAAGAAGAGAACAACAGGTCAAGAGAAGGTGGAAGGGACATAGGAAGACAAAAACAGACAGGAAGACAAGGGGTAATAGAGAATGATGAAACAAATGGAAGATGGCCAACAGGAGTGGGAGAGAGTGAGAGGAAGGTTAAAGAGAGAAAGGAGGGGGGAGTAAAAATGTAGGGAGGTGCCAGGAGTCAAGAGTTTGAGATTTCAAAGCAGCGCCAGGCATTCAATCTGAAATGTCACACACACACCACCCACAATTTACAAGGCTTGGTTGCCCAGTCTCCCTTTCATTCCAAACACAAACACTAACTGTACTCACTGTGAATACGGTGGCAGCGATGGCATACACCAGAAACGCCTGGGCATTGTCCCTTGTCATCTCTGCTTCCTCCTTAGCATCTTTCGTCTCCGTAGTCTCTGCAGTCTCTTTAGATAAGTTCTTGTTGGCAGTTAACCGGTGGTCTATGTACAGCCACCACAGAATGCTTGTGCCCGCTACAGAAAAACGGAGACACTTTCTATGATAGATTGAACACCTGCACACTGCTAAATGCAAAGAGGACTGTCCCAAAAATGATCATAGAATGACTGTTAGGTGCAAAACTATGGCACGGTTTTCAGTTGTTATTTTGATTGATCAAAACACTACACAGGAAGTAAGGCTAGGAGACAGGTAAATGAGCTCACCCAGGGAGCCCAGGACCACCATGGCAGTGAGGATCCAGACCAGCACAGCAGAGATGTAGCGGATGATCAGCATTAGGATCATGGAGAGCACTGTATCACAACACAGATCTAGGATCAGCTAACCCTGCCCTCGGGCCTCAACCCTAACCTCAACCATTTGGAATCAAAAACCAAAACTGACCACGAATCAGAACTCAAGAGAACCAGTTCACCAAGTGAAGATCGAGGATCAGCTAACCATATTCAAACCCTTTCCTTCCCCACCTTGACACAGCAGAACCTTGTCTGACTCTAACCCACATGTACTCTGAGCATTAACTCCCAAATGTACAAGTTCATATGGCTCCCATGTCATGCCCTTTACCTGAGAGCTTCCTTCCTCTCATTCCAAAGAGTGCAGTCTCAGGGGGGACTCAAAGATGTGATGACTTTGCCGTATTTTCACCGAGCGCTGTGTTTCTCTGCCGTTGATGTCTGACCTACAGTAACTGCCTATGTACTGACACTACATACTGATATGGAGAAATCAGCAGAATGCACTAGAGCAGGACAGATGTTCCCTATGCAGGTCTATTCTTTACTGGCTCACATTAGGGAAGGCTCAGAGACTAGTGGGCCCCAGAAATACAATAAAGATTTAGTCATTCACTCTCACAAGACCAATCCCTCCCACTGAGTTCAGAGACTAAGGCCCTGTCCAGAAACAACCCATTAGCCCCTTCCCCTGGCTCTTCATGTAGATCTGAAACAATTGGATAGGCATGGTAGTAGTTCCACCTTGTTCCCCAATGGGTGCAGATTTGGCCATATTGCTTATATCTATCCAGCATCCCCGAGATACTGCTGATAACAAACATGCTGATGAGGTCATCACCTAGCGCCAGCAGACAGAGGCCCACGATGATCTCTTTGCTGGCAATCACGCCACCGATCAGCCTGTGCAACACGCTGTTGTCGCTCACAAACGTCACCACAGCCTCTGCAAACTTGGCATAGCAGGAGATGTCCACCGGTGTGCAGCGGTTGAACACCGGGAGAGATTTGCTGTGGGATGGAACGAAGTAGAGGTCAAACGTCAGGGGTCACATGACCTGGGAGGTTCTCTAAAACGTGACCGGTTTGAATACTTTAAAAAATATATATGTACCCCCCTTTCTTGAGGTAATATCTAATCTATATGACTGGTGAAGTGAAAGTCCTGAATGAAAATAAGCAATCTAAGCCTATTGAAATGCAGCCCTAATGTTAGGCCTTCCTACCTTGGTGGAACTGGAAGTTTGGGACATTTGTCAAACCTCTCTGGAAGGCTGGGGTATTTGTGACCGGCTAGTTCGTATGAACACAGCTCCGACCCTGAGTGAAATACAAAGACATTGAACACAGGAAAGTGAAACCATAAACATACCTAGGAACATAAGGACGATTGATTTAAATTCAGTCTCCCCAGAAGTGATCAGTTATAGCTCAATATGTTGTCTAAACCAACATATGCTGATCCACATTTCATCCTTTCCCCTTCATGCAACTGAGCACGTTACACAA
The DNA here is from genome assembly GCF_021184085.1 of Oncorhynchus gorbuscha. NCBI lineage: Eukaryota > Metazoa > Chordata > Actinopteri > Salmoniformes > Salmonidae > Oncorhynchus > Oncorhynchus gorbuscha. Next base: position 70,186,092 of record NC_060185.1, on the reverse strand, counting down.
TCTTGTTCTTCACTGTGTTACGCTCACTGCCACAGGAAATCAGAACTCGAACACAAGACCTCTGGAGAAGGCAAAGTTACATAACCCCAGTCCAGTCTATCATGGGGCATACATGGAGTGCCTGTGTCACAATAAGTATATACAGTGCTGACAGGAGACACGCAAGCCTGGCTGAAGGACGGGCTAGGATAGCACAAACAACAGTACCCATACAGCAAGGGGTGGCATTGGCCTTAATGGTGCCTTTGTTCATCTAGTTCGCTCTCCACATGTGCCAAGGTGCCTGCTGTGCCAGAGTGTGTGTTGAATGAAAGGACAGTATTAAGGGAAGATGGCACGCGGGATCACGGTCATGTCAGTGTTTGTAGAAAGGGTTTGTCGTTCCAACGGATGGCAGTGATTCACTGTCAATGACGTGATGGATGGCTGCTGGAACGATGACCTAGTAGCCTTCTGTTTATGGGGGTGGGGTGGGTGGGGGGGGGGTGAGAAACAACTGCTCCTCATAGCACTCTTTTCTAACGGAACAATCTTTCAATTTATTTATTTTTAACGCCGCTCATCTGAATATTTGTGGTGATTAGTTGTTTTTTTTTCTTCATGGATATGATGTGAGATTGTGATGAATAAAATGCAAGCGCTTCCTTTCAAAATAATTCACGACATCACCACTATCGTCAAACAGATTTTCTAATCAATAACTTTGTATGTGCTGGGGTCCACAGCATTATCAGTAGAGTTACTGAGAGGAATAGAGAATCAGTCAATGATTCAATATGCTGTCAGTGTTATGCTTTTGTGTGCTTTGATGGCAGAAAAGCAAATAGCTGACAGCAGTGGCGACCTGTCATTCAGGGCAGGTGGGCCTGAGCCCCACATTTTTTATTTTAAAAAAATATATATATATATATATATATACATACACATATATACATATATACATACATATATATACATACACATATACATATACATATATATATACATACACATATATATATACACATATATACATATACACATATATACATATACACATATATACATATACACATATACACATATACACATATACACATATATACATATACACATATATACATATACACATACATACATACACGTTCAAAAGTTTGGAGTCACTTAAAAATAACTTTGTTTTTGAAAGAAAAGCACATTGTCTGTCCATTAAAATATCAAATTCATCAGAAATACAGTGTAGACATGGTTAATGTTGTAAATGACTATTGTAGCTGGAAACGGCTGAATTTTTAAATGGAATATCAACATAGGCCCATTATCAGCAACCATCACTCCTGCGTTCCAATGGCATGTTGTGTTAGCTAGTCAAATCAAATTTTATTTGTCACATACACATGGTTAGCAGATGTTAATGCGAGTGTAGCGAAATGCTTGTGCTTCTAGTTCCGACAATGCAGTAATAACCAACAAGTAATCTAACTAACAATTCCAAAACTACTGTCTTATACACAGTGTAAGGGGATAAAGAATATGTACATAAGGATATATGAATGAGTGATGGTACCGGGCAGCATACAGTAGATGGTATCGAGTACAGTATATACATATGAGATGAGTATGTAGACAAAGTAAACAAAGTGGCATAGTTAAAGTGGCTAGTGATACATGTGTTACATAAGGATGCAGTCGATGATATAGAGTACAGTATATACGTATGCATATGAGATATATAATGTTACTTACCCTACATTATTCAAGGTAGCATTGTTTAAAGTGGCTAGTGATATATTTACATAATTTCCCATCAATTCCCATTATTAAAGTGGCTGGAGTTGGGTCAGTGTCAATGTCAGTGTGTTGGCAGCAGCCACTCAATGTTAGTGGTGGCTGTTTAACAGTCTGATGGCCTTGAGATAGAAGCTGTTTTTCAGTCTCTCGGTCCCAGCTTTGATGCACCTGTACTGACCTCGCCTTCTGGATGATAGCGGGGTGAACAGGCAGTGGTTCGGGTGGTTGATGTCCTTGATGATCTTTATGGCCTTCCTGTAACATCGGGTGGTGTAGGTGTCCTGGAGGGCAGGTAGTTTGCCCCCGGTGATGCGTTGTGCAGACCTCACTACCCTCTGGAGAGCCTTACGGTTGAGGGCGGAGCAGTTGCAGTACCAGGCGGTGATACAGCCCGCCAGGATGCTCTCGATTGTGCATCTGTAGAAGTTTGTGAGTGCTTTTGGTGACAAGCCGAATTTCTTCAGCCTCCTGAGGTTGAAGAGGCGCTGCTGCGCCTTCTTCACGACGCTGTCTGTGTGAGTGGACCAATTCAGTTTGTCTGTGATGTGTATGCCGAGGCACTTAAAACTTGCTACCCTCTCCACTACTGTTCCATCGATGTGGATAGGGGGGTGTTCCCTCTGCTGTTTCCTAAAGTCCACAATCATCTCCTTAGTTTTGTTGACGTTGAGTGTGAGGTTATTTTCCTGACACAACCCTCCGAGGGCCCTCACCTCCTCCCTGTAGGCCGTCTTGTCGTTGTTGGTAATCAAGCCTACCACTGTTGTGTCGTCCGCAAACTTGATGATTGAGTTGGAGGCGTGCGTGGCCACGCAGTCGTGGGTGAACAGGGAGTACAGGAGAGGGCTCAGAACGCACCCTTGTGGGGCCCCCCGTGTTGAGGATCAGCGGGGAGGAGATGTTGTTGCCTACCCTCACCACCTGGGGGCGGCCCGTCAGGAAGTCCAGTACCCAGTTGCACAGGGCGGGGTTGGGAACCAGGGTCTCGAGCTTGATGACGAGCTTGGAGGGTACTATGGTGTTGAATGCCGAGCTGTAGTCGATGAACAGCATTCTCACATAGGTATTCCTCTTGTCCAGATGGGTTAGGGCAGTGTGCAGTGTGGTTGAGATTGCATCGTCTGTGGACCTATTTGGGCGGTAAGCAAATTGGAGTGGGTCTAGGGTGTCAGGTAGGGTGGAGGTGATATGGTCCTTGACTAGTCTCTCAAAGCACTTCATGATGACGGAAGTGAGTGCTACGGGCGGTAGTCGTTTAGCTCGGTTACCTTAGCTTTCTTGGGAACAGGAACAATGGTGGCCCTCTTGAAGCATGTGGGAACAGCAGACTGGTATAGGGATTGATTGAATATGTCCGTAAACACACCGGCCAGCTGGTCTGCGCATGCTCTGAGGGCGCGGCTGGGGATGCCGTCTGGGCCTGCAGCCTTGCAGGGTTAACACGTCCAAGTTTATCATTTTAAAAGGCTAATTGATCATTAGAAAACCTGTTGGCAATTATGTTTGCACAGCTGAAAACTGTTGTCCTGATTAAATAAGCAATAAAACTGGTTTCTTTAGACTAGTTGAGTACCTGGAGCATCAGCATTTGTGGGTTCGATTACAGGCTCAAAATGGCCAGAAACAAAGACCATTCTTCTGAAATTCATCAGTCTACTCTTGTTCTGAGAAATGAAGGCTATTCCATGCAAGAAATTGCCAAAGAAACTGAAGATCTCGTCCAACGCTGTGTACTACTCCCGTCACAGAACAGCGCAAACTGGCTTTAACCAGAATATAAAGAGTGAGAGGCCCCGGTGCACAGCTGAGAAAGAAGACAAGTGCATTAGTATGTCCAGTTTGATAAACAGATGTCTCACAAGTCCTCAAATGGCAGCTTCATTAAATAGTACCCACAAAACACCAGTCTCAACGTCTACAGTGAAGAGGTGACTCCGGGATTCTGGCCTTCTAGGCAGTGTTCCTCTGTCCAATGTCTGTTCTTTTGCCCATCTTAATGTCTTTTATTTTTATTGGCCAGGCAGATATGACTTTTCTTTGCAACTCTGCCTAGAAGGCAAGCATCCCGGCAAGCCTTTTTGTCCTAGACTTGGCACTCCGGTACCGCTTGCCATGCGGTAGTAGAGAACAGTCTGACAATTTTTAGGGACTTCCTCAGACACAGCCTGGTATAGAGGTCCTGGATGGCAGGCAACTTAGCCCCAGTAATGTACTGGTGATGATGTACTATTACCCTCTGTAGTGCCTTGCGGTCGGAGGCCGAGCAATTGCTGTACCAGGCAGTGATGCTGTAGAACCTTTTGAGGAGATTTGACCCATGTCAAATCTTTTTAGTTTCCTGAGGGAGAATAGGCTTTGTCGTGCCCTCTTCCCGACCGTCTTGGTGTGTTTGGACCATTCTAGTTTGTTGGTGATGTGGACACCAAGGAATTTGAAGCTCTCAACCTGCTCCACTACAGCCCCGTCGATGAGAATGGGGGAGTGCACGGTCCTCCTTTTCCTGTAAGTCCACAATCATCTCCTTAGTCTTGGTTACGTTGAGGGATAGGTTGTTATTCTGGCACCACCTGGCCAGGTCTCTGACCTCCACCCTATAGGCTGTTTCGTCATTGTCGGTGATCAGGCCTACCACTGTTGTGTCGTCTGCAAACTCAATGATGGTCTTGGAGTTGTGCCTGGCCATGCAGTTGTGGGTGAACAGGGAGTACAGGAGGGGACTGAGCACGCACCCCTGGGGGGCTCCAGTGTTGAGGATCAGCGTGGTAGATGTGTTGCGGCCCATCAGGAAGTCCAGGATCCAGTTGCAGAGGGAGGTGTTTAGTCCCAGGATCCTTAGCTTGGTGGTAAGCTTGGAGGGTACTATGGTGTTGAACGCTGAGCTGTAGTCAATGAATAGCATTCTCACATAGCTGTTCCTTTTGTCCAGGTGGGAAAGGGCAGTGTGGAGTGCAATAGAGATTGCATCATCTGTGGATTTGTTTGGGCGATATGCAAATTGGAGTGGGTCTAGGGTTTCTGGGATAATGTTTATACTGATTATGTCCGTCCTAGCTCGCTCATTAATGTCTTAATCAAAATTACAGATTGCCTCTTATACGCTTGTCATCCCCTTATGCCATAGTTTGTACATCTAAATTGTCAGTAGAAACCTCATTTGTTTAAGCAAGTCAGTCATATCAGCTATGTTTTTTTTAAAGGCAGTAAATGAAGCTGAATGAACTGTTTCGCTGCCGGACAAAGCTCCGCTGATAGCCAGGTGTAGCAGTGGTAAGGTGTTGGGACAGATTTATGTAGGCCCTAACAGTTTGTGGGCACCGTTTGTCACAGTTATAGTGCATTTAATGTATTGTTTAGTGTAGTGGAGTTGCTGGTAGTGCATTACACGTGATCATTTTTTTGCCCCACCAAGAATTACATGCTAAAATCACCACTGGCTGACAGTGTCCACTCTGTTTCACTAGTGGCCCTACTCACTCACCATTGTTCATGGCGAATCCCTTGAGGTCCTGGTATGTCTTCAGCTCTTCATCAGGACACATGGACACACACAGGGCCATGGACTTGATCTTCCTCTGCACTATGTCAATGTTACATGGGTCCAGGAAGAACACATACCTGCAGACAAATCAGACAACAAAATATATGTTCTTTATCAATAACACCTACATAAGGGATGGTATATAACAAGGAATGTGAGAATTTTCAGCAATTTGTTTTAACAGTTTATGAATAAAATCTGTTTCCCATCACAAATATGAGGAATGAGTCACGAGATGTGAAATTGTGGGAACATGTGATTCTGAGAGAGGAAAACAAAGTCACAAAATGACCGGGAAAACCCAGAAGCCTACACCTCCCCTCAATGTCCTGTTCATTTTGGGGACAAAGCAAGCCCACTGCCTCAACAATACCTTATCCACTTAGATATGATAGAATGTCACGAGATAGAGAGCCTTTGGCTGCTGCTCCCGGAATTGGTCCATGGGACTTGGCAGTGGAACGGAGAGTGGAAGGAACAAGGACATGTCAATAAGAGAATCCTTCACTGTGGTCCATCTGCCTGGTGCTTTTATACACTAGGGGTGGGCACCTCGCCCACGCCCCCCTCACACACACACACACACACACACACACACACACACACACACACACACACACACACACACACACACACACACACACACACACAGGAGGGTCGTTTCATGTCATTTCAGCAAGTAATGACACCCACCATCTCAGATTGTTCTGAACTCGTTTCTGCATTTAGAAACAGATCCGATTAGCATTCCTGCAACATTATTTTGTTGAAATATAAATTTGACCTCAGAAATGGATTGCACCTAAATTTGACATTAATTTATAGGATTCATAGAACATTCAATAAATATAGTGCCTAACATCCAATTTGGACCAAAAGTGTTTTCTACTAACAATGATTAAGAATCCAAAGAAATTGTCAGAAGCCACTCACAGACCCCTCACACCAATCCCTCCCTAACAACCAGTATCAGTTCTCTATGTCTGACAACACAGGCGGTTGTGGCACCTTAATTGGGGAGGACGGGCTCATAGTAATGGCTGGAATAGAATACATGGAACGGTATCCGACTCAACACATTGTTTCCATGTGGTTGATACCATTCCATTCACTCCGTTCCAGACATTATTATGTGTCTGACAAGTAGTATGAAGCTGCAGCTCTGAGTACTGATTCTTCATACTATGTATTGTATTCTCAGTGAATTTGGTGATGTTTTTTTCTCCTGTTCAGAGAAATGAGTCACTTAAGTTGTTTGTTTTATGTCCTATCCGACATCCTGACATAACCAGGTTCTGACCACTAGATGGTGCCGTTCCTGCTATTAGGTCAACAAAGTTTGAAGTACCCCCACCTCTAAAATGTTAAAGTGATAGTTCACCCATTTTACAAAACAACATTGTTTCCTTACCCTGTAAGCAGTATATGGACAAGATTTGAATTTCCGGTGATTCATAAGCTGGCAGTGGTTTGCACTGCACACATGCTTGTTGAAAGGAAGATAGATATGAAAATCAAGTCACACTGGATTTATCAGAATATTTGAGGGCAGTTTGACATTCTCTAAAGTCAGTTCTTCCTGAGCTGAGGTTAGGATCAGACTTGGATAGACTGATCCTGGATCAACCAGCTGCCATGGCCAGAACAATAAGTCTACTGCGCTGTACTGTTTACATTTGGCCCCTGCCTTGTGAATGAGGAGCTGCTTAACTGTACTAGCCAAATAAACCCTGACCAGCTATCCCTTAAGCTCTGACTTTGTTGTCTCTGACTGTATTGTGTGACACCAGCCTATACCTTAAAAAGGTTGCTGAGGGCAGGACTGAAAACAGCATTGAACATAACCTCAACTTGGCCTACATTGCTAGGATTACATTAGCCACCCCAGCAATGCTAGACTTTTTCGCCCACAGAATTGCAAAAATAGACACTTTCAAACAAACAATGTCTGAGTACCACCAAGAAAGATCACAGCTGTATTATTGTTATTTCCGCATTCAAAACAACTGGGAACTGGGCAATCTCCGACGTCCGACTTCAGTGCATTCAAGACAACTCAGAACTCGGAAAAAAACAAGTTTGAAAAGGGACAAATTCAAACTTGTAATTCCATTTTTCTAGAGCTCTGACTTTCTGACATTCCGGCCTGAAGGTCACACACGTCATGATTAGTCTTGAAAGCACCATAGGTCTAATAACATGAAGAGAAGATATACCAAGAGAGAAAAGGAAGTGAGGTGAAGAATAAGAGAGAGAGAGAGAGAGAGTGTGAGAGAGAGAGACAGAAACAGGATTGACAGCTGTGTAGTCCTTAATTGAATCCCGTGACAGCTGCCTTCTCAATTGAGTTCAGCATCAGGTGGTTGCGTTCGCACCGAGGCCTGTCAGTCAAGCCTCACACCTTCTCCACCAAACTCTTCTACACTCACACACCCTGCCGCTGGGGCCAGCATTAATCCAGTGGTCTCAGTCTACAGCGCCTGTGTGTGTGTGTGTGTGTGTGTGTGTGTGTGTGTGTGTGTGTGTGTGTGTGTGTGTGTGTGTGTGTGTGTGTGTGTGTGTGTGTGTGTGTGTGTGTGTGTGTGTGTGTGTGTGTGTGTGTGTGTGTGTGTGTGTGTGTGTATCAGTCACATCAATAGCCCAATCCTGGGAGGGGTCGTCAAGGTGCATTAATGAAGCATATAATTGCTAGCTAATGTGATGATTATGGACCGGGGATGCTAACCAGTGAGCCTGAAAAAGGTTCTCAAGGGCAGAAGCCATTTCATTTCAAAATGGTTCTGTCGATAAAACCTCCATCTATACATTTGCATGTGCCTGTCAATAAACATACAACCACACCTTTGACACCCATGTCAGACTATTACCCAGGACTAGAGGCTTGGGGATAATTTCAGACTGGGCAGGCTAGTCACTGTGGGATCAATCAACACAATAGCCATATACAACCAAGGGCCCAATATCCCTATAGCTATTCATTTAAATAGCCTTACCTGCAGGTGTGTCTTTACACAACACAACCCTACCACAAGCATCAACAGCACACTATAAGTGAAATCAGTTTACTCATTGGTATAACTCTGTCTAAAATGGGACTGAAGACACCATTCAGGAGACACATTAAAGGGGTGGGTGTTATGTGCAGCACAGCCAGTTTGTGGTTGTTCAAAGGAAGAGTGAGAGAGACAAGGCAGTGTCTGCACCACCCAACAGACAAAGAGACATGGCAGTGTCTGCCCTCTGCACCACCCAACAGTGCAGAAACAAAGTAAACAATGATGTATGGAAAGAAAGAGAAGGGAGAAACCTACAGAGACCTAGAAAGAAAAATAAAGAAACATAAATAGTGAGCGAGAGAGAAAGAGAAATACAAAAAGAGAGAAAAAGACTGCAAGCCAGTGACAGAGTCTTCTTCACAACAATTTGGGTGACAGGGTCCTGCTGGTGTGAGCCAGCACCCGCTCAAGAAACGTCTACCTCCGTTCACTTACATAGTCACTGACTGATACCAAGCTACTTTCTCTCCCTCTCCCCATTCCATTTGACTAGCTATATCTTGTGTCTGTAAACATTGGCAGCAGGGCAATGCATACCATTTATACACACATTAACACAATGGACTAATTTTATGTTCAATAGGAAGGAACTAGCATCATTATTTTAAACAATGAAAAATTACGTGTTCCATTGTTTCATCAGCAGTCTGGCCAAACGGTAAGAGAAAAACGTCAAGCAGAGCGAATTCAAACCCATTAATATCTCTCGACTGACACTCCGGCAAAACCAAAAAGAAATGAATTACCCTGTGCTGATGACCCACAGGTCTGTACCACAGGAGGTATTCTAATTCCTAATTCTATGGTACTCCTAGCCAATCATTAAGCACACAGTCAATCCAAAGAGGGGAAAGTAATCAGCATGCAATGCAAATGAAGTGGCTGAAATACCAGTGTTCCCAGAGGGTGGTGCAAGCAGCAAGTACAGTTGACCGTGACAGAACGTCCTACTCCTGAGGCCTCTGCATATTTATTCAAGGTTCTATTTATGCCAGTAGCGTCCAGATCACGGTTAAAATGACTGCAATTTGACATTTCTATTCAACCAATGAGCAACGGGGCAAAGCTATTTCTTAATATTTCTCCATGAGGGATAATTCGCCCTACCATTTGTGTTTGTAAACATATGGTTGGGTTTTGGAAAATGTGACTGCCACTTCAAGATAGAAGTGTGTGAAGTGGGTGAGAAAGACTCACTTTTTGTCCGTCTGATCCAGTCCACTCAGCCGGACCCCTTCGATCTGCTCATTGCGTTGGCCGCAGGTGTTCCCGTAGCTGTCATACCCAAAGACCAGGCGGCCTGCACCCCCCGTGGCGATGGTGAACCCACAGATACTCCCCTGATAGAAGCATTACCAAGCATTAGCATCCAATGCTACAAATGCAATACATGCCTGTGTGAAAGTGGAGTATGGATTTGTATCAATATATTGTTGACAGGTATAAAATGCAATGTACCATCCTTACTGTCTGACTGCAAAGTTTATATTAAGTTTAATGACCAGTGGTTAAGTATTCAGATTTTGAAAAAAAAAAAAAAAATCTCTCTCTCGAGCACGGGGTCAGCTGCTGTGCAGTGCCAGTGGAGCTAGCTAGGATTTAAGTTCCTTGCTCAATGGCCAAGTAGCCATCTACTAATTCCAGTTGCATGTTTGATTCTCACTTTTTCATTTCCTGGTCTGAGAGTTGAATATCTATTCAGATCAGTTTGTTAGTTTCATACATTTTAGCCACAATGTCAACCATTCTCAAAAGTCTGAGCACACTTCAAGTTTAAACTTCAGGAGATGTTAATTGTCTGCATGCTTGGAGACAATTGGCTGAGCGAAGGTGGTAGGTGTGGTAACCTAACAGGTGCCACTAGTCAGGCAATCAATCAGCTGGGCATTTAAAAAAGTGTGTCATAGGAGGAGTTGAACGACTTTCATTGAGGTGAGCCTTGTATTTAGTATTCAAATGTGGTTTAACACACATTTGTGGTATTACATTGTACATCGTTTTCAATTGTAAAATGAATAGGCATATATATACTTACCATTCCAACACAGAATACAGTAAATAAAAGGAACCACGGCAAATCCGTGCAACTTCGATCCTCGAAGGGTTTCCATTCTCTCTTTGTCCTCTGGAAAACAACATACCAACACATCGTCGGTGCCACATTCGCAAATATGATGCAGTCTATATGCGTCTGTCAATTCAAATGTGAAACTGTAGGCTACACATGTTATTTCACACAAATGTACAATGGAACGCAATTTCATTGACATCTTATTTTCGTAGATGGACTGTGGCCAAATGTAGTGAATCATTACTTTGCGTTAAACAATCACATTTAACGATATTCTACTATTCTTCATTGTCAAGGCGCTGTTCAATTGCGTCAAATCTCGCACGTTGCGAGAGGTTTGTTTACAAAGCTAACGGTGCTCACGAGCTATTTATGGTATGCAAAGCTGCTTTCAAGCGGTAGCTTGATGTCGGTGGTAATGATCTAAACTATAAAACCATTGTCCCAAGTTATAGCTCAATATTTCTTCGGCTTCAATAATAGGATTACCACTACTCTTCCCCGATGAACATAGCCTAGGTGTATCTAATCTGACTACGGCGGTGAGAAATGTCATTGGATGCCAGCGGTCGCAACAATATAAGCAGTGCAATCGCCGTTGCATGCATGCATGATGTTTAAAGGTGCAATTAAATGGATGCAACATGGGGGTGGAGGAAACCGTTAGCTTACCTCTGTGCTACCGCAGCATCCCATTGCAGTCAAGGGTTAGATTTGAGAAGGACTAAATGCTACAGCACAGAAACCCAAACTTGCAGGGCGTTAAGGGTATTATGTTTACCCTGCATGAATTGCTAAACACCGATTGGAACGATTTGTAGATTAGAAAGGCGACACAAATGGTATATTCCATCCAAAATGCATAATAATATCTATCTCCTTCCTCCAGGTATAAGGGATTAATAGTTTAGGATTTATCGCACCACACTTCCTGGTGGAGTGTGCAGATGCAGCCGGAAAAGGAACGTAGCGTCCATTCATGCGACTGCGCATTTGGTACCCGACTACAACTGGAGGATGGCGGGACTTCTAAAAGCACGGCTTTCTCTTTGTATCCTAATGTCCATTTACTCTTAACTACACAATATGACGCACACGCCCATGATAAACTATAAGACATTAAAAACTGGAGGAGTTGTGGGCCTAAGAAAACATAACCCTAATGCACATCAATTTAAAAATGAATAGGCCAGCTAAGGGGGCATGAAATGTTCCAATTAATTTGTATTGTCAGCGCTCCCATTATCAAATGAACATAATGGATTGACTATTTCCATTCATCTAAATCCAAATTCTTCATCAGAGGTTAATGCGATTTTTTTTATCAGCCAATAAATTGCTATATAGCCTAGGCTACTTGATCAATATTCGAACAACTACCTATAATTTACTTGTTTTTGAAAGTTTTGTTCGTAAACCAATCATCTTCATCAAAAGTATACTGTATGATAATGTATGACTAGCATACACATCTTTTAAGCTGGTGGGGAAAGAAGCATAAATAACTTTTCACAATACCAAAATATATATTAACGCTTTTCTCACTCTCATACGGTATCCAGGATTTTTCTGCACGCTGTATTCTGTCCCCAAATAAGGGTTGTCCACTGTTTTCCTGGGCCTTCCTTGCTGGGTACCGCTTGTCGAACCTCTCTGTTCCATCTTCTTTGCTGTGTGGGGCACAGCACTGGCAGGGAGATGCCAGTCTGAAGGCAGAAAGAGGGGCCTTTGTTGCATTGTTTTCTGTTGTACCAGGGAGAGAGTGCGCTGTGTGTGTGTTTGTGCGCGTGAATGTGTGTGTGATGTTTATTTTTAAGGCTGTAATGGGTGAGTGCATTATCAACATTTGGCATGCCTTTTTAAAATATAGGGATTGGAGCGATACAGTATGTGTCCAAAGTACTAAATTAGTAGTTTGTTTTTCTTGTCCTTTTCGATTATCAATCCCTGTTTTTACCATCAACTGTAGGGCCACAATTTAGACAACACATTTCTAAACAAATTCAGTTTTCTCTGTATTTGTTTTGATGTAATTGTACATACCGACACGTACATGATTATAATGGATTAATGGGCAACATTTGATGAGATCATTCCGTATGTGATTTCTCTTTGTACAATACAAATGTCTTGCCATTTTGGTTTCAGCCACTAGGGGGAAGTCACACCTTGTGTAAAAGAAATTGGAGAAGTCGGCAGGAAAGTGGAACCAACAGCAAAAGATGAAACGGATGGAGTTGTCAAAGATTCAGGGCGTCTCAATAGTCTGGACTGGCTACCTTTACTCGTCACCTTAACTACATTTGTTTGTACATTGATCTACAAACCAATCTCACAGCTCACTTAGATCACTCCAGGTGAAGGAAAGGAAGTAAAGAAAGCGGACATCTTTGAACTATTTAGCTGCATTAGTGTCTCACTTACAAGAAGATCTACATAGGACATGGTAGCAAAACTACAACAATTGTCCCCTTTTGCACTCCTATCTGTGAGCTACTATGATATGTCTAGGCATTCCATTAAAACAGCAAATCAGAGGTTTTGAGAAAGGCCTATGTATAAACCAGACTAAATAACAGAGTTCATCTTGTTTTAGGGAGTGGATCTCATGACTAAATGTGACGACACAGCATTTCAACTAAATGTGCCATCCTCACATGTCATGCTTTTTTTGGACAATATCTCCTGAGTCGACCATTGCTTTTTGTTTGTCCCTATATGTGTGTGGTGGGCTCCAAATCTGTAGCTCGAACCTTTCACTTCCATTTGTTACCTAATATGTAGCATATTATTTAGCAGTCTTTTTGCAGTAGGGTACAGTTTCTTGTTTTTGTTGGCCTAGTGTGTAATGAGTCAGTGTTTGGTGAGAGCCTCCCATTTGGTGGGTCATTCAGACCCTGTGTAATGGGTCTGATTCGTTACGCTCTGGTAGTTTTTAATAGACTCCATTGTTACCAGGGTACCCTCAGAAAAACAAGATGAAATTCACAATTTTCATTCATCTGCTTGCTCTGCCCTCAGCCTCAAATTGAAGTGTTTTACAGTTTTCTTTGCAGGACCACCAGGTCTACAAGTTAAACACAAAACAATTTGACATATACAGTTGCATTTATTCGTTTTATTGATGAATGTCAAAAAGAATGTCTGCCAAAGAAACAACCTGATGAAAAAAATTCTCAGAATTCTGTAAGTACAGCTTGTTTGCTCTAAAATCGAACTAGACAGTGACAACTGTGGCGTTTGTGACAGCAACTGTGACCTTATGACAGTATAGACACTGGGAATTCCTATGATCTATGTACTGTAGAAGAACCCGTTACCTTCTAACGACACTTGTGTGGCTTGTGAGCATCTTAGAGCAAACAAGTTATGTGTTAGTGAGAGTCTTTTGATATGTCATACTAGTTTGTAGTACAAAACGTTATGACTTTACATACGTTTTTGTAAGGAGAACCGTTTTGGGATCAGCCCAATCTCAAACACTGCTCTAGCTTAGCTTCCGTTAATCACACACTCATTTTTTATTTATTTAACCTTTATTTAAACTAGGCAAGTCAGTTGAGAACAAATTCTTATTTACAATGACGGCCTACCCCGGCCAAACCTGGACGATGCTGGGCCAATTGTGTGCCGCCCTATGGGACTCCCAATCACGGCCAGATGTGATGCAGCCTGGATTCAAACCAGGTACTGTAGCGACGCCTCTTGCACTGAGATGCAGTTCCTTAGACTGCTGTGCCACTTGGGAGCCCCAAATGATTGGTACCAGTGGATGCAGAAGAAATAAACCAATCCAAAGGTACAACCCAGCAGTCTCAAACACAATGTATTAAAGGGCTGAGAAGTCCAAAACATGCCGGTGTTACTGTGGGACTCAATATTTAATAGACCAGGGTATTTCATTAAAGCAAGACGGTTTATAGTGTGACTATATCAGCAATGTTTTAATGGCACCATGGGTTAAGAGCAAGTGTTAAATGTGCCTACAGTAGTAACCTAAGAGATGGTTGTATTAGATATCTCAGATTACAGTCTCGCTTACAGTTTATGGTTTGATGTATGTCCCAGGAAAAACTCCTGGCTCTAATCAAAAACCTATTTGGAAGATTAAGTCAGTTCATTTTTTTTATCACACAATATGAAACCTATTAATGTAGTGTAGCATTTGAGAAAAGTCAAGTTCTTAATTTGCGTTATTGTCATGTTAACCTGTAGCCCTCCCGTTGTGGTGTTGGTCGACTCTTATTTCCTTTTCATCTGACGTCTCCATGTTGACGGCTCAGAATAAAACCTGGTGTTCCTCTGGGCTAGGGGGTATACTGTGGACACACTGCTGAGGTGTGCCGCACTTCCTCAGGTTACATAATACCTACTGTTAATTCCTCCTGGGGCCCGCACACTCAATGTGGAATGGGTCATGAGTCTGCATTGACAAGGGGGCCTCTGTGTTTACAAGTTTCAGACAAAATGGCAACAGTTCTCTACAGAACATGTTCTCTTGAATCACAATCTATGGTAATGTACACTCGAGAAGAATAAGGTTGAGTAACTTTGACTAAATCCACTGACTTGAATCCTACAATTTACATTCTTGATAGGAATTTCTCATATAGTGCGAATCTTTCACTATGAGCCTAAAACATATCCAAACTTAGATAAGGTCTATAAAGATTCACGTTTCAACTTTTAATGTCACATGCACAAGTACAGTGAAATGCCTTTTTTGCAAACTCAAAACCCAACAATGAAATAATAACAATATAATACAAGAAAAAAACCACGAGCAATGAGAAGAAATATGAAGAACACAATCAGTAAGCAAGCATGCTATGTACAGGGTCAGTTCCAATACCATATTTACAATGTGCAGGGATACTGGAGCAATGGAGGTAGATATGTATAGGGGTAAGGTGACTAGGCATCAGGATACATTGTATGATCAACAGAGTAGCAGCAGCTTGCATGTGAGTGTAGAGTCAGTATAAATGTATGTGCATATTATGTGTGAGAGCAGTTGATAGAGTGTGTGTGTGTGTGTGTGTGTGTGTGTGTGTGTGTGTGTGTGTGTGTGTGTGTGTGTGTGTGTGTGTGTGTGTGTGTGTGTGTGTGTGTGTGTGTGTAAGGCCCTGTGAGTGTGCAAAAATACAAATAAAAGGTCAATAAAGATACAAGGTTAACACAGTCCGTGTATTTATTATGTTAGCTATGTATCAGTCTTATTGCTTCGGGATAGAAGCTGTTCAAGAGCCTAATGTATATATTTAAAGGCTTTTCTGATTAGTGGGGTCTTTTCCATACTGTCTAAACGTTTTGCTGACTCATCACTTGCTATTACATAAGTTTAGTCACTTTGAGCTGGAACATCTGGGTGGGGGCAATTGCAGCCAGGGTCTGATGACATCAGTTCACCTTTCACCTACTTTCACTGAGCAGGGGCCAAGTTACTATAGTATGTCTGAAACATCCTGTGAAAAAGTCCGGAATCGATAGCAGGTAGCCTACCCAATTAATACTTAACTCTTAAAACATAGTCGTTACGCTCCTCTAGTCTAAGGTAGAGCTTTTACACATCTATTATGTGATTCAGCAGACAATGAAACCATGTTATTACCTGTTTACATGCTCTACCTCATCTTGTCTTATAGCCTATGTGGTTTTGCAAAAGTCAGGAGAATTATTTAAATGTACATCAACGTCACAAGCGATACTATATGTAAGCTGCTATAGTAAAACATTGCTTTTGTAACCTTTCTGATTTAGGGAGCTCCGTCCAGTATTTTTCTTTCACCATATCGCCTACGTGGTGTTGCAGAAGTCATGAGAATTGTTTAAATGTATCTCACAGGGCATACTATATTGACAGTAGTAGGCTATTGTTTTTCGTGCCTTTCTTACACAGGAACCTATGTGTTTAATTTTTATTTTACCCTAAGTGATCATGAGAATTCTTTAACACAGACCAGTGCACTCCAAATGTTGTTTTTCTTCACCTTTATTTAGCCAGGTAGGACAGTTCAAAACAAGTCCTCTTTTACAACTATGACCTGGCCAAGATAAAGCAAAGCAGTGCGACAAAAACATGAGTTACACATGGGATAAACAAACGTACAGTCAATTACACAATAGAAAAATATATGTACAGTGTGTGCAAATGTAGTAAGGTTAGGGAGGCAATAAATAGGCCATAGTGGCAAAATAATTACAATTTAGCATTAACACTGGAGTGATAGATGTGCAAGTGGAGATTCCCAGGTGCAAAAGAGCAAATAGATAAATAACATTATGGGGATGAGGTAGTTGGGTGTGCTATTTACAGATGGGCTGTGTACAGGTACAGTGATCGGTAAGCTGCTCTGACAGCTGATGCTTAAAGTTAGTGAGGGAGATATGTCTCCAGCTTCAGTAATTTTGCAATTCGTTCCAGTCATTGGCAGCAGAGAACTAGAAGTAAAGGCAGCCAAAGTAGGTGTTGGCTTTGGGGATGACCAGTGAAATATACCTGCTGGAGCGCGTGCTACAGGTGAGTGTTGCTATGGTGATCAATAAGCTAAGATAAGGCGGAACTTTACCTACCAAAGACTTATAGATGAACTGGAGCCAGTGGGTTTGGTGACGAATATGTAGCGAGGGCCAGCCAACGAGAGCATACAGGTCGCAGTGTTGGCTAATATATGGGGCTTTGGTGACAAAACGGATGGCACTGTGATAGACTACATCCAATTTGCTGAGAAGAGTGTTGGAGGCTATGTTGTAAATGACATCGCCGAAGTCAAGGATCGGTAGGATTGTCAGTTTTACGAGGGTATGTTTGGCACCATGAGTGAGGAGGATTTGTTGTGAAATAGGAAGCCGATTCTAGATTTAATTTTGGATTGGAGATGCTTAATGTGAGTCTGGAAGGAGAGTTTACAGTCTAACCAGACACCTAGGTATTTGTAGTTGTCCACATATTCTAAGTCAGAACCGTCCAGAGTAGTGATGCTAGGCGGGTGGGCAGGTGCGGGTAGCAATCGGTTGAAGAGCATGCATTTTGTTTTACTAGCATTTAAGAGCAGTTGGAGGCCACGGAAGGAGTGTTGTATGGCATTGAAGCTCGTTTGGGGGTTTGTTAACACAGTGTCCAAGGAAGGGCCAGATGTACTGTATACAGAATGGTGTCGTCTGTGTAGAGGTGGATCAGAGAATCACCAGCAGCAAGAGCAACATCATTCATATATACAGAGAAATTAGTCGGCACGAGAATTGAACCCTGTGGCACCCCCATAGAAACTGCCAGATGTCCTGACAACAGGCCCTCCGATTTGACACACTGAACTCTATCTGAGAAGTAGTTGGTGAACCAAGCGAGGCAGTCATTTGAGAAACCAAAGCTATTGAGTCTGTTGATAAGAATGAGATGATTGACAGAGTCGAAAGCCCAAGGCCAGGTTGATGAAAACAGATTAATACCATAAAATGTTTTCTACTGTTATTTCCCAGTACTAGGCTTCCATTTTTCACATTAATTAGGGACTGAGGCCTGCACTGCAGAGTTCTCCTATTGACTAGAATGAGATGACATCAGCTTGACTTTAGACCACTTGAGGTATGAAAACGTCTGGCAAACTTTGAACTGTTCCTTTTCTGATTAGAGTGTTGGAGATGGTATTCTGAGGATATGCTCTGCCTACAGCTATAAATCCTACTGTGTTGATAAGTTATTGAGCTTTGAGTAGTTGAACTTTGAACCGGCTGAGTGTCCCATTCAGATTGGCAGAATGAAAAGGTCATAATTGATATAATTAAAAAGAGCTACAATGATTGGTTTCATGAATATGCATAACCTAATAGTGTAATTATTTAACTATTATAATTTCCATCTATAAACATATTTATTTGCACTAATCCAATTCATAGGTGAGAGGCTACGTCATTTCGGGGGAGCAAATTACTGTATTGTCATCAAGGGTAACTTGCTGACTGCAAATCTCTTCAAATCTTTCCTTTCAATGACATTTGTGTTTTTGTCATCGTCACATTGCTTTGGGGAAATGTTTTCAGTCTTTTAAAAAGAACACCCCCTCGGCTGAACTCATTGTTGTTTCCCAAGTGATGAGTCATTAATCATCAGACTATTTCACAGACAGTGTAGTGAAGAAGGTGCAACAGGAGGCTGAAGAAATTTGACTTGTCCCTAAAACCCTCACAAACTATTACAGATGCACAATTGAGAGCATCTTGTCAGGCATTATCACCATCTGGTACGGCAACTGCACCGCATGCAACCACAGGGCTCTCCAGAGGGTGGTGCGGTCTGCCCAACACATCACCGTGGGCAAACTACCTGCCCTCCAGGACACCTACAAGCACTTGATGTCACAGGAAAGCCAAAGAAATCATCAAGGACATCAACCACCCGAGCCACTGCCTGTTCACCGAACTATAATGCAGAAGGCGAGGTCAGTACAGGTGCATCAAAGCTGGGGCCGAGAGAATGAAAAACAGCTTCTATCTCAAGGCCATCGGACTGTTAAATAGCCATCACTAACCGGCTTCCAAACGGTTATGCAACCCTGCACCTTAGAGGCTGCTGCCCTATTTACATAGATTTGGAATCACTGCCCACTTTAATAATGGAACACTAGTCACTTTAATAATGTTTAAATAATGTTTACATACTGCTTTACTCATCTCATATGTATATACTGTATTCTATTCTACTGTATTTTAGTCAATTACACTCTGACATAGCTCTATATAATATTTATATATTGCTTATTTCCATTAGTTTACATTTAGATTTGTGTGTATTGTTGTGAATTGTTTTAGCTACTTCTGCACTGTTAGATACTACTACACTGTTGGAGCTAGGAACACAAGCTTTTCGCTACACCTGCAATAACATCTGCTAAATATGTGTATTTGACCAATACAATTTGATTTGATACATGCAACCTGGAAATGATTGGAAGAAATCAGGGGAAATATGTAATTAATGGTTGAATATCATGAAAGGTAAACATGACCAGATTATGTTTTGACAGTAAATTATGGGGTTTAATCTAAATCCATGGAAAAACATATTCAGCGTCAGTGATTGTTCCGTTTTCATTCTGAATAATCAGAATGAAAATGCGGTTAAGAGCATTGGGCCAGTGACCGAATAGCCGAGCTTGGCTGTCGATGTGCCCTTGAACAAGGCACTTCATAAATCCTAATTGCTCCTGTAAATCTCTCTGGATAAGAGGGTCTGCTAAATGACTAAAATGTCAAACTAAAATGTACATAATTTGTGGAAAGACGATGGCGTATAGGCCTATAACCCAACTGTTTACCCAAACGAAATGTAGTCCCGGGAAGGTTATTTACTACTTTAAATACATGTAGGTCTATGGTTTTTATTTCGATTATCATTAGTTCCAGATGTTAAGGAGGTCGGGGAGTGCGAGTAGCCCCGAGTCTACATGTGCTCCACTAGGGGGATTTAATCACGGAACATCTCCATGACCGAGAGTAACCCCTGTAGTTCTCCAAGCGGATGTAGCCAAGGTTCACTCCATATAAAAGCTTTTCTAGATCCAGATGATTCTCCTCCTCTGTGTACAGGTCACACATGCCTGGATAACAAGCCAGGATAAAAAAAAATATTTCAAAAAGTGGTGAAGAAGTGTGGTTTAGCTTAGGAGGAAACACAATTGATGCTGAAAGGGTCTGATTTCGTGCCTTTGGGAAAAGGTATTTCGATTTTCCACTGATTAATTGTCTGTCATTTGTTTATTATCTTCTTTTAATGGTAGTCCTATCTGCTAGAAAGAAAGCTGAAAATATAACGGAGTTATATGGCAAACTTTTGCTATTTTTCTTTTCAACATAGCAAAAAATGTGTTCGTTGTAGGTTTTTTTGTACTTAATTATAAAACACGATGTAGACTAGTCTTCAGTCACATTTACAACCACATTATGTATAGTTATGTAACAGTGATTTACTCATTTAGGAAAAGGACTTCATATTAGATTTTTCCAAGCATGTCAGATAAACTGACTTTTAAAAACGATCCCATATTTTCTATTAAATTACATTCTTTGCAGAGTTATCCCTGTACTTGTTCTACAACATTTTGCCACAACAAGTTAATAAACAACTTAGAAACAAGTTACTTTGTTTTTAATTTACAGTAAGGGACGTCAATGTGAAGCCCAGCAAAATAACATGTTATTGAGTCATTTATATTGTCCTATTACCTGCGGGAGTTATCACACAAACAGCCCACCTGGCTCTTGTGAGTACAAAAGACAGGGAGACAATAGCCTAGACTGAGCTTGTCACTTCAAACACCGGTAGAGAAGCTGATAGTAGCGTACGGTAGAGATAGAGGATGCAACATTGTGTATTTCCCGTTATGGCGTCTGTGCGAGCATGGGCAACGTCATTGAGGCCATCTCAATTTTAAAGTAGTACATTTTCTTATTCTACTACTTCTATGGTAAATAAACTGAAAGGTTACATAGTGCACACTTAAATCACATTTTATTGGTCACATACACATGGCTAGCAGATGTTATTGTGAGTGTAGTGAAATGCTTCTAGATCAGACAGTGCATCAGGATCTAACATGTAATATCTAACAAATTCACAACAAAACCTAATACACACAATCTATTAAAGGAATAGGATGAGAATATATAAGTATAAAATATATGGATGAGCAGTAACAGAGCGGCAAAAATACAAGAGATAGAAAATAATAGATAGTGAAGGATATAGTATATACATGTGAGATGTAAACATTCTTAAAGTGGCATTATTAAAGTGACTAGTGATCCATTTATTAAAATGGCCAATGGTATCAAGTCTGTAGGTAGGCAGCCACCTCTGTGCTGGTGGTGGCTATATAACAATCTGATGGCCTTGAGATAGAATCTGTTTTTCTATTTCTCTGTCCCAGCTTTGATGTACCTGTACTGGCCCCGCCTTCTGGATGGAAGCAGGGTGAACAGGTGGCTC
The DNA here is from genome assembly GCF_021184085.1 of Oncorhynchus gorbuscha. Classification (NCBI taxonomy): domain Eukaryota; kingdom Metazoa; phylum Chordata; class Actinopteri; order Salmoniformes; family Salmonidae; genus Oncorhynchus; species Oncorhynchus gorbuscha. Next base: position 70,164,673 of record NC_060185.1, on the reverse strand, counting down.
AGGTGGTTAATTGTCCTTGATGATCTTTTTTGCCTTCCTGTGACATCGGGTGTTGTAGGTGTCCTGGGGGGCATGTAGTTTGCCCTCGGTGATGCGTTGTGCAGACCGCACCACCCTCTGGAGAGCCCTGCGGTGGTGGGCGGTGTAGTTGCCGTACCAGGCGGTGATGCAGCCCGACAAGATGCTCTCAATTGTGCACCTGTAAAAGTTAGTGAGTGTTTTCGAATGACAAGGCAAATTTTTTCAGCCTCCTAAGGTTGAAGAGGCGCTGTAGCTGTAGCGCCTTCTTCACCATACTGTCTGTGTGTGTGGACCATTTCAGTTTGTCGGGGAAATCTACACAGAGGAACTTAATACGTTCCACCTTCTCTACTGCTGTCCCGTCGACGTGAATAGGGGGGTGCTCCCTTTGCTGTCTCCTGAAGTCCACGATCATCTCTTTTGTTTTGCTGACATTGAGTGAGAGCTTATTTTCCTGACACCACACTTGGAGGGCCCTCACCTCCTGTAGGCTGTCTCGTCGTTGTTGGTAATCAAGCCTACCTCTGTAGTATTGTCTGCAAACTTCATGATTGAGTTGGAGGTGTGCATGGCCATGCAGTCGTGGGTGAACAGGGTGTACAGGAGAGGGCTGAGAGCGCACCCTTGTGGGGCCCCAGTGTTGAGGATCAGCGGAGTGGAGGTGTTGTTTCCTACCTTCTCCACCTGGGGGCGGCCCGACAGGAAGTCCAGGACCCAGTTGCACAGGGCGGGGTCGACACTGCAACCTAGATTGTGTTTGAACAGGTATAAAGACAAGATTGATGATTTACTGCCACCTGCAGTTATGGAATGTTTTCTCACAAGTATAATTCATTGGCTGATCCCTCCTGGTGACCTGGAGGAACTATGCGATCCTTCCTTAACCCACAGGAAGTCTCACCCAGTTGACTTCTTCAAAATGTTGAATGTGGTGCACATGCTAAAACAGGCTTTTGTGCACTAGAGTCCTCTATTTCTGTGTAGCCTACTCACTCATTCACTTATACCCATGCTCCATTTATTGGGTTCATGCTGAGACACTTTAAAAAACATTATTTTACCTTTATTTAACAAGGCAAGTCAGTTAAGAACAAATTTTTATTTTACAACAACGGCCTACCCTGGCCAAACCCTTCCCTAACTACGCTGGGCCAATTGTGCGGCGCCCTTTGGGACTCAATCACGGCCGGTTGTGATACAGCCCGGGATTGGACCAGGGTCTGTAGTGAGGCCTCTAGCACTGAGATACAGTGCCTTGTACCACTGCGCCACTCAGGAGCCCTAATGCGCCATGGTGGAGGACAAAACTGTCCAGACTACTCCGTTCAGTTGGGTTTTTTATTTATTTGTTCCCTCAATATAAACATTCATTCAATCTATTTATTAATTAATTCTTTCCGACCAAATAAAATTGTATTTGTCACACATGCGCCGAATACAACAGGTGTAGACCTTATTGTGAAATGCTTACTTATAGGGCCCTTAACCTACAATGTAGTTTGAAAAAAGTAAGTAAGAAAGTAAGACATAGGAACGCATTCTCCTTCTGTACCATGACGGTTTCATTCCCACTTAGCCTACAACAATTGTAGCCTAATGTAAGTAAATATATTTAGTTAAATGACATGCTTCAGATGGTGATGATCACTGATCATCATTCATTCCAGTTTCAGTGTTTTCATATGCCTTTTAATCACACGGACAAATAACCCTTGTGATTTGTAATTTCAATATCCTGAAAAGCCAGGAGCCTCACTAGCAGTCAAAACTGAATGATGCATGTTTACGATGCAAACAAAATACATTTTGTGCAAACTCCGATTCATGCCACTTGGACAACATAAACAGTTATCCATTTTGCGCGAATCTCATCCCTGTGACCCAGTGTTTTATCCCTCATCTATGAAGTTAGGGCCATATATGTCCAGTAAAACATGGTGCAGCCAAACGCATGGATGTATTTATGTTGTTTACAATTGTGCATGTGAGGAAAGGCATGCTTCAGTGTTAACCGGTGCAATGATGCGCTCTCATCCCTAGGCAGGAATTCTGTCTGGCTCTGCTTCATGATCGTAGATGTTCTAGTTTATACTCCGGGGGAGTTCATTAGCTAGCTACCCTGGCAATTAGCTAATATCCAGGTGAATGAATTGTCATCGCAACAAAGCAAATAGCTATCAGTTTTAGTTATGAGCATGGAGCCAGAGCCGCTTTAAACCATCTATCTACCTGTGCCTGGTTGGCTAAGTTGCTACACAGCTATAGCTAACGAACAAGATGCCTAGCTAGCAGCAGAGTCAGTCAGTCACACAGTTCATGGGAAAGAGGTCTAGAGAGAGATGGAACTCCGATTCTGACTGGGGTCATAAGGTCATCTGACCCTTGGAGCATATTTTTGGTCATAACCCCCCCCCCCCAAGGTGGTTTATTTAATACTTTAAAATTTTCATAAACAAATCTAAATCATGTTTTGTGTTTCTGCATGAATATAGGTCATTTTGACCCAAACCAAAAACATCTAATTCTGCCTAGAGTAATTTGATACAAAATACTTTTATTTGCATCTAGGTTTCTCTGGAAACATAATCATTATCCATACCCCGGAGGGTGGAGGAGGGCCTGTATCAGTGATTCTGACCAGATATAAAGAACATCTGCAAAGATATACACTCCAAATCTGGACCATCAGAACCACACGATTTGTACCGACAGAACCACTAATAACCTGTAAATACGTCCCCTCAACCCATCCTCACTCTCATAAAGTCTGCTTGGGAACTGAGTGGGGGACACAGTGCAGAATAAGTTCCCATGTGAGGAGGACCTATTGGAGAGATGTTGTCAACTAGACAAATGACCCTTGACCTTGTACCTTTGAGCTGTGTGCTGGCTGGCTGGACTTTTTACCCACAGTCACCACTGCCTGTGTGTCATTTCAGTTTGGAGCTGGAGGGAAGCTTGAGTGGAAGAGGTCCAGAGTAGAGATGTCCATCTCAACTCAGCTGGGCTTGTTGTTGTGGAAGAACTTTACCTACAGGAGAAGGCAAACGGTAAGCAGAACATCTTTAAATCAGATTGTGTGAATTGGTGAAATAGGAATTGGGACTTTTTCCTGTGGCTTTGTTTGATAGGACAATTTAAAAGAGGATGTATAATTATGTTCTCCTGTTATAATGTTTACAGTGTATTTCAAACAAATGTATTTACTTTATTATTGTCATATACCAGGTCTACAGTTTTTAAATTCTTTCTTTGTAGCAAATCATACTTTACCCAATAGTTCAATAGCTGTTTAGTTTCAAAGAGGGGTCATGTCCTGTTCTCCTATTATAAGAGTAAGATCAGCACTGTGATAGGCCCAATACATCACTGGGGGCGATCTCCCTGTCCTCCAGGACATCTACACCAGCCAGTGTCTGAGGAAGGACCGAAAGATTGTCAAGGACTCAAGTCATCCGAGCCACGAACTGTTCACTCTGTTACTGTCTGGCAAGCGCAATCAGAGTATCGGGTCCCGGACCAAAAGGCTTCGAGACAGCTTCTACCACCAGGCCATCAGACTGCTGAAAAGCTTATGCAAGTCGTCTCCCTGGACAGACCTGCAACTTAGAGACTATTTGCACCGGATAAATGATTTGCACTGACAACCCACACATCCAACCCTAACACACAAACACCCATAAACACACACACGCACAAACACACACACAAACACCCATACACACACTCATACACAAACACACACACAAACACCCATACACACACTCATACACACAGTCAACGCGGCTGTTCCAATATATACCATTGATTCCACTACCCACTTTATATTTGTAAATCCAGTCCATTATTACTGTGCATACTACCTCTTCTATTACTTGTTATTTTTGACTTGACTCCTTTCATTGTTATTATTGATTAATGTTCTGCATTGTTGAGGGAACTAACAAGCATTTCACTGTACCTTTTATACCTGCTGTAAACTGTATGTGAATACTTTTGATTTGATTTTTATATATTGTAAGCAATTCCCTTAACTGGAGGGAGATTTTACGGTGTATTAGATGTGAGACGTAGGCTCCTTTATTCAAGTAGTCAAAACATTTTTTTTTACTGGAAAATAATATGCTACATGCCCAAAGGGACAGAGCTGTATCTTAGCAGTGTTAGCTTTAATTGCTACTACAGCTTTGTCTCCCACCTGTGCTAGAACCCTGCCTCTAGATGGCTTGACGTGTGCTGGAGTAGCATCTCTCTCCGTCTCCTAATCCAATCAGCATGCACCTGATAACCCTTGAACAGAGATGACTTCTGTTGCTGGATGTGGGTGTGCAACATTGGCTATTTTGAAGTGGGGGTTGGTTGTATTGATCGCTTTGCGTCTATTAGGAATGCAGTCCTAATAGACGCTGTCTTGTGACAGCTACATCATGCCTGCGTATAACTGGCCTTCTCTTGTTTTCTTCTCTAGCTCCAACTGCTGATTGAGATAGTATGGCCCCTGTTGATCTTCTTCATTTTGATATCAGTGAGACTGAACTACCCTCCGTACGAACAACATGAATGTAAGTATGATGCACCCCCCTCGTCATTGTTTACACACAGACACTTCTCCACAAGACACTCAACTGAATTCCCCACCCCACACCTCAAATGGCTGTTCAACCACTCCTGTTGTTGTGGCCACGGAGGCATTTGTATTTGAACTCTGTGGATGAACTATGTTGTCGCATGTATACATATTGTACATTGCCAAAGATTACAAGCCATTGATGCTACAGTATACAAGCTAGCAATACCATGCACTAGTATGCTACAATGCCATGTGCAGTCATTTATTCTGAAACTGCTACGTGCTGGCCACTCGAGTAAACCCACTATGGAGAAAAAAAAGACATACATTTTCACAGTCCAACAGCAGCCTAATCGTGTTGAACTGTTTGTGATAGGTCCTTATCGGGTGTGTATGATGGGTGTTTTATGCGTTAACTGTTATATGGGGAATATTCTGTCCTGCTAATCAATTTTCTGGTATGGGATGGCAGATATACCCCTGTTAATGGGTTTTTATCTAAAGCCTGACAGAAGATTTCTTCCCACTGGGCATGTGTCCCATTACTTCTCCTGCATGAAGCCTCCGATACGAACATCACAATAGATCCAATACTAATCACTGGAGCTTTTATTTGTCAAAACAAAATGTCTCTTTGATTAGTCAAAACTGTACAAATATAAGTTTGATTGTTTTCTGTTTGATTGGACAGTTTGTTTGTGAGGGGGCTCAGATTGCCTGTGGACATATCAGTGACTTTATTGGGGGGGTTAGAGTTTACGATGCCTTCATTACTGCTCTAATCTCATTATCAAGGTTCTATATGTGAAAGCTGATGAAAGTCGCAAGGCCCTCGGAGACTATCTTTGGCACGGGTATGGGAAAAGCTTATATAATGGAAATGCACTTGCTGAACCAAAGCCTGTTTTCCCCGGAATGATACGCTAGAGAATTCTTCAGTTAATTATATCACTGGGGTCAGTTCACAGAACAGGATCAATGAAGCTGCCGGTTACCTTCTCTTTGCTAAAGCAACTATTGTTTCTTTGTATGGGACTTGCATTCTTATTGATCCTACTTTGTGTAATAGCCTACAAACCTGCTTCGGGATACAGTTGTGTAGGACAAAGCATTCGTATAGCTACTAATAACTGTCATCAATGGGATGAACACATCTCCTGAGAAATCTTTGTCTACGTCATAGTATCCGCTTTCTTTCATTCCCGGAAGCCTGCGCTTTGTCCATCTGCCAGAAAGCAGAAGCATTAGGGGTGAATTGCTTTCAGTTCTTCCTAAAGTCTTGGTTAGGCACCAGGCACAGGGATACTTTTGGTGTGAGTCATACAGCACGTGGGTCTGAGCATGTTGTAACTTCTCCTACACCCCATAGGAAAGACATGGTCTTCCTTGCACAGGGCTATAGCCTATTGCTTTTGGGGATGGATATTAACCATGAAAGAAATGTGACCGTGCAATAAGACCAAATACCCATTGCTCTTTTTGAAGATTTCAAAGCATTTGAGATGAATATGGTGCTAGTTTGGAAGATTTCAAATGGTTTCAGATTAATGTGGTGCTAGTTTGAAAACTGCCTCGCTAAATTGCATTTAGGATTCACATTTATCACCCACTAGTTCATTAATTCATAATCTTTATAGGCCGTCGATGACGATCACTCTGAAAGGCAATATGGCTGCCCTGAATCAGCTAAGCTTATCTCTGCTTTTCTTAGTAATGGGCCAGTTGGCAGGCCTCAGGTTTACTGATAGCGGGCCTACTTTTTTAACTCATCACACAAATAAAGGCAAGCCTCTCAGGGGTGGGGGGGTGGGGCACCTTAGGAGGGGACAAAGGTTGTACATTGTACTTAGGTAATCACTCCCTCACATTGATAAGGCCTGAGGCCGCAGTGAAGCCTTCAAGATGGGACAAGACGTGGTTACGCTGATGCTAGCTCATCCGCCACCAGCTCGATAAGTTAATCTGAGAACACACATCAGTTAGGTGTCTTTTGCGTAGACAAAAATAGAATTTTGAAACTCTGTAGGTGATGTTCAAAGACCACCTCAAGTAGTTCCGTCGAGTTGATATAGAGGCCATTTAAGTGTCTGAGTATCAGATCCAACGTGACTGGAATTAACCTGTGTTCTCTGCAGTCCATTTTCTGTAGATAGTGTATTGATAGACTAAATATGTCAAAAATGTCCCCCCAAAAGTGTTTTGCTATACAACCAGAGATGTGGTTTTGAATGTGCTGTATAAATGATTGAATTTCAAGCACCACAATTTGTGTCTTATGACGACTGTACAGTGTCGTTACTGATGGTATCTCTCCCGGTGTCTCGCTCAGGTCATTTCCCCAACAAGGCCATGCCCTCGGCGGGCACCCTGCCCTGGATCCAAGGCATCATCTGCAATGCCAACAACCCCTGCTTCCGCAACCCCACTCCTGGAGAGTCCCCCGGGGTCGTGGGCAACTTCAACGAGTCCATGTGAGTTCCACCCCAAGCCTGCTTCTCTGTATCTGATTTTGTTTTTTAAATATAAAAACATGAATACACTTTATTTTATGATTCATCCGCTTAATAACATCATTGTTTCCAAATAAAGAAATTGGTCACTTTAATGTTTCCTGTAAATATCCTGTTTATAACTTGAATTGAACTGATTCAATTTTATTCTGTGTTAATCTGTGGATGTCTGCAGAATCTCTCGTCTGTTCTCCGATGCCAAGAAGATCCTGCTGTACAGTCAGAATGACCGGAATCTGGATGGCTTTAAAGGCCTCATCCAAGCCCTGAAGACCCTACAGGCCAACACCAAAGGTAAGAGTCACCTATATAAACCATTGTTCACTGTACACATTACTACATTCACAAGAAACACCAGGGGCCTATTCATTTGAGTGGAATGTTCATGAACTCAAAGCCTAGAATAGACAGTATTTTCACTGAAGCTGAATCAAGACTCGTTCCAGGTCTACATAGTACATCTCTGTCTGCCCTGAACTTTACGCCCCGTTGGGCGTGCCCCGGAGAGTTACTGTACGCCCACGTCTGGGCAGAAAAAAGCGGGTTTACACTAATTCCCTTACGCTGTGCTGACTCACAGCGGTACTCTTCCATCCCCTTTTGTCCTGCTTCAACCTGCCTTCTGGATTCTCCTCCTGTGCCTGTGAATGGCTGTGGATGGATAGTTCTCATTTTAAAACTGATTTAATATTATACCACTTCAATTTCACACCCAGATTTCTTCTATAATGACATTTTATTTATGAGCACTTAGACAATGCTGTGTTTAGAGTGACAGTGGTGGCGATATGTGAGATGGTTTGAGGCAGTAGATGGCAGAGCCTCTCCTAACTGACAGGTCGCGGCAGGCCATTGGGAAAAGGCAAAAGGGGGATACCTAGTCAGTTGTCCAACTGAATGTATTCAACTGAAATGTGTCTTCCGCATTTAACCCAACCCCTCTGAATCTGAGAGGTGCGGGGGGCTGCCTTAATCAACATCCACGTCTTCGGCGCCCAGGGAACTTTGGGTCAACTGCTTTGCTCGGGCAGATCGGCAGATTTTTACCAGGTCAGCTCAGGGATTCGATCCAGCAAACTTCCGGTACTGGCCCAACGCTCTAACCACTAGGCTGCCTGCCGCATGGCTTGAAGGTATTCTCATATGCCAAGATAGGACAGATTTGACGTACTTCCATACTTACTGTGTGCTGGGTTAATGGTGTGTTTCGCATTAGACAAAATAAGACTGTGCTACCTTAGTCAGGTGACCTTATATTACATTAGCTTGGTTAATGGACTTTATAAAAGGATAAGCCTTTCATTGGAGTAGTATATCAACATACAGATAATACTTCAATTTCAAGGCAAATACAGTACTACTGTAATGAATTTGGTATTTGCCATGCCTGTGTATCCACTTTGGCTGATGGTAGAAAATGTCTGCAGAAGTATAATAGGTATACGCTGAGTCCTGGATAATTAGGTATACGCTGAGTCCTGGATAATTAAGTATACGCTGAGTCCTGGATAATTAGGTATACGCTGAGTCCTGGATAATTAGGTATACGCTGAGTCCTGGATAATTAGGTATACGCTGAGTCCTGGATAATTAGGTATGAGTCCGCTGAGTCCTGGATAATTAGGTATACGCTGAGTCCTGGATAATTAGGTATACGCTGAGTCCTGGATAATTAGGTATACGCTGAGTCCTGGATAATTAGGTATACGCTGAGTCCTGGATAATTAGGTATACGCTGAGTCCTGGATAATTAGGTATACGCTGAGTCCTGGATAGTTAGGTATACGCTGAGTCCTGGATAATTAGGTATACGCTGAGTCCTGGATAATTAGGTATACGCTGATTCCTGGATAATTAGGTATACGCTGAGTCCTGGATGAGGTCTGAGTCCTGGATAGTTAGGTATACGCTGAGTCCTGGATAATTAGGTATACGCTGAGTCCTGGATAATTAGGTATACGCTGAGTCCTGGATAGTTAGGTATACGCTGAGTCCTGGATAGTTAGGTATACGCTGAGTCCTGGATAGTTAGGTATACGCTGAGTCCTGGATAGTTAGGTATACGCTGAGTCCTGGATAATTAGGTATACGCCGAGTCCTGGATAATTAGGTATACGCCGAGTCCTGGATAATTAGGTATACGCCGAGTCCTGGATAATTAGGTATACGCCGAGTCCTGGATAATTAGGTATACGCCGAGTCCTGGATAATTAGGTATAGTCCTGGATAATTAGGCGCCGAGTCCTGGATAGTTAGGTATACGCCGAGTCCTGGATAATTAGGTATACGCCGAGTCCTGGATAATTAGGTATACGCCGAGTCCTGGATAATTAGGTATACGCCGAGTCCTGGAGTCCTGGAATTAGGTATACGCCGAGTCCTGGATAGTTAGGTATACGCCGAGTCCTGGATAATTAGGTATACGCCGAGTCCTGGATAATTAGGTATACGCCGAGTCCTGGATAATTAGGTATACGCCGAGTCCTGGATAATTAGGTATACGTCCTGGAGGTCCTGGATAATTAGGTATACGCCGAGTCCTGGATAGTCCTGGATAATTAGGTATACGTCCTGGATAATTAGGAGTCCTGGATAGTTAGGTATACGCCGAGTCCTGGATAGTTAGGTATACGCCGAGTCCTGGATAGTTAGGTATACGTCCTGGATAGTTAGGTCCTGGATAGTTAGGTATACGCCGAGTCCTGGATAGTTAGGTATACGCCGAGTCCTGGATAGTTAGGTATACGCCGAGTCCTGGATAATTAGGTATACGCCGAGTCCTGGATAATTAGGTATACGCCTGGATAAGTCCTGGATAATTAGGTATACGCCGAGTCCTGGATAATTAGGTATACGCCGAGTCCTGGATAATTAGGTATACGCCGAGTCCTGGATAATTAGGTATACGCCGAGTCCTGGATAATTAGGTATACGCCGAGTCCTGGATAATTAGGTATACGCCGAGTCCTGGATAATTAGGTATACGCCGAGTCCTGGATAATTAGGTATACGCCGAGTCCTGGATAATTAGGTATACGCCGAGTCCTGGATAATTAGGTATATGCCGAGTCCTGGATAGTTAGGTATATACGTTAAGCCCCGAAGTGTAGGTGCCGCACTCCTTAAACACTCAAATGAGCACAACAGATGTTAAAAACATACTCCAGCTATTTTTGAGCTTTTACTTTTGAAAAACAATATCCCATGTATAAATATAGTAATGTACACACACTTAAGGGTATGTGTGTATTTTATTTTATAAATAAAAAAATAAAATAAAAATCCTCATATTCAACTATGATCTTGTCTCATCGCTGCAACTCCCCAACAGGCTCGGGAGAAGCGAAGATAGAGTCGTGTCCTCTGAAACATGACCCGCGCTCCTTAACACCCACCCACTTAACCCGGAAGCCAGCCGCACCAATTTGTCGGAGGAAACACTGTTCAACTAACAACCGAAGTCAGTCTACAGGTGCCCCTAAACCGGACAAAGCTGGGCCAATTATGCACTGCCCGATGTGACTCCCGGTCACGGCCCGTTGTGTGAGAACCTGGGATCGAACCCAGGTTTATAGTGACGCCTCAAGCAGTGCCTTCGACTGCTGTGCCACTGGTGAGGATTTAACAGGACTGAGCAGGGGTGCAGCCTTGGACACCACCCACTGGGAAGCCAGGCCCAGCCAATCAGAATCATTTTTTTTCCCACAAATGGATTTTATTACAGACAGAAATACTCCTCAGCAAATCGATATCAGCTGCTTGATATGCCACACCTGTCAGGTGGATGGATTATCTTGGTAAAGGAGAAATGCTCACTAGCAGGAATGTAGACAAATTTGTGCACAAAATTTGAGAGAAATAAGCTTTTTGTACATATGGAACATTTCTGGGATTTAAAAAAAGTTTGATTAAACAATTCAGAGACTTAAACGAATACATCAGATGACAAATATTTAAGGAGAGCGAATCAATATACAATCCCAAAATCAACTGTAACTGTCAATAGTAAAACAAAACTTAAAACGATGTTTGGGTGAACCTGAATCAAGAAAATGAACGGTGAAGTCGCTTCCAATCACAGTAGACGACTACTCTTCACCACGCAATAGAGACCAAAAGAGGAAATGCCCCCCCGTTGTGCCATGTCATGAGGACACCTAGACCACCTATTGAGATGTGCCTTTTGTTAAGTAAATCATGTGATATATGAGATGAACAGTAGACTGGAGTAGGACTTTAATTAAGAAGGTAATCCTGTGATATCTGATTTGAGCCTTTGCGAGTGGCAATAAAGATGAACGGTTATGCTAGGTCTTTCTCTTATGACATGGCTTTCATGATGGTGGCCACCTGTTTTAAAACACTCCCATTCATTTATTTGATTCTGCTAATCAGTTTGTGCTTCAGTCCGTCCTATTTACTAGTCTAAGCATGATATTGATAAACCAAGCCAGTGTAGTTTGATGGGGCTGGGGGATATTTTAATTGTGACTCATACCAACATGGCTTGGTTTATTGCTATGTTATATGGAAGTATGAACAGTGGTGATGTAACATCCCCTTCAGTATAGGTTGTTGATAACGTTCAGGCTCCTGAGTTCACAGTGCATGGACTATATGCCAATGAAGCACTTTTGCACAGCCACCGGTCTGATCAAGATACTCCTGATGATCCACGTTGATGATATCCATTAATCAGTCCTTTCTGAAAACCTGTCTGATGAGGCCAGGGGGGTTCTTAGAATCTAGTTGTTAGTTTGTACAGTAAACATTTCAGCTTCTTTGTGCGACTGGGGTCAAGTGGTTAGAATGGAGGATAGATAGTTGAACAGTTTTAACAGAGATCTGAAGCTGAATAAGCAAATTCCACAATAAATCTGATGTCAGCAAGTGTTTGCATGACCAAAGTGGACTCTTTGAAAGGTTCTGCCAGGGATTGTGTGTTTCCCTCTTTTTATGCTACTGGTTGTCATTGAGTTTGTGAACAGAGCTTTGACCAGACTGTGCTCTCCACAAAGCCCTCACTATATTTTTCCATGTCATGTTTTTTTCTATTTTTTTATCTGAATATCATTTATTTTGGGCAGTTGATGTCTTACTTTTTGGGTTCACTGTGGACCCATGGCTTAGTTGATTGAATTTGGCACGGTAAATGGTATTTATAATGGAGCCATCTATCTAGAAGAGTAGATAGTTAGGTCTCAATTTCTCAAAACAATTCTTTTGTGGGTTTGCATAATCTTGCATTGACTTTTGAAATTGCTTTGGATCCAGTGTATTTCAGGAAGTGTGATCTTTTTGGTGTTCTCAGAGCACACATTTTACAGCTTGATTCTAACTTGATATGTGGAAAATATCTAGATTGATTAATGTCACAATTAACAAAAGGAGAATGAACAAGACCTAGGGCCAGACAAATGTTTTGTCTGGCCGTCATATAAAAACCAAGCCAATGGCTTACTTCCAGAGACAAAACAGGAATTCACAAAGCCAGTCAATACACTGAAGGATTTGTCAAAGTGGATTTGCTGAAAGGTGTCCTTGGGGGGCGTGGTGGATTCTTAATGTACTGGAACCAGTGGACAAATATTGATTCAATTGTCTGTCACTAAATTCTAACGCATGTTCATGGTTCATTGGCGTAAAATTTGTTGCTAATTTGTAACTCCTTTTGACAATCGTTTCTAATGATTTACAGGGGTTCTAGACAGTAAACCAAAATGGAGTCTGTCAGCTTTTGCAAAGGCTCCAGATTTTCTGAGACCCAATTTGACCCCCACCCCTCACCTCGTCTGTCTTCAAACGGCCGTCTAGCTAATGTTCCAGGAATCTGCCACCTACTGTCCTTTTGTCCCCCTAACCCCCCACTGCTACCAGCACTAGTGACTGGACTCACTTCCAGCTTTTGTTCTTTGAAAGGGCCCAGGAGTTGAGGGAAGTAGCCAATGAGAGAGGGGGAGGGGCAGTTAGCAGACAATTTGCAGACAGTTTGTGTATGATCAGTGTTTTTCAGTGTGAATGTGCTAGCGGAGCGTTACTTTGGGGCAATTCTATGGTAACGGAGTAACGCTGAGACTCTAAAATGTATAAATCTATATCAAACACAAGCCATGGATTTAAAAGTTTAACAAACCATACAACTCTATGCACAAGGACAACTTTGAACAATTTACACAGAATATGTTGCGTTGTATGGTTCGTTAAGCTTTGAAAATGTTTTTTGTTTGGCATACATTTTAAAGTGAAAAACCGGAGACTCAGAGTAATTCCGTGACCGTGGAATTACCCTGTGGTTGAAGGTGTGAAGTGTGTCACTTCCTTCTCCACAGGTCAATGTCAACGGTTGATTATATTAGATAACATAATGATGGAAATGGTGTATTATGGCACTTCTTTCCAACCTCTGATATAGACCCAACCCTTTCTGGGATGTTTTATTCATTTCCAAACATTCTTTTGAACTTTTAAAAGACGACAACAAAACGTATCCAAATAATCCTAAACTCCTGCGCCAAGCGTTTTCGAGTTGGTCACCTGAGTAACTAGCAAGCAAGCACATGCTCCATGACAACATTTAATGAGGTTGAAAGCTAATGCAGTACCCACGATTATGGAAAATAGTATGATTTGGCAGAGGGAACAACCAACATTTGCTAAATAAGTCTACTAAAATAAGACAATTCCGTACACACACATCTAGTAATGTCGGGGTATAGGAGAGAGCTGGTTTGAACAAGTTGTTGTGTTTGTTTCCCACAGGATTCAAGCTGAAGGATTTCCTCCACAACAATGAGACCCTGTCCACTTTCCTTCTGCGAAACGCTTCCTTCTCGGAACACGCCGTGCGCCAGATCATTGAGGCCGACGTGAACTTGGAAAAGGTAAGAGGAAAAATACCACCTTCCCAAAGTTCTATGACATATACATTTGAGTCATTTAGCAGATGCTCTTATTCAGATCAATTTAAAGGAGCAATTAGGGCTAGGTACCTTGCTCAACAGATTTTTCACCTATTTGGCTCTGGGATTTGAACCAGCATCCCTTTGGCTACCTGCCACCCCATGAGGAATATTATGAGGCATATTACTAGGATCAGTTCACCACATCCTGGACACCATGAAAAGCAGTGTAGTAGTTCTTCAACATGCCCATGGCCCATTATTTCCCTCCTAGCCTCCCAGCAGATTAGGTCTCATGTTGTCCATTATTTCCCTCTTAGCCCCTTAGCAGATCAGGTCCCATGTTGTCCATTATTTCCCTCTTAGCCCCTCAGCAGATCAGATCCCATGTTGTCCATTATTTCCCTCTTAGCCCCTCAGCAGATCAGGTCCCATGTTGTCCATTATTTCCCTCCTAGCCTCCCAGCAGATCAGATCCCATGTTGTCCATTATTTCCCTCTTAGCCCCTCAGCAGATCAGATCTCATGTTGTCCATTATTTCCCTCTTAGCCCCTCAGCAGATCAGGTCCCATGTTGTCCGTTATTTCCCTCTTAGCCCCTCAGCAGATCAGGTCCCATGTTGTCCATTATTTCCCTCTTAGCCTCTCAGCAGATCAGGTCCCATGTTGTCCATTTGTTGCAGGTAGCAGCAAATACAGAGTAGGTCAGTAGTGTCTTTATTTCAGTGACATAAACTTCACTGCAATCCGCCTTGAAACTTCCTGTAGAGACTATGAACAAGGTGGCTTTCCACCGAATGCACAGACTTGGAGCTCGGAGTGACAAGACCAAGGGTCCCCGACCTGTCAACGCAAAATTTGAACACTACCAACGAAAGGTCTCATTTACCAATTTCCCCGGGACATAAACAAATGTCGCAAGAGTCTGTATCCTGTACAGAGGCAACATAGTGAGAGGGGTAAGCATGCCTTTCTCATTGTGGACAAACTCTTTAAAGAAGGACAGCTCTTCCGAGACAGCTCCATAATACCATGTTACGAAGAAAAATGATAGTGACTGTAAAAATATCTGAACACTATGAAGTTGACATGAGCACACACACACTCAATTACACGCTCGCTTACACATACGGACACATACATACACACACTTGATCTCTCTCGTTCTCTCTTTCTCTCCTCCCCCTCTCTCCCTTCTCTCTATTGTTGAGAACTTTTCTATAATGTAATGTCTTTTGTTTGTCTGTCTTTTGTTTGTCTTTGTCTACATGTTTATATATGTTAACAACAAGCAATGGGAAGATATCAGGACAGGGAAGTTGGGGAATAATAACATATTGTACGGAATATATTTGTACTGTAGTGAAGCCGTCTCTAGAGCAACGCAAGGTCTCTTTCATAATCATGTGAAACGTCAATTGCTATGGAAATTCTGGGATGTGTTTTTCTATGGAAATTATGTTAAATGTATATATAATGCAACTATGATGGTGATGTGATTATGGGATTAGAATTATCATTCTGAATATTAAGGCGATACTCACTTCATGTTACACACATAGACACTCAACCATACAACTTGTCTGGGTTATTATTTATTTGGACATCACACATCATAGTCTTACTCTTATCCAGACATCATACACACTCACTAAATCACATCCATTATCACACACATCAACCTACTCAGATTTACTACACACATAATACCTTGACTACATTTTCTAACATCTGTGGCATTGGCTCACAGACAAACAGGCAAGGGAATAAAACAAATATTGCTAGAACCTATTTCTTGAATTCTAAACATCAGACATTTGAAATCTCTCATTTTGACTGTCATAATACCTCTTATGGCAGTAACTTTATAGGCACTAATTATGGTCAATTTAGACTGAGAATAGTATATAGATATGGTATTGGGTATAGCCAGTTATAATTGTAATGGTTTAGCAGATAATAAAAAAAGATCAGTCTTTACGTGACTGAAAGAAAAGGAATATAACATATACTGTTTACAGGAGACTCACTCTATATCCTTTGATGAAGTTGCTTGGAAAACGGAATGGGGTAGTGAAATAATTTTCTGTCATGGACAAAATACCTCAAAAGGTGTGATATTAATGAACAAAAAAATGTTAATCTGAATTTGCAAATAGTCAGGAATGATTTGCGAGGAAGGTGGATCCTTTTGTACATGAAAGTGAATGAAAAACAGATCTGGGTCATTCAGGTCCAAATCAGGATGATCCAAACATTTTTGAAAATATTTATACCAATCTATTTGAATTACAGGCAACAAACGATTAAATCATTATGGTGGGCGACTATAACACAGTGTTAAGTACCTCATTGGACCGTAAAGGAAATCACTCTACAAACTATCATCACCGTGCCCTTAATTAAGGAAATCACAAATATTATGGACACATTAGAAATAGTGGATATTTGGAGAATCTTGTTTCTCATGGTCTGAGAGTCCTTTAGGTGCCTTTTGGCAAACTCCAAGCGGGCTGTCATGTGCCTTTTAACTGAGAAGTGGCTTCCATTTGGCCGCTCTACCTTAAAGGCGTGATAGGTGGAGTGCTACAGAGATGGTTGTCCTTCTGGAAGGTTCTCCCATATCCACAGAGGAACTCTGGAGCTCTGTCAGAGTGACCTGGTCACCTCCCTGACCAAGGCCCTTCTCCCCCGATTGCTCTGTTTGGCCAGGTGGCCAGCTCTAGGAAGAGTCTTGGTGGTTCTTCCATTTAAGAATGATGGAGGCCACTGTGTTCATGAGGATGTTCAATTCTGAAGAAATGTTTTGGTACCCTTCCCCAGATCTGTGCCTCAACACAATCCTGTCTCGGAGCTCTACAGAAAATTCCTTTGACTTCAGGGCTTGGTTTTTAGTCTGACATGCACTGTCAACTTTGGGACCTTATTTATATAGACAGGTGTGTGCCTTTCCTCAATTTCGAGTCTCATAGCAAAGGGTCTGAATACTTATGTAAATAAGGTATCTGTTTTTATTTTTAATACATTTGCTAACATTTCTAAAAACCTCTTTTTGATGAGATGTTTTTATGGAATATCTACATAGGCGTACAGAGGCCCATTATCAGCCACCATCAGTCCTGTGTTCCAATGGCACATTGTGTTAGCTAATCCAAGTTTATCATTTTGAAAGGCTAATTGATCATTAAAAAAAACTTTTTCAATTATGTTAGCACAGCTGAAAACTATTCTGCTTTTTAAAGAAGCAATAAAACTGGCCTTTAGATTAGTTGAGTATCTGGAGCATCAGCATTTGTGGGTTTGATTACAGGATCAAAATGGCCAGAAACAAAGAACTTTCTTCTGAAACTCGTCAGTCTATTCGTCAGTCAGTACTAGCGAAATGCATAGCACTCGGAATTAAAGAGGTTTTACCAGTATTGTTCATCCTGATCAGAGGTTTTTTTACATGGATGTTACATTGGAGATAATATACAACAACTATTAGAAATAAGAGAACATCATGAAACATCTAAAAAGCCAGGCCTGGTATTTATAACGTATTATGAACAGTCCTTTGAGAAAGTAAGATTGGATTTTACTTATAATTGGCTGGATTTTTTTACATGTCGGTAATTCTCTTTTAAAATGAGTCAAAGTAATATATAGCAACCGCATGTGTAAAATAGTGAATAGCGGCTACATCACAGAGTTTTGAATTGTCAAGAGGCATTAAACAAGTGTGTCCGCTGTCACCATGTCTACTCGTTATGAAATGCTAGCTATTAATGTGATGAAGCAGGGATACCCCTCTGGACTAGTAATGTAACTTCTCGACTCTGAAGAAATACTGGGTCATTGCTACATTACACACTGACCATTCTCCATCTCCAGGTGCTGGTCAAAGGCTTCGGTGTCCACCTGAGGGACTTGTGCAGCAGCAACGGCACCAGAGTAGAGGACTTTGTGACCATCACAGACAGCAAGGTGTCCAGTCTGGTCCAGAAGATGCTCTGCGTGTCCCCAGGCTCCTGGCTCAACCAGGCAGAAAGCCACTTCCTCCACAACCTGGACTTCCTCAAACCCATACGGGTAAGAACAAATGGGCACTATGCACATTATTGTTTTTCTCCATTAAAGACCAAGTGTAGGGGGAAAGCAGAAGGTCAGAAAGAAAGTGATAAGTGTAGATGGAGGCATGTTGTTGCTTGTCCCTGTCGACCTACCTCTAGTTGTAGCCTGGTGATATGTTTCAAAACTAACTGCCATCAAAGAGAGGATTTTGGCCCCTCAATCTTAAAATGGTAGTCATTTATTAGTATCACTTCTCTCTGATTCCTAGTTTCATAAAGGTCACTTCCAATTCCACACCTTAGCACCAGTGTCAGGGAATTATATCATTAACATCCTTGCAATATGGTCATTTTGCCCAGAGATTAGATCATGAATTGAATTCAAAAAGGCAGAAATTGCACATCAACGGCATATTTTGTAACGTTTATAGATGGAAAACAAGGTTCCTAGAAACCAGACAGAGAAGTTAGTGTGATTTCTATCTATTAAAGTGCTGCAGATTGTATCACCTTGTCAGTCAGGTACAGTTTGACTGCCCACAATGATAAACATTAAGGAGTCAAGGGCAACATGTTCTTCTCTGACCCCTGTCCTCATTCTGATATGCCACCAAGGGTCAGTTTCCTTATTCTGATGATAGTTTTATACGAGAAACAGTGTGTTTGTGTCCCTCTTTTGGTTCTTCTTTTTGTAGCCTTTAGGGAACAAGACATGTTAAACAAGACCTTAGGGCATATAGGGTGCTATTAAATCGAAATCGAAACATTATGTTTTTATTGTCTCACTCTGGAAAGTTGCAGTGAAATGTGTTGTTTTACAGGGTCAGCCATAGTAGTTTGGCGCCACTGGAGCAAATTATGGTTAAGTGCCTTGCTCAAGGGCACATTGACAGATCTTTCACCTTGCCGGCTTGGGTATTGAAACCAGCAACCAGTAATTGACTGTTAATTAACATAAACACGTTTAGCATCTCCTGGCTTCCACGCTTAGCTGATAAGCCACTGATGAAACATCTACATTTTAAGAAGTTAAATAAATATATTTAATATAGGCTACATTATCACAATAAATCCATTATTTATTTTAGACAGGTCTAAAACAATATATATGATGAAAATGTAGTCTATTTCAGAAGAACAGAGTAGCATATTCTGAGTTGTCCTTATGTTATGTCTTGATCTGGCTATGCCGTATGGCTGTGGGCTACACTAGTTAATTTAGCAGACAAGATTTGCTTAGAATTCCGTGCCATTATTTAATTTCATTTTATAATATGAAGTATAAAATTGAACATAACTGAATAAAATAGAAAGGATATTTTCCCCAAACGGTCCTCCTATATGCTTAATTTAGAGTTATTTATGCAACTTTAGTTGTGAAACAAACATTAGGCTAAATGTTTTGAGGATACATTTTTAATATGCAAGCATAGGCAGCTAAGCTTTTCCTAAAGTAAACTGAATTAAATTAACACAATTATATAGTCTAATTAGCCTACTACTGTCTCTACAGAAATAAATACAATTATACCAAATAGGTTACTAAAGCATGATTTGGCCAGAGGATCATGTAGCTTTTCAATTGTGGAAAGGCACATTTTGGACAGATTATTGTTGAGTTGCGACTTCTGTGGAAGGTAGAGAGGCCAAGCCAGGCATATCACAAATATTTCAAAATACAAACGCAGGAATACATAGTTTGGAAAGCAAATGGTTATTGTTGTAAATAAGACGATAAAAAGACTAATCTTTCGTTTAGTTATCAAAAATCTCTGCCTAGTCGAAGGAACAACAGTATAGCCTATCTGATTGGCAATATCCTAACTGCGCATATTCACTATTTAGGCCTACCGTATCTGCAAATGTGAAGATGCATGGAATGCTTTATTAATTAAGAAAGTGCATTTTTTATGGTGACAATTTGCTTCCCCAAGCTTGAAACTGCAGGCACCTCCTATGTCTGCCAGGTTCTAAAGCAGATTCATGTGCTTCAGAATTTAGCAGTAAACATAGCAGCACAAGAAAGCTGGGATCCTCTTTTAAACAGTGGCCAGTCAACTCAGTTTTCACATACGATTGCACAATGACTGGGCTCCTAAGAACACATGTTTCACAAAGGCTCTGAAGGCTATGTGCTCTCTAACCGTGTTCCCAGGGTTCTCGGCCTGTGGGCTAACCTTTTGGAGTTATTTGGCCCCTTCAATTGTGATACAAAAATTAATATAACGTAAAGATCTACTATGACTATGATTTATTTTAAAGTCGCAAAACAAGTCTGTTTCTTACCTTTCTGCACACGCTGGGCATCATTCACAATTGATAATATATCGTTCACAAGGGATAATATTGTCACTCATCAGACTATTCTCAATTTAATGTTGTCTTTACATATACTAAATAATATTTGTGTGAAATTAGTTTTGATTTAGAATGGACCATTATCATGCACCTGTTGGAAAAGGGCTCTCTTTCTTGCCAGGTAGGCTACTCCTGTTGCAAAGCAATGTGCTTAATATTAGGAAAGCTGATAAATAAATATAGTAGGCCTAGCCTATAGAAATCTGATGGGATCCTCTTTTTAATAAAGGCCATCAGAACTCAGTTTTCTCAAGCAATTTCATAGCCTATAGAAATGTTGCGCAACATGAGCTCATGGGCCCTCGTGAAGTGTTTGATGTGATTTTCGATCGCATTTACATTGATGTCAGAGTGATTAGCGGGACAATAGATCACTGAGTACCAGGCCATTAGCGACTGGCAGTTAGCAAGTTTGGTAGGCTACTAATGACCATCAGCAGCAGCAGAGCCCAGTTTTGGAGAAGCCTAGTTACCGTGACTAAATGATCATCTGGAATTTGACTGCAGTCACCACGTGACAGTTAGTGTGGCGGTAATACGGTCGAAGTAACAACCCTAATCACCGCTGACTTCTCCAAGGCCTTTGACAAAATCGACCACACCATCCCCATTGAACGCGTAATCCAACTGGGTGTCAGACCTGCCCTCACAACATGGCTCTGCAGTTTTATGCCCATCCGCAAACAACAGGTACACTTCCAAGACAGCCTCTCAGACTGGTAGGAGCCAACGGGAACTCTTCTGGGTCCTCTCATCTTCCTTCCGGTCATAGACAGTGCAGCCCTGGATGTCGACAGCAGGTGGAAATACGTTGACAATATATCTGGTCAACACGTGGACAATAGGAAACATCAGCACACCACAACAGCCCTGAACAACTTGGACACGTGGGTTCATGCAAGCAAAATGTTACTGAACCCTGCCAAGTGCACAGTGACCTTCACAAGAAATCCACCTGTCCCATGCTCTCTCCGAATCGAGGGTCAGGATTTCACAGTGTGTGATGGTGTGAAGATTTTAGAGGTAAAGTTACAGAAGGACTTACAATGGGGTGAGCAGGTTGTTACTATGGTAACCAAGAGCAACAGAAAATGTTGTATCCTCCAACCGCTTTAAACGGTTCCATGTGCCACAGGATGACCTGGTGAGAATTTACACCAGCTACACATGCCACACCCTGGAGTATGCTGCTTCTGCTTGGAACAGCTCACTGACCCAGGCTTATCCTGATGACCTGGAGATTATTCAGAAAAGAGCATGCCACACCATCCTAGGAGGATACTCCAGTTATACTGAGGCACTTCAGACCCTGTCCTTACCCCGGTATCATGAAAGACTGCACTGACCTCGCTGTCAGCCTCCTAAAATGTCAATTCAGAAACTGGCTACCCCACTGACCGAATCGCAATGACAGGCAGGAACACCCACAGTCAAAACAAACCAAAGTCTAACTAATGGGTCACCAATCCCTAACTGAATGGGTCACTAATAAATAAAGGTTAAAATATATATATATATATTTTTTTAAATGTAATATTTCTGCTCATTGCATATTAAAAATGCTTTAAAACTGCAGGACATTATTGATAAAAAAATGTTTACTCTTATGTTATTGTTGTTACTTTCACCCGTTTAATATTATTGTATAGATATCAAATTTTATTTGTCACATGTGCCGAATACAACAGGTGTAGGTAGACCTTACTGTGAAATGCTTACTTACAAGTCCTTAACCAACAATGCAGTTTTAAGAAAAACAAGAGTTTTCAGTCTGTATTGACTGCTATATGAGTGTATTAATTCAAAGTTGAAAACAACAGTCACTGTTCTTCTTTTCTATGTGTGTGTGAATTGACACTTCTTCCCTCCGCAGAAAGATGTGAGGACTGACCCTGAAGCCGTCCAGCAGGTGGCCAAGGCTACAGACAAACTCCTGGAGAGCCTGGGCTCCCTGGCCTTGGAGGTAGACTATCACTGTCATCACTGCAGTTTATTACATGACGAAAAGGTTTTCTGTTCCCCCCTCCCCCATTATGATTGACCAGTACATTTCTTGTTTATAACCATGTTTCTTTTTATCACTGTCTTAATGAACACTCCTGCCTAAGATCAACAGTTTGCTGTTGGCTGGACCACAGACAGAAAAGGCCCATAGATATACACTGAGTGAACAAAACATTAGGAACACCCGCTTTCCAAGCTATGATTCCTTATTGATGTCAGTTGTTAAATCCGCTTCAATCAGTATAGATGAAGGGGAGGAGACAGGTTAAAGAAGGATTTTTAAGCCTTGAGACAATTGAGATATGGATTGTGTATGTGGGCCGCTCAGAGGGCGAATGGGCAAGACACCATTTTTAAGTGCCTTTGAATGGAGTATGGTATTATTTATTTTTTATTTTTTTATTTCACCTTTATTTAACCAGGTAGGCTAGTTGAGAACAAGTTCTCATTTGCAACTGCGACCTGGCCAAGATAAAAGCATAGCAGTGTGAACAGACAACACAGAGTTACACATGGAATAAACAATTAACAAGTCAGTAACACAGTAGAAAAAAAAATGGGCAGTCTATATACAATGTGTGCAAAAGGCATGAGGAGGTAGGCGAATAATACAGTTTTGCAGATTAACACTGGAGTGATAAATGATCAGGTCATGTACAGGTAGAGATATTGGTGTGCAAAAGAGCAGAAAAATAAATAAATAAAAACAGTATAAAAAAAGTATGGGAATGAGGTAGGTGAAAATGGGTGGGCTATTTTCCTATAGACTATGTACAGCTGCAGTGATCGGTTAGCTGCTCGGATAGCTGATGTTTGAAGTTGGTGAGGGAGATAAAAGTCTCCAACTTCAGCGATTTTTGCAATTCGTTCCAGTCACAGGCAGCAGAGTACTGGAACGAAAGGCGGCCAAATGATGTGTTGGCTTTAGGGATGATCAGTGAGATACACCTGCTGGAGCGCGTGCTACGGATGGGTGTTGCCATCGTGACCAGTGAACTGAGGTAAGGCGGAGCTTTACCTAGCATGGACTTGTAGATGACCTGGAGCCAGTGGGTCTGGCGACGAATATGTAGTGAGGGCCAGCCGACTAGAGCATACAAGTCGCAGTGGTGGGTGGTATAAGGTGCTTTAGTGACAAAACGGATGGCACTGTGATAGACTGCATCCAGTTTGCTGAGTAGAATGTTGGAAGCCATTTTGTAGATGACATCGCCGAAGTCGAGGATCGGTAGGATAGTCAGTTTAACTAGGGTAAGCTTGGCAGCGTGAGTGAAGGAGGCTTTGTTGCGGAATAGAAAGCCGACTCTTGATTTGATTTTCGATTGGAGATGTTTGATGTGGGTCTGGAAGGAGAGTTTGCAGTCTAGCCAGACACCTAGGTACTTATAGATGTCCACATATTCAAGGTCGGAACCATCCAGGGTGGTGATGCTAGTCGGGCATGCGGGTGCAGGCATCGATCGGTTGAAAAGCATGCATTTGGTTTTACTCGCATTTAAGAGCAGTTGGAGGCCACGGAAGGAGTGCTGTATGGCATTGAAGCTCGTTTGGAGGTTAGATAGCACAGTGTCCAATGACGGGCCGAAAGTATATAGAATGGTGTCGTCTGCGTAGAGGTGGATCAGGGAATCGCCCGCAGCAAGAGCAACATCATTGATATACACAGAGAAAAGAGTCGGCCCGAGAATTGAACCCTGTTGCACCCCCATAGAGACTGCCAGAGGACCGGATAGCATGCCCTCCGATTTGACACACTGAACTCTGTCTGCAAAGTAATTGGTGAACCAGGCAAGGCAGTCATCCGAAAAACCGAGGCTGTAGAGTCTGCCGATAAGAATATGGTGATTGACAGAGTCGAAAGCCTTGGCGAGGTCGATGAAGACGGCTGCACAGTATTAGGTGCCAGGTGCACCGGTTTGTGTCAAGAACTGCAATGCTGCTGGGTTTTTCACTCAGTTTCCCGTGTGTATCAAGAATGGGGTGCAACTCAAAATTAGGAAGGTGTTCCTAAAGTTTTCTACACTCAGTGTACAGCAGTTTTGTTCTCCCCCTCATTACAAAATGGCCACCACATATTTCTCACCCCACCCCAACCTTTCATCTAGTCTTATTTGAAGTTTCACAGCATACAGGAGGAGAGGTTGGCTTAAAAACAGCACGTGGCATTGTGCTGTCCCCCTCAACTCCCTGCAGTATTTATTTGTTGCCTGATAACCTGACCCAATTTGTTTGGATTGCTAGTACATGTAGCTAGAAAGTCAATTGGAGAGGCAGTTGGTCCCGAGGCAGTTGGTCCCTAGACGTTTGAGCAACAGCTTAATGTCGAGGACAACTGTTGGCCAATGTTCTAATGTGATGATAATCACAGTTTCCTCCTGTGAAAGACATGAGAACAGAAGACGAAGGAGGCATTCACCTCTTTCAATGAAGTCATTCACCTCTTTCAATGAAGTCAAGTACTGTAGGCCTGACACATATGTTGGGGATATCTCTTATATTGCGAATATCTCTTCTCGTTGTGTTCTTGCTATTTTCTTTCTTTGTCAGTTATACTGTCCTCCACAGCAATAGAAAACGGCCTTGTAAGTAACTTGGCAGTAACTGTATTGGTATCAAGTGTCTCTGAGCCTAGATTTCCTCAGGAGATAGATGACTGGGAACAGCTGAACAAAGAGAGAAGGGTTTCTAAACAAGTTAGCGGGCAAGTCAGCATTTACGCAAAAGAAAGTTAACTTTAGCTGACAAGGTGAATGCATGCCCCTATGACAACAAACAGGAGGTTATAAGACTGGCTCGATGGCGGGCCTGACTACCCAAGTGTTGTGTCTGTGTTTTCTCAACCAGTCAGTGCTCTGTTGATTACTCTGCTTACAACGATAAGGATAACCCCCTATAAGTATA
This sequence comes from Oncorhynchus gorbuscha, assembly GCF_021184085.1. Classification (NCBI taxonomy): domain Eukaryota; kingdom Metazoa; phylum Chordata; class Actinopteri; order Salmoniformes; family Salmonidae; genus Oncorhynchus; species Oncorhynchus gorbuscha. The sequence continues at coordinate 70,139,358 of NC_060185.1, read as the reverse complement.
TATAGATTCCTAAGTCCGCAAACACATGGTACGTTGCAGCTGCATACCCATGTCATAAACATTTCGCTACACCCGTGATAACACCTGCAAAATATGTGTACGTGACCAATAAAATGAGATTTGAGCTATGTAGAACTGCTATGTGGTGTTTATAAAGGCCCTTAACTACAGTATAGTGTACAGTCTTTAGGAGTTACTACAACAACCCCAGCGCTTCATAGACACACTTTGTTGTTCGTTGTTGCCCTCTAACCCCAACAATGTATCTGAAGATGTCAAGAAACTCTAAGTCACTAAATATTACTTGGTTTGGCACATTACCTTGGAGTTATATAGTGGTATGGCCACTTGACCCCAACCAAAGCCCTAGAAACAACTCAGGGGTCCAGAGCTCCTGTTGTGTGGTTATGACTTATTGTGTGAGAGTTCAGTGTGTACAGCTGTTTCCCCCGTGTCTCTCACACACACACACACACACACACACACACACACACACACACACACACACACACACACACACACACACACACACACACACACACACACACACACACACACACACACACACACACACACACACACACACACACACACACACACACACACACACACACACACTGTTCCAGGTGCGCCACCTTGGCTCGATTGGAACCATGTGACTGCCTTGTGGCTGTGCTGAGTCAGGTCCGTCTATATGGAGAGGGGGGAAGGAGAGGAGATGGGAGGGCCTGACTGGCATGTATGTAACCACATTGTCAAATAGGCTCTGGGAGAGTCACCAGTCGGGACCACGTCTCCTCCTCCTCCCCAGTGATGAATGACCGAGAGTAACCTTTTCCCTTTGGCATTTATTTTCTTCTCACTCCTGACTTTCTTTGTTTTCCCCCATGCTGGGTGAGGAAACCAGCTTTGGAGAGCGAAGAAAAAGAAGGATAGAAATAGATAGTGAGAGAGAAGAGGTCAAACATAAAATGGCAATTCTGCCACAAAAGGTCTAGCTTTTCTGTGCAGACATAACAGGACACATTTGTTAGCACTGTATTGTATGAATGTTGTTACTAGACGTTGTACATTACAATCCATTAGGACAGTTAGCACACACACCTTACAGGCTTCTTGTGAGGTCTGTTGTTGTGTTTTTAATGCCAAGTCTGCTCCTAGTCTGCTCCTAGTCTACTCTTGAGTCTCGCCTTTTTATAATTCGGTATGAAGATACATTTTTGACCAGAAATGCAAGGTAGCAAAATCAGGCTGTTGTAAAAATGTGCTGGTCAGCCAAGGAACCATTATTACCAACCCCATTATTTTTATTTCTACTTTGCACATTCTTCCACTGCAAATCTACCATTCCAGTGTTTTACTTGCTATATTGTATTTACTTTGCCACCATGGCCTTTTTTTCTCACCTCATTTGCTCACATCTAATATAGACTTGTTTCTACTGTAATTATTGATTGTATGTTTGTTTTACTACATGTGTAACTCTATGTTGTTGTATCTGTCGAACTGCTTTGCTTTATCTTGGCCAGGTCGCAATTGTAAATGAGAACTTGTTCTCAACTTGCCTACCTGGTTAAATAAAGGCGAAATAAATAAAAAACCAAGGTAGTAAAATACCATAATAGCGTTAAAAATAAATAATAATAATGAACAATAAGGCATTAACACACAAGGGGCGTGTGTTACTGTGGTTTTAGCATGGCTGTGCTGAGGTACTAGGTATAAGGCGAAGACTAACACACAGTCATTACAACACATTTACAAGTTGCCTTATAACAATATGTATCCATCTCACCATGTCAACAAGCTGGTCTTGAATCACAATGAATTGCTCCAAGTCCAGGTCACATTCCCATTTGCATCCTACAAGATGACCCCCTGACCCCATTTGCTAACATCACACTCATTTGTGTCCCAAATAGCTGGCCAGCGTGAAGAGTTGGAGAGACCTGCGTAACGAGATCATCTTCCTCACGGAGAACGCCACCTCCTCCCCCAGCCACATGTACCAGGCTGTGTCGCGCATCGTCTGTGGCCATCCCGAGGGTGGCGGACTAAAGATCAAGTCCCTCAACTGGTACGAGGACAACAACTACAAGGCTCTGTTCGGCAACCACAACACAACCAACGGAGAGGAGCCCATCTCTGCCTACGACAACACATCCAGTAGGCAACTTCTCCTTTGTGTTAATGTATTTCAGTGATATTCAATTGTCTTTTCGCGGGGAACCGATTTCTTTGCTAGTTGTGACATTCTTGTCTGGACCTGACGTCGTTGTTCCTTCTGTGACCCCCTCCAGCTCCATACTGTAACGCTATGATGAGGAGCATGGAGTCCAGCCCCGTGTCCAGGATGATCTGGCAGGCCCTGAAGCCTCTGCTCATGGGCAAGATCCTGTACACCCCCGACACCCCGGCCACACAGAAGATCATCCACGAGGTGTGTATCAGTTATACTATACCTCTTAGTTACAGTACATCACTGGTCCCAGTAGTAGTTTTAGCAGAACACCAACAGTCCCAATCTTGCCCTCTCCTTCAGGTGAACAGAACATTCCAGGAGCTGGGGGTCCTCAGAGAGCTGGGGGGCATGTGGGAGGAAATTAAGCCCAAGGTCTGGACCTTCATGGAGAGCAGCGAACACATGGACCTAGTAAGGGTATGTCTGACTAATCTGTTTTCTCTACTACAGCCAACATCACTTATGTTAGCCTTGTAGAGCACCATTGTAGAATACCTTATACAATATTTTCTTTTCAGTTTTGAAATGCTTTTGGCTTATAGAATGGCATCTGTAATACTAACTCAGAGACAACACCCATGACAGGACACAGTAACAGAGCAAGTAGCAATACAACAAAATACATGATGGGAAGCAGCCCTTTCAGATGGTCAACACTGGCATCCTGTGGAGAGATGCGGGACGGTACCACAAAGTCCCCTCACAGTCACTCTCCTGCTCTTCCTTCCTCTCTCCCAGACCCTATTGAAGAACAATGGCACTGGCAGCTTCTTCACCTCCAAACTGGCGGGCTCAGAGTGGACTGTGGAGGACGTCTCCAACTTCCTGACCAAACATTCGCAGGACACGCATCCCCACGGTACAGCCGTCACCTGGAGGGAAGTCTTCAACGAGACGGACCAGGCCATCATGAGCATATCCCGCTTCATGGAGGTCTCGCTCTCTTTCATTGTCTCTCTATGTGTCGCTCATACGCACACACACAGTCACTTGGCCCCTTTCTTAGCCTCAGTTGAATTTTGTTCTCTTTCTGGTAAAGTCCCCATTCAGCACCTTCTGCAATACATACCAATTACATAATTGCGGGCGTTAAAACAACAAGTGAAACACGTCAAGGTGCTTTGGGCCTGAGAGTTTTCATTCCAGTCATTGCCCTCTCTTTGTGGAAACAGTAGTCAATTGCAGCCATTTTACTTTGCCCCAACCTCTTCCACTGTATAATGGGAAATGGCAAAGAAAAACACAGCTGGACCAAGTTAGCCAGGAACCTGATGAACATTCCATTTAAAGCACCCCCCCCCCTTCCAGCATGTGAATAGATCTGCTAGTCTTGGCCAAGACCAGATGAGGATAGGCCTTTAACAAATGCGTTTTGTTTGCTTACAGTGTGTAAACCTGGATAAGATGGAGCCCGTGGCCAATGAGGAAAGGATGGTCAACAAATCCATGGCGCTCCTGGACGATAGGAAGTTCTGGGCGGGGATTGTGTTTCCAGATATTGAGGCCAACAGCTCTGAACTGCCGGCCAACGTCAACTACAAGATCCGCATGGACATCGATAACGTGGAGCGCACCAACAAGATCAAAGACGGGTATGTTGATTCAAAGCGCCCCAATCTATCTACTAGATGTATTGGACAGTGTTTTATGCCTGTGTCATTGGGGTCATTTTGAACACTCACTTAATTTTCTTGTGAAGGGGGATCACTTTCAGCTTTTTGGTCAAATTTGAATTTGTTGTGAACCTTGCTCCTTGGGAGGGAATGAATTTGTAAGAGGTTTACAGGAAGGGGGGTTTATGCGTTGCTTTTTTTCTCTCTTAACAGATATTGGGACCCTGGTCCTCGTGCTGACCCATTTGAGGACCTGCGCTACATCTGGGGTGGCTTCTCTTACCTCCAGGACATCATCGAGCATAGCATCATCACCGCAGTAACTGGCGTCAAGGAGAAGACGGGAGTCTACATCCAACAGATGCCCTATCCCTGCTACGTGGACGACATGTGAGTCACACCGAGCAGGATTTGACCTTATTCACCTGGGATCTGTGTTGAGTGGCTAACTGCAAGGCTTTAAAATGGCTTCCATTTCCTCCTATGACCTCTGTCCTCCAGCTTCCTGCGGGTGATGAGTCGCTCCATGCCCCTCTTCATGACCCTGGCCTGGATGTACTCTGTGGCCATCATCATCAAGAGCGTGGTGTACGAGAAGGAGGCAAGGCTCAAGGAGACCATGAGGATCATGGGATTGGACAATGGCATCCTGTGGTTCAGCTGGTTCATCAGCAGCCTCATCCCCCTGCTAATTTCTGCCGGCCTGCTGGTTGTGCTGCTCAAGGTATTGCACTGTATCCCAGGATTTAGGATGACAATGATCGTTTTTCGAATCACAATATTTCAGTGATATCAGTATTTCAGTGATATTGGTATTTCAGTGATATCAGTTTTTCAGTGATATTGGTATTTCAGTGATATCAGTATTTCAGTGATATCAGTATTTCAGTGATATTGGTATCGTGACAATAACTTGTCTTAATATTTTATGTTGATGTGAGAATTTTTTGGGGGGTTTTCTGATGTTAATTGACTTCCTCTCTATTTACCAATGAGAATCCTCCCTCTCTCTCCTCTAATCAGATGGGGAACCTGCTGCCCTACAGTGACCCCGGCGTCATCTTCCTGTTCCTGGGTTCCTTTGCCGTGGTAACCATCATGCAGTGCTTCCTCATCAGCACAATGTTTGCCCGTGCCAACTTGGCGGCGGCATGCGGGGGCATCATCTACTTCACCCTCTACCTGCCCTACGTCCTCTGTGTGGCCTGGCAGGACTATGTGGGCTTTGGGGCCAAAATAGTCGCTGTGAGTCATGCTTTTAAATGTACTAGACATTTTGAGTTGATGTTGGTTGTCCACATGTGACATTTTATAAGAGGAGCCACTTTCATTAAGTTATTAAGTGTAGTGCCACTACAAACAGGGCAGCTTTTTCTTTGAAATGTGTTTGTAATGTAACTCTTTTGTCACATCATTGTTTTTTCTGCTGCTGGTTACCTCCTCAGGCTCATCATCTTATTGGCATTGTTGTTGTATATGATACACGATATGTACAAAAGTATGTGGACACCCCTTCAAATGAGTAGATTTGGCTCTTTCAGCCACACCTGTTGCTGACAGGTGTATAAAATTCGAGCACACAGCCATGCAATCACCATAGACAAACATTGGCAGTAGAATGGCCTTACTGAAGAACTCAGTCACTTTCAATGTGGCACAGTTTGTCACATTTCTGCCCTGCTTGAGCTGCCCGGTCAACTGTAAGTGCTGTTATTGTGAAGTGGAAATGTCTAAGAGCATCAATGGCTCAACCGCGAAATGTTAGGCCATACAAGCTCACAGAATGGGACTGTGAAAATCATCTGTACTCTGTCGCAACATTCACCACGAGTTCCAAACTGCCTCTGGAAGCAACGTCAGCACAAGAACAGTTCATTGAGAGCTTCAGGAAATGGGTTTCCATGGCCGAGCAGGCGCACACAAGCCTAAGATCACCATGTGCAATGCCAAGTGGTGTAAAGCTTGCCGCCACTGGACACTGGAGCAGTGAAAACGTGTTCTCTGGAGTAATGAATCACGCTTCACCATCTGGCAATCCGACGGGCGAATCTGGGTTTGGTGGATGAGAACGCTACCTGCCCCAATGTACAGTGCCAACTGTAAAGTTTGGTGGAGGAGGAATAATGGTCTGGGGCTATTTTTCATGATTTGGGCTAGGCCCCTTAGTTCCAGTGAACAAAAATCTTAATGCTTCAGCATACAATGATATTCTAGATGATTCTGTGCTTCCACCTTTGTGGCAACAGTTTGGGGAAGGCCTTTTCTTGTTTCACTATGACATTGCCCCTGTGCACAAAGCAAGGTCCATACAGAAATGGTTTGTTGAGATCGGTGTGGAAGAACTTGACTGGCCTGCACAGAGCCCTGTCCTCAACCCCATCGAACGCCTTGGGGATGAATTGGAACGACGACTGTGAGCCAGGCCTAATCACCCAACATCAGAGCCCGACCTCACTAATGCTTTTCTGGCTGAATGGAAGCAAGTCCCCGCAGCAATGTTCCGACATCTAGTGGAAGGCCTTCCCAGAAGAGTGAAGGCTGTTATAGCAGCAAAGGAGGGACCAACTCTATATTAATGCCCATGATTGTGGAATGAGATATTTGACAAGCAGGTGTCCACATACCTTTGGTCATGTAGTGTATTAACATCTCTCCTTCTCTACAGAGCCTGCTGTCCCCAGTGGCCTTTGGCTTTGGCTGTGAGTACTTTGCCCTGTTCGAAGAGCAGGGCATCGGCATCCAGTGGAACAACCTGTTCAATAGCCCCATGGAGGAGGACGACTTCAGCCTGACCACCGCCATCACCATGATGTACTTCGACTCCTTCCTCTACATGGTGATGACCTGGTACATCGAGTCAGTCTTCCCTGGTAGGTGTCCATGAGCTGAACTATTCCACTGTAATGGATCTGTTTGGGTACCATTTTGTTAGGCTTATGTTGAAGCCACTTGCATTGTATTGTATTGTTTAGTTGTTTGCATTGTCTGAATGTATGTGTTTTTTGTGGTCTCCTTCAGGTCAGTATGGTATTCCCAGGCCCTGGTACTTCCTCTTCTCCAAGTCCTACTGGTTTGGAGAAGGGGAAAACAGGAAGACTGACTTCAGTCAGAACAAGAGAAGGAACTGTGAAGGTAAGACCCCGATTTAACTCCGATGCAGAACAACTGATTATCCACATGATGGGCAAATTAATTTGAGCAGTTGTGTGTTTATTCAAGCAAAAGAAAATGTGATGGTCATTGTACCCCATTTGAATTACATTGTGTTGTGTTGTGTCTTCAGCTGTCTGTATAGAGGAAGAGCCATCCCACCTGAAAACTGGTGTCTTCATAGAGAACCTAGTCAAGGTGTACCGGCACGGGAAGAAGCTGGCTGTGGATGGGCTGACTCTGGGCTTCTACGAAGGACAGATCACCTCTTTCTTGGGCCACAACGGAGCAGGGAAAACCACCACTATGTAAGAGCAATGACATACAACTGGTGCCATCTGTGAACAATAGCCCATACAAATTTAGTTGAAAGTTACATTTATACATTTTAAAAGGAGTTAATCTAGTATTGACATCTTTGTATTTGTCAGGTCAATTCTAACGGGACTGTTTCCGCCTACCTCTGGCACTGCTTACATCATGGGAAAAGACATCCGATCGGAGCTGAGTGCTATTCGACAGAGTCTGGGCGTTTGTCCACAGCACAACGTTCTCTTCAGCATGTAAGTGTTCCCAGTCCATCATATTAGCAACCAGTTTTAACAGAAAGTTCATTATAATGACCAAAAACAGGAAATATTTATGTCAATAGTTACATTGGTTTGTTATGAGCAGTTGTTATATGAAGTCTAACGTGTTTGTTTTTGGGTTTGACCAGGCTGACCGTTGAGGAGCACATCTGGTTCTATGCTCGTCTGAAGGGTCTATCTGAGGAACAGGTGAAGTCTGAGATCGAACAGATCCTGATAGACACTGGCCTGCCGCACAAACGCACTTCCAGGACCAGCACACTGTCCGGAGGGATGCAGAGGAAGCTCTCTGTGGCTCTGGCCTTTGTTGGGGGGTCAAAGGTTGTGATTCTGGACGAGCCCACTGCCGGGGTCGACCCCTACGCCCGCAGGGGCATCTGGGACCTCTTGCTCCAATATCGTCTAGGTAACCACTAACTCCTTACCTATTTTTAGCAGCAATGCATAACAAACTACTGGGGGGAGTCCTGTGTGATAACTCACTGTTTTCCCTTCCCCTCTCCAGGTCGTACCATCATCCTCTCCACCCACCACATGGACGAGGCGGACATCTTGGGCGACCGCATTGCCATCATCTCCCACGGCAAGCTGTGCTGCGTGGGCTCCTCCCTCTTCCTGAAGAACCAGCTGGGTACAGGCTACTACCTCACCCTGGTCAAGAAGGGCCCAGAACCTTTCCTCAGCTCCTGCCACAACTCCTCCAGTACCGTCTCCTTAACTAAGAAGGAGGAGGATTGTCCCTCTGAGAGCAGCTCTGACGCAGGCCTTGGCAGCGAACACGAGAGCGAAGTAGCTACCATAGAAACTGCTCAGGCAGCTTCCATCTGTGAAAGTGCCTTCGTGCCCCCCGACGTCTCCCTGATCTCCAGCCTGATCTTCAAGCACGTCCCGGCCGCCCGCATGGTGGAAAACCTTGGCCACGAGCTCATCTACGTCCTACCCTACGGCGCCGCCAAGGACGGAGCCTTCGTGGAGCTCTTCAAGGACATGGACAATCACCTCCCTGACCTGGGCATATCCAGCTATGGCGTCTCCGACACCACCCTGGAAGAGGTACAACTACAATAGATTATTAAATGGATAATGGGATGGATATCTCGTTTCTAGATGCTCAAAGTGCTTTACATTGCATTGGGGAATAGTGTTTGATTTCTGTCTTTTCTATCTCCTCATAGATTTTCCTGAAAGTGGCAGAGGACAACGGAGTTGACACTGAAGTTCCCTCAGGTAAGAACGCTTTAGAAATCGCCTGTGGGTATGACTCGGATTATTAAGTCTTGAATGGTTCTCGAACATGTCAGCATCTGTTAATTGTTGTTATTTTGTATGTGTTTTTGCCTAGACGGTACACTCCCCCTGCGCAGACGTCGTAGAAATCATGCCTTTGGTGGAGGAAATGCCTTCGGTGGAGACCACCAGAGCTGCCTTAGACCCCAGATTGATGACGACAACAATGAACATAACGACTCGGACGCAGACCCAGAATCCAGAGAGACAGACTTCTTGAGCGGATCGGACGGTAAAGGCTCCTACAAGGTGACGGGATGGAGTCTGAAGAGGCAGCAGTTTGTGGCCTTGATTTGGAAGAGGTTTCTGTACGCTCAACGCTCCAGAAAAGGTTTCTTTGCTCAGATTGTACTCCCTGCTGTGTTTGTGTGCATTGCCCTGGTCTTCAGTCTCATCGTCCCACCTTTCGGAAAGTACCCCAGCCTGGAGCTGCAGCCATGGATGTACGAAGAACAGTCCCTCTTCATCAGCGATGACGCCCCTGAAGACGCTAGCACACAACGGTTATTGAGTGCCCTCACCGAAGGACCTGGGTTTGGAACGCGCTGCATGGAAGGACAGCCCATACCGTGAGTCTCAATATGCCAGGGTCTAACAAAATGGTTATTTCTATTTGTACAATTTCTCCTGTCTTTGAGGAAATAAAAATGACAGATAGGTGTATGATAAGGCACATATTTTCAATGTTCTTTAGGAGATAATGACTCTCAATCTCTCTCTCTCCCTCCTCTCTCAGTGACACTCCCTGTACGATGGGTGATGAAGACTGGTCCATACCGGAGGTCCCAGAGACCCTTCTGGAACTCTTCCGCACAGGTAACTGGACCATGGAGGAGCCGTCCCCCGCATGCGCCTGCAGCTGTGACGGCCGCAAGAAAATGCTCCCTGAGTGTCCTGCTGGAGCCGGAGGACTGCCACCCCCTCAGATGAAGATCAGTGAGACAGACACCCTGCAAAATCTGACCAACAGAAACATCTCTGACTATCTGGTGAAGACCTATGCAGAGATCATTGGGAAAAGGTATCACCTTCATATATATATTGCATCTTTTATAACAGTGGTATGATATAGTATGTACAATGATTGAGTTATACAATTGTTTTTGTATACCTGTCTAGCCCAAATTGCCATTAAATAATTATGCTTCTTTTTTTCTTATCATAGTTTGAAGAACAAAATCTGGGTAAATGAATTTAGGTACGGAGGCTTTTCATTGGGTGCCAGGAGCACCAACGTCCTCCCCGCAGCTGACGAAATTGACGACGCCATCGCACGAGTGAGGAAGATTTTTGAATTGGAGAAGGTGAGACTTCCATTCATTCATTTCCACATTCACTATAACTCCGTTTCTGCCACTGAACACAACATCACTTTCACCAATCTAAACCATTGTTATTATATATCTTCAGGGTGCAGCCGCAGACCGATTCCTGGAGAGCTTGTCTAGCTTCATCAATGGTCTGGACACCAAGAACAATGTCAAGATTTGGTTCAACAACAAGGGATGGCACAGCATGGGAGCCTTCCTCAACGTGATGAACAACGGCATCCTGCGCTCCAACCTGCCCCCTGGCAAGGACCCCAGCAAGTTTGGCATCCGCGCCTTCAACCACCCGCTCAACCTCACCAAGGAGCAGCTGTCCCAGGTGGCACTGTAAGTACCCACGCCACATACATCTTGGAACAATGACATCATTAAAGTAATTGACCTAGTAGAATGTAGAGAGTGTACCAAGCACAGTGTACTCTCCTTAACACCCAACTACCCCCTCTCTGTAGGATGACCACCTCAGTGGACGTCCTGGTGTCCATCTGCGTGATCTTTGCCATGTCCTTCGTCCCAGCCAGCTTCGTAGTCTTCCTCATCCAGGAGAGAGTGAGCAAGGCCAAGCACATGCAGTTCATCAGCGGCGTGCAGCCCCTGCTTTACTGGACTGCCAACTTCATCTGGGATATGGTGAGAACTCCTAACCGCCATTTTGAGAATTTCTTCTGAGCATTTAGCAGCTGTTTTCTACCAGTGTAAAGTGCTACATGAACAGAATTAGTTTGATTGATTGCTAACCTTGTCATCTCGTTTGTCTTGCAGTGTAACTACATCGTCCCGGCAACGCTCGTCATCATCATCTTCGTCTGCTTCCAACAAAAGGCCTATGTGTCGTCCACCAACCTGCCAGTGCTGGCCCTGCTGCTGCTCCTCTATGGCTGGTCTATCACTCCCCTGATGTACCCGGCATCCTTCTTCTTTAAGATCCCCAGCACGGCCTACGTGGTGCTGACCTCCGTCAACATCCTCATCGGCATCAACGGCAGCATCTCCACCTTCGTCATGGAGCTCTTCGGAGACAACGTAAGGGACACCACACATTGGCTGCATAATGTGGTGTGCTCATCCTTGCCTAAGGAAGCCATTTCATTTTTTTTTAGACAACAGAGAATTAACATTATATTTTGTTAATGTTCCACTTATCTGGTGACATTAAGGGTTAAATATTCTTCCTCTTCAGGAAATTGGGGGTATCAACAACATCCTGAAGAACGTTTTGCTGATCTTCCCTCACTTCTGTCTTGGCCGAGGTCTCATCGACATGGTGAAGAACCAGGCCATGGCCGACGCTCTGGAGAGATTTGGTAAGAACTGCATTTCCCCATGAGCCATTTTTCTATGTAATTCAGCGCATAGGTGTCTCTTGAACATTTCTCTAAACCCACTCCTCCTGCTGTTCACAGGTGAGAACCGCTTCCGATCCCCTCTGGAATGGGACATGGTGGGCAAGAACCTGTTTGCCATGGCCGTGGAAGGAGTGGTCTTCTTCATCATCACCGTCCTTTTCCAGTACCGCTTCTGCATCAAGCCCATTAACCTGCACACCAAGCTCCCTCCGGTGGGTGAGGAGGACGAGGACGTGGCCAGAGAGAGGCAGAGGATCGTCAACGGACTGGGACACGGAGACATCCTGGAGCTCCGACAGCTCACCAAGGTCTACAAGAGGAAGCAAAAGCCTGTTGTAGACCGCCTGTGTGTGGGCATCCCTCCTGGAGAGGTAAGATTAGATGATTTAAAACAAGTAAATACACGATGCAATGACATGCAATCTCTTTCAATCTCCTTAGGTATATTTCCTCTGTTTCCTTTCTCTTTCTCTCAGTGCTTTGGCCTCCTGGGTGTGAACGGAGCTGGAAAGACCACCACATTCAAAATGCTGACAGGAGACTCCATGGTCACCAGTGGAGAAGCTTTCCTGGCTGGAAAAAGGTAAGTCATTTTGTGCCAGAGAGCTCATACTAGGTATTACAGTGGAGAGCTTCAGTAGTCTAAATGTGAGACTTGCTTTTTTTGCTTTGGTAGTATACTGCGGGAGATAGACGAAGTGCACCAGAACATGGGCTACTGTCCCCAGTTTGACGCCATCAACGAACTGCTGACAGGCAGAGAGCACCTGGAGTTCTACGCAGTCCTGCGTGGAGTGCCCGAGAAGGAAGTGTGTGAGGTTGCTGAATGGGGCATCCGTAAGCTGGGCCTAGTAAAGTATGTGGACAAGGCAGCAGGAAGCTACAGCGGAGGAAACATGAGGAAACTCTCCACGGCCATGGCCCTAATAGGAGGACCACCCGTCGTGTTCCTGGTACGTACTATGTCCCAACACACACACAGACCTACATAAACTGTAACCACCAACACAAGGGGATCAGACTGGTTGCATCAGCTTGGAGGTGACCTTGATGTGACATATCAACAAAGGAACCTCCTCTAAATCAGACAACTGGTGTTTCATTGTTCTCCCGGTGGGGATTGCAGCAGCGATGGTTGTGTAATGAGGGTTAGATTAAAACTCTACCACTGGCACACAAGTGCTCTCAAATGGTTCCTGGAAAATCATAGGCTTATGTTTTGCTCCTATTGGGCTGGAGAGAGGGGCTGGCCACATCAGCTGTGAGCGGGATAAAGGGAGAGAGAGACAGAAACTGAGTGGTGAGACAATGCAAGAGACATGGTGAGAGTGAAAGAGAAAAGACAAACAAAGCCAGAGAGAAAGCAAGTTTCTAATAGCATAATGCAACACTAGAAGAGCCATAATGCCTTGCTCCCCCCTGCTGCTGGTCTTCTCTGTGTGTTTCCTGCTCAACCTGTGGGCCAACCTTAACCTGGCTGTGCTCTTTGTCACAGGACGAGCCCACTACTGGGATGGACCCCAAAGCGCGCAGGGCCTTATGGAACTGCATCCACAGCGTCATCAAGGAGGGACGCTCCGTGGTGCTCACCTCGCACAGGTAACCAGAAACACCATAACACCTCAGCCATGCTAGGCTAAGAGCTAACTGCTGTACATTGAAATGCAATGTCTTGTTGTTGATTGGTTGGCAGCATAGCTTATGTACGGTATAGGCTGCGGTTAGGCAATCCTCATTAGCACAAATGTAGCCTATTGGCTTGTACTACGTAGTTTACATGATTCAAAGTATTGCTTACCCACTTACTGTGCAGGATGACAATAATAGCTTTTGGAGTGTTAACTTTACTTTGACATGGTATTCGCTTATTTGACATAGACTAACCTTTGCAGGGATGTGATTTCTAGTTCATCAATTCCTTTACACTGTACCTAATGTCTGTGTCTACCATTTTGTGTCTTCAGTATGGAGGAATGTGAGGCCTTGTGCACCAGAATGGCCATCATGGTCAACGGCAGATTCCGTTGCTTGGGGAGCGTTCAGCACCTAAAGAATAGGTAAAATGACAAGTCCTTTCACTGATGCATATGAAACAAGCCAATACCTACAAAGTGTGCTCTGTGGCTTTAAATACAGTAAATTGCTCAAATGATGTATTGATATATTTTTTATTTTACTATTTTTAACCGCCCTAATTCATAATGTTTTTAAAAAATTGTGTAAATCTAGATGTATTTGTTTATAATTCTTAGCTATACTTTTATGTACGGTTTTGTAATCATTTGAAAGGGGAGGTGCCTTACAAGCCTCTGTTTTTTTATATATTTTTTTTAACCTCTCCTGAAATCTCTTTGTTTGCCTTTTAAACGCTCATCTTATTTTCTTGTGAGCCAAAAGAATGATACAATTATTTTTTTCACCTTGTCGTCGATCCCCACCCCCTTATTTTCTCCTTCCCTCTGTTTCTCCAGGTTTGGAGACGGGTACACCATCATCCTGCGTGTGGCGGGGGCGGACCCTGACCTGCCGCCGGTGATGAAGTTCATTGAGAGCGAGCTGCCGGGCAGCACCCTGAAGGAGAAGCACAGGAACATGCTGCAGTACCAGCTGCCCTCCTCTCTCACCTCCCTGGCGCACATCTTCAGCATCCTGGCCAAGAACAAGGACCTGCTTCGGATAGAAGACTACTCTGTGTCGCAGACCACACTGGACCAGGTAAGATACCATCAGTCACTGATTTAAGGCTTTGTGGTCAAGAGTTGTTTTCGTTGAGGTGCGATTGTGGATTACAGCACTATGCATGTTTGTCTTTCTGCATGTTCTTTTATTAGTAGACTGGACATAGCATCATGTACGCTATTGAGGATTGGGATGTACTGTGATAATAGCTTACACGCTCTCTTCTCTACCAGGTGTTTGTGAACTTTGCCAAGGACCAGAGTGACGATTACCACTCAAAAGACAATTCAGTTAAGCGCAAAGAGGCGGTGATGGACACTATCCCGCTCAGCTCGCGGCAGGCTGAAGAGAAGCTAGCCGAGGAGAGGCTAAAGGAGAGCTTGGTGTGAGCAAACAGACACCATCTTCCACCCAAAACTGGAACCCGCAAACAGTGTTGGACTGAGTTTATGTCCTTGTATTATTACAGTAGTATTTTAACGTTTTAATTCTTCAGCTAGGTGTTGCCCTCGGAAGGGCCCGGCTGGAAAGCTCAATGCAAAGTTTCCCAATCGTGCTGAAGTGAGTTGAGAGCCCTTCAATAGTCATTAAGGAGAAAGAGTATTAAACTTGGAATAACTGCCATAATTCTATCCTGTGCTTCAGACGTTATGCAGTGTATCTTTTTAAGGAAACTGTGTTCATTTGTGTAATTCCAATTAACTGGTTTCTACCAATGATAGGAAAATAATTCATGGTCTGTTTCTTTTGTTCTCCAAGACCAGAATTACATGAAGAATCCCAATCATTTCTGTGGCCAAGGGCTGTACTGTAGAATCTGAATTGGTTTGATTTTGTTTTGAAAGATGTACCTTTTATTTATCAAGGAATAGTTTAATTTTGTTTGGCTAAGTACATTGTGGCATTACTGTAATTATGAATGTTCTTGCTTGTAGTTCAGTACCTTACTATGTAGTGGACTCAGCCATTTTGAAACACTCCAATTGCAGAGACTAAGTACACTTTTCAATGTACACTATGCAAATAACTACAAGTTAAAAAATATATTAAAAAAAAACATTTTATAGCTTTTACAGAAAAAAGATTTGTTTGTGGGTTAAGACACATGATCAACATTTGCAATGAATACCTCAACACAACATATCAGTGCCCTGCCAGACAAACTGTTAAGGATACTTCAGTATTTTCACCATCTAACCACTAGGTGAAGACAGAAACATTCCCTCCGTGGGTTGATAATAGTAAATTGAGTAACATCATCATGGATACTGGAAGGGACCAATCGTACCGTGTCAGTTCTGAACTCCTGTCATAACGTGTGACCTGGAAGCTTGTCATGTATCGTTGCAGAGACCGGTGCAGTCAAGTGCCATTTTATTGTGAAATTCATTTTGTGGTCATTCAGGTGAAATGACTCAGTATTTTGAAACAAAGCTTGCCTGAAATGAGGGCAGTTCAACATTCCAAGCACTTTATTTGTGGTGTTAATTGGAATATTGTTTTTGCACTGGAATTTCCACAGACTGTATACAATTGTTTGTTTTGTTTTCGATCAAAAAGAAAGAATCCTACCAAGAAAATTATTTATTTAATAGTTGTTTGTTTTTAATGTATTGAGAAAGGCTGTGGGAATGTCTGTTACTCGCCCTGTACAATACTTATTTACACAATAAAACCCAGCAAATCGTCAGTCCTGGCAAGTGTTTTCCATTCTCTTAATCTTGTGTCAACATGGCCGTAAACTTAATCCTGTCCAAAACCACATTTTAGCAGAATGTTTCATTTTAAAATATGTCTTTATTGGTCATACATTATCACATAACCTTCTTATTGACACAGATTACAGAAAAGCACATTCTAGTCCAGACAACTATTCATGTGGTATGTACACGATGAATAAGGCACAACTATCTATACCTATTAATATAGTATGAGTAGTGGGTTCGATTCCCAGGACCACCCATATGCACGCGTCTAAATGTAATATTATAATATAAATCTAATCCATTATTAACAACTGTTTGATTCAGGACAGAGGCATTTCATAACAAGCAGTTATTTACAACATAAATGCATTTCACAAGAGCCATCTATTGTTAAGACTGAACAGTCGTCAGTAGAATGAAATAAACATTGTTATAGCCAAAGTCCTAATTATACTTGGTTCTGAGTGACATATATCAGTATACCATTCATAATTACAATTAATACATTGTTTGAGTGCAACTGTCATCACATTTAGATGACATGATCACCATTGGTTGATGGATTTAAGAAATCTCAGTAGCATTTTATAACCTCTACTTAGGTCTATAAACAGTGTAAGACACATATTAGATCCAGTTGAGGTTTAGTCCCTTTAATCCTGGGTTTCAGTGTGAGATCACTTGAGGGGAGAGTAGGGGCAGGGGAACATGAGTTTGCTCGTCTGCGACTCCAGATAGGTCACACTCTCCCTCACTTTGGGGAGAGAGATCATGAGAGAGATTTGGAAGAGTGCAGATAGAAACTAAAATGTGAATAGAGCTGTCAAAATTCCCTTTTCTTCTTGGATTAAAAGGGGAATAAATTGAAGGGCTTACCGGCTGCCACCACCCTGGCATCACCATGGGCTTTGTGGCGTACTGCTGCCCGTTGGTCCGGACTCTCATACCACCACAGGGCATTCACTGGCAAACAAGGAGAAATCCCATTCTGCCTCACACTCTTGCATTCATATTATAATATCAGTGTTGTTACACATGTGTTAGATCATTCCATCCTGATAATCATTGACCCGATTGTTACTGTACCTTTGTTGAGCCGTCCAAACTCACTGTGAAAGACCCCTACCAGGTGGGCATGCCCCCCGGCAGCGTGGGTACTGACTGCAGCCTGGAAGGCCTCCCCCCACACTGCTGGGCCTCCTGGCCTCATCTGGAACGATGCCAACTCATATACCCCTGAAACACACACAACACCCTTAATAATATGCAACATATCCAACTATCATCATTTTTTAAACCAACCCCTAGCCTCTGCAAATGCTTTAAATCAAGCTCAGTGGTTTGGCAGAACACTAATTCTAGAGCAGTTAACTGAGTGCATTCAACTGTCGAGGGTGATGCAACATAGCACTACAGATCTGTGTTGAAATGAACTTTTTCTTCATTGGAACACAGTGGTTTTGTTTACCAAATCAATATGAATGTCATGTGCTGTACGTTTCAAAAACTCCTTTTAAATGAGGCTAAACTCCTCCCTGTGGGGAAATCACTCATTTACATTTCAATCAGTAAGCAGCTCTTATCCAGAGAGACATACAGGTTTAGGTTTAATTGCCTTGATCAATGGCACATTGACAGATTAGTCACCTCGGGGAATTCAAACCAGCAACCTTTCCATTACTTGCCCAACATGCTAAGAAGCGAGGCTACCTGCCACCACCTCTTTTGGGTAAACATGGCTGATTTCATTTCCTGCTAAAAACACAAGGTGCTGTCCTGTACTTACAAAAATATAACTACTCTAAAAGGATTAGTGTTGTCCAAGGAAATAAACACAAAAGGTCAATACACATGCACAAATACACACCAACAAAGGAGGGAGAAGTTCTGTTTTTCTTGGGACAACTAAACTCAAACAGTGTCAGACAAGAGGGTAATTATTTAACTCAGCTACTCACCACCTTCCTTGGGTGGCCTGTCCACCTTGCTCCAGGGTACCAAATACGTGACCTCGTTGTCCTGAGACATGAGCATGGGCATGGCCTTGGAGATGTACTCCTCAATCCATTTGGTGTCCTGAGCCAAGGATGCGCGCACACCTGCCCGCTGAGCATAGCTGTCTAGATAGCAACACAACAACAGGAGAGACAGTGAGATATACTGACGATACAATTTTACATTGTTCTCTGGGCTTGAGTTCATGCAGGTTCCCTTACAGTCAATTTAGGATTCCGAAAAGCCAACATGAGTGCTTGCTTATTGTAGGTGAATATCCATTCCTTTATACAATTTCAATGTACAGTATTTCCTGAGTTGACTGAGTTACACATGGACTGGTCCTCAAAGCCCTAGCTTGCTCTCAGCCTCCTCCTCACCATACTTCCAGATGTGGAAGACCTGGTTCAAGCCTCCGTACTCTACACTCCAGTAGCCCAGGAGCTCGGAGTGAGCAGTACGCAGGTGGATCTTCTCATTGGTCAGCTTGAGGAAGGCAGCGTTCTTCTCTGGAAGGATTCTATAGGTACGGAATTCATAGAAGGTCCCTTGTTGCTGCTGGGGGCCAGTGGAAATACAGTCTAGAGCCTGACAGGAGAGAAGTACAGTCACTGCTGACACCCTGTGGTCAATGTGGGTTTTACATTAATTCTATGGTAAGCGAATTTTGCTGAGACAGATTAAAGTACACGAACAAAAACGATTGATTTCAAAGTTTAATAAACCATAGAATTGTTTGCACAGGAACTACTTTTAATCATTTCCACTCAACATTTTCCAAAAACACATTTACAGGAAGAAATGTGCATATCCAACGTTTGGCAACAGAATAAAACTGAAGGAGATTTTACAGAAATTCTGTTAACAAACTTTGAATCTGCATTTTTTAATTTTTTAAATGTACTGTGTAAACTGTTCAAAGTAGTCGTTGTGCATAGTATGGCTTGTTAAACCTTGAAATTAATGTTTGTTTATTTAATTGTTTTAAAGAAATTGGGAGTCTCAGGATAATTCCATTACCATGGAATTAATTGTCCATTACTGACAGCATGAAATTCTAATAAGATACTATATGTATTCTAATTTCTCTCTTA
Source organism: Oncorhynchus gorbuscha (assembly GCF_021184085.1). NCBI lineage: Eukaryota > Metazoa > Chordata > Actinopteri > Salmoniformes > Salmonidae > Oncorhynchus > Oncorhynchus gorbuscha. The sequence continues at coordinate 70,120,328 of NC_060185.1, read as the reverse complement.
ACGTCATGGTTTTTTTGCTTGAGGGACCCAGCTGGATACTTTATTCAGTGTCATGACTTAAATGTGAGTTTTAGTCAAACCTTTCGTGTCGTCTTTCCGCTATTTATCACGTTAAACTAATATTAAACTAATTGCCTACTCCTATGAGCAAAACTATGCTGGTCCTGTTTCCCGATAGCGATGGAATTTAGGCTAACCGATGTTTTAGTGATGCATCGTTCCTTCAACCGCCGGAGATACACGTTTCCCAAAACACCACGCAAATACACCGTTGGAGCATGTGTCGATACTGGTATGATCGAAAGAAAGGGAGTGCTGTTCACGGGTCAGCTTTCTGAATGCAAATATAACTTTTACATTTGAATTATTTCACAATACTGACGACTGATCAGATTCTCGAAAAATATTACCATTTACGGCTACAAATATTGATGAGTCTTATTGCTTACCCAATAAAACTGCCCTAAATCACGGATCTGACACGTCATTGCGCACAGTTAAGCTACACATTATAAAATATAGAGACAAATGACAGACTGTAGCAAAATATAACTAAATTGATTGAACATGGAATGCGTTTCAATATGATTTAAATAGGCCTACTGTGTATATTTTAATACAGTCATCTCAGTTTTAATTTGAAGCATATTTTTATACTTCGCTTGTTTGTATCAATTGCAAAGACTTTGGTAATTTTATTTGTAGTGAACTTTGTTCTGAAGTTATCTGCGGTCACAGACTGATAAACCCTATATTTAGCGGAGATATTATGTGTAGCCTATAGGCCTAAAGTGACGCGGTAGGGCAAAAAAATATAAATAAAAATATAAAAGCATATACGAAGCACTTGGCTTTTCTACGAGTGGTCGGGTGCAAAAATTAGACTACGAGCGTTTAAGGGCAACGTTAACGATGGTTTTGGGAAACAGCTCGGAGATTGAACATAGCTTTGAGATGCTTTTGGAAAACCGGGCCTTGGCGGTTTGGAATCAGCTTGCTACCCAACCTTTCATTCAGTTTGGTCCAAAGGTCTGTCGTACATTGGAGTTTGACTTCTCCCAGTCTAAAATGTGTGCATGAATTATATTGCATAACGTTACTCGTACTCTTGCTTCGAAAATCTAAGACAATGTTACATTATTATGCAAAGTTAGATATGGTAAATTATAAAAACAAGTCACACACTGTATCCTATAGGTCCATTGTAAATAAAACATGTAACATGCATGACATTCTCATAGAATGACTTAATGAAGTTAAGGCAATCATTTGTCAAACGACGTGAAATTAATAATAGTGCCATCTGCCGACCGGTTGGGCTACATACACCGAGGGAAAATCTCTCCTAGTTTCCAAGATTTCGCAATACCACGCGGATATTGCAAAAAAAAGAAAAGCGTTTGCATAGATAAACTGAAACTCACATTGACTTTTGTCAAACCTGATGACTGTTAAGCTACAAACCTGAACTTTTAAAATAATGTTAACAATCGATTTGCATTGGAATTTGCCCTCATCCCACTGTCAAAATAGACCAAATTATAATAGTCCAAACTTACCACGTCACCATTTTTCAAACAAATATTTGTTATAAGCCTTGACGATCTGCGAAATGAATTTCTTACTGTAAACATTTCGCTTGAAAGTTTTTATAATAACACTAGTGTCGCAAAAAGTAACCAAGAGCACCTTGAGTTCAGTCAGAGAGGATGGCAGAGCGAGACGTTTCACTCTCGTCCAAATCTGTACAAAATAATGAATTTATATGAGTTTCTTTTGGACCGAAACTCCATCGCTTGTCTTTGTTGGGCGGAGACATTAGCATACCGTCATTATTTACAAATCTCTGGTTCAGTAAACTGTTTTTCAGTTGTCCGAAGAGGCGAAGCGAGAGGATTTACTCCGCCCCAAAAGGATTTACTCTGTCCTTTTTTGTATGGAAGTCTATGAGAGAGTGTCGAATATGAGGCTAATTTGATCGAATATAAGTTTAGTCTGTTACACATATGTTAATGTATAAGTGGATGCACGTGGCCTTCCGGCGACTTTGAGAAAAACAACTCAGTTATTGAAAAGTGAAAGACTAAAGTTACATACATGGGATGCTTTAGTTAATTTCAGATGTCTGGAATAGAAAAGGCAGAAATAAAACAATTCAATAAACATTCGCAGCCAGTCATCCAAAACATAGCCCTGTGCAGTCGTTAAATTCTTGTAGAAGAATTTAACATAAGCCTGTTGTTCACACGCGTATCTGTCCTCTCATTGGCTAGAATGGTCCCATCTGATCTCACTTGCCTACGCTCAATTGTGGACATGTATTTCCATTGTTAGAGCGGTCACTCGGCTATCTTGTCAATATAATAGATACTCTTTGGCGTTGTGCAGTTGTAGACTACGGAAACCGAGAGAAGCTCAAATTTAGAGATCCATGAAAAAAATACTCATTTGAGCTACCTTTCAGATCTCAATGATGGTCCAAGGGAGAAGATAAAATGTAATTTGGTAACGCATAGGAATAATAAAATATTACATGTATATCCACACTTGGGTGAGTTAAAATATTATTAATAATAATAAAGTACAATTTGAAAAGAAAAGTATAATTTACTATTCCGAATATTTCATCCAACCAGATTAATACCACCCCCTCTAGAGTCTGATTCATCTCAAATTTTCGTCCTCCCTGTCACTAATTTTAGGGAAAGAGGAATACCTAGTCAATTGTACAACTGAAATGTGTCTTCCGCATTTAACCCAACCCCTCTGAATCGGAGAGGTGCGGGGGATGCCCTAATCGAAATCCACGTCTTCTGCGTACGGGGAACAGTGGGTTAACTTCCGTGCTCAGTGGCAGTCAGCTCGGGGATTCGAACCCGCAACCTTTCGGTTACTGGCCCAACGCTACCTGACCGTATTGTATTGAGCCTTCTGTGGCAAAATTATTATATAAATCATATTTGATTGACTGTACATAGTAGAAGGCACGTGAATGAGAGCCTCGTTAGCATTTAGCACAAAGACAATGGGTTTGTCGACGTTGCAGCCGACTCCGGACTGACTGAGCTACAAATCACCATGCATCTTTAATAACTACTCATTGTTATTTGTAGATCAGTCAGTCAGTCACCATTTACTCATAATGCATCATGGATTTGATGCTCCCGAACACGGCCAATATAAGTATACATACAGGTGAAAACAAGACCAGGTTATGTTGTTGTGGGGACCAAAATATTACAAAATTGGTACAAATTCAGTGAACATAATGTACGGTCTTTAATTCAGTGCTTTAAAAAAACATATTACATAGTAAGGTTTGATAGTTTCTCTTGGTCAACATGTATGCATTTCATCATCAACAACACCAGTGTCACACCCCCGTTTTTATTGGGCGCTCAGCAATATTTAGGCAGTAGGAATGTTCATCCCTTAATAAAGGCCTGGACAATAGGGGGGCTCTGCCGTAACTGCTGCTGGCGGGCTGGTCAGGTGCAATGCCGTCAAAACATCAGCTTTACCCAACACAGGGTCACATTATTTCACAGACAAACAGACGCGACCTCCACTATATGACAACGCCACTCCATCCACAGGGACTAAACCAACAGCAGACCTTGAGCAAGGCACATCGCAGATAATACAGTAGCAAAGAAGACATAGAGATTATAGTGTACTTTTGGAGCTGCATTCAGTAATTGGACCTATACCAACTATTGTTATCAGTTGAATTGGATCTCTTTTGGTCAGACCACATGAACATGATTGGGAAAACTCTTTTGCTAGTCTGCCTGGCTGTCTTCTTTTCTGCGGGTAAATACATTAATCATTTATATGAACAAAATGCCTGCCTATTCTGTACATAATTCATGTTTCATTTCCATTTCGGAACAGTAGTTTGTCAAAACATGACAAAGATTGTACTGTCGATTGTACTGTTCATTAGCAGTTATGATAATAAATGATAGGTAGTAAAGAATAATAGGTTAAATTCTACTTGTGGTTATATGTCGCATTAGTAGACGCAGCAGACCAGTCCAGACTCTACAGGAGGGTGAGCCTTCCATTACAATATTATCATTACAGTTCCCTTTACTAATGTGGCAACTACAAATGAATTCATGAGAATGTCCATGCATGACTATAGACAACCAGGATTGGTTTAGTCTTCCAGGTGGCAAATGATATCATCTTGAAATGTTATTTTATTCTTTTACTAGCCATCTTGTGGGGATATGAGCAAATCCCAGGCATGCCCGCTCAACTACTCCCCAGTGTGCGGTAATGATGGAAACACTTATCCCAACGAGTGTTCTCTGTGTGTTCACCGGCTGTGAGTCTACCATATATCAGTTTAATTATCCTGAATTGTTTCCTCTCTAATTGTTTGGGTGCGCTGCTCATCTCTGTAGCACCCCCAGCGTCATCCACGCACAGTTGTACATTTAGTTATAGCCAGAAAGCACAGGGTGGTGCTACATTTGCCTGGTTGCAGGATCTGAACAAAGAGATCTGGTGACTAGGCAAGTGATTTTCTACTCCACCTATGAAAAAAGATCTATAGAAAACACAGAATTAGTCCACTGGAAAGCTTTATAAGAAACGTTTTGCTTGCTTTAAAAAAATCTTACTGGCTGTTTCTTTCTGTGTCTCTCTTAAGGGAAACCAATGCAGACATCTTGATAGTGAAAGACGGAAGTTGCTGAAGAGTAGCCTACTCAAGTACAGATGATTCCGCTGTGAATGTGATATTATCATCACATTTATCTTTGATTCTTTCTGTGATTGTAGAAGTAGTTTTTTATGGAACACTCATGCACAGTACACACACAATCATTTATAATCATATTGATTTGTATTCAATCTTAACACTATCTTTGTAAAGAATAAAACGATTTCAGTCCCAGCTCCTGTGGAATCTTTTATCATTAAAGGTCCAGATGCTCATTATTGTGTCCACATGGTTTGTTTATTTGTTTGTAATATAATAAATAATAATAATATATGCCATTTAGCAGACGCTTTTATCCAAAGCGACTTACAGTCATGTGTGCATACATTCTACGTATGGGTGGTCCCGGGATCGAACCCACTACCCTGGCGTTACAAGCGCCATGCTCTACCAACTGAGCTATTTATATGTCATTATTCACGTAGTATGTTGATTGGAATACAATACACAAGATATTACACCTACAATACATTAAAGTCACATTCTTAGTAGTAGTAACTTGTAGTAACCACATGGGTGAGCTACAACAAATATACTTCCGTTTTTGCTTTTTCTTCCGAGATTTCCTGTGTCACATTTATTGTTTCCCCTATCAGAAGTGCACATTTGCAGTCATGCTGAGTTGTTTCAAAGATAAAGTTGGTGATGTTTTATTACCAGGAGATGTATTTTCTTTTCAAATGCCTGAAAGTATCACCGACAGCAAACCCGAGAAAGTTGTTTGTGGACCAGGGCTTCGGCGAAACGGAGATGAAGTTCTCGTTTGCAAAAGCGGAATCCTTCGACATAAACAACCGAATCTGTACTGGATAGACTCTCAGCAAAGGAGGGTATGTATCTGGAATAACTGATAAATAGCTACCTATCTAGATACCTAGCGATATCATGCAGGATCAGATTCATTATATGCGTTTGAAGAAGAAACCGCACGATGCGTTGGTAACCACGTGTTTTACAAAGAAAGGCGCGTGCCTATGGTATCTCTGCAGAGTTTGGCTACTATATTTAGTTAGCTAACGTTACCATCTTTGTCACAGTAAACAGACAATTCACAACCCCAATTCAAATATGGTCTTGGCAGGAATGAGGTTAAAAGGTTGGTGAAATTGATGGCATGCATGAACATTTTGCACTCTAGTACCAGACTTCCCATGGGTTGTTACCGGTTTTGTGACAAATTTTCCACCTGACAGAATCCCCCTTCCTTCGCATGAAATCGCTCACACTCAATTCTTCATTGCTGCTAGTTGAGATTTATGCTCTTCACTCCGTCGTCAGTTTAGCCTACATTTCACGGATCTTAGTAGCAGAAAGTATTTTTTGTTTGTGTCCTTCAAGGCAGCTGTCAATGATCAGTTAGGCTGCTTTTAATTTGATGGTGTTTTGATCGCGGGGGCCTGCAGTTCAGTTTTCAGTGAAATGTAGCCTAAACCGACAACGGAGTGAAGAGCAGAAATCCCAACGAGCAGCAATGAAGAATTGTTTGTGCGCGTTCACGCGAGGGTGGGGGGCAGAATTCTGTCAGGGGGGAGATTTTCGGCACAACACAGGCAGTGTCTTTTTCAAGTAAGTTATGGACTCGCTGTTTATTTCCTTTCGCCCAGTATGTTCCAGGAAAGGGGGAGAGTGTGATTGGCATCATAACTACCAAGTCAGGTGACATCTTCAAGGTGGATGTAGGGGGGAGTGAGCAGGCGTCACTCTCCTACCTCGCCTTTGAGGGGGCTACCAAGAGGAATAGACCTAATGTGCAGGTCAGTATTGTCACAAACACTTATTTATTCTTCCAGGAGGAAGGCTCACTATTTTACAACTCGACGTTAGATGGTTCTTCACCCTAAAAAGTAGTCTATGGGCCAAGAGAAAAGGTCATCCAGGGCTGTTCTTTAAACGGCCACTACAAACTTCAGCTAACAATCAATTGCAGGCATGTGAGCATGTAAAGAAAGTCAAATTCACCTGAAATCAATTCGATTTAAAGTTTGATGGCACTAGTCTTTCTCAATTTTGTTTCTGTGGTGCCGTTGCAGGTGGGGGACCTGGTGTACTCTCAGTTCATCATTGCCAACAAAGACATGGAGCCGGAGCTGGTGTGTATAGACAGCTGTGGACGAGCCAACGGGATGGGGGTGTTTGGAGCAGGCGGGCTTCTCTTCAAGGTGTCCCTAGGACTTGTACGCAGGTATGTCACAATAATAAAACTAGTCTATGGTCATTTAGCAAGTGTTATTCAAAACAGCCTCACAGTTAACATTCAGCATATGATCTACATTTGACAAATCTATCTAAACATTCTGTTATGTTGTACCACTCAACACGACCCTGGTTCTGAATAGTAATTGTCCTCTCTTTATCCAGGCTGCTGGCACCCCAGAGTGAGATAGCCAAGGACTTGGAGAAGATGTTCCCCTTTGAGATTGTGGTGGGGATGAACGGGCGGGTGTGGGTCAAGTCCAAGACCATCCAGCAGACCCTCATCGTGGCCAACCTGCTGGAGAGCTGTGAGAACATGACAGCCCAGCAGCGACAGACGCTCTTCAGAAGGGTGGCCGACGGATCCATCTAGGCTAGGGGACCACTCTGCTCCGGAGAAGGATGTTCGAGAACTGTCTGAATTAATGGGGTTTGTCTCAATCATTTGAAGGCAAGGAGGCATTGGTGTGGTCGTCTCCTTTCCTTGTCTCCTCTCCTGACTACTGAGCTAAAAGTGATGAATGAATCACAACTGAGTGATGAATGCAGTGTAGTTGAAACTTATCAAGTCAAAGGGGATTTTGACCCCAGTGTGTTTGCGCTGTGTGAATAATCCTATTTTTTTTAACGTCTTTTGTTCGTCAACTACATTTGAGAAATAAATAATGAATCTCGGTTGATTAAAAATAAATAAGTGCTCCTGTTCAAACCAGTCCACAAGGGGTCACCACTTTCAGTTACCTTTGCTAGCATGATAACTGGAAACACTGATATAGTAGCCCATATTGGTCATGCCAACTGTAGAGGCATAACCAATTATTACTACACATAACTTTGTCCACATGGTTTGTTTCATGCATTGATTCAATTATCAGAAGAAAAAAGTTTTTAAAGTGCCGATGCATAGATAACAGTAGCGGGGGGGCAATGCAAACAGTCTGGGTAGCCATTTGATTAGCTGTTCAGGAGTCTTATGGCTTGGGGGTAGAAGCAGAAGCCTCTTGGACTTGGCGTTCCAGTACCGCTTGCCGTGCGGTAGCAGAAAAAACAGTCTGACACCGCCTGGTATAGAGGTCTAGATATAGATATATGGGCAACTTGGTGTGAGGTGATACTAAGAACTGACTGGACTGGCTACCATTGGATCGTGCTGCCATGAATTCCAGCGATTGACAAATACCAGCCCCTTCTCTCTGTCCTGAGATGAGACACAGATGAGGAAGGAAGGTATAAAGTTAAGCTTCATGACAAATACTGGTCCCAAGGGCACCAAGTCTGCCATCTGTGGCTACACTTAGGAGAAAATTTTTTTGTTACAAAAGTGTTCTTCGGCTGTCCCCATAGGGGAACCCTTTTTGGTTCCAGGTAGAACTCTTTTGGGTTCAATGTCTGGCAAGGGTTCTACATGGAACTCAAAATTGTTCTTCAAAGGGGTCTCCTATGGGGATATCCAAAGAACCCTTTTAGGTTGTACATAGCATCTTTTTATCTAAGAATGTGCCTCACCGGCAGGACTTTCTCCGCCTGCGAAACCAAATTACATCATTATGTAGTAGATGGAATGGAACGCATGGAAGACATTTTATGTGAAACAGGGAGGTGTATCTATTCAATCTCCACATGACTATTTGTTTTCATTCTTACCTGCTGGTGTAACTCTTGGGTTTTCAAAAGGAGGATTTGCGCTAGGGTTCCTGCAGGTTCTGTACATGGAATGATAGGGTTGCATTAACATTGTATGAAGAGGAGTTATTTTTGGATTACAGTCAACATCTGGTAAATGCAACTTTATTGCACTAAAACAGATTACACTTACAGTATCTGAAGTGTACTTAATCAGGAGTCGATTGTGGAGCAATGTTAACATGAAACATACCTAGTTTGACGTTTGTATCGACTTTGAAATGAGCAGACATGGGGCTGTTAAAAAGCAACGGGGACAAGCTTACACTGAGAACACATGGAAATCTTGGACTGTGATTACGTCAATGGAAAATCTCATGACAGGGTCATCATCCCATTTCCTCATAATGAGAGAGAGCGAGAGAATAACAGAGAAAAAGATGGAGGAATAAAGTGAGAGTGTTAGTAAGTGAGTAGGGAGTTTCCAGCTTCCTCAATCAAGAAGGACTGTCTGTGCGGTCTGTGCCAGTGTGGAGTCATGCAACGTTGCATCAGCCAGACAGCCATAAGTACATGGTTTTGGGCACATACCTCTCAGTTGCAACAAATCAAATTAGTGCAAGATCAGCTAAACTGTAGGGGGAAATTAGTCCAGTATGCTCCAAGAATAAATTGCCAGGATTGGTCAGTATGAATGCAATAACATTATGTAACACCTATTCCTGAGTAAGCAGTGTACTTGGAAGTGAAAAGAACAGAGAAAATATGAAGTAGCTCAGTTGGTAGAGCATGGTGCATGCAACATCAGGATAGTGGGTTTGATTCCCAGGACCACCCAGACTTAAAATGTATGCACGCATGACTTAAGTCATTTTGGATAAAAGCAACTGCTAAATGGCATATATTATGATAATAATATAAATACAAAATAACTGTCTTTACATATTTTTCAAAGAAAAATACTGCTATCTAGGAGTGCTTTCTTTACATCCTAAAACGTAGTTCTGTCTTAACCCTTCATAATGACATCACCACCCAGCTCTGATTGGTCCTTTCATAATGACAGTGTCATATCGGTGTGAGAAAGTGTCTAGCCCTGCGTTATTCCAACCATGTCTTCCCAGTCTGCATATCCCACGAATCCATGTTTATGTGTTCTCGGGGACCAGGGCAGTAAAAGGCAGTGCACCGTGGACCACAAGCTCAGGGCCAAAGAAAATAGTCTCAGAGAGGGATTAGTATTAGCTTAAGCCAGAAATCAAAACTCACCAGCCTCAACAATAAACAAGAATAGGTCAGAGTCCTCAGACTAAGACAATGGCACTCTGTGTCAACCAGTGTAATTGGGTGTTACATGAAGAAATGGACATTGGTCATGGGCTTTGTGGCTGTAACAAGCTTGCTGTTACATAAGGTTGTTATAATGTATACATAGCCAGGTTTGAGCACAGCTGTTAGAGAATGGGCTCTCCAGATTCCCCTCTTTCCCTCACAGACCAGAGGCAGAGACTGTCTAGAATTATCTTTGATCAGCAGTATTCTAAGCCAGTGAATCCTCAGAAATCGACAATACACATAACTCATAGGTATGTCTATAGCTTGTCTATTCAGCATGTTGGCATGATACTGGATGGTGAAGCATGTAGCACAGTAAACTGCAAAAAGTAGCATCTTGGCGTAAAAATGGTTCTCAGGTTGCATGAACTTTACTAAAGTGATATTTTAACAAAGTACTGGAAGTATAATAAATACCATGGCTTAATAATATCCCAGGTTTAAAAAAATATATGCTTGTTATATTATATAACATTTTTATATGTTAAATGAAAGTTTGGGAACTGCTGAAGTGGAGTTTGGAGGAGAGGTATGTTTGAAAGGAAACATCAGTCTGCCACATGTTAGACCGCTTCAACGTGACATGGTGCTGTAGGAAAGGACTCCCAAAGAGGCAGTTACCAGGTTCTCTTCCTTTATTTCTTTCTGTGGGCCAGGCCTAGAGTGGGTCACCTCATGGATCTTAAGTCCTCACTGAATTTTGACTGCAGATGAATAACACACATTATTCCCTTCCGCTCTCTCCTCCTCATCTTGTTCCTCCATTTCATACACGGCACTCTCCTCCCTCACCCTCTCCTCCTTTCCAGAGATTTCCACTTTCGTTTCCCAAGTGCTCCTAAGAGACAAAAAGATGTGGACTGACAAACCCATGCTTCTGGCTCGTCCTTTGTAAGTCTGACCATTTCCAATTGGACTGACAAACCACTGTTTTTTGTTCCTCCGTTAGAAGTCTGACTGTTTCTCCGTGTTCTGGAGCTATCAGCACTCTGATGTAAAGAGTGAAAACAATGAGAAAATAAAATTCTCCATTACCTCAAGATTGAAGGTAGAGATACTGATTCCATCCCAAATCCACCCATACTCTCTTTGCACGTATGACGACCATAAGGTTTGGATAGGTGTAAGGCAGTAATACGGAGGACATTCTACCCCAGCCTATAAAAGAGCTAAGTAGAACCATATTGATTTTATCCATTTGATTCTTTCAGCCCTCGAAGTGCACCAATATTAGAGGCTGGGGGTTCCTTACCCAATGGCTGAGGGGTGTCCTTGTTGAAACAGCTCCTCCCGCTCAGTCTCCGGTGCCGCTAGGATAACCCTGAGTAGGTGCCTGTCACTCTCCATCAGGTTGGTCACTCCTCTGCAGACCCCAGCCTCTGTCTGAGAGACACCACCTCCATTTACAGGGACTTATTCATCTGCAGATCATCAGCCAACATAGTGGTGTTACACAAAATAGTATATGTCTTTACTGTGGCATTATTATACAGACAACTGTTGTGTGGCTACTCACAACTGGTGTGATGATTGGTAAAACCTGACTTCTACTGGTTCACAACCCCGTTCAGTTTTCTGTTAGCCTTATCAGGTGAGGCCTGGGTTAGATACTACCGAGACGTCTGGCAAGATTACATGCTTCTGTACAAATACGAAGTGTAGAAGGAACCACTTGAATCCATTTTGGGTGTGAATCCCTGTACCAGTTTAGTTGGTCTGGTCTTCCAATTCTCCACCTGCTTGCTGCCATGTTGCTCTGCCTGTGTGGCCAGTCTCTCTCTGTGTGTCTCCTGGAAGCTGAAGCGTTCCTAATATAGCTGGGAGTGGAGGGCTTCCATACGGGCCTCTGAGGCATCCCTTACCTGCTCCACCAGGCCCTGCTAGGCCCTAGACTCCTCCAGCAGATGCTCAAGGTTGTCTTGCTCCTGAAAACACCAACAGTTTCTTGGGTTAGGGCCCAAACACATCAGTCAGACACCCAGGATTATATTTTCATGGTGTTTACATGATCGTGTCAGTTTTGTCATGTTATTAGTGAACAAAAGGATGAGAGAGTGATTTACTTTCAAATGTTGACCTTTGTCCACTGCTTGAGAAATAAGCTAGGTCATTGATATTATGGTCCTCTCTCTGACACTAGAGGAACGGTACTGAGTCAATTCTCCTGATTGACAAACAGAGGTCAAAATGAAAGATATCATTTCAGTGGACATATAGTGGGCAGCTTTCATTCTGCCAATGGGAGGATAGTTTCCTATGCTTATGAAGGGTTTACAGGAGTCAAGCTGTCCTTATAGGCCGATGGTCCATTCCTGGGGACACTTTCCCCCAGAACAGAAAACCTGGTCCAGTTGGGTGCTAATGATCTCCAAGTCCAACTTTAACCTGCCCACTCTGAGGACATGAGACAGAAAAGTCCTGGGCAACATACAAAAAGAGAAAGCCCCCCCAAAATGTTTTTATTATTATTTAACTAGACAAGTCAGTTAAGAAGAAATGTCTTATTTACAATGACGGCCTACCCTGGCCAAACCCTAACCCGGATGACGCTGGGCCAATCGTGCGCCGTCCTATGTGACTCCCAACCACGGCCGGTTGTGATACAGTCTGGAGTCAAACCAGGGTCTGTAATGACGCCTCTAGCACAGATGCAGTGCCTTAGCCGGCTGCGCCACTCAGGAGCCCAATGATCCACTGCACTGATCAAGAAGCACCAGTTATTCATTACCTTCTGTAAAGGTCACCACATGGTGGGATGTAGACATTCCCTGATAACAGTCTGGGATGGAGTTTCTGGTCGTTTGATCTGCCAAAGATTCAAAACAAGTATCTGTGGGGGAGGCAATTAACAAATATGGGTCAAACTATGGCACAAGTTAGCAGTTACCCTATGAGAAAGGAAATCCACTCAGCTAGATATTTATTTAGATGTGTCATTAGCCTAAATTCCCTTCCTTTAGAATCCCTGATACAAAATGGAACACAAACATAATGGAATGCGGCAAGTGTCATGGGGAGCTAGAAACCTACCCAGTCCAATCATAGATCAGTGGTCATGAAGGACACAGCCTATACTACAGAACAGGTGGCAGCAGCAGCTGTCTATTACTTGGGGTTGTGCATGCCGGCTCCCTCGGCCCATTCTCTGGAGCAGTCGGAGCCTCTGTTTCTGCAGAGCACTTTCGACCCGAGCCAGACTGACTTCCAGATCTCTCCTACGCTGCTCTGAGTCCAGGAGGCCTTGAAGGTCAACCGTCCCAGGTTGGGTGAGTCGAAGTCAGCCAGGTGGCATATCGTCCACGGGGTTGGAAAGTGGAAAATACTTCGGCCTCTGCTGCCAACCTGTGTCAAAACCCCTGCCCTCCATAACACTGCAGTGTTCACGACACCACCTACAGGTAACAGCTTCAAGCTGGTTGTCTCAACTCAAAACTGCATGAGTGAGACTGATGCAACGATGAAGTAGTAGTTACCTCTCACCTGGACGTTTTTTTCCTTCACTAAATAAAATGTAGAGAGCAGTTGGCTTGTCTTTAGTTTACAAGGTACAGAGGGCTACTCTGCCCGCCCCTACACCCGTCAAGTATCCCATTGCTCTGTGCATAGGACACTACTGGCCAATTCCAACACTGAACATTAACCAAGAGGGCACTGAACAGAGTTTAGCTGGCTGACCCAATGCTTGGACAAAAATAATGGTGTGAGGGGACTTTCAGGGACAGTTTCCCAGGCACAGATTAATGTTCTCAATTGAGACTTCATTCCAGGGCTTGATCTGTGTCATGGAAACCACCCAAAGTCTTCGACCCATGTTAATGAATGAGAAGACGTTTACTTAAATATTTAATTACCTAGACAGATTTTTTTTTTTAAATCAACACAAAAACATTGCTGCAAGTCAGTATACATTTTTGAATGAAAATGTGAAGAGCCAGCAAAAGATTTACAAAGACGTGATTTCTACAAATGCATAAGCATACACATACATGCACACATTGAATCATAATGGAAACCATGAAGAGAAAAAGGAACAGTAATGAAGCCCTGCAGATTAGCCAGCTAACTTTTGTAAAACAAACTGAATTCACACTTGACATACAAAATGCTGGCTCTCAAAGGCCATTGTCTATGGGAGGTACACAACCTGGCTTTAGCCAACCTATAAAGACCTTAGTTTAACTCTGAAAGAGCCTTTGGGTGGATTGAGAAAATGAGATAAAAATAGTATGCATTGCACATAATGCATCCCTGCATGCAAGGCATCTCCCATGTCTTTAGAGCGTTTGTGTGTGGCTACCAGACAGAGTGAGGAGGTATGTGGTGATGAGGCCTTTAAGATGTACTCAAGTTGGCAACCACTCCAAATTTAAAGCATAGAAATGTGTTGCATAGAGCTGACAATCCTCTAGTCACCATAAAAGGATTTCCATCATAGTTGAATAAGCCCACGATATTGGGTTTCCTGGCCAAGCCCATAAAGGCTTACAGCTTGAAGAGCAACCCAATGACATCAAAATGTTGACCAATTAATGTATATTTTCAAGTTTATTTAGATAAGGCAGAAATGGCAGTCATTTTATAGATTCTCCAGACACCAGCACTGATATAATTAAGAAGCAGTCAGGAGAGGAATGGCAAACATTTAAGCCTAAGTATGGACAGCACAATTATTCTGTTCCATCCAGTCAGAAATCTCAATGGCTTTTTTTCTCAAGATTGAGTTACTAACTTTACTTGTGCAACATCATGCCCCATGGCTCACAAGCTTGAGCCATTTTCACTGTATATGAGGATCTATAAAGTACCTGTGAGGAAGACATGGTGACCGTCCAGTTTAAAAACATGCGGATGTCTTTAAGGTTATTGATTACTAGGTATTGAGGATACAAAATGCTTGTTTTTCTAACCCTCACACTTCCTTAAGACATACACGGACTACAAGAGGATCCTTTTCAGCATAGAATCCACTCTCGTAGACAAAAAAAGTAGAACGCCAGACACTCATGACAGACAACAGCATGGTAGCATTTTACCTCAGGGCACACACACACACACACACACACACACACACACACACACACACACACACACACACCACCAGGCAAATACATTCAGGTACCTATTTTCCACCAGGGAGAGGCCTCCTTAGAGGCTACCTGGAATGGTGCTCTTCACAGGGAAGGGAGCTTCAACGGAGACACTTTCAAGATAGTTCAAATACCCTTAAGGACCCCTTCTCTAATATAACTATCATGGGATTTGGACTTTAAAAAAAAAAAATATATTTTTGGAGTTCTAGGCCCTTTGATGCCCTATCAAAAGGTTGTGAATGTATCCAAAAGTACAACAATCTTAAGATCATTGTTTGGTTGCCTTTGAAAAAAATAAAAGTGACTTGGTTTGTTATGGAACTCTACAATTTGAAGTTCAATCTTTGGCCTGAGCACTTGGCATTGAATGGGTTGAAACCTTGCTCGATCAGCAAAGGAATCAAAAGGAATAGCAAATATCTCACAAAAGTGACAGAAAACTACAATGATGCCAAAACAACATCAACAGTACTAGAAAGAAATAGACATACAAAATGAATTGAGAGTCCCCGATGCATAGGACAATAAATGAATCATTTTACAACCACCCGTCAAGACAAAATGGCTCACAAAGGACTTTTGTCGCAGCAGCAATCTTCAAAAAGAGTGTGGAGTACGTACAAGCCCAATAGGAAACCAACAGTGTGTCAATGTACTGAATGTCAACGGTCATTCCTGGTGTCAATGATTTATGGATCCTATAAAGAAAAAGCTGGAATCCCAGTTCAATTCACCATCGGATGTGCAAAGGCCGAAAATAAAGGGAACGTTTGTTTGCTGATCAGATCAGTCATTCTCTGTAGTCCAAAGAGTCCAAGGCATATCATTATTTACAATGTCAAGGCACATTTGGTTACTGCATCCACCACAGGTTGTCAAGGCTGTTCATGTTTTATTGGTTCTCTCAGTCTTTCTTTCCCACGTCCACAGTAATTTTGGTGTATAATTGATCCTTCTCCACTTTGACCACTTTGTACGACAGGGTTTTGATGCCGTCTTTGTTCATTGTCTCCCTGGTGTGGGCGATGCGGTCGAACCTGGAACGAAAAACCACAGTTCAACCACAATTCAATATCGTGGTTTAAGAACCATGTCTTTTGTTTAAGGTGTAGCCTATGGCAAACATCTCTTTTGGATTTCACAACAAACGTCAATAGATTAAACATAAAAACTACACAACATCAAACAAATCAAAGTGCTATAGGGAAAAGTCATTATTATAAATATCTACATAGTGATTTCAATAGAGATGAAGGATTAACTGGCTTTGCGTGATAATAAACACATTGCACGCCAATGTTTTCCCAGACTTTAATATTCCATTAAAGTTGCATTGGTACGTAGAAGAATGTCCAAGTTCAGAAAGTCAGCCAGCGTTAGTGAGAAATGACGTCAAGGGGAACAGTAGCGAGAGAACGGATCTTTGTGTGGAGAAGGAAAGGGGAGCCTGGGGAGGGTTCACCTATTGTTCCATCCCTTCTGCTCTCCTTTACAGATCTGACAGAGCTGGATAGGTGAAAGATATATAGCTGAAACTAGGTGGACCAAAACACTTACTCCTATCAAATCCAGTTTGGCTATATTCCTGTGAAAGGAAGTGAATGAAGACACAGGCGGTACCATTATAGATTGAAATACCGCCCCTGAGCATCGTGTAGGAGTCCTGTTCACAAGGGGGAACCTCACCTCTGAGGGTTGTCTTCATTCCCACCATCCCGGTTGTGGCGGATCATCCTGCATTTCCCCACGGCTCCGCTGGGCCGTGAGATGGTCATCCCCTTGGAGCTCAGCCTGTTAAAAGACAGCAGCAACATGCGTCAGAACCCCAGTCTAACTAAAACACTGGGCCGCAGTTGCAAAAAAGTTTAACTCAGGAGAAAATCTGCACTTTTTTTTTACACTAGTGAAGTAAACTTTTTTTAAAGTCAAATAAAAATTGATAGATGTGAAAGGGAGTAAAACAAGTAAAACAAGTTCTGATTTGAATTCAGTTGCCTCTGGAAGAGATGCAAATTGGCCTTGCTTATTACATAACAGGTCACATTTGTGTAGCTGGGTTCAGTGACACAGCTACAAAAGCTTCCCGAACACCGTGAATAACATTGATCGTCTCTGGAAACATCCAGTCTGCCAGTTTACAGTTTCACAATCAAAATGGATGAAGTGAATTATAAACCAACCCCTACGAAGACCTACGTAAAGCAGAAGAGACAAAAACACATCTTAACACCTTGTGCTGTTGGGCATTCCGCACCAAGGGTGGAGTTGCTGTATAGACCAGCCAAACTGAATTAAATAACAACTATAGGGTTACACATGCCTCAAAGACACAGGTTAACAAGGCACATTATATGTTTTGTAGAGCTAATTTAATGCCAAATCCAGCAAAGCTTGGATCACACTACTGAACAAAACTGGCTCTGGAACAGGAGATACTGTAAATAAAGTTATGCATGGTTCTCTTTGTTTCTCTTTTCACAAAGTACCAGGAGTTGGAACTGGTTCAGGGAACAAAACCGGAAAACAGAATTTTTCAAGGAACAGAAACGGGAAGAAAGTGATGCATACTGTTATTTTAAAAGCATGTTAACCAGTTAACGTTATTTTACGTTCCGGGAAAAAAAAATACAATATCTTTGCCAGTGTTGAGGTTAACTGCGATGCCTAGGCTAATGTACTGACGTTACAAGTGTGATTCAGAAGATAAATATTTTTTAATTCGCTAGAGAAAAATGGGGCGGTAGCCTAGTGGTTAGAGCGTTGGACTAGTAACCGGAAGGTTGCAAGTTCAAACACCCGAGCTGACAAGGTACATCTGTCGTTCTGCCCCTGAACAGGCAGTTAACCCACTGTTCCTAGGCAGTCATTGAAAATAAGAATTTGTTCTTAACTGACTTGCCTGGTTAAATAAAGGTAGAATAAAAAAGATTTTTAAAAAAAATGCTAGTTAAGGATACTATAGGCAGTTATCACATTGGATTTAACTAAAAAAAGGTAGTGGTGCTGCTCTGCTCAAGCTTGTGAGCTCGCTAGCTAAAAGGACATTCAAAGTTCCTCCATAAAAGCCGCTCCTCCTAGGTATAATTCTGTGGAACCAATTCAGATAATGCCTGTCATAAGATGCCCAGCGCTTCATGCCTCCTCCTCAACCCTCTCTCCCCACATCTGTGTCCTGTACCATAGGCTACACTTGTCTGTCAATCACACATGTAAACAACTAGCTTGACTGCTCTAGCCACACTGATTAGTGAACTAATTTAATAAGATGAATGTTTTAAAAAAGTTGTTTTCACAGGTTAAGGGAACGATATAAACCGGTAATCATTTTTGGTTTGAATCGGTTCAGAACTGTATTTTTGTTTGTTGGAACAGAACAAAAATATTTATGGTTCCAATCCCTATAAAATACCCTATTAGTCTTATTTCAGGAAAGGTCAGAATGGCTCTGAAGGAGCCATAATGCTTTCAAAAGCAAACATTTATCTTTTAACTCATTAACATTTGCTTCAAGAGCAAAAGGTGGTAGTGGCATACAAAGGCACCCTCGGGGACAAGTTGGAACAATGCTGACGAGTATCACTGACGAGTGACAAGAACTAGGGCTATGTTACTATGTGATGGGGCTTCGACACTGAACAAGAACACCGTTTCATGTGAAACCTTGGCTAACACATTACCCAATAAATATGGGTAATTACTTGGAGTCGTATTTTTCGCTGTCCTGCGGCTGACTTTTACATGGAGTCCTGATACACCACAGACGTTAGTCAGAGTGGGTGTGTGGACTCTGACCTGTTGAAAATGTCGTCGTCCTCCCCTCCCCAGCCCCAGTAGTTGTTGGGGAAGCCGTTGATCTTGAGGAACTGCTCCTTGCTCATTGACGACACACCCCCCAAAATACTGGTTGTACGGCAACCTGAGAGAAAGCGAGAGCGAGAGAGAGAGAGAGAAAGATAAATAAATACATAGTGATACTTGGAGTTTAAACAGCTCTCAAATGAAGGGGGTCAAGGACTTTGGGCCGGGCATAAATTGCAGTCAGCGGTTATGTTCCAGGAAAGAAGTATATGCCTAGAAGATGCGGTGCTGCAGAAAAACCCTCTTTGTCTATGCATCACTGCCTTCTGTAAGTTACATGCTGGCTTTCTGTACACTGTAGGGCAACGTGTAGCTGAGAGACTGAGGCTCCCTGGTTTAGCCTTGCCTCATTTTGGACACTCTACAAGTTATCCTTGGCTATAATGCGATTCTTTAAATCCCATGGCTAACATTGGAAAGGTGGCCACAATTAAGAAAATCTAATCTAATGAAAAAAAATAAAACTAAAAACATTCATCCATTGTGGGATTTAGTCACCGAACAAGAAGAGCTTGGAGTCTCTCCTTGAGCTGGACTTTCCTGCCCAAATCCTGCTGGATATTGCATCCAGATGCTCTGTGAGCTGCATGCCCCTGGAGGAACATGACACAGTGACAGGACACAAGCGGTTGTGTGTGCAACACAGGGAGGAATTTGGTGACAGGACGCCCATAAAAGCCCAATTAGAAGCTGAGAGACCTGTTCTATGACCTGTACACAGGGGGCACACTGCACTATGACGTCACATCTGAGAGCAGCTTACTTTACTAATCTAAATCTTAAAATCAGAAGCAGACAACGGAGGCAAACTGACTGTAGATCAGCGCCTAGCCAAGCATAAGCCCTACAGCTGTGTAGGCCCAGAGGTGTAGATCAGAAGAGAAGCTCCCAAATCACTTTATCAAACACAAAGACAGCCTGTAGCCTCGCAAGAGCCCTTCCCTGTCTGACGTGTTACACGTGTAGAGCAACAGCTAAACCAATTGGAGTTTGCGCTACAGGTCACTGGACTCCACAAAGCAGAAAACAGTTCAAAACCCGTGAGACACTCACAGCATTGCCACCTAAGGCGAAAATGATTTGCTTTTAAGCCATTCTGACAGCTGACCTTTGAAGCCAGTACTGCTCATGTGAGTGTTGCACAGTTTTGTAAGTCTATGTAAGTCTATAGGCAGGCTATTCAACACACGACTCGAGGCAAATAAAGTCCCAGCAGCTAATGGGGATCCATAACAAATACAAATGTGCAACAGTTTCAAATGACATGTCAAGCTGTTTCCAACACCGCCTATTGCATTAGCGATCTACATGTTTGCTTGCCTTTCGTCAATTTTCAATAGGCAGCATCAAGCAAAGTCTACCGTTAGCCGCCTGTAACCGTAGTGGTAATTCAGCAGTAAATTGGTTGAAGTGAGTGACAGAACATCATGGAATCCACAGGTGCTCTTTAAGCTTTTATGTGGCCACTCCTACTAAATGAGCTCAGTGTGTATGTGCCTTTGACAATGTGAATGCACATGTGTGTCTGTCCCATGTCTGCGCCGTGGACTGGGGAGAGGCTGAGGCCGCCGTGGACTGGGGAGAATGCCTGGTCATCTGTGGGAGGGGTTGACTTACCTGAAGCCAAACTTGTCCATGGAGACAGACAGGTGCCTGGGCTGGCTGAAGCACTTGTAGGTGTTGCGGTCATCCATAGGGATTAGGTCCACATCGCTGAAAACAAAGCAGCCATAGTCGTACTCCTTCAGGGCCTCTGTGTAGCCAACGTTGAGGAGCTTGGCGCGGTTAAAGATCTCATCACCGTCCTACAGAGTGAATGGAGAGAATATGGGTTTGGAAGGTGAATCGTGGTAAACTAAATAGTTATTTTTGAGGGTCTAGACAGGAGTAAGCAACTCTGGTCCTCATTGTTCGGCAAACCATGTCTAATTGGACTAAAGTGTACACCAGAACCAAGGCTAAACTAAACCATCCAGGTGGATATCTATTATAATGTGATTGGGAATACAAAACGTGTCAGAGACTGAGCACTAGACGCTACAAACATCCTACACTGAAGTTTGGAAAGAAAAAGGTACCAGACTTGTGTAGCTAGTTGGACTGGACAACTGAAAAACATTGGTGTATACAGTACAGGACTTTGAGTCGTTGGTCTTTGATGACGTTGTGTAGTCATCTTCTTGTTTGCTGGAAAACATGCGCTTACCCTTAATATCAAGAGTGCGTGCACATACAAACGTGAAATTAATTCTGTTGCTGATGCAGGGTCATCAAAGCTTTGCAGGCCCAGCTCTTTGTGGCTTCATGTAGCTGTTACGCTAGGTCTTTTCAAGGGTGTATAAATCAACCGATTCAAATACAATTTAATAGTGCTAAAAAAGTGTCAGTGGCATTTTAGGAGCTTATGGATCGTGACCGCTTTATGTAGAGTGACTGTAACTAGAGACAGAATTCTAATGGGAAGGAGAGATTTTTCTCCAAGGTGTAGGATAATTATTATGACTCAAAAACAAAGGAATGCTGATGGACATGGATAGATAAATCTAGGAGAACCATTTCCCATTTTGAAACTTAAAGCAGTAATCAAGTTTCAGCAGTTCTTGTCTTATAACCATTGGCCTAGCTTAATGAAAGGGGACAAAATATCCTTAAATTGGGGGATTGAATGACAGAATATCATATTGCAGTCTGTACAGGCTTTACACTTAATCCTCTGTTAAACCAACATATTCTAGGCTCTTTTCAGGGCTGGCATGTCATCCACTACTTGTTGGGTGGGTATTTTTAATGATCTTTTTGTGTTCTTGGGCTGCATACAAAAAAAAAAAAAGGGAGCATCGTGTTCTGTGTCAATGTGCCTTCAAATGACTTTCAAATGGTCACGTCTCATGTATCACTGGCTTTATCTGATGGTCCTCCTGAAAAGGTTCAGCTTGAATACCCACAGAACCAAAATACTCAAATGGATGCAGATGAAACCTAACAACATGCAGTCGAAAAACAAGGACCGAGGTTCTCAAATTAAAGAATACTGTGGCTAGTGTTTTAATAAAAACATGTATTTCTATTTTTAAAATGACAACATTCTAAAAAGAAATGGAAAATGAGGAAGAGGGTCTGGATGCCACAAAGCAGCGAAGTTAAAGTCATCTGAAGAGGCGTTCCAAGCCTTGGACAATTGATTCAATGTTCAGTAGTGTTCTCTGCTGATGCACTTCCCCATCAGTCACATGTCACACATTGTGGTGATATGAAACAGACATGTACACTGATTGAAATAAACGTATTGACATCTGCTACGGTCTGAAATAAATATCCGCTAAGGAGGTCTGCGAGTGTGTTTATGGGAGTGAGTTTGTGTGTGTGTGTGTGTGTGTGTGTGTGTGTGTGTGTGTGTGTGTGTGTGTGTGTGTGTGTGTGTTTGCGTTTTTCTTCCACCAAGTGATGCATCCCGCTCTCCTCCAGTGCATGACAGCTTCACCTGTATACAGGATGTGGATCATTTGCAAAGACGGAAACAAGCAAGTGAAGAAGACAGCATGAGACTAAAATAGATCTCTAATTCAATGAGACAGAGAGAAAATAATCCCATATTACCAGTAGAACCCCTCAGCCCATGGGATCACGCAATTGGCCAGAGCAAGCAGGGGGCCGGTCTCACCTCTTCCAGCGACCACAGCCATTGGCCAGATACGCCTGACATGCAAAAGGACGGCGGTAGAGCAAGGGGCCAGGGAAAGGAGGAAATAAAACAAGGGAGGAAAAGATAGGAAAGGCTAGGAGAAATAGGAGAGAAGAGAGAAACAGAAAGACTGAGTATAATTTCAACAAAGACCCCATAATTGTGTTTAACAGCATTGAACGGCCCTCTAGCAATAGCTAGGCCTGTCATGACTATGGAAAAAGTCAGATTGGCCCAATAAGATAAAAGCAGCCATTAAAGCTTATTTTCTTTGCAGTGGACACCAATTTGCTACCTGTGCAGGAGACTGGAATGGAGCGTAAAAAAAAAAAAAAAGGTTATATGCTCAAATAGACCCATGTATTTACTGCATAAAGCCTAGGTGTGGCGTTTGCCCTACAACATGCAGGTTTCCCACACTTTACCTGTTAGTGGGTGGGAGGCAACAGACTCATATCCTGGCATGAGACCTGAAAGAGAAGTTAGTTATGCCTTCAATCTGAAACCCAGTACTGGCCTCGCAAGTGCCAATAGAGCCTACATCTGCAAAGAATCATGTCCTTAAATAGACCATTGAACTACACCGAACTGATACGCATTGTTTATCAAATAGGAATAGATTTAATCTACAACATGGCCCTGTACGCTAGTATTAACTTTGGTTGTCAATAAATGTTCAAAAGTTACTTTGCTTTAACCCAGACAGTGTTGATGACTAGAAGGATATTGAGAAGAATGGATATCGTTATCCTATGTTGAGGTCTGCCTTTGCGTGAAATGGGGTTAGGTGACCCAATAACTACTACATTTGCACCTTGTCAACTCTGGGCTCTGCAGTGGCATTCATACTAGTTTGTCCTTTTGCCAAATTAATTTCCAAATATACTTGAGGCCAACTTTAGTATTCCCATAAGTCAGTAAATCCCCACACCTGTGAGAATTCAGTCTAACTACTTACAGCATCACCGCACACAGACAAAATAAGTTTCTGCCCATGTCTGTGGCCTCATGTTTAGAGACTTCTACAAATGGGGAGATAGTCTGTGAGAGATGGGGAGACAGAACCTGATTTTAGGCAGGAAAGCCCTCAATTCATGAAACCAAAGTGTTTTAGGTGGCACCACTCCGGCTAATGATTGCCATCGATAATGACCAACACTGGGCAGTTTGTAGCTAGGCTATTTGTCAAAACAGAGTAGCCAACATGTTGTGGCACTAAGTGCTTATGATCACTAGTCATCGGCAGGCATACAAATGATGTGATGTCTATGGTCAACTTGTCCGTTTTCATTCAAAGGTTTTAGATACACCAAATTGCCAAAAGTATGTGGACGCCCATTCAAATAAGTGGATTTGGCTATTTTAGCCACACCCGTTGCTGACAGGTGTATAAAATGGAGTACACAACCATACAATCTCCATAGACAAACATTGGCAGTAGAATGGCCTTACTGAAGTTCAGTGACTTTCAAAGTGGCATCATCATAGGATGCCACTTTTCCAACAAGTCAGTTTGTAAAATGTCTGCCCAGCTAGAGTTTCCCCCGGTCAACTGTAAGTGCTGTTATTGTGAAGTGGAAACATCCATGCGCAACAATGGCTCAGCCGTGAAGTGGTAGGCCACACAAGCTCATCGAACAGGACCGCTGAGTGCTGATGCGCGTAAAAATAGTCTTGTTGCAACACTCACTACCAAGTTCCAAACTGCCTGGAAGCAGCATCAGCACAAGAACTGTTTGTCAGGAGCTTCATGAAATGGGTTTCCATGGCTGAGCAGCCACACTCATGCATAAGATCACCATGCGCAATGCTAAGCGTCAGCTTGAGTGGTGTAAAGCTCAATGCCATTGGACTCTGGAGCAGTGGAAATGTGTTCTCTGGAGTGATGAATCACACGTTACCATCTGGCAGCCCGGCAGACAAATCTGAATTTGGCGGATGACCTGCCCCAATGCCAACTGTAAAGTTTGGTGGAGGAGGAATAATAGTATGGTGCTGTTTTTCATGGTTCGGGCTAGGCCCCTTACTTCCAATGAAGGGAAATCTTAATGCTACAGCATACAATACCATTCTGTGCCTGTAACTTAGAGGCAATAGTTTGGGAAAGGCCCTTTCTTGTTTCATCATGACAATGCTGCCGTGCACAAAGTGAGGTCCATACAAAAGTGGTTTGTTGAGATCGGTGTGGAAGAACTTGACTGGCCTTCACAGAGCCCTGACCTCAACCCCATTGAACACCTTTGGGATGAATTGGAACACCGACTGAGAGTCAGGCTTAATCGCCCAACATCAGTGCTCGACCTCACTAATTATTGTGGCTGAATGGAAGCAAGTCCCCGCAGCACTGTGCCAACAACCAGTGGAAAGCCTTCCCAGAAGTGTGGAGGCTGTTATAGCAGCAAAGGGGGAAGGGGGAACCAATGCCCATGATTTTGGAATTAGATGTCCGACAAGCAGGTTTCCACATACGCTACTTGACCAAAAGTAAGAACATGCACCGCTAAACAATAAAATGGGCCTACTTGATTGCAATAAAAAGTCCAAATTACACCTACTAATCATTTTTACATCTGGAAAAGACAGGACATTTTGTACCCAGGCCAGGTTGCCCAAATGTTGTGCATTCACATTTAAGTACAACCCTGGTTTAATTCTTCCATTAGTTATCTGTAACCAACTCTATACACTTAGTACATAAGAGCTTTCCTTTAATAAAGGATCTTGATGAAAAGAAACAGGAATGTGTGAGGATAAAAAGAGCATTCCAAACAGGATTGTTCTCTCAGGTCTTTAAAGTGACAGAGATAGCCCCGTCTGAAAGCCACTATTTTGTGCCACGTCCATTGGTGTTCAGTGCTAGTTTGACGATAGAGAGCATGAGTCTCTTGGTTGTGCAAACACCATGAATAAATAAAGGAAATTGCTGATGGACAAAGAACAGACGCAGAGACAAATGCTGGCACTATGTTGCCAGATCTGATTTCTTCCCCATAGATGGGAACACAAAGGATTAGGTCTACTGCAAATTGTAGGAGTTCTTTAAAGAAGCGAGGCAAGAGTTATTTGGACGCTGGCCTACTTTTTCCTCTTGACTAAAGCAAGAAATTCCTTTATGGAAAACAGATATTTGGGCAATTCCACAGTAACGGAATTACACAAAGATTCCGATTTTTCCACTTTAAAATGCATGCCAAACAAAAACCATTCATTTCAAAGTTCAAACCATACAACTATTGAACAATTTAAACTGGAAAAAAATACACAAACAACCGGGCAAAAGTTTTAGAACTACTCATTCAAGGGATTGTTTATTTTTTACTGTTGTCAACATTCTTGAACTATAGTGACGACATCAAAACTATGAAATAACATCTGGAAGGAATCATGTAATAATACATTTTTTTGTTTAAAAAAAATCTAAATATATTTTTGATTCTTCCAATTGCCACCCTTTGCCTTGATGACAGCTTTTTACACCCTTGGCATTCTCTCAACCAGCTTCATGAGGTAGTCACCTGAAATGCATTTAAATTAACAGGTGGGCCTTTTTTAAGATTTAACTAGGCAAGTCAGTTAAGAACAAATTCTTATTTACAATGATGGCCTACACCAGCCAAACCTGGAGAGTTGCAAAGAAAAAGCCATATCTCGGACTGGCCAATAAAAAGAAAAGGTTAAGATGGGCAAAAGAACAGACACCGGACAGAGGAACTCTGCCTAGAAGGCCTCTTCACTGTTGACGTTGAGACTGATGTTTTGCGGGTACTATTTAATGAAGCTGCCAGTTGAGGACTTGTGAGGAGTCTGTTTCTCAAACTAGACACGAATGTACTTGTCTTCTTGCTCAGATGTGCAACGGGACCTCCTGCTCCTCCTATTCTGGTTAGAGACCGTTTGCACTGTTCTGTGAAGGGAGTAGTACGAGATCTTCAGTTTCTTGGCAATTTCTCGCATGGAATAGCCTTCAGAATAGACTGAAGAGTTTTGGAAGAAAGTATAGTTTCTGGCCATTGAGCCTGTAATCAAACCCACAAATGCTGATGCTCCAGATACTCAACTAGCCTAAAGAAGGCCAGTTTTATTGCTTCTTTAATCAGCATGACAGTTTTCAGCTGTGCTAACATAATTGGAAAAGTGTTTTCTAATGAACAATTAGCCTTTTAAAATGATAACCTTGGATTAGCTAACACAACGTGCAATTGGAACACAGGAGTGATGGTTGCTGATAATGGGCCTCTGTACGCCTATGTTGATATTCCATAAAAAAATAAGACGTTTCCAGCTACAATAGTAATTTACAACATTAACAATGTCTACACTGTATTTCTGATCAATTTGATGTTATTTTAAATGGACGAAAAAAGCGCTTTTCTTTCAAAATCAAGGACATTTCTAAGTGACGCCATCTTTTGAACAGTATTGTATATTTACTGGAAAAAAAGTTTGGCAACAGAATTACGATAAAATCTCCCTCAGTTTTATTGTTACCAAACTTTGTATCTGCACAGTTTTTCCTATCAATGTGTTTTTGTAAAATTTTCAGTGGAAAGTATTGAAAGTGTAGTAGTCCTTGTGCATAAAGTTGTATTTCTTGTTAAACCTTAAAATCAATGCTTTTTCTTTGGTATACATTTTAAAGTGAAAAAACCTGAGTCTCAGCGTACACCGTTACCATGGAATTGCCCACATGTCTGTCCCAGAAGAGTTACTCAACAAGAAAACAAATCTACCAGTACATCTCTCAACTAGTCACTTGGCAACTGCCATTACAGCCTGTCATTTGGGAGCTTGATGCCCTTTTCTTTTTACATAGCTTAAGTCTAACACGTAAAAAACAAACCCAAACAAAATACGGCAAAAGTACCCGTACTTGTGGTTTACCGTCCGAGTAAACTCTAGCTATCCTATATTTGAAATATACAGACAAACTGTTTGTTTCATGCATTAAAACCACCTAATTAAAAAAGGGGCACTCCCTGCACTACGATTTTCTCACTGGTTAAAATCTTACTGCATTTCCCACTACTAGTGCTGAGTGATTAGCACTTTTTGAAGCTGGTTTGATTATTTAAAAAATAATTGTATTTTTTATGTTACATTAAAAGCACGTGGGCTGAATGCTGTAACACAAAACAGTGAATACCAGTCCTATGATAGTAGTTACTGCGCATTACTGTTTACTAACCATTAATTCACATTACTTTAGTAATATGTTTCAGTTGTGTATATTACATTTGTTTTATTTGATGACTTTATTATTTCATTCCAAGCCAGCATCCCATCTCTATAGAGCTACTGCCTAAGCTGTCTGACAAAATCACTTTACTGTAGTTCTTCAAAGTAAAATAGGCATACCTTTAAGACTGCTGAATACCAAGTATCAATCACTTAGATCATGCATTTTAAGGCAGTGATACCTCGCAAAAAAACAACTACTCTTTATATCACCTCACAATTGTGCATTGTTCTCTCTTGCATAGCAGAAACACAGACCGGACAAGTAGATGCACAATGGATTATGGTCATTGTGGTTAATTACCATGTTTTATGCGCTAAACTTTGTAGAATATTGGCCTGTTGGAAACTGCCTACTACATTGCACAGTTCAGGCTCGATTTAATTTATCTCTAGAGAAACTGTGCGATGTGCGCATTGAGCTCACAGAAAAAAAAGGGAAAAAATTTGAATTCCAATAATCGCTCAGCACTACCAACTACTCCACACAGGCAGAGAGCAGACGGGCCAGGAAGGACTCACCTGGTTGATAACGTAGATGCCGTAGTCCAGCTGCTGGCGCTGAAGGATGGGATGGAGGTAGTACAGCCAAAACTTGAGGTGCTCGTCGCGGTTGCGGAAAGGGATGATGATAGCCACCTTCTGGAGGGCCACACAGTCTTTGGGCCTGAAGCGCCCCCCATTCTGAAGATTGGGGTTCTCCTTCCTTACCACATCAAGGCTGACTGGGTTAGAAAACTCAATTCGCAGTGGGCCCACTGGATGAGAACAGGAGAGAAGGGAAGTCTTATACAATTTTGTCAGGGCTCTATTTACAACAGCCCTGATAACTGATGATTTCAGCAGAGCCAATGGAAATAGCATGTAAAATCTGTTAATATTGTAGGCCAATATACTATTGTAAGAAAATTGAGCCTAGTTCTCCACTCTCCTGCGACTGCCTTTTCTGCTGACAATAAGCTGTTTTATTATTAAACACAATAGTGTGGCTCCTATATGCCAGTGGCTTACACAGGTAGCTACAGTAGGTAAAATTACAAAAGCAATACAAGAAAATAACAGAAGGTTAAACTGCATATATGATGTAGTGAACTTATTTTACTGTTTTCTGCAATGTGACCTGGAGGTTGATGTTCCTAGACTGCATTGCTTTTCAATTCAATCTCCAAATCAGCTGAGGGAGAATGTGCACACCACTTTAATCCACCAATTCCCACCTGTGGAGCAGTCAGGGTTTTGTGGCAGAGGGACAGATCAGCTCAGGCCACAGCAGCATAAACCATTTTAAAAAACTGAGCTAAGAGAGAAAGGCACTGAACAACAACAAACCTTTGTGGAAACAAGCAACGCTGCTCATTCAAGAGCACTAGCAGTAGTCCTATTGCTATGCATTAATAATGCAAGTGTAACCGGTGTGAAATGGCTAGCTAGTTAGCGGGGTGCGGGCTAATAGCTTTTCAATCGGGGACGTCACTCGCTCTGAGACCTTGAAGTAGTTTTTGTGGAGCGATGGGTAACCGTGCTTCGAGGGTAACTGTTGTCGATGTTTGCAGAGGGTCCCTGGTTCGAGCCCAGGTAGGGGCGAGTAGAGGGACGGAAGCAAAACTGTTACATAAGGGTGTGGGCGTTTCGCCATAGATATATATATTGTATGAATAAGTGAAATACCAAACCCTACAGGCTAAGGAAGGGGTCATAAAATAACTAAGACATCGACTGGTGGCTAACTGGTTATACTTGGCGCTTGTAGGTTGCATTAAGATACAGATTAAAGCGACATATGTAATGCAAGCTCTACCCATTCCTCATTAGAGCAGATTAATTTATGACTGTGTCCGATTTACATGGCCAACAACTATTGTTTGCTGATAAAAAACACTTTGGCAAGACTACCAAACCAGGTAACATATGACTATAAAAAGTACCAGTGAGTCTATAGCATACGTCAAATATTGATTAAATATTAATTGCCATCGACTCGTTATTAGTTTTGGCAACACATTCATAGCTACTTACCAAGCAGTGGTGAAGTGTCAAAACATTTTACAAGTTCTTTGTTGAATGTAGATGTCACGTTGTCTACAGAAAAGCGGTTCGTTTCAACCACGTCAGGTTTGGTGTCCTCTGATGTAGTTTGGTTATGCTTTTTCGCTGCGTGTGCTTGCTGATTTTGTGCAAACGAAAATGGAATATCTAACGACCTCACGTAAAAAATTAAAGTGACCGAAATATGGAGAAAACAAAGAATGACGACCAATTTGCAAGTTCTATGGAGAACACTGAAATTCACAGTTGAATCCCGCATCATTAGCATGCTGTGCTAAATCAGCTACTGTAGCTAGTTAAATTGATAAACAAATCTAAAGTAGGTAACGTTGACGTTACAAAGTTGCAACACCATACCCAATTTCCCCTGACGTCACTGTCAACTAGCTACCGTTAGATAATTTGCTAGCTAGGTGCTAACGGTACAATTGTTCATTTTCGCTCGAGACAACTTCAATAAAAAGTTGCCGGTTTTATCCTTTACCTTGCTTGTACTTTAGTCGTATTTCGTATAAGAAATTAGTTATCTTGTTGTAAAAGCCTCCCTCAAGTTAATTACCAGCCATCACTACTAACTGTCCCAAATTACTTAAAACTATTTAGCTAGCTATATCAGGTGTTATCGCTAGGTGGTAAACTAACAGCAGCAAGTCCGAGGTGAGTCCGAAAAGTTCGAAATTATTATTTTCCCGTTGTGTTGGCCAAATTGACTTCAACTAAACTCAAAACACACATATCCGATGGTATAATGCTAGTGTTATTAAAATATTCGCGTCCAGGATTAAAGAATTGTCCAATTTTGAAAAAAAATACGTAATCCCTCAGCCATTTCCTTGTGGAGACCCCAACAGAAATTCGTGACTAGTTCAAATGACATCTTCCATGTGAACTGCAGCAGGGAGGAGTCTGCCCTACGAATAATTTATTCTTCTTCGATGAGGTTTAACGGCGGTTGGCATCCAATATGTTGCATTACCGCCACCTACTAGATTTTTGATTTTTTTCGGCACAAAAACTCCACCTACTAGATAAATAAATACCATACACTACACTCACAAAAAAAGCTCAAATCAAATAAAAATAACACCACCCTACTCCACTATTTAAATATATTTAGTCCTAACTCATGCCAACAACATGAAAGAATGGGATATCACCACTTAACAGACCCTGTATCCTGACCCACTGTACAAGCCTCGGGCTCCGAGAACTTCACCACACCTACCACCTCCGATATTTTGCCCTCATTCCATTTCTCCTCTTGTCTTCAGCACACTCCACTTACACTTTCTACCATTCTTCTTTAACAAACCATCTCCCCTTTTCTGCTATTTTTAACCGACTCAAGCTCACCATCTTCCTCCCGCTCTCTCTTAAACCTCCCCTGCCTATTCCAAGTATGCATCTCCTTATGATAATACTGAACTTCTCCTGACATACATACATATTGTTCTTGCTTTCTCGGGGGATGTCATATAACCAGCTATCACAATATCCGTACAATCAGCGCAAACCCCTAGGTATGTAGCGCTCAACATTGCACCCAACTTATAATGCAGCTGCTTCGTCTTGATGATATTCTTTATCAAAAGCTCCCGCGACACTTTTTCAATTCCAAACTAGCGCGCTCTCAGGGTCCATTCACTGCCTGCAACTCTGCTCAAGGTCCCTCACGACGGACCCCTATGAAGGACCGAGTGTGCGTACAGTTACATGATATTACTCCTATTCTGTTACGAAATGTTTTTCACCAGAAAATGTTTACTCCAAAAGGAAAACGTTTTGTAACGAAAACGAGTTGAACAAATAATTTAGGTCCCTCCCCATTTCGTTACGTTTGCTTTTTTTGCTTCCGTTCGGTTATTACACGCTAAACGGTTTCAGTTGCAAGACGTAATGAATACATCCCAAGCAAAAAAGTGCTTGTAGTAGTTATATCTTATATGATATGCTTGTAAATGTTACTGGTTGTATTTCCTTTATATATGCACGGAATAACTGAAGTTGGTATTTCTAAACTTGTTTCTTTGTTTGACAGATGGAAATAAAATAAAACTATGAAATTAAATAGTCAGTGTAAATAAATAACATGTGGTAGAAAGTTATTAAACTGTTTATTTAGTGTAACTTTGGTTTTATGTTATTGTCCCTTTTAATATGAAACATTTAGTCTGTCAGTAACAATGATTTCAAATGGAGCACTAAATTAAGAGCACGCTTTATTTCGTTGGACAATGAGATCAAGACATATGTGACCTCCATTGATAGAATGAATCAACCGCAGAAAAATGTTTTGATCAAATCTGCATAAAAATCCTATTGTGTGAGACAGATATTTCACCGTATGTATAAATGTGAAGCATCCTCTTGGCGTTTCGACTCCCTAACGTTACCAAATGTGATAGTGAGAGGAAGCCCAGTGGCCGGCCGTGGGAGAAGATGGAACAAGATGGATTTTGTTCGACATTCTGCTAATTTTCTCATCGATAAAACATTTGATCTCAATACAGTTTTCTATTCCCAAAACTATAACCTGTTACGAACAGAGTGCACTAAGTTTTGTAGACTTAATATATGCTAGAACGTGGCTCTGCCCACCTCTTGTTTGTTCTGCCCACTGACTCATTTGTTTCGAGCTGAAACGACAGTCTGTGGTTCATCTTGGTTTAATTATAACAATCTTTGTTAAAATGTTGATTGAGGCAGTGTACCCATGTCAAATATAACATACAAGCGCCACCCCCTGGTGGACGAAGATACGTTGTGATACATTGTGTCCATGATAATTCTGTTTCTCTTGAATATTGTGTTAGCAAAAATGTTTTTTTTAAATGTTTTTTTAGTTGATCATGACCAGCTGGTGTGTGTCAATTACATTTTTACAGGCAAACTCCCCCACCTATGCTTCTGGTGTAATTCATGACCTGGAAGCTTTGAGTTGTTTATAACACTTTCATCAACCTGAAAGTCTGTCTCTATTTGCAACAGACCCATGACTATACAGTTGGAAAGACCAACTTTCACAAGTGAGGGCATGTGTCTGCCCAGACTAGAGCCTGCTTCCTGGCATGCTCCAAAAGACGTTGGACCCAACCGACGTTGGACCCGACCAAAGTTAGTTTTTGTGCAGCAGTACACTGTGGACTGGAGAATGCAGTCTGTGTGGGTTGCTCTCATGTTATATTTTTTATTTTGCATTTAGGCCTGGTAGATCCTCTCCTGAAACATCCCCCACATACAGAGGTCACACAGAAGGATGGGCATCACTTGAACCATCCCATCCAGGTATTATATTATCTTGGTGTGGACAGAATTCAATCAAACCTGCATTGTGGAATTTATGCAATAGCTCTTTCCCCATGGTCAGTGTGGGTTTTCCCCAGTATACCTAGTAATAAAACACAGAAACAGGAAGATTAAGCTATTTTCTCCCCTTACACTGATCTAAAAACTACACATTCTGTATGTATATATTACACATCATGTAAACAATGTTTAAGGACTGTTTTGGGGAGATAACCAGACCGGCCAACCCAGGTATGGTGAATTAAATCATGAGACCATCTGATAATGTGGCATTATCAGGGTGCTGGAGCTGTCAACTGTTTGTTGTGAAGCCGACAATATGAAGATTTAAAACACATCATGAATTATGCAAAAATCGTTGTACTTTGACTTGTGAAATGTCTTTATATGTAATTATAATGTTACATTCGTGATTGTATTATTGGGAATGATGTGTATAGCAGTAGACATTGTATGTAACCCAATATGTACTCTTAAGGAGCCTACCGTTACTCCTTAAGGTCCAAGGATTTAACATATTATTTTCAGAGGTAGACTGGCTCTGGCAGCCAAAACAGCCAAATACTCCATCTAAACGTGAATTGATTCTCAGTACAGCCCTTTACTTTCATATCACATCAAAATTATTTCAGAAATGCAAAATATACACTTACTGTACACTGTTTAAACTGGCTTTATCACAGTTGCAGCTTACACATTTCTGGCGGCCTTCTTCCATTACACGCAGGTGTTCCGAGCATTCTAGATAGTTAGCCCCCCAGTGTAATATATACAGTGCCTTGCGAAAGTATTCGGCCCCCTTGAACTTTGCGACCTTTTGCCACATTTTAGGCTTCAAACATAAAGATATAAAACTGTATTTTTTTTGCGAAGAATCAACAACAAGTGGGACACAATCCTGAAGTGGAACGACATTTATTGGATATTTCAAACTTTTATAACAAATCAAAAACAGAAGAATTGGGCGTGCAAAATTATTCAGCCCCTTTACTTTCAGTGCAGCAAACTCTCTCCAGAAGTTCAGTGAGGATCTCTGAATGATCCAATGTTGACATAAATGACTAGTGATGATAAATACAATCCACCTGTGTGTAATCAAGTCTCCGTATAAATGCACCTGCACTGTGCTAGTCTCAGAGGTCCGTTAAAAGCGCAGAGAGCCTCATGAAGAACAAGGAACACACCAGGCAGGTCCGAGATACTGTTGTGAAGAAGTTTAAAGCCGGATTTGGATACAAAAAGATTTCCCAAGCTTTAAACATCCCAAGGAGCACTATGCAAGCGATAATATTGAAATGGAAGGAGTATCAGACCACTGCAAATCTACCAAGACCTGGCCGTCCCTCTAAACTTTCAGCTCATACAAGGAGAAGACTGATCAGAGATGCAGCCAAGAGGCCCGTGATCACTCTGGATGAACTGCAGAGATCTACAGCTGAGGTGGGAGACTCTGTCCATAGGACAACAATCAGTCGTATATTGCACAAATCTGGCCTTTATGGAAGAGTGGCAAGAAGAAAGCCATTTCTTAAAGATATCCATAAAATGTGTTGTTTAATGTTTGCCACAAGCCACATGGGAGACACACCAAACATGTGGAAGAAGGTGCTCTGGTCAGATGAAACCAAAATTGAACTTTTTGGCAACAATGCAAAACGTTATGTTTGGCGTAAAAGCAACACAGCTCATCACCCTGAACACACCATCCCCACTGTCAAACATGGTGGTGGCAGCATCATGGTTTGGGCCTGCTTTTCTTCAGCAGGGACAGGGAAGATGGTTAAAATTGATGGGAAGATGGATGGAGCTAAATACAGGACCATTCTGGAAGAAAACCTGATGGAGTCTGCAAAAGACCTGAGACTGGGACGGAGATTTGTCTTCCAACAAGACAATGATCCAAAACATAAAGCAAAATCTACAATGGAATGGTTCAAAAATAAATATATCCATGTGTTAGAATGGCCAGGTCAAAGTCCAGACCTGATTCCGAACAAGAATCTGTGGAAAGAACTGAAAACTGCTGTTCACAAATGCTCTCCATCCAACCTCACTGAGCTCGAGCTGTTTTGCAAGGAGGAATGGGAATTTGCAAATAAATTCCCATAATTTGTAAATAAAATCCTAAAAAATCCTACAATGTGATTTTCTGGATTTTTTTTCCTTCTAATTTTGTCTGTCATAGTTGAAGTGTACCTATGGTGAAAATTACAGGCCTCTCTCATCTTTTTAAGTGGGAGAACTTGCACAATTGGTGGCTGACTAAATATTTTTTTGCCCCACTCTATATTAGTTTAATATTAGTTTAATTTATATATAAGAGGAATACATTTTTGCGAAAAACGTTTCTAAATGAAAAAAATCAACTCATAATGATTAATAATAGCCGGATTGCTAGATTGTATGGCCATTTGGAACATTGGGATTTGGAAAGAAGAAGCCCCCGGAAGAAACACTAGCTGGCGCTGACGTCAGCCATCCATGCAAACAGACGGAGCCAGGCCGATGTGTAGGAATGTGTGGAAACTTCTTCCGTGAATAGTTTGTGTACTCTTACATCGATAATATAGACCGAATACCGACAAGGAGTGGATACAGATATACGGTGAGTTGTTTAATTTAGGAATTAACAGATTTGTTGTCTATTGTTTTAATTTGTGAAACAAACTAACTTTGACGAACAGTTTTGAAAATGGAGGCAGTGTGGGGGTTGTTGAAAGGGAGAGGCGCTGTCCAGGGCTGATTTCAGCACGAATATCAGGACCATGGCTAACATAACGCTGTTCTTAACTTTCTAAGTGTTTACACGCCAAACTTTATTTGTGAAATATATATATACATTTTTTAAAAGTAAAACAAACAACACTCATTATCGCTACATTTTTCAAGAGTTTACAAGTTAACAACCTCGTTTTGTTCGAAGTTTGCTCTTCCGCAAAACTAGTTTTCCGAGTGAAGTTTTGAGGGCCTTGCTGGACAGCGACATTCTCTGTCTGTCGTGGCAAGTTTGCATGGCGATTTGTGGAATACTATTGTTGGTAAAAGTACGTTTTTAACTACAATCGATCCATTTGTTAAATAAATAATTGTCTTCTCCACGCCCAAACCTTTACTGTAGCTTTTTTTGTTGCAACTTTCTGCTTTGTATTGCTGAGGTCAAGTCCTTGTTTACAACTATACATAGACTATAACGCAGTCAAATAAATGTTATTTTGCAAGTCATATTGTATTCAGTTTGATTATTGTAATACCAGCACGGTGACAAAGTATGTCTATACACTTTGTCTCATAGTTAGAAAGTAAAGACATGTAAAACGTTTATTTTTGATTTGTTTTACGTATTTGGTCATCATTACCATTTAGGTCAATTATAACTATATATTTTGTTTCGCATTGAGATCATACAACCCATTTCTTATTTTCTCTGCGTACTAGTTAGAATGTAGGGCAGGCTACTGTAGTTTTTGGGCGCTGTCGACCAAGTTGGTGGTGCTGTTTCAAAATGGCCGAACACACATTTCTGTGCATGCAAACACAGGACTAGGACACTGGGGTTTCCCAAGGCACTGTGTTAAAGTAAAATACATGACGTAGGTCCACAATGAAGTTATGAAATACATTTAGAAGTGGTGGGATATTCTTGGTAGTTTTGTGCTAAACATTTAAATATATTTATGGGGGAAAAAACTTATTTTTTATTTAATTGGTTAAATTTTAAGTATGAAATAGTCTGGATAAATATTATGTTTTACAAATTAAGAATAGATACAACATTGTCATCTGTTATATACTGGTTCATCACATTGATATGTACAGCAGACTGCATGAAGACATGAATAAATCTAGATAAGGAATCAATTACATGATGAAAGTGTTCTGAAATTGTATAGGTTTAGCATACTTCCCTTTTATTTATTTTGACACTTGGATTGATGACATTTGTTTTTTCTTTATTGTGTCCACCATTCCTGGATTATTATAAAAACATCCTGCACTTTCCAACTATGATATGAATACCAAATGACTAATTCAGAGAAGGAACAGTGACATTAACTTACATGGTATGTCCCTGGTTGGTAGTTGCTTGGAAAACTTGCAAGCCATATCATTTTGATGACGTGGGACTGATGTGTGACTGAGTGGCCTATGTGATAAACGTTCAAAAGATTGATGAAGTCCTGAATTAAAGGCCTGTTAAAACTCATACTCTCTGTGACTACTACTACAAAAATGTTAGTTCTGTAATGAAAACAAATGTAATTTAACATATCTTATTTGAAGTTGTTTGATCAATGACCATGACCTCTGGTTCTGCTCTCCTCCCCTGCAACCACAGCCCTCCCAGCATGGCTTCTCAGACGGTATATCCAATGGGGTTGGTCATGTATGCCACCTCAGCTGGCATGCCCATGGTGGAGGATGCCCAGGGGTTGGCTGAGCTTCCACAGAATGAGCTGCCGGCCCCACAGCTGGTCATGCTCGCCAACGTAGCCTGTGAAAATCCAACAGAAGGGAAGGAGATGATGGAGCTTCAAACCGTCGGCAGCAGCAGCTACTCCGATAGTGAAGACGAGAACATCATCAGATACAGTTACGATAGCCATGAGAGAGAGATGTGTATTGTAGACTACCCAGAGTCTCCACGGGTGGCCCTTTCCCAGGTTGAGGAGATTGACAATGAAGTAGAAGAGGAAGAAGGGCTGGACCTGTCCAAACCCTCTGAACAGCGCCCTTCTAGCCCTCCCACCCCTTTTACCCCTTCAACCCCTCTGGGCATGATCATGGAGTCAGCTAAGAAGAAGAAACCCTTCTTCTGTAAACCCTGCAACTACCAGGCCCAGCGAGAGGAGGAGTTTGTAACCCACATCCAAATCCACAGCGCCAATAGGATGATCGTGGTGAAACGCGTGGAGGGGGACAAGGCACGGGCAAAAGAGACTTTAGCGGGACCAGATCAAGAGGTGGAGAGCGGTGATGGTGGGGCCAACAACAAAGGGGTGATCCGCTGTGAGCGCTGCGGCTACAACACCAACCGCTACGACCATTACATGGCTCACCTCAAGCACCACGAAAAGGAGGGCGACGACCAGAGGGTCTACAAATGCACTATCTGCACTTATACCACCGTCAGCCAGTACCACTGGAGGAAGCACCTCAGGAACCATTTCCCCAGTAAGCTCTTCACCTGCAACCAGTGCTGCTATTTCTCGGACCGTAAGAACAACTACGTGCAGCATATCCGCACCCACACAGGTATGTCAAACAGAACCTTTTCACTCCAAGAATGCACTTAATGGTCAACGTATGAGTGTTTTTAACAGTATAGCTAACTCTGTTTTTGCTGCTGTAGGGGAGCGTCCTTTTCGATGTCCGTACTGTGAGTACTCAAGCTCCCAGAAGACCCATCTTACCAGGCATATGAGAACTCACTCGGGTGAGTGTCTAACACAGGCTACATGACAAAAAAGCCTGACGGTACATATTTCTAGCATGTAGCAGAAATTACACACATAATTGATTGTGCATAGATATAGGTCTCTGTTTTGCTTTCCTCTCATAGTCAACTTTTTCTCCTTTGTTGCATTCGCTGGAGCAGATGGTTTTGGATAAGAACGGTAAAGTGGTTTGCGATACGTGCTGTGAGATGCTTAGTGTTCGACCTGTAATTGTTGCTTGTCTTTCCTTACTCTGGTCCATCTTCCCTGCATGAAATGTGAGCCAGTGTTCCCATTGAAGTTTAATATCAGTTAAAATGTCTGTAACCTGAGCATTTTCCACATTGCTTTTCTTGACAGGTGAAAGGCCTTTCAAATGTGACCGCTGCAACTACCTGGCTGCCAATCAGCATGAGGTGACACGCCATTCCAGACAGGTTCACAATGGGCCCAAGCCCCTGTGCTGCCCCCACTGTCCATACAAGACGGCTGATCGCAGCAACTACAAGAAGCATGTGGAGCTCCACCTCAACCCGCGTCAGTTCCTTTGTCCTGTCTGCAAGTACGCCGCTTCCAAGAAGTGTAACCTGCAGTATCACATCAAATCCAGACATCCCGGCTGCCCACAGATTGCAATGGATGTGTCAAAGGTCAAGCTGCGTGTCAAGAAACCTGATTCTGATGAATTCGCTGATGAGTACACCATCGTGAATGGAATTGCAAAGTTTGAGCTGTCTGCAATTGATGAGGAGGAGGACATGGAGGAGAGACCAGAGATCTCTGGAGCTGATAAACAATCAAGCCATATCAATCTCTCAACCAAGAAGAGCAGCAATCCCGGCCCTCTTCAAGCTGTAGAAAGTGTAGCAACAGACAAGACCCACAAGAAATGTTGTGTCTCCCCTGTCAAAGAGACACCTAAAAAGGCAAAGGACAAGGCAGAGGCAAAGGACAAGGCAGAGAAAAAGGTAACACTGAAACGCAAGAGTACAGAGATGAGCAGTGAGAAAACAAAGCAGCATGTTACCCTGAAGGAGACAGCAGCTGCAGTTCAAACCACAGGTTATAAAGTTAAGAGACGTCCCAAAAAACAGATGAAGGGGAAAACGAGTGTTCAGGATAAGAGTGAAATAAAGGAAACTGTGGACAAAGTTCAAAAGACGAGTTTGGAAGAGGACGATGTTGAGAAGATGAAATCAGTCAAGGAGACGTTAGAGAAAGACATGCTGGAGAGGGAAAATATGGAGAAAGTGAAGGAGGAAAACAAGAAGCTGGAGAAGGAGAAAAAAGAGCAGCTGGGAACACTGAAGAATGAGAGTGAAGGAAAAGAGAACAAAAACACAACAAAATCTAAGAAGAGTCCTTCAAAAAAAAATAAGAAAGTGGTTGATAAGACTGTTGCAAAAGCACCTCAAAGTCTGGACGCACCAGTGGAAAAACAGGGAGAGAAGAGCAGGACGAAGCCGCTAAAGAGAAAGGCTGCAGAGGCCTTGGACTTATCAATGAAGGAATCTCCTGAGGAGCCCTGCACCAACATAAAGGCCAAACGGTTAAAAATCAAGGCTGGTCACAAGTCACAATCAAAAGCCAGTATCTGCCAAAGCATGACGACTGAGCCTTGCCCAGTGTCAGAACAGGAGAACCCAGCAAACCAGATTATGAACTCGACTGTGAAAAAGAGCAACAAGACAGAAGCAAGCTATGAAGAGACCGAGGCTTCCAGTGAGAACAAGGGGTGTTCCATCATTGAGACCCCTATTAGCCTCCCTGAAAACAAAAAGGGTCCAGCTACAAAGCTTCAGCCAACAGTTTTACAGGGAGAGCAGAAGGCGTCTGACCAGGAGACTGTCCCCGCTATGCATACCTCTACATCTCAGGACACAACTCCACAGACTGAGCAGGCTAAGGCTGCCGACCATTCAGAGGAAACTCCTACTCCTGAAGACGAGTCCCCATCTCCCACAGAAATTGACGGCTCTCCCGATTTCAGACGGCCACAGGGAGAACCATCAACACCAACAACACCCTCCCTGGAGCTCCCTAGGCCAAGAGGAAAGCCTACCGAAACTGAAGAGGACGAGGGCATCCACAGCCATGACGGAGGAAGTGAGATCAGTGATAGCGCCTCGGAGGGAAGCGACGACTCTGGGCTCAACGGACTGGCCGCTGCCGCCGGCAAACTGGCCAATGACCCTGAAACTCCCACAGAAGAGATTCCGACTCCAACTGAACTCAAGAGTCACATGTGTATTTTCTGCGACCGTACCTTCCCATTGGAGGTGGAGTACCGTCGGCACCTGAATCGCCACCTGGTGAATGTGTACTATCTTGACAATGCATCCAAGCTGGACCAGTGAGTGACTGCAGAGCAGGGGGCTTTGATTTATCCCATTTTAATCAGTTTCAGCAGTGTATTTTTGTTTTACCCTTTCTACCTGTTATAAAACATAATTGTCTGTGTAAACATGTTGACACTACATATTCAGTTACCTTGCATTAGTGCTCACTAGTAAGTACTGTATAAAATATTATATGGTATGCCTAAAACTCTGACAGCCATTGTAATACAGTTTTAGGCCGACTAGTTAATTTGATTATTGGTGTCTGGGCTTTCACAGATTGATTGGTTCCCAGACATTTTGACTATTAATTCTACAGTTCTTGTTTTCAAACATGATGGGATGCCTTTAATTTAAATCATAAAGGATATGTGAGTTAATACGTGAAGTGGCCCCCCCAAAAATTTCAAAGAAAATATGGGATATTAATTTTGTTGCTTGTAAATCTCAGAATACTTGTAAATCTCATGGTTATTCAACTACTGGTATCTAAAATCAAATAGCATTGTATATATCTTACATATATAGTGGTTGATAGTCAAGAAATCGCTACACCTTGCCGGTTGAGTTTCTGTATTAGAAGAAGCCACCAAGAGACGAGTTGCACCAGTTTTTGTATTTTTATCCATCAGCCCTGTTGAACAACAATAGTACATCTATTATGAAAGGAAGTGGTACACTTTTTCAATGAAGTACCAAAGAAACCCCTTCATTCATACGGGGATTATATTAGAAGGACCCAGGTGGTCCTGTTGTGTGAGTCCACTCCAGTGAAGTGGTCTGTGCCTTAAATGGGGAAGAGGGCTGCATGTTCAAAGTCGGCACACGTGTAAGTTGTCCACTCCACCATTTAGGGAGCACTTGACAACTACTTTAATTTGTCTTTTTTATTGACATCAATAGAGATTTTTTTTAAACATTGTATAAATCAATGATCAATCTTCACAATGGACTAATTATAAAAATCTCTTAATTACAAAAAACTTGACTTACACTCAAATTGATGAACTATGAAATTGAGTTTTTTTTTTGTTCATCCGGTACAATGGTGGCGAGATGTGTATAGAATTGTTTCTTGAGTTAATGTTTGAAATATGTTGTCACTTTTTGAATATCCAAGTAAATGTAGTCATACAAAAAACTCATACTACTCATTAATAAATGCACAACTCTGTGGAAGGTAGGGTGTTCCTAGTGTCAGCCTACTGGACCTTGACATTTGTAGCCCTCTAGAACTTAAGATATGGATAGAGTTTTTCTGGGTGGTATAAAACAGATACTATGTTGCTATCACTGACAGAATAGACAGCTAACATTGAAAACAAGTTGTGAAATGGAAGTTTGTGAACACACCATTATCAGTTTTGTATCTGATTCAGAAAAAGTCCAAAGATATTTTATTTTTTTACAGTTGAGCCTGCGAAGATGCCCGTAGTTCTACATTTTCTTCTTTTTTTTTACTCTTCAGT
The DNA here is from genome assembly GCF_021184085.1 of Oncorhynchus gorbuscha. Classification (NCBI taxonomy): domain Eukaryota; kingdom Metazoa; phylum Chordata; class Actinopteri; order Salmoniformes; family Salmonidae; genus Oncorhynchus; species Oncorhynchus gorbuscha. The sequence goes on along the minus strand of NC_060185.1, from coordinate 70,077,985 downwards.
GCCTTCGACAATCAGTATTTTATGTTTTTGCATATTAACAGTGTAGGTTTCTGTTAATTGAGTCACATTCTTTGTACACTGTAAGAGCTCTGATTTCAAGTATATTGTTGTTACATCATGTCTATCTTTATAACCATTCCTTGAGGTTTAGTTGTAATTGTTTGATTTCTCTGACTGTTGCTGTTTTTATTACCCCACTCATCTGTTTTTACAGAATTGTACTTCCAAAGCGTAGCCTGTGAAATACTTAATTCATATGCATTTAGTTTTCTGTACTATGAGGTGATTGTTAGACTGAGCTAATAAAAAAAATGCCATGTGTACTCTTAGTAAATTCAGTGCAATATATTTTGGGTGTGATGCCAAAGTGAGAAGATATAGAATTATAAAGATGTATGTCCTGAGTATCCTGACTATTGGAAGGTACAGACTATACCAGGGTTCCCTGGGAAACTGGTCCAATTTAGCCGACGTGCTCTTGAACCGGTCTATAAATGCAGTTTCCCAGGGAACCCTATCTAGACAGATTCCGTAGCACTGTAAATGTACACCTCTTATCTCTTTGTTCACTTACTGTATTGTGCTTGTTAGTGGATAAGAACTGTATTTCAGTCATTGTAACCATTTTGCATTCACATATTGTAATCATATGTACCATAAAACTTCAATTAAATGCTGAATCTCAAATTGCCAGCCGCCTGTTCATTTTAATAGCTGGGAATCGGCACACATTTCAGCAAATAAACGCATGTTTCAAATGAATTCCCGGGTCTAATGAATTGCTTACGATATTCCCATGTGCATTAATTATTTATTTTTATTCTGTCATTGTTGCTAGCCATGTCGCCACCAAAAAGAAAAAACTACATTAAATTAATGTTGCTGAAGGGTGAATTTGGGGTGTTTGATATGCAGCCATTGATAGTCTGATCTGCGATGGATTTGTTATTATGTTTATACTGGTCACAAACAGTGTGGTAGTCTTTACAACATTTTATTGAGGAAAAGCTGTGTGCATTAGGAAATAGAAGCCTGGCTCAAATAAGCGCCGGTTGTGTTCAGCGATTAAAGCAAATAGGCCCAGGCTATTTTTTTAAAAACTGTTATACCTGTCATTTGCAGTTATTGAAGAAATGTACTCTTTTAATATAATAATTGACAACTAACTTCTATTCATACCTTCACCAAAGTGGGAGTTATTGGCCATTGTCCCTAAGACTTTTTGAAAACAATTGGCTGTTTTAAAAAATATTTTATGCAGTTTAAAACAAAGCATCCTGTACCATTTTCTGCTCTACACTTTTTAATAAAAGTTGGCCTGTTGGTGTGTGATTCCTTCCCATTTCTTACCTTTTCAGCAGTTACTGATATGTTTAATAATATACACTAAAGGTGCCTGCTGTCTAAATGTAATGAAAGCATTGTAAATTTAAGCAGCCTACACATCGATAAATAACGACAGCTGTTTATATGTAGGGTATTTACAATCATTACATTTACAATGTTGCAAAACCCAGAGCTGAAAACCATCCACAAGCTTAAAGTACGGTATAAACATTAGACATCGAGTACAAAAAGCATTTTGAAAATGCACGTTGTTCCATTTAGATTTTACGCACTTAATTTTTTCTTCAAATTGAGCCTCTCTGCGCCTATGTAGGACAGGCTGGTGTCCACCAGGCCCTGGGGTTTCCTGGTCTTATAAGCAACAGACTGATGTGTTGATGTGCTCTCCCTTCAGGATTAATGATGTTGGGGAGTAGAGGTGGACTACTCAAGGAGAGCCCTGTACCCTCTGGAGCATGGGCACGCAGCAGGAAACGGTTCCCCTCCACTCCTGTCACTGCCACCCAACCTAAGAACAGAACACATTTATCAGTAGCACCTGCCTCTTTTGAAAAAAGGACAATCTTGGGTCATCTGGTTGATCAATTTGTAATTATATGTGTATTACCCACAGAGGACATCTTAATATCAGGGCTGGCTTTCTGAAAGCCCTGCCCCTTCAGCTCAAACTCGTTGGAGACTAGAGGGGGGGAATTCCTTCATGGGTTCTTCTCAACCCATTGGTACCTATTCACACAGTTCTTCAAGTTGATAACATTATTTGTAAATGTGTTTGTAGTAGCACTTGAGAAAGAGATTTTAATTTATTAACTGAGTAGAGTAGAGCAAGCAGCATCAACTTAACCCCAGCAGGATTTGACCAGCATGCTTCTGATAGATGCGGTCAGCCTTGTCCACACTGGTGATGTGAATTGAGACTCGGTTAGAAGCAATGACTAAGAACCAGCAGTTAATAATATGTCTGTCATAAAGACAAAAGTGTGCACCATTGTTTTGATGTCAAAGTTTAATAATGAAAGAAGGCATTCACCTGAAGGTAATCAATTCGTCCTAGAGCTCCCAGGAACAGCAACATTCCAGTTTTCAACACAAACGTCCTGCGTACGATGGCTTGTGTGGGCATGACCATCTTAACCTGCTCAGTCAACAGATTGAGGACCTATCAAGCATGAGAGAGTGAGAAGGGGGGGGGTGGGGGGGGGGGAACTTTGCCTTGGTTTATAGCAATGAACTGAAGATTATGAGCTGAATGGTTGGCATTGCTCAACACTAGTCTGGGCTTTTCTTGTAAGAAACCCCTTACGAGAGTGGTACAATGCAATAATAAACCAGTCATAAATCTACTGCAGTGACCACTTTATAGATAATCCTGTTCTATTGCAGTGTGCATAAATGTATCATGGCATCCTGCTTGTGCAAATTATACTTTGTGGTATAGCCTAGTAATAGGATAAATAAATAGAAAGGCACACCTTGTTCCCCCAGAGGACATGCAAAGGTACTTTTTGTATCTACCAACCCTCTTGCATCAGAAGGGAAACTAAGTCGAGTGGTATTGATTAGTCAGCAGTGTTCTCTCCTAGTGCTAGTGAACAGCTACAACATGTATACACGCTGTTTCAATTAGGAAGGTGCAGGGTTCCATTATGAGCTGCACTGTAATCTATGAGACAACAATTATACTGGCCACATTGAAGTCGTTTTAGCCCGGCGTAACAGCCAGCAGTGGCGCCAAGCGGAAGCAGAATGTAGCTCACGTCATGCTCCTTCATGATGCCAGGGGTGTCATAGAGCCAGTGGGCATCTTTCAGTTCGTTGAGCGTCAAGCCTACATCTGGAGAAGGGTTGAAAAGAGTACGGTCTTTCTCCTCCTCCTTGTCAATCATGTCCTCTCCATAGGCCAGACTGTATCAGGCCTCTTTTGGATTCTACTACGGTCCGGAACGTCCTCCCAATACTACCTAAATCAACATAGGATTTTTAAAAAAATAATTAGCTTATATTACAATGAGTAACCATGCAAACCATTAACAACAAGGGTTGAGCTGTATGGGATGTCCATTTCGAACCCCTGGTATTTAGGTTACCCTGTGGGGTTACCACCAGTTCTGTCACCAACAGCCAACATCAATCTCTTACCCACTCGGTAGCCCTGCTTGCTGGACTGTTCCAGTCGCTTGAGCTCCTGTGGAGATATCACTCTCCGTCTGCTTGGAGGCACTCTGGAGCCTCTAGGACCTTCTGAACATGCAGTACCTAATGGGGTTGATGGGGAACTTCAGAAGGTTCGGCATTATATCTTTGGATAATATTACATTTGAAAGTAAATTGAAGAAAATCTAAATTTTAGAGACTTTTAAATAAACAAAATGTAAGTCTGATTCAAACCCTCCATCAATGTGACTGTAAAAGTGGTTGGAATGTGAAGCTCATTCAAGACTAATGATTGCAGCAACAATAGACAAAGAAGAGTGTTCCATAAATCATAATGTATCTTATAGTAACTGTGGATAACATGCAGGCTGGGCAGAGCTCCATCTTACCAGGCCATGGAGATATGGTGGCTTTGTGGATCACATCCAAGACTCTGGATTTGAAGTAGTCTGACTCCAGTAGAGTGTTAAACAATGTGGATTTCCCCGTGTTGGCCATTCCCGCTAGATACACACGTCTCCATTGTACTTCCACAATCTCTGGAGATTTGATTTTCTATGCCATATCCCGTTTTGGTTCTAATGAAGGGGGTATCTTTGATATTATCACTGGAAATGCCTACACCAGCACAGTACTGGGAAAGCTGACATTTCATATTTTGCAAGTAGTTTTCAGTCTCCAGGGAGCAAGTCCACTGTATTACGCAGAACCACTATGTGTTTGTTTTCTCCAAAAAGCTATAGCAAGTCTGGTACTATGGAGTATGGGATGTCCAGGAGATCCACGATGAACAGTACCAAGGCTTTCTCTGATTTGACCCTGCAGACTATATCCAGATATTCCTCCTTGGACATCTTGACAGTCAATGCCTTTTGGTGGTGTGTGAGCAAGTAACAACAATGACAAATGCCTTTTTTCAATTCCTTTTCCTCTAGCAAAAGTTTATACTTCTCACTTGGTAGATAGCCTGCCACATCAGGTGCACTGCATGACTGTGCAACATCCGTTGCAACAGGTGTCAATCCTCCATATCTAGCGTACCATAGATTTTATTTTTCGTCCTTTTGCTTGTTTCCTCGAGAAGGAAGTCTATATCACGAAACTCGATGAGAGAATCGGGGCTAGCTGTCGCCACATTGGTCCCATCTTTCAATGACCACAGCTGTTGCTCCAGAGTTCTCTGCTGCTTCTCAGAGCCTGACCTCAGCGGCAACCTCTTGTCGTCTTTGGAAATCATGGGGACAGCAATCACATGGAGCTAACCATGAAGTTGGTCCTTGTGAGTATTTTCTTGATCTATGTAGTCCAGGAAAACAAATTCCCCCTCATTTCCAGCTCTATGGAGTTGCATTTCCCTTGAATGTTGACATTTTTACCCAGATCTTGAATTTCACCCCTTGCTTCTCTTACAGTGCTGTAAAATCTGGTCGTTCTTGTATCATCCACAGGGGTGTAAAGTACTGAAGTAAAAATACAACTTAAGTATTTTTTGGGGTATCTGTACCCCACTACATACCTAAAGAAAATGATGTACTTTTTACTCCATACATTTCCCCTGACACCCAAAAGTACTCGTTACATTTTGAATGGTTAGCAGGACAGGAAAATGGTCTAATTCACACACTTATTAAGAGAACATCACTACTGCCTCAGATCGGGCAGACTCACTAAACACATGCTTAGTTTGTATAAAATACTGAATGTTGGAGCATGCCCCTGGCTATAAGTACATTTAAAAAAACAAGAAAATGGTTCCACCTGGTTTGCTTTATATAAGGAATTTGAAAAGATGTATACTTTTACTTTTGATACTTAAGTATATTTTATCAATTACATTTACTTTTGATACTTAGGTATATTTCAAACCAAATTATTTTAGACTTTTACTCAAGTAGTATTTTACTGTTTGACTTTCACTTTTACTTGAGTAATTTTCTATCTTTACTCAACTATGACAATTGGGTACTTTTTCCACCACTGGTCATCCAATACAAAAGGGAGTTTATGATGAAACATGTTTCCTTCAAACACAGACATATAGTGCCTTGGTAGAGGTGATGAGGTCGATTTGGTACTTTGGTTTACAGATAGACATGGAATTGATAGATGTCGAAAAAATGTACATGTAACTATTTCCCGTAATGGGGGTGGCAACAATTTATACATCTTTACAAAGTAACACAATTGAACCATACATTAAACAATGATGACATCATCTTGAATAACAACACAAGCTGTTGCTTCTTCTTCTTTGGTGGAGTTTAACGGCGGTTGGCAGTCATTACCGCCCCTAACTGAACTATCAACAATGTGTATAACTAAACCAAGATATACCACAGCACGTCTTTTCTACAGCCTGTCTTTTCCAACGGGAACAAATTAGTTATCGTGCGCAGAGCAAGCAGGAGGTGGGTATAGCCAAGCACGAGCTAGCGAGATTCTATTGGCGCGTTCTAGTATCGATCTGCATATTTTCGTTAGGGAACGCATACTCTGTGAAGTGCACGTGCGCAATAATTCAATTCGTCTTTGCACTCCTTCTAAAAACGCGAAGTCCACAAAACGTAGTCCAGTCTGTTCAAAACAGATTATAGTTTGGGGAACAGAAAACGGTATTGAGATCAAATGTTTGATCGATGAAAACATTTGCAGAGTGTCGGCGAACTCCAGCTCCGTTCCATCTTCCCACACTGCCGGCCAGTGGGCTGAGGGCTTCCTATCACGACCATATTTGGTCATGAGTGGAAACGCCAAGCGGATGCTTCGTTTTTATACATCCAGCGAAATATCTAGTCTGTGAAGCTGTAGTTTAAATCCATTACACATGTGAGTTGCTGCAACCAAAACTCCATGTATATCCTGACGGAACTGACGTTGGTGGAAATGTTGTTTATTTACGTTTACAACTATTAAGATTCGACATCTGATAATAATAATAACGTATTATTTATTAGATAAAATAATATGATTATCATAGTTAATATTAGAACAGAATAGTATAAATATTTAGTTAAGACTAATTTCTAACACGGCAAAATAACAGTTTTGGCAGGAAATGACGTTTTACGAAAGACCGTCAATATTTCTTTTTGTATTAATTTAGATAGCAAAGTGTGCAACGTTAGACAACGTTGAATCCGACACTGTTGATGTTTTAAACGTCGGATTCTGCTTATTTAGGCAAACACGAGAGGGAATAAGCAGTAATCATGTATGACCAAGATGAAGGTATTTCAGCTATTTTACATAATGTAGCCAGCTAGCTAAGTTAGCATATAGGCTAATATATGGCGCCAGGAGCATCAACAAGAAGAGATAGCAAGCAAGCTTGCTAGCGCTATGTAGGTTGACTCGTTTGTTACATACCAAATATGGTTTCACCTAACTAAACACCTAACGTTAGCTAGCTATAGCACACTTTCAACTAGGCCTATCTATATGAGCATCACATAATGACATTATGTGCAAAAAAACTGTCTTTGATATCTGCAGAGCTGATATACCTTTCTTTGTGTCTTATCAGTTGTTCTTTCTGTAGAAAACTCCATGAACTAGATCCGGGGCCTAGGCTAACATTAAATCACGGTGTCTGCATTCACTTTGTTGGTGTATTTTCCGTGATCTCTTGCAGATATCCAATACGATGAGGATGAGGATGAAATCACCCCCGATTTATGGCAGGAAGCTTGCTGGATTGTTATCAGGTAAAATTATGCTCTCCCTACCTATCTCTCTTTTGATCATCATGGAGCATACACTATGCAGCTTGCTTATGTTCTAATAACACTATATTCTCTGATGCACCCTACAGTTCCTACTTTGATGAGAAGGGTCTGGTGCGACAGCAGCTGGACTCCTTTGACGAGTTCATCCAGATGTCTGTGCAGAGGATTGTGGAGGACGCCCCGCCCATTGACCTGCAGGCTGAGGCCCAGCACACCTCTGGTGAGGTGGAGGACCCGGTGAGTGACAGACAGGAACTTTCTGATACGCTGCTCTATGTAGGGCCTCTCTCTGAGGGCACTCATTCATGGCCTGTTACTAATGAGCCTATTGCTTTGTTCTACAGCCACGCTACCTGCTGAAGTTTGAACAGATCTACCTTTCCAAACCCACTCACTGGGAAAGAGATGGAGCACCTTCACCTATGATGCCCAACGAAGCCAGACTCCGGAACCTCACGTAAGTTGGGCCTTTTGGAGCCGACATTTTATCACAATATATTTCCTGTGCATGTCATAGGCAATCTTTATTCCTGCCAGTGCCAACCAGGCTCACATATGTATTATACAGGTACTCTGCTCCCCTGTACGTGGACATCACCAAGACCATCATCAAGGAGGGAGAGGACCAGCTGCAGACCCAGCACCAAAAGACCTTCATCGGCAAGATCCCGATCATGCTGCGCTCCACCTACTGCCTTCTCAGCGGCCTGACGGACCGTGATCTCTGTGAGCTCAACGAGTGCCCGCTAGATCCCGGGGGCTACTTCATCATCAACGGCTCTGAGAAGGTAGAAGAAGAAAGAGCGAACAGGGGTGGAGGGTGGGATGTTCAGTTCCAGTCAAAATTTTGGACACACCTACTAATTCAAGGATTTTTCTTTATCTTTACTATTTTATACGTTGTATAATAATAGTGAAGACATCAAAACTATGAAATATGGAATCATGTAGTAACCACAAAAGTGTTAAACAAATCCAAATATATTTGAGATTCTTCAAAGTAGCTACCCTTTGCCTTGATGACACCTTTGCACACTCTTGGCATTCTCTCAACCAGCTTCACCTGGAATGCTTTTCCAACAGTCTTGAAGGTGTTCCCAGATATGGTGGGCACTTGTAGGCTGCTTTTCCTTCACAATGTGGTCCAACTCATGTCAAACCATCTCAACTTGGTTGAGGTCAGGCGGTCATCCCTTCACCTGCCCTGCGTCTCACAAAGACAAGGGGGTTGGAACCAAAAATCTCAAATTTGGACTCATCAGACCAAAGTACAGATTTCCACCGGTCTAGTGTCCATGGCTTGTGTTTCTTGGCTCAAGCAAGTCTCTTCTTCTTATTGGTGTACTTTAGTAGTGGTTTCTTTGTAGAAATTTGACTATGAAGGCCTGATTCACGCAGTCTCTGAACATTTTATGTTGAGATGTGTCTGTTACTTGAACTCAGTGAGCATTTATTTGGCCTGCAATTTCTGAGGCTGGTAACTCTAACTTATCCTCTGCAGGAGAGGTAACTCTGGATCTTCCTTTCCTGTGGCGGTCCTCATGAGAGCCAGTTTCATCATAGCGCTTGAGGGTTTTTGCAACTGCACTTGAAGAACCTTTAAAAGTTCTTCAGATTTTCCATATTGACTGACCTTCATGTCTTAAACTTATGATGGACTGTCGTTTCTGTTTGCTTATTTGAGCTGTTCTTGCCATAATGTGTATTTGGTTAAATAGGGCTGTCTTCTGTATACCACCCATACCTTGTCACAACACAACTGAATGTCTCAAATGCATTAAGAAGGAAAGGATTCCGGAGTTCTAAATTGAGCAGCTGCTGAAAAATGAGCTCCTGTATTTATTGAGATTTAAATGTTTTTTTAGAGTGAAGTACATCGAAAAAATCAAGAGAAAACTGCAAGACTCAATAGAAGACAAAACAAGGAACAAACTAAACAAGACAGGCTTTTGAAAAATTAACTATTTTTTTCATAAAATTGTACAGTTATCTTAGCTAGGTGAATTGCTAGCAGAATTGTTTACTTGTTGCTAAGCAGTTGCTAGGGACTCTCCTGGAAGAAGCTAGCTAGCTTACAAAGAATAACAACAAAAAATATCTAGTTAACAGAAGAAAGGAAGACAAAATAAGGACAAAAGAAGGACAGAAGAAAAAGGAAAAGAAAGAGGACAACAAAGTGAAACAGTCAGCACTTCTATTGCAACTTCGTATTTCGTCGTCACGTAGTCTACACTGCTATCTGCCCAGCAGCTAGCCAGCTAGCAAACGTCCACCGTCTACCGAATAGCAGCACTGTAGAAACTATTACACTCAACTGAACGACTTGATTAGTGTAGTGTTAGCTAGCTACATAGTTGTCTTTGCTGTCTTCGTATCCAAGATAATTGTGTAGTTTAGAGCGTGTAGTCTTAGAGTGATTATCTTAATTTACCGAGGTTAGCTAGCCAGCTATTTGTCGTCCTTAACGTAGGAGACACTGCTAGCTAGCCAACAGCTAGCCAACGTCTACTGAATAGAACTTCCGCACTCAACAACCCGGTCGCATTCCGCTTCGCTCCACAGGTAGTATCACATTTTTCATTTCATTTCATTACAGCACAACGGTTTGATTTGTTTGATCGTAGCTAGCTACATAGCTAGCTACATAGCCGTCTGTGTATCAAAGATAATTGTGTAGTCTAGAGCGATTTTCTAGGTTAGCTAGCCAGCTATTGTCGTTCTTTTAACGCAACGTAACGTAATCAACACTGCTAGCTAGCCAGCTAGCCCCGAATAGCAGCACTGTAGAAACTACTACACTCAACGGAACGACTTGATTAGTGTAGTGTCAACAACGCAGCCACTGTCAGCTAGCCTACAAAGTCAACAACGCAGCCACTGCCAGCTAGCCTACTTCAGCAGTACTGTATCATTTTTAATAATTTTAGTCAATAAGATTCTTGCTACGTAAGCTTAACTTTCTGAACATTCGAGACGTGTAGTCCACTTGTCATTCCAATCTCCTTGCATTAGCGTAGCCTCTTCTGTAGCCTGTCAACTATGTGTCTGTCTATCCCTGTTCTCTCCTCTCTGCACAGACCATACAAACGCTCCACACCGCGTGGCCGCTGCCACCCTAATCTGGTGGTCCCAGCGCGCACGACCCACGTGGAGTTCCAGGTCTCCGGTAGCCTCTGGAACTGCCGATCTGCAGCCAACAAGGCAGAGTTCATCTCAGCCTATGCCTCCCTCCAGTCCCTCGACTTCTTGGCACTGACAGAAACATGGATCACCACAGATAACACTGCTACTCCTACTGCTCTCTCTTCGTCCGCCCACGTGTTCTCGCACACCCCGAGAGCTTCTGGTCAGCGGGGTGGTGGCATAGGGATCCTTATCTCTCCCATGTGGTCATTCTCTCTTTCTCCCCTTACCCATCTGTCTATCGCCTCCTTTGAATTTCATGCTGTCACAGTTACCAGCCCTTTCAAGCTTAACATCCTTATCATTTATCGCCCTCCAGGTCCCCTCGGAGAGTTCATCAATGAGCTTGATGCCTTGATAAGCTCCTTTCCTGAGGACGGCTCACCTCTCACAGTTCTGGGCGACTTTAACCTCCCCACGTCTACCTTTGACTCATTCCTCTCTGCCTCCTTCTTTCCACTCCTCTCCTCTTTTGACCTCACCCTCTCACCTTCCCCCCTACTCACAAGGCAGGCAATACGCTCGACCTCATCTTTACTAGATGCTGTTCTTCCACTAACCTCATTGCAACTTCCCTCCAAGTCTCCGACCACTACCTTGTATCCTTTTCCCTCTCGCTCTCATCCAACACTTCCCACACTGCCCCTACTCGGATGGTATCGCGCCGTCCCAACCTTCGCTCTCTCTCCCCCGCTACTCTCTCCTCTTCCATCCTATCATCTCTTCCCTCTGCTCAAACCTTCTCCAACCTATCTCCTGATTCTGCCTCCTCAACCCTCCTCTCCTCCCTTTCTGCATCCTTTGACTCTCTATGTCCCCTATCTTCCAGGCCGGCTCGGTCCTCCCCTCCCGCTCCGTGGCTTGACGACTCAATGCGAGCTCACAGAACAGGGCTCCGGAAGGCCGAGCGGAAATGGAGGAAAACTCGCCTCCCTGCGGACCTGGCATCCTTTCACTCCCTCCTCTCTACATTTTCCTCCTCTGTCTCTGCTGCTAAAGCCACTTTCTACCACTCTAAATTCCAAGCATCTGCCTCTAACCCTAGGAAGCTCTTTGCCACATTCTCCTCCCTCCTGAATCCTCCCCCCCCCTCCTCCCTCTCTACAGATGACTTCGTCAACCATTTTGAAAAGAAGATCGACGACATCCGATCCTCGTTTGCTAAGTCAAACAACACCGCTGGTTCTGCTCACACTGCCCTACCCTGTGCTCTGACCTCTTTCTCCCCTCTCTCTCCAGATGAAATCTCGCGTCTTGTGACGGCCGGCCGCCCAACAACCTGCCCGCTCGACCCTATCCCCTCCTCTCTTCTCCAGACCATTTCCGGAGACCTTCTCCCTTACCTCACCTCGCTCATCAACTTATCCCTGACCGCTGGCTACGTCCCTTCCGTCTTCAAGAGAGCGAGAGTTGCACCCCTTCTGAAAAAACCTACACTCGATCCCTCCGATGTCAACAACTACAGACCAGTATCCCTTCTTTCTTTTCTCTCCAAAACTCTTGAACGTGCCGTCCTTGGTCAGCTCTCCCGCTATCTCTCTCAGAATGACCTTCTTGATCCAAATCAGTCAGGTTTCAAGACTAGTCATTCAACTGAGACTGCTCTTCTCTGTATCACGGAGGCGCTCCGCACCGCTAAAGCTAACTCTCTCTCCTCTGCTCTCATCCTTCTAGACCTATCGGCTGCCTTCGATACTGTGAACCATCAGATCCTCCTCTCCACCCTCTCCGAGTTGGGCATCTCCGGCGCGGCCCACGCTTGGATTGCGTCCTACCTGACAGGTCGCTCCTACCAGGTGGCGTGGCGAGAATCTGTCTCCTCACCACGCGCTCTCACCACTGGTGTCCCCAGGGCTCTGTTCTAGGCCCTCTCCTATTCTCGCTATACACCAAGTCACTTGGCTCTGTCATAACCTCACATGGTCTCTCCTATCATTGCTATGCAGACGACACACAATTAATCTTCTCCTTTCCCCTTCTGATGACCAGGTGGCGAATCGCATCTCTGCATGTCTGGCAGACATATCAGTGTGGATGACGGATCACCACCTCAAGCTGAACTTCGGCAAGACGGAGCTGCTCTTCCTCCCGGGGAAGGACTGCCCGTTCCATGATCTCGCCATCACGGTTGACAACTCCATTGTGTCCTCCTCCCAGAGCGCTAAGAACCTTGGCGTGATCCTGGACAACAAACTGTCGTTCTCAACTAACATCAAGGCGGTGGCCCGTTCCTGTAGGTTCATGCTCTACAACATCCGCAGAGTACGACCCTGCCTCACACAGGAAGCGGCGCAGGTCCTAATCCAGGCACTTGTCATCTCCCGTCTGGATTACTGCAACTCGCTGTTGGCTGGGCTCCCTGCCTGTGCCATTAAACCCCTACAACTCATCCAGAACGCCGCAGCCCGTCTGGTGTTCAACCTTCCCAAGTTCTCTCACGTCACCCCGCTCCTCCGCTCTCTCCACTGGCTTCCAGTTGAAGCTCGCATCCGCTACAAGACCATGGTGCTTGCCTACGGAGCTGTGAGGGGAACGGCACCTCAGTACCTCCAGGCTCTGATCAGGCCCTACACCCAAATAAGGGCACTGCGTTCATCCACCTCTGGCCTGCTCGCCTCCCTACCACTGAGGAAGTACAGTTCCCGCTCAGCTCAGTCAAAACTGTTCGCTGCTCTGGCTCCCCAATGGTGGAACAAACTCCCTCACGACGCCAGGACAGCGGAGTCAATCACCACCTTCCGGAGACACCTGAAACCCCACCTCTTTAAGGAATACCTAGGATAGGATAAAGTAATCCTTCTCACCCCCTCCCCCCTTAAAATATTTAGATGCACTATTGTAAAGTGGTTGTTCCACTGGATGTCATAAGGTGAATGCACCAATTTGTAAGTCGCTCTGGATAAGAGCGTCTGCTAAATGACTTAAATGTAATGTAAATGTAAATGAAAGAAATTCCACAAATTAACTTATAACAAGGCACACCTGTTCATTAAAATGCATTCCAGGTGACTACCTCATGAAGCTGGTTGAGAAAATGGCAAGAGTGTGCAAAGGGTGGCTATTTGAAGAATCTCAAATATAAAACATATTTTGATTTGATTAAGTCTTTTTTTTTTTTTTGGTTACTACGTGATTCCAGATGTGTTATCTCATAGTTTTGATGTCTAAAGAAAACCCCTTGAATGGGTAGGTGTGTCCCAACTTGTGATTGATTGGTACTGTATGTCTGGCCTTGTTTGTTTGGGTACCAATGTTTCTTCAATACTTTTCACGAAGCACCTGAGAAACACACGCTTTTGCTTGAAGAGGAAGTTTTATTGATAACAATTGTTGTATTTGGTGTGAAGGTCCTGATTGCCCAAGAAAAGATGGCCACGAACACAGTGTACGTCTTTGCCAAGAAGGACTCAAAGTACGCATACACAGGGGAGTGCCGCTCCTGCCTGGAGAACTCCTCGCGGCCCACCAGCTCCATCTGGGTCAGCATGATGGCCAGGGGAGGACAGGTGAGAAACAAACAACCTTGAACACCAAAATATACCCTGTCTGAATTTGCTGGCAAAGTTGCATTTAGGTTCTCTTGCCTCTGCTACTGCACCCAAATGTTGACTCTCCTTGTTTCTTTTCCCCCAGGGGGTGAAGAAAAGTGCCATTGGTCAGAGGATCGTGTCCACTCTGCCCTACATCAGACAGGAGGTGCCCATCATCATAGTGTTCCGAGCCCTGGGCTTTGTTTCCGACAGAGACATCCTGGAGCACATCATCTACGACTTTGACGACCCTGAGATGATGGAGATGGTAAAAGTTCTACATTTTAACTGACAAATGAAACATACTCCTGCCCCCCCCCGCTCTTTCTCATCGCCCGCCCACCCACAACTCTAATCTGATCTGCTGTGCTCCACCAGGTCAAGCCCTCCCTGGATGAGGCCTTTGTGATCCAGGAGCAGAACGTGGCCCTGAACTTCATCGGCTCTCGTGGTGCCAAGCCCGGTGTCACCAAAGAGAGGAGGATCAAATACGCCAAGGAGGTGCTGCAGAAGGAGGTGCTCCCCCATGTCGGAGTCAGTGACTTCTGTGAGACCAAAAAGGCCTATTTCTTAGGGTGTGTTTTTTTATTATGTTATATTAATGTAATAATCATAGAGATCCTATTATTCACCAGGTTTCTGTTGGAGATTCTATATGTAATTTTATGGTTATCACAGTATGATGTTACTGATTGCATAAAGACCAATATGTTGTTGTTGTGCTTGATGTATTTGGGTCTGTTTGTAGGTACATGGTCCATAGACTGCTATTGGCTGCTCTGGGCAGAAGAGAGCTGGATGACAGGGATCACTACGGCAACAAAAGATTGGACCTGGCTGGGCCTCTGTTGGCTTTCCTGTTCCGAGGGTAAGGCCTCAAGGAACTCCTCTACAAAGCTATGATTCACAGATGCAGGACTACTTTGTGCAAACCGCACTCCTATCCAAACTGAGCATTTGGTGAATATTTATGAAGTCAATGGGATACTAAGCCTGTAACTTGAATCAAGCTCTTTTTCATTTCTTTGGACGCTTTTAGAATGTTCAAGAACCTGCTGAAAGAGATCCGCATCTACGCCCAGAAGTTCATTGACAGAGGGAAAGACTTCAACCTGGAGTTGGCCATCAAGACGCGCATCATCTCCGATGGCCTGAAGTACTCTCTGGCCACGGGGAACTGGGGTGACGTCAAGAAGGCCCATCAGGCCAGAGCTGGAGTGTCCCAGGTAACACAGTGCAGAAGACATCTGGTACACATTCCTATAGAGTTTAGGCTCAGTTTGCCATTATGCTGCGACAAGAGGATTGTTGTCATTCCGAACCAGATTTTTTTTGTGTTCTTTATCATTAGGTGTTGAACCGCTTGACCTTTGCCTCAACCCTCTCCCATCTTCGACGGGTGAACTCCCCCATCGGTCGAGACGGCAAGCTAGCCAAGCCCAGGCAGCTTCACAACACGCTGTGGGGCATGGTGTGCCCTGCCGAGACCCCCGAGGTACGTTCAAAACCAACGCAAATGACATCTGTGTTCATATCAAGGGCTATTGTTGCATCATACCATATTTTAAGGTTGAGGTTACCCTCAAAGAATTAAGCTCTCTGTCAATTAAGGCGTGTCATTGATATGCTATTGTCCCTTCTTACTTTGTTCCTGTCTTTGTGCCTCCCTCTGTCTATCTGGTCTCTCCAGGGTCATGCTGTAGGCCTGGTGAAGAACCTGGCCCTCATGGCTTACATCTCTGTGGGCTCCCAGCCCTCTCCCATCCTGGAGTTCTTGGAGGAGTGGAGCATGGAGAACCTGGAGGAGATCTCACCTGCAGCCATTGCAGAGTTAGTCCAGCAGATGGCAGCACACTGCTCTTTATCAGTCCAGAAGATATCTAAGCGTTCTGTCTTTTATGCTGAGTTACTTGTATAGTTTGTCAACCTCTCTTATTTGCATTTTTACTGATTTTTTTTCTTCATTAATTTAACACTAACAGTGCCACAAAGATCTTTGTGAATGGCTGCTGGGTGGGAATACACAAGGACCCAGAGCAGCTGATGAACACACTGAGGAAACTGAGGAGGCAGATGGACATCATTGTGTCTGAGGTGATTTTTTTTCCCGGAATTTCAGCTTTTCTAACATTTTCATTATTTATTATATTATTATTCATTTGAATTAACCTACAAACACAATATTCCTTATCCTGATGTGCTACGTTGTTCTGATCCGTGTTTACGCCTGTTTCTAGGTGTCCATGATCAGAGACATCCGAGAGAGGGAGATCCGCATCTACACAGACGCCGGGAGGATCTGTCGTCCTCTGCTGATCGTAGAGAAACAGAAGCTGCTGCTGAAGAGGAGACACATCGACCAGCTGAAGGAGAGGGAGTACAACAACTACAGTTGGCAGGACCTGGTGGCCAGCGGCGTGGTGGAGTACATCGACACCCTGGAGGAAGAGACAGTGATGCTGGCCATGACCCCTGACGACCTCCAGGAGAAGGGCGTGGCCTACTGTTCTACATACAGCCACTGTGAGATCCACCCCTCCATGATCCTGGGAGTCTGTGCTTCCATCATCCCCTTCCCCGATCACAACCAGGTACGGCTAAAAATATTACGCTCCGAAAATATATTTTTAAGTTCGCATGGTTGATTAGGTGCGGTGGCAATGGTATTTTCTATGACAAGACAAGGATATAAAACGTAAGTTTTTTTTTTCAGTCTTGGTATACAGTATCACACGATTTGTAATTTATATGCCTCTGTTTTAAGTGTAATCTTATTAATACCATTCCCCCCCATATTTTCCCCTGTGTAGTCTCCCAGAAACACGTACCAGTCTGCTATGGGTAAACAAGCCATGGGTGTGTACATCACCAACTTCCATGTGCGGATGGACACCCTGGCCCATGTGCTCTACTACCCCCAGAAACCTTTAGTCACCACTCGCTCTATGGAGTACCTGCGTTTCAGAGAGCTCCCAGCAGGTGAGAACTGGAGCGCTGCAGAAGTAGCAGCCAAAAACACTCCTTAACTCTGACCTAAAGATTTATGCCTTTTGAGTTTTATTTTATTTTTTTAAAGTCCTGGCTCGTTGAAATCCTCTCATTTGTGCCTGGTTTAGGTATCAATTCTATTGTGGCTATTGCGGCGTACACTGGCTACAACCAGGAGGACTCTGTCATCATGAACCGCTCTGCGGTGGACCGTGGATTCTTCAGGTTTGCGCTGTAATTTGAAGATAGAAATTTGCTGTGATAATGACTTTTAAGGCGGTGGTGTAATTAACGGTGTTTATTTCAGGTCTGTGTTCTACCGCTCCTATAAAGAACAAGAGTCGAAGAAAGGCTTTGATCAGGAGGAAGTCTTTGAAAAACCCACACGCGAAACATGTTCGGGTACGTCCTAGGCATCTTGGCATCTACAAGTATAGAGGAGTCGGCCAGAAAATCAGAGCCTACTATTTCCATCATCTCATAAAATGTTCCATCGGCAGCTTCCATTTAAATTGGCAGTCATACAAACAGAACTGCTGTGTGAACAATCCAATGCCCCTGCCTTCCCCCAGGTATGAGGCACGCCATTTACGACAAGCTGGACGACGACGGCCTGATAGCTCCCGGCGTGCGCGTCTCCGGCGAGGACGTGATCATCGGCAAGACGGTGACCCTGCCGGAGAATGACGACGAGCTGGACAGCACCAACCGGCGCTACACCAAGAGGGACTGCAGCACCTTCCTCCGCACCAGCGAGACGGGCATCGTGGACCAAGTCATGGTCACCCTCAACCAGGAGGGCTACAAGTTCTGCAAGATCAGGGTGTGTCCTGAGTCCTCTAGCTTACCACAATAGGCATATTGTGTCAAGTTGACAATGCATTAGTAGGCTGTAAAAATGACAAACAAACCGTAATAAATTATCCCTGTTGGCAGCTCTACCTATTTGTCAAGTTTAGAGTAGGCAGGAAGGTCATCCGTAGAATGGGCAGGTTTGAGTTGAGTTTTACGAGCATGATTGCTTCCATAGAAGCAACAAGCCCGAGATACCAAATACCGAGTTGTTGACAGATTGACTAAATTAAATATGAGCTCCACTGTTTGAATATTGCACCCTCTAACCTTGGGCCAAAAGGTTATGGAGCCTTATGGCCCAAATTGTGGCATGATTTAACTCAAACTCCATTTGTTTCTTGCAGGTTCGCTCTGTTCGTATCCCCCAGATTGGTGACAAGTTTGCCAGTCGACACGGGCAGAAGGGTACTTGTGGTATTCAGTACAGACAGGAGGTAGCGTATTAAACACACGTTCCTCATGCATAGTCTACAGGACTGCTCACTCTTAAGTAGATTACACAGTATGACATTGAGCCAGGAAATATTTATCGTGATGTTTAGTCAATGGCCTCGACATTGTGTTTAGACTGAGCCTAAACATAAATAAAGCCAAAGGCCTCTTCAGAGGAAATGCTAAGTCAACCACATCCCAGTAAATACTATAAAACTTATTTAGAGAGAACATGGAAGTTTCTGTAGAACGTGCAACATTCCTGCAAGGGGTTATGCCTTAGAAAGACTGGCTTAGAAAACTGGAACCCTCACACAAGTTTTTGTAAGGGAACTATGTCCTTTGTTCCGTTTCTTTCCACAGGACATGCCCTTTACTTGCGAGGGAATTACCCCAGACATCATCATCAACCCCCATGCCATCCCCTCTCGTATGACAGTCGGCCATTTGATCGAGTGCCTGCAGGGCAAGGTACCTGTCTAATAACTGCTCCCCCTACTTAATTTGAACTTGTGTTACTCCTATGTTGATACCTCTGAAGAATGTGACAGTAAACTAATAAGGTACCTAGATTAAATATTTTAGAAATTATAAAGGTCAGTGTGAATTTGTTTGTCATGGAAATAAAGTATAGTGTATGGATGGGAGTTTTCTTGTTTTCACCCTCTTTCACCGTGTAGGTTTCAGCCAACAAAGGGGAGATTGGTGACGCCACACCTTTCAACGATGCGGTCAACGTGCAGAAGGTCTCCAACCTGCTGTCTGAATACGGATATCACCTGAGGGGCAACGAGGTCAGGACATCACCCTCCTTTACCATTCACATCTAACTTCCTTAGTAGCTATTTCACACGGAGCTATTTCACACTAGTCTGTCTATAGAGTACAATTAACGGGCCTCGTCTTTCCCTTCTAGGTGTTGTACAACGGTTTTACCGGCCGTAAGATTACCTCTCAGATCTTCCTCGGTCCCACATACTACCAACGCCTAAAGCACATGGTGGATGACAAGATCCACTCCCGGGCCCGAGGCCCTGTCCAGATCCTCAACAGACAGCCCATGGAGGGCAGATCACGGTAACAATACTAAGAATGATTTAACGTAGGACTTTTTCCCTTTTATGGCACTATTTGAGTGCACTGGGCTTGTATTCGTTAAGCAACTTTAAGTAGGAGCTGATCTAGGATCAGTTCTGTCTTTTCAGATGATAATAAATGCACAGTGGGAGAGGGACCTGATCCTAGATCTGCACTTCTAGATCAGATGCTTTATGAATACAGGCCCTGATCTCGCCCAGTTAAATCTAGAATCCTTAATTGAAACAATAACAAAGCAAGCACCCCGCCTCTGTTTTGGTAAAAAGCTGAGGGATGGGCCTGGAGAAATGTAACCACTGAAATTCATAGACAGAGCAATGGATTGCAAGGACTGACCATCCATGATATCAACATTATAGTTTTAACCATATTTTGAGGCAACAATAATGCAGTAAAACAAGGTTATATTTTTGGTTCTGATGGCGTACGACAGTTGAACTAAGCTCATGAGGCATTTCTAAGTTATATTCTTCAAGAAATAATGGCTATAAGTCATTACTTTATAAGTCCAAAACTTGATTTAGTAACTGCAGATTGCCACTTTAACTAACCATGCTCTCATTTTGCACCCAGTGATGGAGGTCTTCGTTTTGGGGAGATGGAGCGTGATTGTCAGATAGCCCACGGCGCGGCTCAGTTTCTGCGTGAGAGGCTGTTCGAGGCGTCTGACCCCTACCAGGTCCACGTCTGCAACCTCTGTGGCCTCATGGCCATCGCCAACACCCGTACACACACCTATGAGTGCAGGGGCTGTCGCAACAAAACACAGGTATGGAACAACACCACCACC
Organism: Oncorhynchus gorbuscha; assembly: GCF_021184085.1. Taxonomy (NCBI): domain Eukaryota; kingdom Metazoa; phylum Chordata; class Actinopteri; order Salmoniformes; family Salmonidae; genus Oncorhynchus; species Oncorhynchus gorbuscha. Next base: position 70,057,883 of record NC_060185.1, on the reverse strand, counting down.
AGTCTCCCAGTTATTCCTGTTTATTACTTAGGCCAGCCTATTCACATGTTGTTTATGTCCATTATACCTTTATTACTGTAACCAGAATGTCAATTCCAAATTCTAACTACAATACAGTATAGTGAAATAGATTTTAAAGTGTTCCAACAGGACTATAAAAAAGTATTGCCTCTAGCCTTAGTTTTGTTGAAGATTTATCGAATAAGATGTTTGTACAATGTAACCGTTTCCACCCTTTCTTGTCAGATCTCACTGGTCAGAATGCCATACGCCTGCAAGCTGCTCTTCCAGGAGCTCATGTCCATGAGTATCGCCCCTCGCATGATGACCAGTTAGGAGCACTACTAAACCCCTGTCCAGTCAACAGGAATTGAATTGTGTTGTAGGAATGTCGAGGACATCGCTTATCTCTTCAGTGGGAGAGATAGAGCCTCAGGAGACAAAAACTAAACGCAACAGTCAACTTGTTTTTACGCTAATGGTCAGGTCCCCACGATTTGTCTCGCAAAATTATTTTGGGCGTGATATCACTGTTTTATAACGGAAGGAACAATGTCTCGGTTGTTTTTGTCAAACTAGAATAAATAAAGGTTGGTTTTTAATTTGTCACACTTTCTTCATTCGGTGTTTGTATTGAGCTAGCTACCTTTGTGGATTTGAAAAACGGAGGTATATACTGTGTGTGTGTGTGTGTGTGTGTGTATATATATATATTTCATAGTGTTACACTTCTGTGCAGACGTCTTGATCATATAATATCGAAATAGCCACAACTTGTAGTCCATTTTGTATTTATTAGTAATGTACAGCAAGTGTCCCATGGTAGTAATATCAGTGTTAGTAAACCATACACCAAAGTGAATACATCAAATACATCCTTAAGCTGAAAAACTAGCAACATTTTGGTAAAAGCAATGTCCACTGGCCCCTTCATTGGAGTCGCAGACTATTAGCAATAGCACCGAACGTGGATCTCTGCATTCCAACATAAATTCTCCTCTTTTTCTACGCCATTTCAAACTTGTTGTTTCCTCAATATACCCTACAGTACATCCCCAGACATCCGCCCCGCTGTGTGGTTTGTTAGCTAAACCCGTGGTATATGAGCCCTGGGGTTATATGAATGCTAGAGAAAGCCTTGTGTCTGGTTAAGCCTGCCTGTCAGTCCAGATCGCTCACTCCACACAATGGCTTTTGCAAAGGCATGGCTTTATGGCTTATCAAGTACCATGTGTCAAGGGAAAGAATGATTTGTGTACTTTTCAGGAGGTCAAAGAAAAATAGTGTACGTTATACATAAAAAGTGGAATCTCGAATGTAATGATTTATTCATATTCGTTTTTCAAGTTGTGATTTTAGTTATTTTTAGCCTGTATGTCAGTATGTTTCTGCCTTGGCCAACCATGATTGCTTTAAAATGTAATATTTTTGAGGTACCCAGGGTAAAATTCTTTCGAGTAAATAAATTCACAAAAACATAGAAAACTACATCAAAGGAAGAGATGGTGGAAGAGTAAGGCAGATGTGAAATACTGCTGAGTTTGGTTGAGCATGCATGTGTGTGCGCACATACAGGAAACTGCCAAAATAAAGAAAACACCAACATAAAGTGTTTTAGTTGTGTAGGGCCACCACGAGCCAGAACAGCTTCAATGCACCTTGGCATCAATTATACAAGTGTCTAGAACTCTTTTGGAGTGATGCGACACCATTCTTCCATGAGAAATTCCATCATTTGGTGTTTTGCTGATGGTGGTGGAGAATGTTGTCTCAGACGCCACTGCAGAATCCCCCCGTGTTCAATTGGGTTGAGATCTGGTGACTGAGAAAGCCATGCAATATGGTTTTCAGGCTCATCAAACCATTGTGACCACTCTTGCCCTGTAGATGCAGGCATTGTCATCCATAGCCATGGTAGCCAAAATAATGGAATGCCCAGCATTTTTATACATGACCCTAAGCATGATGGGATGTTTTGATTGCTTAATTAAGCCAGCAATAATACCTGCTTTCAATATACTTTGTATCCCTCATTTACTCAAGTGTTTAAATTATTTTGGTAGTAACTTGCACATTTTAAAGATTGACTTGTGTGTGATGCCACTGACAAGAAAAATGTGTGTGAGGCCTCGATGTGTCTTGTGGATGTCCATGATGGTAACTTTCAATGTCGTGAGATGCAATGTTGATGCTTGTGCATAAACAGTATACTGAGTATCACTATGAAAACTGTGACTTACCAAATAACAAATCAAGTATAAATATGATTGATGCTAATAGTGAGTGTTGGTCCTCATTCTCAGTCAGTGTACAGGTCTACTTGTGTCAGTGGTGGGATAGTTGGGGATGGGGGGGGGGGCTTGGGGCTGCTCCCTCCTCTCGTGATCCTGCAGGAGCCGCCACTGAATCCCTACTGTGCTGAGATGCCTTACAGCTCATCATCCTTGGTCACTGGAAGAGACACAGACAAGAACATGATGACCGATAAGTTCATTTATTAAAGAGGTAAGTGAATGTCTAGGGTATGGGTCCTTAACTGGTCCTGTTTATAATAAATAATAATACTTAATTTAATTGTTAAAAGTGCTTTCTCAGACCCAAGGTGCAAAAAAACAAACGTACAAATTATGACTAAAGTTGGGGAAGACCTGAATACTTGGATTGGTTTTCATCAGATTGTGTCACCTATCTAGCCCTGCTTCCTTTTTAGGTCACAGGAAATGAAGGAGAAGTGCTTAGATAGGATGATAGAGAGTGTGCCGATGGAGAGTGTGCCTTGGAAAATAGTTTTTTTTTTTTTGTATAGTATCCATCATCACAGACCACCAGGGATGGGAGATCACCTAAAGGTAGAGCTAACCTTGTTATTGTGATGGGGTTTTCACTCAAACATCCAGGTTCTTTCCCATGGAGCAAAGCTTTAAAGGCAGGTCAATAAATTGCATGTGTCAACCCCAGTGACACGTGCTGCCTTGTCGAGGCAACCATCTAGCCCTGTCGAGAGCCAAGTGACGTGGGCCGAGCCAAAAGCAAAGCAGGCACTCCTAAACATGTCAGGACGGGATGGTCACCACATGCTAGAAGTCACACACACTTTGAATGTACGCATACATGCACAGACACACACACACAAAATGTACGCATACAAGGACGCACATGTACAGACACAGCATCATGCAAACCTGAAGAGACAAAATCAATGTATAAAGGGTAGACATGCCCTTTGGTGCCATGTTGTGTGGGTCTAGATTTAACATGAAACAAAGTAGAAATGCGTGTGCAATAGGAGTGCAATAGAACAGGGGTGCTTCAGTACCCTTCTTGACAGGGATGTCATCGATGGACTCCACCACGTGAATGTTGCCCACCGCTGAGGCCTCTCCCTTGGCGTTGACAGCGTGACACTCGTACGAACCCGCCTCTTCCTTGGTGAGCGGCGAGATCTGAAAAGCATGGCGACGGTGGTTATTAAACCTCAGTGTGATTTTTAGCAGAACACATGATGTGGTCTGCAGTAAACAATCAGCTGCAAGGGGACACAAACACAGCCTCAAACTCTCCTCTCCAGTCAAACTCGGCTCCTTTCGACAGAGCACGTACGCCATTTCAAGTGTTCAGGATTGTTTACAGTTGTATAACTGCTGTCCAGTGCCGGCTTGCACCTGTGTAGATGTTTAGACGTTTACTTCTCACAACTACAAACATCTACAGTGGAAGATGGCAAATTAAGAAAACATGGCAACGAATCATTGTGGAAGATAAATACTCTGAAATGAGATCAAGAAATTGAGAGAATTTGATGTTTGACAGCAGGGGAGCAGAATAGCGAGAGTGAAAAGATACGGAAGAAGAGATAGATATAGATCTAACCACTGAACAGGGAAGAAGGAGTTTAATTGCTATTCAACTCTCTGTTATGTAGAGGCTCTGAACAGAACAAGTCAATGAGGAGCGTTGATGGACAACTTTGGAATATGCCTCAGGTAATATTTAAGCAATATGACATGAGGGGGTGTGGTATATGGCAAATATACTACGGCTAAGGGCTGTTCTTAAGCATGATGCAACGCGGAGTGCCTGGATACACCCCTTAGCCATGGTATATCAGCCATATACCACAAACCCCCGAGGTGCCTTATTGATATTATAAACTGATTAGCAACGTAATTTGAACAGTAAGAAAAATGTTTCTCATACCCGTGGTATACCACTGCTTTAAGCCAATCAGCATTCAGGGCTCGAAATACCTGGTTTATAATTATAAATAAATTGCATAAATAATGGAATGTCAGCTATCTAATACATAGTAACTCTTCCACCCTATGCTTTAATTGTCCCTTTATTAAATCTGTGTGTGGTCTTTGAGGTATTTGACTGATTTGTGTCTGTGGGGGAAGATCCACAAGTCAGTATGACAGCAAAAATATTTCAAGTAGTGTGTATATCTGTATGTTTATGTGTGTGTGGGCTGGTTGGACTCACCAGGACCCAGCCGGTGGCCTCATGTTTCTCAGGTCCTCCACGGGTCTGAATGGCCAGGTTGTCTCTGTCTCCTGGAAGCAGCTCCATTCTCTGTTTTCCGCTGGTGACCTGGGAAGACAGCCGTTAACGTAATAACTTACTCATCAAATCAACTCATTAAAAGCACACAGTGTGCGTGCAGCTGTGAAACTGAAAACGTTTGACGCTTCAGCTACTACACTTCACGAGGCAACCAACTTAATCATGTTATAGTAGGTTTCAGTAAATTGCCCAATGTTATTTCAAGTCATCTAAAATAAATAATAATATATCACATTCTCTTTATATGACCTAAGCTCAGACACTGACATCTACAGCTATAAAAACACATGACATAAGCAAAGGCTCATCTGGGAAATCAGTGGGCCACAAGAAAGTCTTGGTATGGAAAGATGGATGTAACTAACACATGACATGTTCTGTTGAATCCAAACCATCCATCTTCAGTTGTATTTTATCGAGCTCACTGACATGTTTTTCATCTCTCTCCCCTCAAAGAGACGAAGTGTGAGAACCAGCTGGAGGTGAGTTTGGCCTGTTTTGTTGTGTCGAAGACGTTGAAGGTCACTTAATTCCAGAGAGAAATTCCAGGGTGGTTGTGGGTTTGATTCCCACGGGGGATCAGTATGAAAATTGCTAAATTAGTCAAATGTAAATGTTGTAACATATTTTGGCCTTTCTCTCTCCTTCACTCTCTCTCCCCGTCTCACTTATCTCACTCATCAGTTCTGTCTCCGTTTCCTACTCTTCCCCCTCGATTTTTATCTCCCTCTCTCCCCTTTCCCATTCTTTTCCTCCCTCTTCCCCTCTCCCTCCCTATCTGAGGGGATTTTGAGGCAAGCTGAAAACTGTTCTTCAGGAGGCCCGGACATTAATTTCTCCAGGCTCTAGTCCTCTACAGTAGATAGGACCTAACCCGGGCATAGTCATCACCTTCACTCTAACAGCTCAGCGTTCAACACCTTAGTCCCGTCCAATCACTAAGCTAAAGACCCTGGGATTAAACACCTCCCTCTGCAACTGGATTCTGGACTTCCTGATGGGCCAACCCCAGGTGGTGAGGGTAGACAACAACATATCTGCCATGCTGACCCTCAACATGGGGGCCCCTCTTGTGATTTTTTTCTCACCCATCTACACAGAATGCTCCATAATGACAAAGTGAAAACAAGTTTTTAGACATTTTTGCAAATTCATTAAAAATGAAATACAGAAATATCAAATTTACACACCCCTGAGTCAAAACTTTGTAGAAGCACCTTTGACAGCTTTGCGTCTTTCTGGGTAAGTCTCTCAGAGCTTTCCACCCTTGGATTGTACAATATTTGCTCATTTTATTATTTTGTAAATTCTTCAAGCTCTGTCAAATTGGTTATTGATCATTGCTAGACAACCATTTTAAGTTCTTGCCATAGATTTTCTAGTAAATTTAAGTCAAAATTGTAAATCAGAAACATTCACTGTCTTCTTGGGAAGCAAGTATAGATTTGGCCTCTTTTAGGTAATTTCTTGCTGAAAAGTAAATTAATCTACCAGTGAACCAGGTTTTCCTCGAGGGTTTTTGCCTGTGCATAGCTCCATTCTGTTTAATTTTTGTCCATTAAAACTCCCCAGTCCATAACAATTCCAAGCATACCCATAACATGATGCTGCCACGACTATGCTTGAAAATATGGATAGCGGTACTCAGTAATGTGTTGTATTGGATTTGCCCCAAACATAACACTTTGTATTCAGGACAAATATTTAATTGCTTTGCCACATTTTGCAGTATTACTTCTGTACAGGCTTCCTCCTTTTCACTCTGTCAATTAGGTTAGTATTGTGGAGTAACTACAATGCTGTTGATCCATCCTGAGTTTTCTCCTATCACAGCCATTAAACTCTGTAATTGTTTTAATGTCACCATTGGCCTCATAGTGAAATCCCTGTGGTTTCCTTCCTCTCCGGCAAATTAGTTTTTTTCTATTTAATCCTTCTGATATCATTTTTTAATTGTTCTACTATTTCTCTTTTTTTTCTCTCTCTGCATTGTTGGGAAGGGCCCGAAAGTAAGCATTTCACTGATAGTCTACACCGGTTGTTTATGATGCATGTGACAAATAAAATGTGATTTGATTAGGACCATGACAGGCCCACTACCTACTGTAATTAAAACATAATGGGGCCCCTCCACTACAAGAGAAAGAGGAATGTGGTTGCTAAGCTCACCCTTAATTCCTCAAGTTCTGCTATTTAAGGTGTGTGACTGGCTATTTAAAGGAAAACCCCTAACACCAGTTACATAGGCATTGATTGCTAAATAGGTCAGATTTAACAGGTCAAGGCAAATCTCTAATCTATGGGCTCCATTCGAACAAAGCAGCATTCTGTTGAGCTGTGAGAGTGTGGGCCTTTGTGTTAATCGAATCGAATTAAACCATGCTTACAATGTTAAAATGTATCAATTCAAACCCACACTCTCTCTTTCAGTGCAGGAAGACGTTTTTTGTTTACCACCAAAACTTCCAGATTTCCATCATGATTATATCTGTTTTCATATTAACCCCTTATGTCCTGTGCTATTGTTTCAGTGTCAACAATCACGCGCTTCATATCCTCCGTGGTCATATCTCTTTCATCCATTGTGTCCTCAACTATAGAGCCCAAATCAACATTCAGTTGAAGGGGATGTATGAATATCTAGACATAGGAAAATACATTAACAAACTACCGTATGTACAGTTATTTGGACCGTCATACTAAACTATACATGGGAGTGATTCTGATACCCTCGTAGAAGTGTTTTCTCAAACGCATGGGGCGATTGTCTTTTCTTTTGTACCATAACCTAGAAAAGTGTTGATTCAAATTTCAATTGAACATGTCCTATTGACCTCACCGTTGGACCTTCTGGGACCTTCTTCCAGGTGATCACAGGGGTGGGGATTCCAATGGCCTCGCAGCTCAGGTAGACCTGGGAGCCTGTGACATTGTAGACCTCACCAGGGGCTGTCACAATGACAGGTGCTATAGAGGAGGAGGAGAAGAAGAAAGGAAAAAAAGGTGAGACAATTGAGTGGATTTATTATCTCCTTCACATCAACCTGTAACATGTATTTTTACCTTGGGCGGACTCAGAGAGAGCTCTGGTGTTATCCCCTGGGACAAGCTGGTACAGGATGGAAATGTCAGAGCAGGAATTCAATGTTCGTGTTCTGATTGATGCGTTGTATAGATGAGTGAGCGTGTTACAAATGAACCGATAGCTGCTCCAGTCCTTTTAGCCGTTCAGAAAATAATTCATGTGAATCTTACAGTAAGTGGTGAAGCTGATATAACATGGAACACATCAAGGAGTTTGGAGTTAATTCTGTTAGTTAGGAATTTGGAGAAATATTAAGCATACTTTATCCCTTCGATTTTCTCATGCCAGTAAGAATTAGTTGAACATGACCTCTGTTTGGTTTCTCAATGTGAACCTGGACATTACTGTAATTGCCTTTGAAACATTGGGACAGGCTTTATGCTGACTTGCACCAATTAAAACTCTATTATTAATTCTGAAAAACAAAGCTGGTAATCTATTTAGCTCAAACAGAATGATCAATCATTTCCATTGGGTCAAGAAAATAATTTGTGCAATTGCATCACGTCACACTTCTGGCACGTAATACTTTACATGCGATCCACAAGTGTAGACAGCAATGTAGGTTTACTGGGATGTTATTTTAGTTATGATGAATAGGCTTTGAATGACAAGGGTTGCAAAGTAAGGGCCGCTTTAGAACAATGTTATGATGAAACAGCTGACCTATGGAAGATTGACTATGTTGTCTTTTCAATGCTCTATACTCCAACCCAAGGAATGGATATGATATGATAATTAGGATCATAAATAAGCGCTGACTCATATACAGTTAAAGTCAGGAGTTTACATACACCTTTACTAAAATACATTTAAACTCAGTTTTTCACAATTCCTGACATTTAATCCTCGTAAAAATTGCCTGTCCTTGGTCAGTTAGGATCACCAATTTATTTTAAGAATGTGAAATGTCAGAATAATAGCAGAGAGAATGATTTATTTCAGCTTTTATTCCCAGTGGGTCAGAAGTTTACATACACTCAATTAGTACTTGGTAGCATTGCCTTTAAATAGTTTAACTTGGGTCAAATGTTTCGGGTAGCCTTCCACAAGCTTCCCAAAATAAGTTGGGTGAAGTTTGGCCCATTCCTCCTGACAGAGCTGGTGTAACTGAATCAGGTTTGTAGGCCTCCTTGCTCACACATGCTTTTTCACTTCTGCCCACAAATGTTCTATAGGTTTGAGGTCAGGGCTTCGTGATGGCCACTCCAATACCTTGACTTTGTTGTCCTTAAGCCATTTTGCCACAACTTTGGAAGTATGCATGGGGTCATTGTCCATTTGGAAGACCCATTTGCGAGCAATCTTTAACTTCATGGCTGATGTCTTGAGATGTTGCTTCAATATATCCACATAATTTCCCTTCCTCATGATGCCATCTATTTTGTGAAGTGCACCAGTCCCTCCTGCAGCAAAGCACCCCCACAACATGATGCTGCCACCCCCGTGCTTCATGGTTGGGATGAAGTTCTTCGCCTTGCACAATGGTCATTATGGCCAAACAGTTCTATTTTTGTTTTTAATCAGACCAGAGGACATTTCTCCAAAAAGTACAATCTTTGTCCCCATGTGCAGTTACAAACCGTAGTCTGGCATTTTTATGGCGATTTTGGAGCAGTGACTTCTTCCTTGCTGAGCTGCCTTTCAGGTTATGTCGATATAGGACTCATTTTACTGTGGATATGGATACTTTTGTACCTGTTTCCTCCAGCATCTTCACATTGCTGTTGTTCTTGGATAGATTTGCACTTTTCGCACCAAAGTACGTTCCTCTCTAGGAGACAGAATGCGTCTCCTTCCTGATCGGTATGACGGCTACGTGGTCCCATGGTGTTTATACTTGCGTACTATTGTTTGTACAGATGAACGTGGTACCTCCATGCGTTTGGAAATTGCTCCCAAGGATGAACCAGACTTGTTGATTTCTTTTGATTTTCCCATGATGTCAAGCAAAGAGGCACTGAGTTTGAAGGTAGGCCTTGAAATACATCCACAGGTACATCCCCAATTGAGTCAAATTATGTCAATTATCCTACCAAAAGCTTCTAAAGCCAGGACATAATTTTCGGGAATATTCCAAGCTGTTTAAAGGCACAGTCAACTTAGTGTAAGTAAACTTCTGACCCACTGGAATTGTGATACAGTGAATTATACGTGAAATAATCTGTCTGTAAACAATTGTTGGCAAATGTACTTGTGTTATGCACAAAGTAGATGTCCTAACAGACTTGCCAAAACTATTGGTTGTTAACAAGAGATTTGTGGAGTGGTTGAAAAACAAGTTCTAATGACTCCATCCTGAGTGTATGTAAACTTTCAACTGTAGCTAGAGGCCCCTGTTGTTTTGAGTTCCGGGTGAAATTTACTGCCACCAGTTAAGTAAGGTCAACAAAATCCTCCCCTGAAACCACAGCCCTAGTCAACTAACCCGCAGAAAACAATAACAACTTGGAGTGGAGAGAGGAATGTTGGCCTTGAATTTGAACCTAACGTTATATTCACCTTGACATGTCTGAGAGCCTAAAGGGTGCAGCTTAAGTGGTGGTCTGACCTCGTCCTGTTGTATATGGGCAAATTAGCAAGAGTGTGGGGCCTTTCGTGTGGCACAACTTTTTCTGGCAGCTAGCCAGGTTTTTTCCATTCTTTTTCCACGTCCTGAACCCTTTCGCCTGCCTAATCCAGAGCCGGCATGCAGTTATAATTAATCATGTGAAGGTTCAGTGAACTAGACACTGCTGGCTTTGCTTTAAACCAACAGGGCCTGTCTGTGTGTTTGTAGGCGAGACGCTGCTGTTTGATCGACAGTCATCCTCCTTTATAAAATGTAAAATCTCAGACATGTCTGTTCAGGGTTATATGTTCTATAGGGAGTGCCACCCCAGAGTGGAGACAACGGCTTTCAGCTTGTTCAGTGGCTGGTTGTTTTGGAAGGGTTTTAGAGATAGAGGATGATGTAAACCTTGTCCACACCCAGTGGACAGTGCCACAGATCTTCCATAGTTCTCAGTTCTTCTATCCAGTAACTAGACAGTAGTCTAATCAAGACCATTTAGAATCAGTTTAATATATGAGTTCATCGGATTAATACATGAACATTATTTGCATTGTGTAAATGGTTATTGATTATGCCAGAAAGCGTATAGCAAGCATATCACACTTAAAAATAAACATAATACCTCTTACTGATCGAGGGGAAAGATTAGTCAAGATGAAAGTGACACCAACATGTAACACCAAAATGTCATGTCTAGGCCCCTTGGTTGAACTATTGGCTATCAGGTCAGAATGTATTTGATATGGATGAGAATTATTGCAGCGTGATACACCAAATCAAAACAGTTTTTCCAAAATATACAGAGTTCAATGTCCACTAAACTACTACTGCGCTCTATATAATAAGTGGACCGTTATATGCCGTTCCCCCCATTCTCACCTGTTGAGCATTTTCCTTTATTCAAGATCTTGATTTCAGGCTTCTCCTCGTTCACCGCTTTCAGGCTGGCAACTTTCAAGTCGCAACCAGTTTTATAAGTCACCCCATCGGAGCCACACACTTCGTAGTTGGTTTTGCAGGCGCAAACGCCGAGCTTTGTCTTTCTGTCCTTTTCGCTCTTTATGCACTCCAGTCCAGAGGCGCAACGCTTGGCTGTGGCTCCGCGCCCCCCACATGGTTCCCCGGCTCCGTACGCGCAAAGTGAACAACAACCGCAGGAGTCAAAAATTGTGCCAGACTTGCAGCCCTCCTTTGGTAGAGGGTCGCACAGGCTGGGTTCACACGTGCCACAGGTGCGCGGCACACGGTCCGCAGATGCGGACGCAAGTGACAACGATACGGCCACGGCGAAAAGCACCAACATGTTGATGTTGAGTTTATAGTGGTGATTCTGTATCGCCATGGCTGTCTCATACAGTGTAACGCACTGTACAGTTCTTATTAGCGATTTTGTTGAAGCTAAACCCCGCCCCCAAAATCCCCTCCTTTGACTTCCATGTCTCCATAAAAGTTTTGGTCTAAATCCCCATTTTAAATCGACTTTGCAATGAACCAAAAACACCACAGTTAATACAAAATAATGTTTTATTTTACTGAAGTAACTTCAACCCAATTACTTCAACTTTTTGAACACATCTGATATAATCAACAATTTATGGATGACATAATGAGATTCACATTCAATAAATAAACATTTTGTGCAATTTATACTGGATGTTCAAAGTACAAATCTAGCATCCACTGATCATCCATGACTATGGTGGTCATCTTAAATACATTTCTTGCACAGTTACAATGCCAGTCAAAGTTGCATTGCCAGTTACATTCCCTAATCACAACACCAAGTTATCCTGGGTAGAACAGGGAGTGGTTGCCTTTCAAAGTAAGCATGCACATACATGTTACAGTATACACCAGTCACATAGATATATTGATACTGACTTGGTTTGTTAGATATGGATGTGTTGGCTATGTCTGATTTTCTCTGATGGACCATCACCCATTGTGGTACACTCTAGATCTCAGTTCAGTGGTCACCAACCCTTGTCTTTGAGAGATACAGGGTGTACAGTGCAGGCGTTTGTGCCAACCCAGTGCTAACATGTGATTATTCAGCTAATCATTAATACCTTGACTGGCTGAATTGGGGAAGGGGCTTTAGGGTTGATTTAGGATTGAAAGTCTTTTATCCACTATGAGATGGAAAAACATTTTGACTTGATGTATTTGGAAACGAAGGAGGAAGCAATATCTGTAAGGCGTGTCTGAGAGTTGGAGCACGTGGAGGGGATGTGGCACCGCCTCCGGAAGCGAGGCGAGCACAGGAGCAGATTGTGACCCAGTCCCACCCAACTGGAGGTCAACCAGTACAGAGTTATGGACTAGAGAAGAATGAGGAGGGCAAAAGGATAGTGTGTCAATCTTTGGCATTCAGCATAGACAAATAAGCAGGGTTTAAATCCGTACATAAAATAAAATTCAACTGGAAGCGAGGTTCATATGGGTAGTCCCTCAGAATCATATCTGAACTATAAATACATGTACAGCGTGTGAGTGCGTGCGTGCTCGTGCGTGTGTGAGCATCTTCCATATAAGAGAGGCGTCCTGTGCATGGGCCTGTGGACTTGGTGGAATTGTCACTAAAGTCGGGGAGAAAACATCCCCAGTGTGTTTTCAGCTATTTCCATTTAGGTGGGTTTCTAAATATAGTGTTCCTCTCATCCATACCTGAAGTATTTTGTTTCAGAGCTAGTGGGAGGGTGTTAACACGGCTGGCTAGGGAAATGTGCTAGCTGTCTGTTAATCTACAGGGGAAAGTGATGTGGCATGTTTAATAGCTTTTGTGATGAAATGTTGTTGAAGGCTAAAATGTTTCTGGTTTGTGGTTGCGTGTGCAGACAAGCATGCAGACTCGCATATGCATATATGCAGATATATGGACACGCACGGATGGACAAACAGGCACGAACACGATAACTTATACGCATGCATGCAAAAACACACACACACATAAACTTACTGAGGGCACGGTGGCAGCTATGGGCATCATCACCAGAGAAATCCCTCTGACAAAGTTGGTTACATACTTCTGGAACCTGGATGCTTCTTTCCTCCGCAGATAAAATACTGGACAACACAGAAACCAGACGTAATAAGGTCTCAATGTTCTCATTCCTATTGGGAAATACATTCTGTATTTTCATGGGTCAGTGAAGGATGCAGAATTACCAAATTAAAATCCCAAACAGATGTGTCAATCACATACAGTAAATCTGAACCAGGGCGCCAGGTAGCCTAGCGGTTAAGAGCGTTGGGACAGTAACCGAAAGGTCGCTGATTTGAGTCCATGAACTGACTAGTTGAAAAGTCTGTCCTTGAGCAAGGTACTGAACCCTAATTGCTCCTGTAAGTCGCTCTGGATGTGAGCATCTGCTAAAATGTAAATATAAAAATGTTTCAGCAACCCTATTCATATTTCTATCCTTTGCAAACATATCACAGTAGATCATCTTTAACAGTATGTTCTGTCCTAGCCTATGTTTTGTTACACTAAAACATGACACTCCACCCCTGAAATCCATAGTGAGTTTAACACAGCTGAAAGCACAACAGGTGAGGAGTTTCCTCTTGTAAAAAAAGGGGGAGGTCTGAATACTGGGTGGACCAAAGCTCTCCTCTAAAATGTTTCCCTATTGTGTGTCTAATGGAGCTGCTGCTCAAGCCAGGGTGTGGTAGTTAGACCACGGCCTCACCTCTGTGGAACAGGTTGATGACGCCCAGGGAGACAAGTGGAGTCATACAACGTCAGGTTGAAGAACCATAGGGCGCCACCTACTGTCAGCTCTGTCTGCCACACTGAAATAATGACAGTAATAATCAATTCATATTTTAAATATTCCATAGTCAGAATAAAGCAGTACAAATGTGTGCTTATGTCTCTTGTAGAAGATACAACAGCCTTGATTGTGAATTGATTGATTGATTAAGTAGGTGGGTGAGTGTGGAGGTTTACCAGTGGCTTCATCAGACACCCCCAGGCTCAGGATCTGCAGGGCCAATAAAAGGTCACTTTAAAATGTGCAGTTTTGTCACATAACACAATGCCACAGATGTCTCAAGTTTTAAGGGAGCGTGCAATTGCTGAGTGCAGGAATGTACACCAGAGCTGTTGGCAGAGAATTTAATGTTAATTTCTCTACCATAAACCACCAACATCGTCTTAGAGAATTTGTCAATACGGCCAACTGGCCTCACAACCACAGACCACGTGTAACCCGCCAGCCCAGGAGCTCCACATCCGGTTTCTTCACCTGCGGGATCATCTGAGACCAGTCACCTGGACAGCTGATGAAACTGTGGGTTTGCACAACCGAAGAATTTCTGCACAAACTGTCAGAAACCGTCTCAGAGAAGTTCCGTCTGTGTGCTCATAGTCCTCACCAGGGTCTTGACCTGACTGCAGTGGGAAAATTTGCACCTTCGATGGCCACTGGCATGCTGGAGAAGTGTGCTCTTCGTGGATGAATCCCATTTTCAACTCTATCGGGCAGATAGCAGACAGCGTGTATGGCATCGTGTGGGCAAGCAGTTTGCTGATGTCAACGTTGTGAACAGAGTGCCCCATGGTGCCGGTGGCGTTATGTTATGGGCAGACAATTGCATTTTATCGATGGTAATTTGAATGCACAGAGACACCCTGATCAGGTTCTGAGGCCCATTGTTGTGACATTCATCCGCCTCCATCACCCCATGTTTCAGCATGATAATGCATGGCCCCATGTCGCAAGGATCTGTACACATTTCCTGGAAGCTGAAAATGTCCACGTCTTCCTTGGCCTGCATACTCATCAGACATGTCACCCATTGAGCATGTTTGGGATGTTCTGGATCAACGTGTACGTCAGCGTGTTCCAGTTCCCGCCAACATCCAGCAACTTCGCACAGCCATTGAAGAGGAGTGGACAACATTCCACAGGCCACAATAAACAGCCTGATTAACTCTATGAGAAGGAGATGTGGTGGGCTGGTGGTCCCATCAGATACTGACAGGGGCATGATTCAGAAAACCAACCTTTTTTTTTAGGTATCTGTGACCAATAGATGCATATCTGTATTCCCAGCCATGTGAAATCCATAAATTACGGCCTAATGAATGTATTTCAACTGACTGATTTCTTCATATGAACTGTAACTCAATAACATCTTAGAAAATACATTTATATTTTTGTTCAGTGTAAAATAGATCTAAAACGGAACTGTCATAAACCATTGCATTGACAGTGAAGATCAAGAGAGCATTTTTCTTTTAAGAATAACTCAAAAGGAAGGCTTATCCAATCAAATGTTGTCACATGCACCGAATACAACAGGTGTAGACTAACATGAAATGCTTACTTACAAGCCATTAACCAACAATGCAGAGTTTTTTAAAAGTAAGAAAAATAAATACTAAATTAAAGAAACTAATGTTTTTTTTAAGTAACACAATAAAATAACAGTATTTTTAAAATATTTGTATTTTATTTTTTACCTTTATTTAACTAGGCAAGTCAGTTAAGAACAAATTCTTAATGAGGCTGTATACAGGCGGTACCGGTACCAAGTCAATGTGCGGTTGTAAAGGTTAGTCGAGGTAATTGAGGTATTATGTACATGTAGGTAGTAAATGACTATGCATAGATAATAAATGGCCAGTAGCAGCATCGTAAAAAAAGGGGGTCAATACAAATAGTATGGATAGCCATTTGATTCACTGTTTAGCAGTCTCATGGCTTGAGGGTTGAATCTGTTAAGGAACATTTTGGACCTAGACTTAGCGCTCCACACTGCCAGGTGTCTGACCTCCCTATAGGCTGTCTCATCGTTGCCGGTGATCAGGCCTACCACCGTTGTGTCGTCTGCAAACTTAATGATGGTGTTGGAGTCTTGCATGGCCATCCAGTCGTGGGAGTACAGCAGGGGACAAAGCACTCACCCTTGAGGGGCAACCGTGTTGAGGATTGGCGTGGCAGATGTGTTGTTGCCTACCCTTACCACCTGGGGGCAGCCCATCAGAAAGTCCAATATCCAGTTGCAGATGGAGGTGTTTAGTCCCAGGGTCCCAGGAAATCCATCTGGCCCTGCCTGATATTTAAAGGTTTTTCTCACATTGGCTACATAGAGCGTGATCACACAGTTGTCCAGAATAGCAGGTACTCTCATGCATGGTTCAGTATTGCTTGCCTCGAAGTGAGCATAGAAAGCATTTAGCTCATCTGGTACTCAGAGCCGGTGTGGTAAGATTCAATCTTAGTCCTGTATTTACACTTTGCCTGTTTGATGGTTCATTTGTTGGGCATAGTGGGATTTCTTATAAGCGTCCAGATTACTGTGTCCCGCTCCTTGAAATCGGCAGCTCTAGCCATTAGCTCAGTTCGGATGTTGCTTGTTATCCATGGCTTCTGTTTGGGATATATACATATGGTTACTGTGGGGACGACGTTATTGATGCACTTGTTGATGAAGCCGGTGACTAATGTGGAATACTCGCCAATGCTATCGCATGAATACCGGAACATATTCCAGTCTGGGCTAGCAAAACAGTACTGGTAGCGAAGCATCTGCATCATCTGACCACTTCCGTACTGAGTGAGGCAGTGTGTTCTATTTCTGTTGATATGTATAGACTAGAGTCTTGAAGTTGGCGCCAAGCTCCCAGAGGCAGCCCTCCATAAGCCTGGGTCAAAGGTAATTTCTTTACCGGCAGTGTTTTTCCATCCAGCCCTTTTCACTTGGCTCGCACTGAGATCTCGTAGCGCAACCTCTCCGCCATCTCCACTTTCAGGTCTTCAATTTAGCTAGAGGCTAAGAGAAACACAGGGATTAGCTTTGATTCAACATAGACACCCCCTGCAGCCAAAAGTTATAAAATTACACTGCACACATTAGTAACCCAAAACTGGACATAGGTCGTAGAGTGAATCAGGGTAGCCAAGTAGCCTGGTCAGAAGGGAGCACTCTCTCTGAGTTATGACAACGAAACATTCAAACCGACTACTCCTTTTTTAAAATCAAGTTCTCAAAGAGTCAGGGACCTTGATGTATTACAGTCAAATATTAAAGTAAAAATGCTGTTTTCCTCATGATAACTCATGAAGGTCATTCACAGACATGAGTAGAATAGAATGCTTGTGTGTGTGTGTGTGTGTGTGTGTGTGTGTGTGTGTGTGTGTGTGTGTGTGTGTGTGTGTGTGTGTGTGTGTGTGTGTGTGTGTGTGTGTGTGTGTGTGTGTGTGTGTGTGTGTGTGTGTGTCAGGCCTGTGAGAGGGGGGAGCAATATGCTGACTCTTGTTCTCACACAGTGGGGGAGAGAGCAGCACTGGGGAGGGGAGGAAAAGGAGTAAGTGGAGGCAGGAAAAAAACAACATCCCACAGCTGAGGACGGATGGAGGAGTGTGAAAGAATCCTTAATAAGGCCAAGCGCTCAGCAACGTTTGCACCAGTCACAGCATTGGCTGACATCTTGATCTTCCTGGGATGTTTCTATAACAGACAAAACGATGGGAGACGAGGGAGTTTCAACAAGTGTCTCATCTGTTCCCTCTGGTGGAATGGTGAGCAGCAGAGAACATCTCCCCAGTGTGATTATATCATGTTTCACTTGTTTAACATAACAATATGGATGAGCACTTCTTTCCTGATAAAATATTTTGTGGTTGTTTGGATACTGTACATTTACATTTTAAATTGTTTAGCAAATAATACATTACACCAGGGTTGTACCTCAATAGTCTAATGTAACTTCCTACTGGTATCTCTTCTCCTTCAACTGCATCCATCTGTGTTCACAAAATAGGTGAAACCACTTGTCGATGCTTCCTGGATATTTGCTTTCACCTGTGCAAATTAAGGAAATAAGATGAGGAAGGATGCTACTTCACTTTAGACTATGGAGATTCACCCCAGGGCTTCTTAAGCTCAACTCTGACCCTGTTGAGACTAGTGTGTGCACCAACAAGGGCTGAAAAAACACACTGTATAATAGGATGCTTGGTTCTTGATGCAACACAGACCTTTGCGAGGATGCCCACCTTATAGGTTCCCAGTGGCAGTGTTACGACTGTTTTCAGGGCCACGGTGGTACAGACGGTACTGGCCCACCATGGTAGACCTGTGTTCTGATGGATAGATCTCAGTAGCTGCTCAGTCAGATGGACAGGAGTAGAGTCTGCTATGCTCTCATACCGGCCTCTACCGCTGGTTGTAGGAACTGGTCTACCGGGCTGAAACATGAAGTTTATTTGACAACTTTAGGATGGATGCAGGATAATGTGGCCCCCCTAAGAGGGATGTGGTTGCTGTGTGTTGTGTGGTGGTCACAGGCAAAGGGAGTGTGGGAGATGCTTCGAATGAGAGGTGGTTGATTTGATGTAATGTTTTTTATTGAACCTCTATTTAACAAGGCAAGTCAGTTAAAAACTCATTCTTATTAACAATGAAGGCCTACCCCAGCCAAACCCTAACGACGCTGGGCCAATTGTGCACTGCCATATGGGACTCCCAACCATGACCGGTTGTGATACAGCCTGGAATTTAACCTGGGTCTGTAGGACACCTCTAGCACTGAGATGCTGTGCCTTAGACCGCTACGCCACTCGAGAGCTCCAAGTGCTTGCTAATATTCTGCAGCAGTATTGTGACAAATCTTTAAGAAGAGAGGACTATTTTTATGAGAAGTAGGCTTCATTTGTGAATGGGCTAAATAAGTTGCACAGTAATATAGAAACCAACAGTCACCATTGGCACATTTGTATATAACCTGTTGCCTGTGTTGCTAGCTAGGTAGTCTGGTAAATCAGACTGTGATACCAGCTTTCCAAGTTTTTGCAGTGCTTGTTCCAGGCTGTGTTACCAGAAAGCTGGTAGCTGTCTGATTGATCAGCTTACCTAGTTAGCGACACGGGCAACAAGGTCACTGGACATTGGAACTTAAAACTTTGTTTTTTTCTCTTTGAAGCAACTTTCCCATTACTTTAGGAGAATAGGAACCACCCAAGAAAGCTGTTGCAAACAAGCAGCAGCAAGGTTATCTTACAACTAAAACCTGTCTGTGTAGCTTAGCTTCTAGTACATCATGTATTGCACCTGAGCTAGCTATCCCATCCAGTTTGGATAAAGTTACACATTCTCACCTTCATTCCAAATGCAGAAACTAACATTGAAATGAATTAAAACCCCAATCTGTACATTACAATCCAGCAAGTTAAATCAACGAAGCCAATAGGATCTCACTCTGCCAACCACCTTGCTTGTTCTACTATGATTCATTTGCTGCCGTTGGAAACGACAGATTCTGTCTGGTCTATCTTGGGTTAGTTATACAAATATTTGATTATAATGTCTGCAACAACATGGCCGGCGCCATTGAGGCTATCTCAATTTAAGTCTATTTTTCTTCTTCCCCCTTCCAATCTCAGGGTGGACTCTACCACGGGGCCACCGATTTGCTGGTACTGTTAAAGTAACTGTAATTGTAGCAGTGTCACAAGTGTAGAGAGGAGGAGGCAGTCACAGGTATAGAACTACTACATTTATTAAATCGCCATATATAACAGCGGGACGAAACCCAAAGTGCAAAATAATAAAGTTCTCAGGGAATAGTAGGAGAGTCCTCTCAGGAAAACAAGCAACATTTACAATGACAGAGGGAGTATATATGCAGTGATAGAGTGGGGATTGGAACCAGGTGTGTGTGTAATGATGACGAGACATGTACGGGGTTGATGAGTGAGGGGCGTTTGTTCACAGCAGGTTTGGCAGCAGCTAGAAGGCCGGCGACGCCGAACTTCTGAGCTGGACAGGAGGGGGAGCCAGAGCGAAGGATGGTGTGACATTTAGTACTATTAGTGTAGAGCTAGCAGTAGTAGTGGAGAGCTAGCATAGCAAAGGAGGAAAGGAAGAAAACAATCAAGGAAAGGATGCTAGGAAACGAGGAAAGGAAATTTAGCTTGGAAATTATATGAGGAAAGGGAGTCACAAATGTCATCTGTGGAGTCACAAATGTTGTCATATTTAGAAAAACATATTTGACCACTTGTGTTTGCAAAGTATAAAATATGTTTGTAAAAATGTGAAGGCTTAACCAGAAAACCCCTTTTTTTATTTGCTAATCATCGTTTGTTTTGAGAGTGGTGATATTTATAAGCGTTTTGTGCGTATGGAACATTTCTGGGATCTTTTATTTCAGCTCATGAAACATAGGACCAACAATTTACATGTTGCGTTTATATTTTTGTTTACTGTACATAACAACATAATGGTAATCATTTATTTGAATGGTAAATCTCTATTGATAAACTGGGTAAATCAACCAAGATATAGCCTAGGCCTATTCATAATT
The DNA here is from genome assembly GCF_021184085.1 of Oncorhynchus gorbuscha. Lineage (NCBI taxonomy): Eukaryota > Metazoa > Chordata > Actinopteri > Salmoniformes > Salmonidae > Oncorhynchus > Oncorhynchus gorbuscha. Next base: position 70,037,363 of record NC_060185.1, on the reverse strand, counting down.
CAGGTGAATGCATATTCAATAGTGTTATTGAGCATGTTTTGGCTGATATCATGAGGCTACAGATGACAAACAATCTGTTTCCCTTCCATTTGGGACTTATTTTATTATACTGATCAACGATATTTGCATAAAAAGACACAACCTCTTCTTTTATGAAAGCGCACGCTGTCTCGTTAAGAGCTAATGACGTCATTCTGACAGTGAAAGTGATAAGAATTGTAACGGAAGTATATTTCCAGGGTTGGGGTCAATGAGGAGATGGAAGGAAGTAGGTTACAAGTTTGAATCCGATGAAGCTAGCAACAATGAGGGAGACGATGTGTCGAGGAAGATTGGTGTCGAGTTCATAAGAATGAGCTGTACTCCAGTAGCTCTGGAGATGAACTAGAAGAGAAGGAGGATGAATTACCTGAGGTGACAGGTGAAGTGAAGGTCTCAGAGTAAATGGAACGGCATAAAAAACATGGTTTTCATGGGTTTGATAATATTCCATTCAGTCCATTCCATCCATTACACTCCATTTCAACAAACCCAAACTTCATGTATGTTGTGATGCAGTATTCACGACCACAATCTCACAAAACTCAGTTAAAGACGGACTTTATGACAAATGATCCTATTTACACTTGGGAGTCAATTTTGACACTGAAGAATACGTTTTGGACTCATATAGATGCTACATAGGCTGTTTTCTAAATGAGAAGTTGGTTTTTAGGGGCGGTTGCTTTTTAAAGAGAAAGATGTTGCTAGATAAGATGAGCTATTCATACTTAACTGTGCTTACCATATGCGTGATGTTACCAAATCATTACTTAGAATTAAAGCCAAGGTGGCATTTGACATTAACTCATCGCTTGTCAGAGAGCATGGGAGCAATTCTATTTCTCCTGATTCTGGGTCGGTAAATGTTCAGCTTTTTTTTTATCATCACTGAGTCTGTTTAAAAGATATATATTATATGTATGTGTGCAGTTCAACCTTTCTTTTGTGTCTTCATTTAGCGCTTCTCAAGGACTATGGTCATGGAGCGCCACAGGAAGGTGGGGCTGAAGCTAAAGGGGTTTTGTTTTATGCTGTTTGTGACGATGATGAAGACTGAACGTGAAGGTTTTAGACTTAATGTTTGTAAATGATTGTATTGTTAAGTTGATCAGTAATATTCACCTGTATCAGTCATTTATACTTGGCTCATTTCTTCCATTCTCCAGCATTAACCAGACCTTGCTCAAGAACATTAAAACCATCCACTTTAAGGGGGGTCTTTATTCAGAAAATATGTATTTATTTTGAGGTAAATATGATCTCTGTCAGAACTTTAAACATGATTTTCCTCTGATGTATAGAGCTTTGAATCAATACTCTTATGGATACCTTGAGTTTGAGAGTGAATCGTATGTAAGCAGGACTAGCCAAAACCAGCGCTTTTAAATGGCCATGTAACGACATTACACCTGTCATAACATTCTTTTGTATATGTGGTATCATTTAGATATCGACAAGTGTAGTAACAACTCGCTCATCTGTGGGGACAATTCAGCTTGCTTCAACACTATCATGTGCTTTCACCCATGGAATTAGCTGTTAGGATGTCAAAGGTCAAGGGGGTGGGATGACCTGAGATATTCTGCTTTTACAAAATGTTATGCTGTTTTCAAATGAAACACAATTACCTTGCTCCTGTTACAGCTTTTAAAATTAATGTATTTTTTTAGGTATTACTGTGTGTGTTTCTCTGGGTTTAATGACTACTGGTGGCACTCAACAATGCTTGGGTAAGAATTATGTGTCTTTAGTATCATTCTTATAATCAGACACTCTCACCCTCATCTCTCCATCTCATCCTCACCACACACTTTCTCTTTCAGACATAGACAAGTGTATTGGGAACCCAGATATTTGTGGGAAATGGGGAACCTGTCGTAATCAGGGTTGTAGCTACCTGTGCACGTGTCCCAATGCATTTAGGAACTCTGGCAACGGACAAACTCCGTGTTTAGGTGAGAGAAACACAATTCTTCTTGAGTCTTCTGACTGTCCCGTCCACTGCTGTGTTATTTTGACTGACCCATAATATTCTGTTTCAACTGGTATTTACTCCTTGTGTAACAGGCTTCACTGTGCCAGCTTTACTGTCCCTGGCTCAAACTAATTATCCTCTGATTAACAAACACACATAACTGTCTGCTTGACAACACATTAGCCAGATGTGCCATCGAAAAGGTACCATTTTGGTGATGAAGATGGAAACATTTTAAACTCTCTTACACTTGGACTCAACATTATTTAGATATCAACGAGTGTATAGAAATTCTCCCCGTCTGTGGGGACAATTGAACATGCGTCAACACCGCAGGCTGTTTAAAACTGTGTCTTCCTGGGTTTAGATTAGAGCCTGAGAATATCACTGGTAAAATGTTTGTGTGTGACGTCCTTTCTTGTCATCCCACACTTTCAACATCTCTCCCTCAATTCCTCATCTCTTTCTTTCTCTCTTCCTCTTTCAGACATTGCCGAGTGTAATACAGACGGAGTATGTGGAAATGTGGGCATCTGTCAAACCTGATTGGCAGTTACTGGTGCCAGTGTCCTGCTGGATTTACTAACTTTGGCAAAAACCAAGCTAAGTGTGTAGGTGAGAGACAAGCACCATTCCACTTGTCGTCCATGATGTACTCCTTTATCATGCACAGGTCTGTACATAGTGTACTGTAGAAGGGTATTGAGATAATATGTCTCCATGTTTTAACTTTAGAGCTTAATTGTGACCAGTACGAAACACAGCCTGGACAGGTAAAGCTTTACTTTAGAATTATTACATTATTAATTGAGAAAAGGGTATTTTTACTTGAACTTGAAATGTTTATGCATTTTCCCACTAATGCACATGCCCCCTTCCTCCCTCCCTCCCAGACTCTACCAGGCTTTGATAGTTTATTTTCTCTGTTGAGAAACAACTGTTTGGTGTTGAGCAACTCTATGTTGCCTGGACCGACAAGACTGCTGCCAACTGGAGATGTGCTTTTGACAGTAAGTCACCACACAGAAACACATGCAAAAACACACACACACACACGTACAAAACCCTCATGTGTCTCTTCTCTAGTTACTGGTTAATACCACTTATGTTGTTCAACTGGGCCTCCAGTCCAATGGTCACCGTAGTAGCAGTGAAGTGACTAAGTTACTGAGGACGATTGAAATCTCTATCAGACTGATCGCTCCACTGCTGACAGAGAACGTGACCAGGATAAAGACCAACCACACAGGTAACACACACACACTGAGCACATATTTACAATGGGGCGGCAGGTAGCCTAACGGACGTTGGAACAGTAACCGGAAGGTTGCTGAATCGAATCCCCGAGCTGACAAGATAAAAATCTGTCGTTCTGCCCCTGAGCAAGGCAGTTAACCCATTGTTCCATGGGCGACGAAGACGTGGATGCCGATTTAAGGCAGCTGCCCGCACCTCTCTGATTCAGAAGGGTTGGGTTAAATGCAGAAGATACAATTCAGTTGAAAACATTCAGTTGGACCACTGACTAGGTATCACGCTTTCCCATTTACTTACTACTTCACAGGTACTGCAATCTGAGCACCATACTGACCATAAACGGAGCACTAACGAGCACATTACATTGTGTCAACTTAAAATATAATTAATGCAATACTGTGTTCTTTCAGTAATGGTGATTTCTGCTCTGTGTTGATTTTGTCAATATGTTGAAAAACAGAGGTTGAGATTATGGTGAGAAGAGACAAGACTTCACCTGAAGGACCAGTCAGCCTGACCAATGAGAACACTCAACTTGACACCACCTGGGAGACGGTGGTTGGAGATGACCAGAATTACCCAGGTAGCCACAGTCCTACAGTACCAATCATCTGCTCCAAATATTATTAAAGGCACACATTGAGATATTGTGAGTTGTACATGTTTTTGTATCAGGCCTTATGTTTTCTTGTGTTGTTTTTTATGTGCATTTGTCATTCTGCTCAGCCATAAGAATCTGGATAGTCTGAAGGACAGTACTTCTCATCAGAGCCAGCAGCTCATGTCCAGTGCTGTGACAGTTTCCGTTAGCAACTCCAACACAACATACCTGCCCCAACAGGTTAATCTCACCTTCAATCACCTGCAGGTAACACTTGTCTCTACTTAATAGTTTCTGACTGTCAGTAAAACATGTTTTTCATTGATATATTTTCCATTAAGTCACATTTTTTCCTGAATTTACTGAGTCTAAATGGAATTGAGCCCGACCCATATACACTATGTCCTAGTCCAGTGATGTTGACCCCACCTGTGTTTATTGGTCGGATGAGAATGGACCGGGGGTGTGGTCTGGGAGGGGTTTGCACCTTAGTGATGTCAAACTCCAACCAGACTGTGTGCTCCTGCAACCATCTCTGCACATTCGCTGTGCTGAACGAAATGCAACAGGTAAAGGTGATGAGAACACTAACCAGTTTTCCATCCAGCCTTTTTATGCGAGTAAAGTACATGTCATGACAGGCCTGATGAAAACTTTCTAAATGTCAAGAAAACAAAATAATCTAGACAAAGTGCGATTGTGTCTGTAAAAATAATTACGCAAGACATGTTGGTGGAAACGCTTTTATGGCCAAATATTGATATAATAACCATGATATTTAAGTAAACTTGGAGACACGCTATGACGTGTGTGGTCCTTCCACTATGACTTGTCGGGAAAGCATGCAGTTTATGAGGCAACAGACTAAGTATGTTTATGTTGAACTTCACAGGGTGGTGAATGTGCATGGTGATGAGCTTGATGCTGCTTTCAAATAGCGCTGTGGGCTTAAGGTAGTCCTGGGGCATGGTCCTAGGGCTCAGGTCCTCCGAGAGAAAGAAAGAGATAAGGAGAGAATTAGAGAACGCACACTTAGATTCACACAGGACACCGAATAGGACAGGAGAAGTACTCCAGATAAAACAAACTGACCCTAGCCCCCCGACACAAACTACTGCAGCATAAATACTGGAGGCTGAGACAGGAGGGGTCAGGAGACACTGTGGCCCCATCCGAGGACACCCCCGGACAGGGCCAAACCGGAAGGATATAACCCCACCCACTTTGCCAGAGCACAGCCCCCACACCACTAGAGGGATATCTTCAACCACCAACTTACCATCCTGAGACAAGGCTGAGTATAGCCCACAAAGATCTCCGCCACGGCACAACCCAAGGGGAGGAGGTCTAGAGTCTATACCAGACCTGGGGAGGAGGTCTAGAGTCTATACCAGACCTGGGGAGGAGGTCTAGAATCTACACCAGACCTGGGGAGGAAGTCTAAAGTCTATACCAGACCTGGGGAGGAGGTCTAGAGTCTATACCAGACCTGGGGTGGAGGTATAGAGTCTATACCTGACCTGGGGAGGAGGTCTAGTTTATACCAGACCTGGGGAGGAGGTCTAGAGTCTATACCTGACCTGGGGAGGAGGTCTAGTTTATACCAGACCTGGGGAGGAGATCTAATTTATACCAGACCTGGGGAGGAGGTCTAGTTTATACCAGACCTGGGGTGGAGGTATAGAGTCTATACCAGACCTGGGGAGGAGGTCTAGAGTCTATACCAGACCTGGGGAGGAGGTCTAGAATCTATACCAGACCTGGGGAGGAAGTCTAAAGTCTATACCAGACCTGGGGAGGAGGTCTAGAGTCTATACCAGACCTGGGGTGGATGTATAGAGTCTATACCTGACCTGGGGAGGAGGTCTAGTTTATACCAGACCTGGGGAGGAGGTCTAGAGTCTATACCAGACCTGGGGAGGAGGTCTAGTTTATACCAGACCTGGGGAGGAGGTCTAGTTTATACCAGACCTGGGGAGGAGGTCTAGTTTATACCAGACCTGGGGAGGAGGTCTAGTTTATACCAGACCTGGGGAGGAGGTCTAGAGTCTATACCAGACCTGGGGAGGAGGTCTTGAGTCTATACCAGACCTGGGGTGGAGGTCTAGAGTCTACACCTGACCTGGGGAGGAGGTCTAGAGTCTACACCTGACCTGGGGAGGAGGTCTACTTTATACCAGACCGGAGGAGGAGGTCTTGAGTCTACACCTGACCTGGGGAGGAGGTCTAGTTTATACCAGACCTGGGGAGGAGGTCTTGAGTCTATACCAGACCTGGGGAGGAGGTCTTGAGTCTATACCAGACCTGGGTTCAGATCCTATTTGAAATCTTTCAAATAATTTCAGCGTTTGCTCTAGACTGTCTGGAGTTCCAGGTGGGCGTGGTTTGCCATTTTGGGACTAATCTATTGGTCCATTTAGCCAGGAGCCCTCAATCACCCACAGATAAACAGATAAAGATAAAGTACATTCAATTATTTTCAGTACTGTTTGAACCCAGGGTGTCTATAGACCTGATCTATGGTCAGTTCTGTCTGGTCTCACTACAACACCAGGGTGTCTATAGCCCTGATCTATGGTCAGTTCTGTCTGGTCTCACTACAACACCATATGTCATAAGGTGAATGTACCAATTTGTAAGTCGCTCTGGATAAGAGCGTCTGCTAAATGACTTAAATGTAAATGTAAATGTAAGGGCACGTTTCAATACCGGAGTGGGCACATTTGCTATAAAACGCAAAAAATTATTGTGAGAAAACCCTCAGTAGAGTCGAAAATGCCATGTAAACCCATTTAACTTGTATTTTTTATTCGGTACATGGACATTTTACCGCAAAGGGTATTTTTATCTGCACTATGTCATCAAGCACAGCCTTTTATTCGCAACAAGTCAATGTGATGGAAACACCTCTCTGGTGGGAAAATGCACATATTGTTTTAATGCTGATTTTAGAATATTCCCATGTAAATCTGTTGCCAAATGGATGAAAACTTACTGTGGCTAGTGTAGCACATCTGAAGAGGGAGAACATATATTCCCAGATATGTGTGTCAGAGACTATCTTTGGCTCATCTGTAAATGTTCATGTTTTAAACTACTAAATGTGTCATGCAGGTGAAAGAGGACCCAAAAGCGACTTAACAGAAACAGAGTTTATTTAAATCCAAAACAGGGAATAACAAAAATCCTCTAGTCTGTAGAGGGGAATAACTAGAGAAGCGGCCACAGACTGCAGGTCGCTTCGGGTAGGCGCAGGCCGTAGTTGATAGAGCCACCTGCTCACACGCAGCATCTGATGAAGGCAAAAACACGACAGGACAGGGCGAAACGCAATCACAGCATGGTGAATACAAAACAAGGAACCGACGGGACAGGAACGGATCACAAAGGAATAAATAGGGACTCTAATCAGGGGAAAGGATCGGGAACAGGTGTGGGAAGACTAAATGATGATTAGGGGAATAGGAACAGCTGGGAGCAGGAACGGAACGATAGAGAGAAGAGAGAGCGAGAGAGTGAGAGAGGGAGGGGGAGAGAGAGGGATAGAAGGAGGGAAAGAACCAAATAAGACCAGCAGAGGGAAACGAATAGCATGGGGAGCACAGGGACAAGACATGATAATAAATGACAAACATGACAGTACCCCCACTCACCGAGCGCCTCCTGGCGCACTCGAGGAGGAATCCTGGCGGCAACGGAGGAAATCATCGATGAGTGAACGGTCCAGCACGTCCCGAGACGGAACCCAACTCCTCTCCTCAGGACCGTAACCCTCCCAATCCACTAGGTATTGGTGACCCCGTCCCCGAGAACGCATGTCCATGATCTTATGTACCTTGTAAATAGGTGCGCTCTCGACAAGGACGGGAGGGGGAGGGAAGACGAACGGGGGTGCGAAGAAAGGGCTTAACACAGGAGACATGGAAGACAGGATGGACGCGACGAAGATGTCGCGGAAGAAGCAGTCGCACAGCGACAGGATTGACGACCTGGGAGACACGGAACGGACCAATGAACCGCGGAGTCAACTTACGAGAAGCTGTCGTAAGAGGAAGGTTGCGAGTGGAAAGCCACACTCTCTGGCCGCAACAATACCTTGGACTCTTAATCCTGCGTTTATTGGCGGCTCTCACCGTCTGTGCCCTGTAACGGCAAAGTGCAGACCTCACCCTCCTCCAGGTGCGCTCACAACGTTGGACAAACGCTGAGCGGAGGGAACGCTGGACTCGGCAAGCTGGGATGAGAACAGAGGAGGCTGGTAACCCAGACTACTCTGAAACGGAGATAACCCGGTAGCAGACGAAGGAAGCGAATTGTGAGCGTATTCTGCCCAGGGGAGCTGTTCTGCCCAAGACGCAGGGTTTCTGAAAGAAAGGCTGCGTAGTATGCGACCAATCGTCTGATTGGCCCTCTCTGCTTGACCGTTAGACTGGGGATGAAACCCGGAAGAGAGACTGACGGACGCACCAATCAAACGACAGAACTCCCTCCAAAACTGTGACGTGAATTGCGGGCCTCTGTCTGAAACGGCGTCTAACGGGAGGCCATGAATTCTGAATACATTCTCAATAATGATTTGTGCCGTCTCCTTAGCGGAAGGAAGTTTAGCGAGGGGAATGAAATGTGCCGCCTTAGAGAACCTATCGACAACCGTCAGAATCACAGTCTTCCCCGCAGACAAAGGCAGACCGGTAATGAAGTCTAAGGCAATGTGAGACCATGGTCGAGAAGGAATGGGGAGCGGTCTGAGACGACCGGCAGGAGGAGAGTTACCCGACTTAGTCTGCGCGCAGTCCGAACAAGCAGCCACGAAACGGCGCGTGTCACGCTCCTGAGTCGGCCACCAAAAGCGCTGGCGAATAGACGCAAGAGTGCCTCGAACACCGGGATGACCAGCTAACTTGGCAGAGTGAGCCCACTGAAGAACAGCCAGACGAGTGGAAACAGGAACGAAAAGGAGGTTACTAGGACAAGCGCGCGGCGACGCAGTGTGCGTGAGTGCTTGCTTAACCTGTCTTTCAATTCCCCAGACTGTTAACCCGACAACACGCCCATAAGGAAGAATCCCCTCGGGATCAGTAGAAGCCACAGAAGAACTAAACAGACGGGATAAGGCATCAGGCTTGGTGTTCTTGCTACCCGGACGGTAAGAAATCACAAACTCGAAACGAGCGAAAAACAACGCCCAACGAGCTTGACGGGCATTAAGTCGTTTGGCAGAACGGATGTACTCAAGGTTCTTATGGTCTGTCCAAACGACAAAAGGAACGGTCGCCCCCTCCAACCACTGTCGCCATTCGCCTAGGGCTAAGCGGATGGCGAGCAGTTCACGGTTACCCACATCATAGTTGCGCTCAGATGGCGACAGGCGATGAGAAAAATAAGCGCAAGGATGAACCTTATCGTCAGACTGGAAGCGCTGGGATAGAATGGCTCCCACGCCTACCTCTGAAGCGTCAACCTCGACAATGAATTGTCTAGTGACGTCAGGAGTAACGAGGATAGGAGCGGACGTAAAACGTTCTTTTAGAAGATCAAAAGCTCCCTGGGCGGAACCGGACCACTTAAAACACGTCTTGACAGAAGTAAGAGCTGTGAGAGGGGCAGCAACTTGACCGAAATTACGAATGAAACGCCGATAGAAATTAGCGAAACCTAAAAAGCGCTGCAACTCGACACGTGACCTTGGAACGGGCCAATCACTGACAGCTTGGACCTTAGCGGAATCCATCTGAATGCCTTCAGCGGAAATAACGGAACCGAGAAAAGTAACGGAGGAGACATGAAAAGAGCACTTCTCAGCCTTTACGTAGAGACAATTCTCTAAAAGGCGCTGTAGAACACGTCGAACGTGCTGAACATGAATCTCGAGTGACGGAGAAAAAATCAGGATATCGTCAAGATAGACAAAAACAAAAATGTTCAGCATGTCTCTCAGAACATCATTAACTAATGCCTGAAAAACAGCTGGCGCATTGGCGAGACCGAACGGCAGAACCCGGTACTCAAAATGCCCTAACGGAGTGTTAAACGCCGTTTTCCACTCGTCCCCCTCTCTGATGCGCACGAGATGGTAAGCGTTACGAAGGTCCAACTTAGTAAAGCACCTGGCTCCCTGCAGAATCTCGAAGGCTGATGACATAAGGGGAAGCGGATAACGATTCTTAACCGTTATGTCATTCAGCCCTCGATAATCCACGCAGGGGCGCAGAGTACCGTCCTTCTTCTTAACAAAAAAAGAACCCCGCCCCGGCCGGAGAAGAAGAAGGCACTATGGTACCGGCGTCAAGAGACACAGACAAATAATCCTCGAGAGCCTTACGTTCGGGAGCCGACAGAGAGTATAGTCTACCTCGAGGAGGAGTGGTCCCCGGAAGGAGATCAATACTACAATCATACGACCGGTGAGGAGGAAGGGAGTTGGCTCGGGACCGACTGAAGACCGTGCGCAGATCATGATATTCCTCCGGCACTCCTGTCAAATCGCCAGGTTCCTCCTGAGAAGTAGGGACAGAAGAAACGGGAGGGATGGCAGACATTAAACACTTCACATGACAAGAAACGTTCCAGGATAGGATAGAATTACTAGACCAATTAATAGAAGGATTATGACATACTAGCCAGGGATGACCCAAAACAACAGGTGTAAACGGTGAACGGAAAATCAAAAAAGAAATAGTCTCACTGTGGTTACCAGATACTGTGAGGGTTAAAGGTAGTGTCTCAAATCTGATACTGGGAAGATGACTACCATCTAAGGCGAACATGGGCGTAGGCTTATCTAACTCTCTGAAAGGAATGTCATGTTTCCGAACCCATGCTTCGTCCATGAAACAACCCTCAGCCCCAGAGTCTATCAAGGCACTACATGTAGCACCCGAACCGGTCCAGCGTAGGTGGACCGACAAAGTAGTACAGGACCTTGATGGAGAGACTTGAGTAGTTGCGCTCACCTGTAGCCCTCCGCTTACAGATGAGCTCTGGCTTTTACTGGACATGAATTAACAAAATGTCCAGCAACTCCGCAATAGAGGCACAGGCGGTTGGTGATCCTCCGTTCCCTCTCCTTATTCGAGATGCGAATCCCTCCCAGCTGCATGGGCTCAGTCTCAAAGCCAGAGGAGGGAGATGGTTGCGATGCGGAGCAGGGAAACACCGTTGATGCGAGCTCTCTTCCACGAGCCCGGTGACGAAGATCTACCCGTCGTTCTATGCGGATGGCGAGAGCAATCAAAGAGTCCACATCTGAAGGAACCTCCCGGGAGAGAATCTCATCCTTAACCACTGCGTGGAGTCCCTCCAGAAAACGAGCGAGCAGCGCCGGCTCGTTCCACTCACTAGAGGCAGCAAGAGTGCGAAACTCAATGGAATAATCCGTTATGGACCGTTCACCTTGGCATAAGGAAGCCAGGGCCCTAGAAGCCTCCCCACCAAAAACTGAACGGTCAAAAACCCGAATCATCTCCTCTTTAAAGTTCTGGAATTTGTTAGAGCAATCAGCCCTTGCCTCCCAGATAGCTGTGCCCCATTCTCGAGCCCGGCCAGTAAGGAGTGAAATGACGTAAGCAACCCGAGCTCTCTCTCTAGAGTATGTGTTGGGTTGGAGAGAGAACACAATCTCACACTGCGTGAGAAAGGAGCGGCACTCAGTGGGCTGCCCGGAGTAGCAAGGTGGGTTATTAACCCTAGGTTCTGGAGGCTCGGCAGGCCAGGAAGTAACAGGTGGCACGAGACGTAGACTCTGGAACTGTCCAGAGAGGTCGGAAACCTGAGCAGCCAGGTTCTCCACGGCATGGCGAGCAGCAGACAATTCCTGCTCGTGTCTGCCGAGCATGGCTCCTTGGATCTCGACGGCAGTGTAACGAGCGTCTGAAGTCGCTGGGTCCATTCCTTGGTCGGTTCCTTCTGTCATGCAGGTGAAAGAGGACCCAAAAGCGACTTAACAGAAACAGAGTTTATTTAAATCCAAAACAGGGAATAACAAAAATCCTCTAGTCTGTAGAGGGGAATAACTAGAGAAGCGGCCACAGACTGCAGGTCGCTTCGGGTAGGCGCAGGCCGTAGTTGACAGAGCCACCTGCTCACACGCAGCATCTGATGAAGGCAAAAAACACGACAGGACAGGGCGAAACGCAATCACAGCATGGTGAATACAAAACAAGGAACCGACGGGACAGGAACGGATCACAAAGGAATAAATAGGGACTCTAATCAGGGGAAAGGATCGGGAACAGGTGTGGGAAGACTAAATGATGATTAGGGGAATAGGAACAGCTGGGAGCAGGAACGGAACGATAGAGAGAAGAGAGAGCGAGAGAGTGAGAGAGGGAGGGGGAGAGAGAGGGATAGAAGGAGGGAAAGAACCAAATAAGACCAGCAGAGGGAAACGAATAGCATGGGGAGCACAGGGACAAGACATGATAATAAATGACAAACATGACAAAATGTAAGTGTTTGATTCATTTGTCACATTATTTAGGGGAGTTTGGTATTTGTTGAGTGCTTAAGTGCTGATGTTCTTTTGGAGGCTCGAACGTGTGTTTGATATGTTCGTACTGTCTAGATGGTGTGTGTCTGATGCTTGTTATTCCTCTTCGGCAGGGAAGCGGGCAGCTGTCTTTGGTGATGTGGGTGGGTGTTTTTGTGGCACTGACCTGTGTGGTCCTGTCCCTGATCACCACCCTGTGGTGTCGCTTTGTCAGCCGCAAACGTCGTGGAGGACACCGGCTGCAACATGATGTACAGCTACATAGAAAATAAGACATGGATTTGAACTATTTGTGTTCTAAGAAAAGCTTTACTTGCAAGGACATCCAAATGCCATCAATTCTTTTTTTAAGTAGTATGAAAATGTATCAAACAAACAAAAATATAAGAACACAACTTTATGTTAATAGATATACAATATCTCATGTGTAGAACTGTTATCAGTTCTGGAGTGTAACAGATGAGCTCTCATCTCTATGGCAACATACATAAGTCATTTCAGTCTCATAAACATGGTTTGTAATTTGTAGAGATGAGAATAGTGGTATATCCACTCAATGAAGCATTTGTCCAGTATTATGCCACTTGGTTGTTGTTGTAACTGAGTTATTTGAAGTGAAAGTAGATTTTTCCTGTTTATTATACAGTACTTGAGAAGGTATTTTAATCCAAAAATCATCTCGCTATTATTTCCTCCATTCTGATATAAATATCTAAATATGAGTTGTCCGTTTCTTAAAAAATAAAGCACAACATCATACTGAAAGTACAATGAATTTGATAATTGCTCACCCAAGACATAGTTTGTTTTCCCTCTCATTAAGTTAGGCCTTTATAACTGCCCACATGGTGTAAACACTTCCAAACACCCAAACGGACTTAAAGGCCCAGTGCAGTCAAGAACATGATTTCCTGAGTTTGATGTATATTTAAACACTTTGAGGTTGGAATAAGACTGTGAAATTGTGGACATTATGATAATGCCCTTTTAGTGTAAGAGCTGTTTGAAAATGTCAGCCTGTTTAGGTAGGATGGAGTTTTGGCTTGCTGGTGACATCACCAGGCAGTAAATTAGTCAATAGACCAATAAGAAAGAACGTTCCAAACCTGGGCTGTATCATGAAAATCCCCCACTCCCCCCCAAAAAATAAGCTTTTTGGTCTTAATTTAAGGTTATGGTTAGGCATATGGTTAGCCGTGTGTTTAAGTTTAGGATTTTGTTTCAAATGATATTTTAATTAAGAAGAGACATTTTAGAAATAAGCTGTGGCTGTAGTAACTAGTGACGACAAGTGCACAGAGAGAAATAGCTTTGTCAAGAAGACTTCGCGTTTTGTGTCAGCCAGACTAGAGAAATGTATGTCTGCCCTGAAACTTACCGTTGATCATCATGAATGAACATAGTGTGAGTGATATTAATATTGTAAATCTAATGTCTCCCTCCATTTGATCATAGTTGCTTCTTCATTTTCCAACAGGCTGTTTATCACACAAATGCATTTGCCATCATTATCATGACTTTGATATCTCTCATTCTCAATAGCTCTTGAAACTTCTCTCTTCATTGGTTAATCGACCTACCTTTTGAGCTAACATAAATCTAGATAATGTAGCCTCTCAATATATTCGGATGCTTCGGCTATGGAAGGAGAATTCGTCAGGAAAATGATTGATTTAATGGACAAATAGTCCCACCACCACTTCAAGAAAAACCCAGAAACGCTCTTCATTTGTGTAATCACAAAGACACACTAAATGTTAAGCATTGAAACCCCTTTCCCGTCTATGCTGATAGAGCAAGTGAGAATGTAAAAGTTACGGGAAATGCTGATAGAGCAAGTGAGAATGTGAAAGTTACGGGAAATGCTGATAGAGCAAGTGAGAATGTGAAAGTTACGGGAAATGCTGATAGAGCAAGTGAGAATGTGAAAGTTACGGGAAATGCTGATAGAGCAAGTGAGAATGTGAAAGTTACGGGAAATGCTGATAGAGCAAGTGAGAATGTGAAAGTTACGGGAAATGCTGATAGAGCAAGTGAGAATATGAAAGTTACGGAAAATGCTGCTGCAGTAACTTTTAAAATTTGCATAAAGGTCAGACATCTTCAAAAGAAATTAAGAGCAAGACATTTTGAAAATAAAATAAAAAGATAAGTAGCCTTGCTTCAGAGTGAAATATGGATTCTAAGTCTGCTTTTGGTAAGGCAGATGGTTTATGTGGCCCTGTTGATAAGAGTCTATACTGTGCATGTTGGTGTTTTAGATCAATGTGTCCCCTTATGTCTGATCTTGGAGATAGACCCTCTACACTAGAGTCTAATTCAGGGATGGAACTCCTGGACGTGGTCTACGCAAAACTAGACAAATTAACCTGATGTGAATTGTGATGCAAATGGTCTTCTCATGCTACCCAGTCAGTTCCTCTTTGTTTTCTACTTAAAATAATAATCCGTTGCTAGTTATGGGGAAATATTTTGGGGAAATATTTTTACTTCCCTGCGCTAACCACATGCGTGAGGTTACCAAATTATTCTTTAGAACTAAAACCAAGCTGACATGTACCATTAACTCACCAGCTGTCAGACATCATGGGAGTCATTCTATTTCTACTGATTGTGGGTCGGTCAATTTTCTGCTTTTTATTTGACCAACACATCATCATTGAAATGTCCTTGTTTTTGAAAGAAAAGCACATTTTTGGGCAATTAAAATAACGTCAAATTGATCAGTAATACATTGTAGACATTGCTCATGTTGTAAAAGACTATTGTAGCTGGAAACGGCTTATTTTTAATGGAATATCAACATAGGCGTATAGAGGCACATTATCAGCAGCCACCATTCCTGTGTTGCAATGGCACGTTGTGTTAGCTAATCCAGGTTTATCATTTTAAAAGGCTAATTGTTCAATTTCTCACATGGAATAGCCTTAATTTCTCAGAACAAGAATAGACTGACAAGTTTCAGAAGAAAGTTCTTTGTTTCTGCTCATTTTCAGCCTGTAATCGAACCCACAAATGCTGACGCTCCAGAAACTCAACTAGTCTAATGGCGGCCAGTTTTATTGCTTCTTTAACAAGTACAACAGTTTTCAGCTGTGTTAACATACTTGCAAAAGAAACGACAGTCCATCATTAATTTAAGACATGAAGGTCAGTCAATGTGGAACATTTCTAGAACTTTGAAAGTTTCTTCAAGTGCAGTCGCAAAAACCATCAAGCGCTATGATGAAACTGGCTCTCATTAGGACTGCCACAGGAAAGGAAGACCCAGAGTTACCTCTGCTGCAGAGGATAAGTTCATTAGAGTTACCACCCTCAGAAATTGCAGCCCGAATAAATGCTTCAGAGGGTTCAAGTAACAGACACATCTCAACATTAACTGTTCAGAGGAGACTGCATGAATCAGGCCTTCATGGTCGAATTGCTGCAAAGAAAACACTACTAAAGGACACCAATAAGAGGAAGAGACTTGCTTGGGCTAAGAAACATGAGCAATGGTCATTAGACCGGTGAAAATCTGTCCTTTGGTCTGATGAGTCCAAATTTGAGATTTATGGTTCCAACCGCCGTGTCTTTGTGAGACACAGAGTAGGTGAACGGATGATCTCCACATGTGTCGTTCCCACCGTGAAGCATGGAGGAGGAGATATGATGGTGTGGAAGTGCTTTGCTGGTGACACTACCATTGATTTATGTAGAATTCAAGGCACACCTAAACAGCATGGCTACCACAGCATTCTGCAGCGATACGTCATCCCATCTGGTTTGTGCAATGACCCAAAAACAAACCTCCAGGCGGTGTAAGGGCTATTTGACCAAGAAGGAGACTGATGGAGTGCTGCATCAGATGACCTGGCCTCTACAATCACCTGACCTCAACCCAATTGAGATGGTTTAGGATGAGTTGGACCGCAGAGTGAAGGAAAGCAGCCAACAAGTGTTCAGCATATGTGGAACTCCAAGACTGCCAAAAAAGCATTCCAGGTAAAGCTGTTTGAGAGAATGCCAAGAGTGTGCAAAGCAGTCATCAAGGCAAATGGTGGCTACTTTAAAGAATCTAACGCATGAAATCTATTTTGATTTGTTTAACACTTTTTTGGTTATTACATGATTCCATATGTATTATTTCATAGTTTTGATGTCTTCACTATTGTAGAAAATAGTAAAAATAAAGAAAAACCTTGACTGAGTAGATGTGTCTTAATTTTGGACTGGTGCTGTACTTTGATCAGTATTGTTGACCTTTGATCATCTCCAGCATTAAACAGACCCTGTTTAGGAACGTTCAACACTATGTACTGTTTAGTAGTGGGATGTTTTTTCTGAAGATAATCTAGTATTTCTAAATTCACCTCTCATCTCCCTCATGTAGATATAATGAGTGCTTAAATGAGAAGAACATCTGTAAAAGCTATTCAACTTGTATCAACACCTTTGAAAGCTACTACTGTCAATGCTATTCTGTCTTCAGATCGCTTGGCTTTGAATCTTGTGGTGGTCAATATAATCTTATTGAAAGTGTGACTGTGTTAACGTGTGAGGGATTATCACCCTTTCTTTGTCAAAAAACAATCTTTAATCATCTTTCCATCTCCACTACTTTTCCCTTTACCACTCCCTTTCTCTATCAGACATAGATGAGTGTGTTGAGAACCAACATTTTTGTGGGGAATGGAGAATCGATCTCAATCAGCTGGTCAGCTACCTGTGCAAGTGTCACACAGGATTCAGTCGCTATGGCAACAGACAAACTCAGTGTGCAGGTGAGAGACACATTTCTTCTTGGGTGCTGTTGTATTGGGTTTAGTCTAAATACTCTAAGGTGGCTACCTTTTGTCTGTCTTCCATGTACAGGCTGACTACTGAACCACCATAACATTCCTTGTCAAGTTTTATTTACCCAGGCCAAAACCTGATTGGCAGTTACTGGTGCCAGTGTCCTGCTGGATTTACTAACTTTAGCAAAACCCAAACTAAGTGTGTAGGTGAGAGTCAAGCACCATTCCACCTGTTGTCCATGATGTACTCCTTTATCATGCACAGCTATGTACATAGTGTACTGTAGAAGGGTATTGAGATAATGTCTCCATGCTTTTACTTTAGAGCTTCTGTGACCAGCATGAAACACAGCCTGGACAGGTAAAGCTTTACTTTACAATTATTACATTATTCATTGAGAAAATTGTATTTTTCCTTGATCTAGAATTGTTTTATGCATTTCCCCACTAATGCACATGCCCCCCCCTCCCAGACTCTACCAGGCTTTGACAGGTTCTTGTCTCTGTTGAGAAAAACAGTTAGGTGTTGAGCAACTCTAAGTTGTCTGGACCTACAAGATAGTTACTGACTGGAGATGTGCTTTTGACAGTAAGTCACCACACACAAACACACACATGCATATAACTCTTGTCTCTTTTCTGTAGTTACTGGTTAATACCACTGATGTTCTTGAACTGGGCCTCCAGTCCAATGGTCACCGTAGTAGCAGTGAAGTGACTAAGTTACTGAGGACGATTGAAATCTCTCTGACTGAACGCTCATCAGCTGCCAGAGACCTAACCACACAGGTAACACATGGACTCTGAGCACACGCTGACCACATATTTACCATTTACTGACCACCTCGCAGGCACCACAGGTTGACCACAATCTGAGCACCATACTGATCATAAACGGAGCACTAACGAGCACATTACATTGTGTCAACGTTAAAATATAATTCATGCAATACTGTGTTCTTTCAGTAATGGTGATTTCTGCTCTGTGTTGATTTTGTCAATGTTGAAAAACAGAGGTTGAGATTATGGTGAGGAGAGACAAGACTCCATCTCAAGGACCAGTCAGCCTGACCAATGAGAACACTCAACTTGACACCAACTAATTGAGAGAAAAGAGACAAAGACATATACATTTGAGTCATTTAGCAGATGCTCTTATCCAGAGCGACTTCCAGTTTGTGCATTCATCTTATGATACCAAGGTGGGTGAACCACATATCACAGGCATAGAAAGTACATTTTCCCTCAGTCATGTAGCTATCGGTAGATTCAGAGCTAGAAGAGGGGTGGGGGTGTCAAGTGCAAGTGTTATTTTTTAATTTAAAAAATGGCGGGTGGTCGAGGTGAGGAGGATAATTATTTAAGATACTGTTTGAAGAGGTAGTGTTTCAGATGTTTTTGGAAGATGGGCAGGGACTCTGCTGACCTAGCTTCAGGGGGAAGCTGGTTCCACCATTGGGGTAACAGGACAGAGAAGAGCTTGGATTGGGCTGCGGTGGGAGCTCCCCCCCACCCGTGCCATGAGACCTGAGGTGGCAGAGCGGAGTGCTCGGTTTGGGGTGTAGGGTTTGAGCATAGCCTAAAGGTAGGGAGGGGCAGTTCCTCTTTCTGTTCTGTAGGTAAGCACCATGGTGTTGTAGTGGATGCGAGCTTCGACTGGAAGCCAGTAGAGTGAGTGAAGGAGCGGGGTGACATGAGGGATCTTGGGAAGGTTGAAAACCATGCGGGTTTCTGAGTTCTGGATAAGTTGCAGGGGGTTGATTGCACAAGTGGTGAGCGCAGCCTCCAGCGAGTTGCAGTAGTCCAGACAGGAGAGGACAAGTGCCTGGATAAGGACATGTGCAGCTGCACTCCGAACTGATGATTACTTGTGTGCTGCCATCTGTGTGCAGTATTGAACAGCTGTGGAGGCTGCTGAGGCGGAGAATGGCTCATAATAATGGTTGGAATGGAGGAAATGGAATGGTATAAAAAACATGGTTTTCATGGGTTTGATAATATTCCATTCAGTCCTTTCCATCCATTACACTCCATTTCAACAAACGCAACCTTCATTTATGTTGTGATGCAGTATTCACGACCACAATCTCACAAAACTCAGTTAAAGAATGACTTTATGAAAAATGATCCTATTTATACTTGGTAGTCGATTTTGGCAGTAAAGAATACGTTTCAGACTCATATAGATGCTACATAGGCTGTTTTCTAAATGAGAAGTTGGTTTTTAGGGGTGGTTGCTTTTTAAAGAGAAAGATGTTGCTAGATAAGAAGAGTTATTCATACTTAACTGTGCTTACCATATGCGTGATGTTACCAAATCATTACTTAGAATTAAAGCCAAGGTGGCATTTGACATTAACTCATCGCTTGTCAGAGAGCATGGGAGCAATTCTATTTCTCCTGATTCTGGGTCGGTAAATGTTCCGGTAAATGTTCCGTTTTTTATCATCACTGAGTCTGTTTAAAAGATATATATTATATGTATGTGTGCAGTTCAACCTTTCTTTTGTGTCTTCATTTAGCTCTTCTCAAGGACTATGGTCATGGAGCGCCACAGGAAGGTGGGGCTGAAGCTAAGGGGATTTTGTGTTATGCTATTTGTGATGATGATGATGAAGACTGAACGTGAAGGTTTTAGACTTAATGTTTGTAAATGATTGTATTGTTAAGTTGATCAGTAATATTCACCTGTATCAGTCATTTATACTTGGCTCATTTGATCATTGTCCAGCATTAACCAGACCTTGCTCAAGAACATTAAAACCATCCACTTTAAGGGGGGTCTTTATTCAGAAAATATGTATTTATTTTGACGTAAATATGATCTCTGTCAGAACTTTAAACATGATTTTCCTCTGATGTATAGAGCTTTGAATCAATACTCTTACCTTGAGTTTGAGAGTGAATCGTATGTAAGCAGGACTAGCCAAAACCAGTGCTTTTAAATGGCCATGTAACGACATTACACGTGTCATAACATTCTTTTGTATATGTGGTGTCATTTAGATATCGACGAGTGCAGTAGCAACTCCCTCATCTGTGGGGACAATTCAGATTGTTTCAAAACTGAGGGTAGCTACTTCTGTTTGTGTCATCCTGGGTTTGATGACTTTACTGGTGCCGCGCGACAATGCTTGGGTAAGAATTCTGTGTCTTTAGTATGATCCTTATAATCAGAGACTCTCACCCTCATCTCTCCATCTCCACTTCATCCTCACCAAATGCATTCTCTTTCAGACATAGAGGAGTGTGTTACGTTCCCAAATATTTGTGGGAAATGGGGAACCTGTCGTAATCAGGGTTGTAGCTACCTGTGCACGTGTCCCAATGCATTTCGGAACTCTGGCAACGGACAAACTCCGTGTGTAGGTGAGAGAAACACAATTCTTCTTGAGTTTTCTGACTGTCCCGTCCACTGCTGTGTTATTTTGACTGACCCATAATATTCTGTTTCATTCCTTGTGTAACAGGCTTCACTGTGCCAGCTTTACTGTCCCTGGCTCAAACTAATTATCCTCTGATTAACAAACACACATAACTGTCTGCTTGACAACACATTAGCCAGATGTGCCAACGAAAAGGTACTATTTTGGTGATGAAGATGGAAACATTTTAAACTCTCTTACACTTGGACTCAACATTATTTAGATATCAACGAGTGTATAGAAATTCTCCCCGTCTGTGGGGACAATTGAACATGCGTCAACACCGCAGGCTGTTTAAAACTGTGTCTTCCTGGGTTTATATTAGAGCCTGAGAATATCACTGGTAAAATGTTTGTGTGTGACGTCCTTTCTTGTCATCCCACACTTTCAACATCTCTCCCTTAATTCCTCATCTCTTTCTTTCTCTCTTCCTCTTTCAGACATTGACGAGTGTAATACAGAAGGAGTATGTGGAAATGTGGGCATCTGTCAAAACCTGATTGGCAGTTACTGGTGCCAGTGTCCTGCTGGATTTACTAACTTTGGCAAAAACCAAACTAAGTGTGTAGGTGAGAGACAAGCACCATTCTACCTGTTGTCCATGATGTACTCCTTTATCATGCACAGGTCTGTACATAGTGTACTGTAGAAGGGTATTGAGATAACACTGTATGTCTCCATGTTTTAACTTTAGAGGTTATTTGTGACCAGTATGAAACACAGCCTGGACAGGTAAAGCTTTACTTTAGAATTATTACATTATTAATTGAGAAAAGGGCATTTTTCCTTGATCTTGAATGTCTTATGCATTTTCACACTAATGCACATGCCCCCCTTCCTCCCTCCCTCCCAGACTCTACCATGCTTTGATAGTTTCTTTTCTCTGTTGAGAAACAACTGTTTGGTGTTGAGCAACTCTACGTTTTCTGGACCTACAAGATCGCTGCCATCTGGAGATATGCTTTTGACATTAAGTCAACACACATGCAAACACACACACACACTAGAGGTCTACCGATTAATCGGAATGGCCGATTAATCAGGGCCGATTTCCAGTTTTCATAACAATCGGAAATCGGTATTTTTTGGACACCGATTTTTTTACACCTTTATTTATCCGTTATTTAACGAGGCAAGTCAGTTAAGAACACATTGTTATTTTCAATGATGGCCTAGGAACGGTGGGTTAACTGCCTTGTTCAGGGGCAGAACTACAGATTTTTACCTTGTCAGCTCGGGGATTCAATCTTGCAAACTTACAGTTACCTAGTCCAACACTCTAACCACCTGATTACATTGCACTCCACGAGGAGACTGCGTGTTACACGAATGCAGTAAGAAGCCACGGTAAGTTGCTAGCTAGCATTAAACTTATCATATAAAAAACAATCAATCAATCATAATCACTAGTTAAATACACATGGTTGATGATATTACTAGTTTATCTAGCGTGTCCTGCGTTGCATACAATCAATGTGGTGCGTATTCGTGAAAAAGGACTGTCTTGCTCCAATGTGTACCTAAACATAAACATCAATGCCTTTCTTAAAATCAATACACAAGTATATATTTTTAAACCTGCATATGTAGTTAATATTGCCTGCTAACCTGGCTCGTTGCGAAGTCTGTGAAGACTATTTCTTCCTAACAAAGACAGCCAACTTCGCCAAACGGGGGATGATTTAACAAAAGCGCATTTGCAAAAAAAGCACAATCGTTGCACGACTGTACCTAACCATAAACATCAATGCCTTTCTAAAAATCAATACACAGAAGTAGACATTTTTAAACCTGCATATTTAGCTAAAAGAAATCCAGGTTAGCAGGCAATATTAACCAGGTGAAATTGTGTCACTTCTCTTGCGTTCATTACACGCAGAGTCAGGGTATATGCAACAGTTTGGGCCACCTAATTTGCCAGAATTTTACGTAATTATGACATAACATTGAAGGTTGTGCAATGTAACAGGAATATTTAGACTTATGGATGCCACCCGTTAGATAAAATACGGAACGGTTCCGTATTTCACTGAAAGAATAAACGTCTTGTTTTCGAGATGATAGTTCCCGGATTCGACCATATTAATGACCTAAGGCTCGTATTTCCGTGTGTTATTAGGTTATAATTAAGTCTATGATTTGATAGAGCAGTCTGACTGAGCGATGGTAGGCACCAGCAGGCTCGTAGCATTCATTCAAACAGCACTTTCGTGCGTTTTGCCAGCAGCTCGTCGCTGTGCTTCAAGCATTGAGCTGTTTATGACTTCAAGCCTAACAACTCCCGAGATTAGGCTGGTGTAACCAATGTGAAATGCCTAGCTAGTTAGCAGGGTGCGCGCTAATAGCGTTTCAAACGTCACTTGCTCTGAGACTTGGAGTAGTTGTTTCCCTTTCTCTGCATGGGTAACGCTGCTTCGAGGGTGGCTGTTGTCGATGTGTTGCTGGTTCGAGCCCGAGTAGGGACGAGGAGAGGGATTTAAGCTATACTGTTACACTGGCAATACTAAAGTGCCTATAAGAACATCCAATAGTCAAAGGTATATGAAATACAAATGGTATAGAGAGAAATTGTCCTATAATTCATATAATAACTACAACCTAAAACTTCTTACCTGGGAATATTGAATACTCCTGTTAAAATAAACCACCAGCTTTCATATGTTCTGAGCAAGGAATTTAAAAGTTACCTTTTTTACATGGCACATATTGCACTTTTACTTTCTTCTCCAACACTTTGTTTGCATTATTTAAACCAAATTGAACATGTTTCATTTTTTTTTTAGGCTAAATGGATTTTTATTGATGTATTATATTAAGTTAAAATAAGTGTTTATTCAGTATTGTTGTAATTGTCATAATTACAAATACATGTTTTTTTTTTAAATCGGCCGACTATTCAGTATCGGCTTTTTTGGTCCTCCAATAATCGGCATCGGTATTGAAAAATCATAATCGGCCGACCTCTAACACACACGTACAAATCCCTTATGTCGCTCTTCTCTTGTTACTGGATAATACCACTGATGTTGTTCAACTGGGCCTCCAGTCCAATGGTTACCGTAGTAGCAGCTCAGTTGGTAGAGCATGGCGCTTGTAACGCCAGGGTAGTGGGTTCGATCCCCGGGACCACCCATACGTAGAATGTATGCACACATGACTGTAAGTCGCTTTGGATAAAAGCGTCTGCTAAATGGCATATATTATTATTATTATTATTGAAGTGACTAAGTTACTGAGAACGATTGAAATCTCTATCAGACTGATCGCTCCACTGTTGACAGAGAACGTGACCAGGATAGAGACCAACCACACAGGTAATATAAACACACTGAGCACATTCTGACCACATATTTACAATGGGTCGGCAGGTAGCCTAGTGGTGAGAATGTTGAACCAGTAACCAGAAGTTTGCTGGATCCAATCCCCGAGCTGACAAGGTAAAAACTGTCATTCTGCCCCTGAGCAAGGCAGTTAACCCATTGTTCCATGGACGACAAAGACGTGGATGTCGATTTAAGGCAGCTGCCCACACCTATCTGATTCAGAGGGGTTGGGTTAAATGCGGAAGACTACAATTCAGTTCACAAGAGCCAGCAGCTCATGTCCAGTGCCGCGACGGTGTCCGTTAGCAACTCCAACACAACATACCTGCCACAACAGGTTCATCTCACCTTCAATCACCTGCAGGTAACACTTGTCTCTAATTAATAGTCTATGACTGTCAGTAAAATATGTTTATATGTTTTTCATTGACATGTTTTATATTAAGTCACGTTTTTTCCTAAATTGACTGAGTGGTAATGGAATTGACCCAAACCCATATACACTGTGTCCTAGACCAGTGATGTTGACCCCACCTGTGTTTATTGGTCGGATGAGAATGGACCGGGGGTGTGGTCTGGGCGGAGTTGCACCTTAGTGATTACGAACTCCACCCACACTATGTGCTCCTGCAACCATCTCAGCACATTCGCTCTGCTGAAGGGAATCCATCAGGGACAGGTAAAGAGAACACTAACCTGTTTTTCATCTCACCTTTTTATGCGAGTAAAGTACATGTCGTTTAAAAAATGTCATGACAGGCCTGATGGAAACAGAAAATGTTTCGGAAAACTTTCTAATTGTCAAGAAAACAAAATATGCTAGACAAGGTGGGATCTTTTTGTGTCTGTAAAAATATGTATGCAAGAAATGTCAGTGGAAACGTTTTTAAGGCCAAATATTGATATAATAACCATGATATGGAAGTAAACTTGGAGTCACGCTATGACGTGTGTGGTCCTCCCACTATGACTTGTCGGGAAAGCATGCAGTTTATTTGGCAACAGACTAAGTATGTTAATGTTGAACTTCACAGGGTGGTGAATGAGTGATGAGTTTGATACTGCTTTCAAATAGCGCTGTGGGCTTAAGGGCACGTGACAAAACTGGAGTGTGCACACTTGCTATATAAAGCTTTTTTTGTTTGTTGAGAAAACCATCAGTAGTATTGAAAATGAAATGTAAACCCATGTAACTTTATTTTTTATTCGGTACATGTTAATTTAACCGCAAAGGGTATTTTATGTGCACTATGTCATCACGTACAAACTTTTATTTGTAACAAATCATTTTGATGGAAACACCTCTCTGGTGGGAAAATGAAAATGTTGTTTTAATGCAGATTTTTAGAGTATTCCCATGTACATCTTTCGCAAATTGCCTGGAAACCTAGCTAGTGTAGCACATCTGATGGGGGTGAAAACATATTCCAGGATATCTGTGTCAGAGACTTCCTTTGGTTCCTCTGGAAAGGTTCATGTTTTAAACTGCTAAATGTGTTTGATGCATTTGTCACATTATTTAGGAGAGTTTGATGCTTGTTGAGTGCTTGAGTGCTGCTGTTGTGTTTGATATGTTCATACTGTCTAGATGGTGTGTGTCTGATGTTTGTTATTCCTCATTGGCAGGGAAGCTGTCATGTTTTGTCTTATATTGTCTTGTCATTATGCTTTCCCTTCTGTTCGTTTCCCCCTGCTGGTCTTATTAGGTTCGTTCCCTTTTTCTATCCCTCTCTCTCCCCCTCCCTCTCTCTCCTCTCTCTATCGTTCCGTTCCTGCTCCCAGCTGTTCCTCATTCTCCTAACTCACTCATTTAGTCTTTTCACACCTGTCCCCTATTTTGTCCTCTGATTAGAGTCCCTATTTCTCCCCTTGTTTTCCGCTTCTGTCCTTGTCGGATCCTTGTATGATGTTCGCTGTGCTGTGTCATTGTCTCGCCCTGTCCATGTCTTGTCTCCTTCAGATGCTGCGTGTGAGCAGGTGTCTAAGTCTGCTACGGTCGGTGCCTTCCCGAGGCAACCTGCAGTCAATGGTCGAGTCTCCAGTCTGTCCTCGTCACTACGAGTGGATTTGAGTTTTTTCATGTTTTGTTTTCTTCTTTTATTGTCCAGGAGTATTACTTTTGCTATTTACTGGAATAAAGACTCTGTTTTCGCCAAGTCGCTTTTGGGTCCTCATTCACCTGCATAACAGAAGGATCCGACCAAGAATGGACCCAGCGACTACGGATTCTCGTAACACTGCCGTCGAGATCCAGGGAGTTATGCTCGGCAGACACGAACAGGAATTGTCTGCTGCTCGACATGCCGTTGAGACCCTGGCCGCTCAGGTTTCCGACCTCTCTGGACAGTTCCAGAGTCTTCGTCTCGTGCCACCAGTTACTTCCTGGTCTGCCGAGTCTCCGGAACCTAGGGTTAATAACCCACCTTGTTACTCCGGGCAGCCCACTGAGTGCCGCTCCTTTCTCACCCAGTGTGATATTGTGTTCTCTCTCCAACCCAACACATACTCAAGAGAGAGAGCTCGGGTTGCTTACGTCATATCACTCCTTACTGGCCGGGCTCGAGAGTGGGGCACAGCTATCTGGGAGGCAAGGGCTGATTGTTCTAACAATTACCTGAACTTTAAAGAGGAGATGATACGGGTTTTTGATCGTTCAGTTTTTGGTAGGGAGGCTTCTAGGGCCCGGGCTTCCCTATGTCAAGGTGATCGATCCATAACGGATTACTCTATAGAGTTTCGCACTCTTGCTGCCTCTAGTGACTGGAACGAGCCGGCGCTGCTCGCTCGTTTTCTGGAGGGACTCCACGCAGAGGTTAAGGATGAGATTCTCTCCCGGGAGGTTCCTTCCAGTGTGGACTCTTTGATTGCACTCGCCATCCGCATAGAACGACGGGTAGATCTTCGTCACCGAGCTCGTGGAAGAGAGCTCGCGTTAACGGTGTTTCCCCTCTCCGCATCGCAACCATCTCCTTCCTCCGGCTCAGAGACTGAGCCCATGCAGCTGGGAGGTATTCGCATCTCGACTAAGGAGAGGGAACGGAGGATCACCAACCGCCTGTGCCTCTATTGCGGATTTGCTGGACATTTTGTCAATTCATGTCCAGTAAAGCCAGAGCTCATCAGTAAGCGGAGGGCTACTGGTGAGCGCTACTACTCAGGTCTCTCCATCAAGATCCTGTACTACTATGTCGGTCCATCTACGCTGGACCGGTTCGGCTGCTTCATGCAGTGCCTTGATAGACTCTGGGGCTGAGGGTTGTTTTATGGACGAAGCATGGGCTCGGAAACATGACATTCCTCTCAGACAGTTAGGGAAGCCCACGCCCATGTTCGCCTTAGATGGTAGTCATCTCCCCAGTATCAGATATGAGACACTACCTTTAACCCTCACAGTATCTGGTAACCACAGTGAGACTATTTCCTTTTTGATTTTTCGTTCACCTTTTACACCTGTTGTTTTGGGTCATCCCTGGCTAGTATGTCATAATCCTTCTATTAATTGGTCTAGTAATTCTATCCTATCCTGGAACGTTTCTTGTCATGTGAAGTGTTTAATGTCTGCTATCCCTCCTGTTTCTTCTGTCCCCTCTTCTCAGGAGGAACCTGGTGATTTGACAGGAGTGCCGGAGGAATATCATGATCTGCGCACGGTCTTCAGTCGGTCCCGAGCCAACTCCCTTCCTCCTCACCGGTCGTATGATTGTAGTATTGATCTCCTTCCGTGGACCACTCCCCCTCGGGGTAGACTATACTCTCTGTCGGCTCCCGAACGTAAGGCTCTCGAGGATTATTTGTCTGTTTCTCTTGAAGCCGGCACCGTAGTGCCTTCTTCCTCTCCGGCCGGGGCGGGTTTTTTTTTTGTTAAGAAGAAAGACAGTACTCTGCGCCCCTGCGTGGATTATCGAGGGCTGAATGACATAACGGTTAAGAATCGTTATCCGCTTCCCCTTATGTCATCAGCCTTCGAGATTCTGCAGGGAGCCAGGTTCTTTACTAAGTTGGACCTTCGTAATGCTTACCATCTCGTGCGCATCAGAGAGGGGGACGAGTGGAAAACGGCGTTTAACACTCCGTTAGGGCATTTTGAGTACCGGGTTCTGCCGTTTGGTCTCGCTAATGCTCCAGCTGTTTTTCAGGCATTAGTTAATGATGTACTGAGAGACATGCTGAACATCTTTGTTTTTGTCTACCTTGACGATATCCTGATTTTTTCACCGTCACTCGAGATTCATGTTCAGCACGTTCGACGTGTACTCCAGCGCCTTTTAGAGAATTGTCTCTACGTGAAGGCTGAGAAGTGCGCCTTTCATGTCTCCGTCACTTTTCTCAGTTCTGTTATTTCCGCTGAAGGCATTCAGATGGATCCCGCTAAGGTCCAGGCTGTCAGTGATTGGCCCGTTCCAAGGTCACGTGTCGAGTTGCAGCGCTTTCTAGGTTTCGCTAATTTCTATCTGCGTTTCATTCGTAATTTCGGTCAAGTTGCTGCCCCTCTCACAGCTCTTACTTCTGTCAAGACGTGCTTTAAGTGGTCCGGTTCCGCCCAGGGAGCTTTTGATCTCCTCAAGAAGCATTTTACGTCCGCTCCTATCCTCGTTACTCCTGACATCACTAAACAATTCATTGTCGAGGTTGACGCTTCAGAGGTGGGCGTGGGAGCCATTCTATCCCAGCGCTTCCAGTCTGACGATAAGGTTCATCCTTGCGCTTATTTTTCTCATCGCCTGTCGCCATCGGAACGCAACTATGATGTGGGTAACCGCGAACTGCTCGCCATCCTCTTAGCCCTAGGCGAATGGCGACAGTGGTTGGAGGGGGCGACCGTTCCTTTTGTCGTTTGGACTGACCATAAGAACCTTGAGTACATCCGTTCTGCCAAACGACTTAATGCACGTCAAGCTCGTTGGGCGTTGTTTTTCGCTCGTTTCGAGTTTGTGTTTTCTTATCGCCCGGGTAATAAGAACACCAAGCCTGATGCCTTATCCCGTCTCTTTAGTTCTTCTGTGGCTTCTACTGATCCCGAGGGGATTCTTCCTTATGGGCGTGTTGTCGAGTTGACAGTCTGGGGAATTGAGAGACAGGTTAAGCAAGCACTCACTCACACTGCGTCGCCGCGCGCTTGTCCTAGTAACCTTCTTTTCGTTCCTGTTTCTACTCGTCTGGCTGTTCTTCAGTGGGCTCACTCTGCCAAGTTAGCTGGCCATCCCGGCGTTCGAGGTACTCTTGCTTCTATTCGCCAGCGCTTTTGGTGGCCTACTCAGGAGCGTGACACGCGCCGTTTCGTGGCTGCTTGTTCGGACTGCGCGCAGACTAAGTCAGGTAACTCTCCTCCTGCCGGTCGTCTCAGACCGCTTCCCATTCCTTCTCGACCATGGTCTCACATCGCCTTAGACTTCATCACCGGTCTGCCTTCGTCTGCGGGGAAGACTGTGATTCTTACGGTTGTCGATAGGTTCTCTAAGGCGGCACATTTCATTCCCCTCGCTAAGCTTCCTTCCGCTAAGGAGACGGCACAAATCATCATCGAGAATGTGTTCAGCATTCATGGCCTCCCGTTAGACGCCGTTTCAGACAGAGGTCCGCAATTCACGTCACAGTTTTGGAGGGAGTTCTGTCGTTTGATTGGTGCTTCCGTCAGTCTCTCTTCCGGTTTTCATCCCCAGTCTAACGGTCAAGCAGAAAGGGCCAATCAGACGATTGGTCGCATACTACGCAGCCTTTTTTTTAGAAACCCTGCGTCTTGGGCAGAACAGCTCCCCTGGGCAGAATACGCTCACAACTCGCTTCCTTCATCTGCTACCGGGCTATCTCCGTTTCAGAGTAGTCTGGGTTACCAGCCTCCTCTGTTCTCGTCCCAGCTCGCCGAGTCCAGCGTTCCCTCCGCTCAGGCGTTTGTCCAACGTTGTGAGCGCACCTGGAGGAGGGTGAGGTCTGCACTTTGCCGTTACAGGGCGCAGACTGTGAGAGCCGCCAATAAACGTAGGATTAAGAGTCCTAGGTATTGTCGCGGCCAGAGAGTGTGGCTTTCCACTCGTAACCTTCCCCTTACGACAGCTTCTCGTAAGTTGACTCCGCGGTTCATTGGTCCGTTCCGTGTCTCCCAGGTCGTCAATCCTGTCGCTGTGCGACTGCTTCTTCCGCGACATCTTCGTCGCGTCCATCCTGTCTTCCATGTCTCCTGTGTCAAGCCCTTTCTTCGCACCCCCGTTCGTCTTCCCCCCCGTCCTTGTCGAGGGCGCACCTATTTACAAGGTACGTAGGATCATGGACATGCGTTCTCGGGGACGTGGTCACCAGTACTTAGTGGATTGGGAGGGTTACGGTCCTGAGGAGAGGAGTTGGGTTCCATCTCGGGACGTGCTGGACCGTTCGCTGATTGATGATTTCCTCCGTTGCCGCCAGGATTCCTCCTCGAGTGCGCCAGGAGGCGCTCGGTGAGTGGGGGGGTACTGTCATGTTTTGTCTTATATTGTCTTGTCATTATGCTTTCCCTTCTGTTCGTTTCCCCCTGCTGGTCTTATTAGGTTCGTTCCCTTTTTCTATCCCTCTCTCTCCCCCCCCTCTCTCTCCTCTCTCTATCGTTCCGTTCCTGCTCCCAGCTGTTCCTCATTCTCCTAACTCACTCATTTAGTCTTTTCACACCTGTCCCCTATTTTGTCCTCTGATTAGAGTCCCTATTTCTCCCCTTGTTTTCCGCTTCTGTCCTTGTCGGATCCTTGTATGATGTTCGCTGTGCTGTGTCATTGTCTCGCCCTGTCGTGTCTTGTCTCCTTCAGATGCTGCGTGTGAGCAGGTGTCTAAGTCTGCTACGGTCGGTGCCTTCCCGAGGCAACCTGCAGTCAATGGTCGAGTCTCCAGTCTGTCCTCGTCACTACGAGTGGATTTGAGTTTTTTCATGTTTTGTTTTCTTCTTTTATTGTCCAGGAGTATTACTTTTGCTATTTACTGGAATAAAGACTCTGTTTTCGCCAAGTCGCTTTTGGGTCCTCATTCACCTGCATAACAGAAGCGGGCAGCTGTCGTTGGTAATGTGGGTGGGTGTTTTTGTGGCACTGACCTGTGTGGTCCTGTCCCTGATCACCACCCTGTGGTGTCGCTTTGTCAGCCGCAAACGCCGTGGAGGACACCGGCTGCAACATGATGTACAGCTACATAGAAAATAAGACATGGATTTGAACTATTTGTGTTCTAAGAAAAGCTTTACTTGGAATTAATTTGAAAATATTGTCTCTTGGCTTGCAAAGACATCCAATTGCCAGAATTTGTATTTATTTAAGTAGTTTAAAAATGTACCAAACAAACAAAAACAAAAACACAACTTTTTATGAATAGATTTTTCATCTATAGAAATCAGTTCTGGACTGTAATAGATGAGCTCCCATCTCTATGACAACA
This sequence comes from Oncorhynchus gorbuscha, assembly GCF_021184085.1. NCBI lineage: Eukaryota > Metazoa > Chordata > Actinopteri > Salmoniformes > Salmonidae > Oncorhynchus > Oncorhynchus gorbuscha. The sequence continues at coordinate 70,006,082 of NC_060185.1, read as the reverse complement.
TAAGTAATTTCAGTCTCATAAACATGGTTTGTAATTTGTAGAGATGAGAATAGTGGTAAATCCACTCAACGCTGCATTTGTCCAGTATTTTTTTAAATTGTACCTTTATTTAACTAGGCAAGTCGGCCTAGGAACTGTGGGTCAACTGCCTGTGCAGGGGCAGAACGACAGATTTGTACCTTGTCAGCTCGGGGATTTGAACTTGCAACCTTTCAGTTACAAGTCCGACACTGTAACCACTAGGCTACTCTGCTGCCTCTTTTTTAAATTTGTATTTAATGCCACTTGGTTGTTGTTGTAACTGACTTATTTGAAGTGAAAGTCATATTTTTCCTGTTTATTTTACAGTGCTTGAGAAGGTATTTAAATCCACAAATCATCTTGCTATTATATCCTTCATTCTGACATAAATGTCTAAATATGAGCTGTCCGTTTTGTAAAAAAAATAAAGCACAACATCATACTGAAAGTACAATGAATTTGATATTGCTCACCCAAGACATAGTTTGTTTTCCCTCTCATTAGGTTAGGCCTTTATAACTGCCCACATGGTGTAAACACTTCCAAACACCCAAACGGACTTAAAGGCCCAGTGCAGTCAAGAACATGATTTCCTGAGTTTGATGTATATTTAAACACTTTGAGGTTGGAATAAGACTGTGAAATTGTGGACATTATGATAATGCCCTTTTAGTGTAAGAGCTGTTTGAAAATGTCAGCCTGTTTAGGTAGGATGGAGTTTTGGCTTGCTGGTGACATCACCAGGCAGTAAATTAGTCAATAGACCAATAAGAAAGAGCGTTCCAAACCTGGGCTGTAATCATAAAAATCCCCCCAAAAAATAAGCTTTTTGGTTTTAGTTGAAGGTTAGGCAGGCATATGGTTAGCCGTGTGTTTAAGTTTAGGGTTAGGATTCAAATGACATTTTAATTAAGAAGAAACATTTTAGAAATAAGCTGTGGCTGTAGTAACTAGTGACGACAAGTGCACAGAGAGAAATAGCTTTGTCAAGAAAACTTCACGTTTTGTGTCAGCCAGACTAGAGAAATGTATGTCTGCCCTGAAACTTACCGTTGATCATCATGAATGAACATAGTGTGAGTGATATTAATATTGTAAATCTAATGTCTCCCTCCATTTGATCATAGTTGCTTCTTCATTTTCCAACAGGCTGTTTATCACACAAATGCATTTGCCATCATTATCATGACTTTGATATCTCTCATTCTCAATAGCTCTTGAAACTTCTCTCTTCATTGGTTAATCGACCTACCTTTTGAGCTAACATAAATCTAGATAATGTAGCCTTTCAATATATTCGGATGCTTCGGCTATGGAAGGAGAATTCGTCAGGAAAATGATTGATTTAATGGACAAATAGTCCCACCACCACTTCAAGAAAAACCCAGAAACGCTCTTCATTTGTGTAATCACAAAGAGACACTAAATGTTAAGCATTGAAACCCCTTTCCCGTCTATGCTGATAGAGCAAGTGAGAATGTAAAAACGGGAAATGCTCATAGAGCAAGTGAGAAAATGCTCATAGAGCAAGTGAGAATGTGAAAGTTACGGGAAATGCTGATAGAGCAAGTGAGAATGTGAAAGTTACGGGAAATGCTGATAGAGCAAGTGAGAATGTGAAAGTTACGGGAAATGCTGCTGCAGTAACTTGTAAAATTTGCATAAAGGTCAGACATCTTCAAAAGAAATCAAGAGCAAGACATTTTGAAAAGAAAAGAAAAAGATAAGTAGCCTTGCTTCAGATTGAAATATGGATTCTAAGTCTGCTTTTGGTAAGGCAGATGGTTTATGTGGCCCTGTTGATAAGAGTCTATACTGTGCATGTTGGTGTTTTAGATCAATGTGTCCTCTTATGTCTGATCTTGGAGATAGACCCTCTACACTAGAGTCTAATTCAGGGATGGAACTCCTGGACGTGGTCTACGCAAAACTAGACAAATTAACCTGATGTGAATTGCGATGCAAATGGTCTTCTCATGCCACACAGTCAGTTCCTCTTTGTTTTCTACTTAAAATAATACTCCGTTGCTAGTTATGGGGAAATATTTTTACTTCCCTGCGCTAACCACATGCGTGAGGTTACCAAATTATTCTTTAGAACTAAAACCAAGCTGACATGTACCATTAACTCACCAGCTGTCAGACATCATGGGAGTCATTCTATTTCTACTGATTGTGGGTAGGTCAATTTTCTGCTTTTTATTTGACCAACACATCCACAAGTCTGTTTAAAATATTTAACATATGCATGTGTGCAGTTCAACTTTCCTTTGTCTTCATTTAGCGCTACTCAAGGACCAAGGAGCAAGAGTTACTAGATGTGCGAATGGCTTTACTCAACCGAATTCCAATCCAGCGTTTCTGAATTGTATTGGTAATGATGGAGAATATGGTTATAATTTCCTGCATAGTATTTTGCTTTAGGAATGTGCTTTGATCAGTAATGTTGACCTCTGATAATCTCCAGCATTAAACAGACCCTGTTTAGGAACATTCAACACTATGTACTGTTTAGTAGTGGGATGTTTTTTCTGAAGATAATCCAGTCTTTCTAAATTCACCTCTCATCTCCCTCATGTAGATATAAATGAGTGCTTAAATGAGAAGAACATCTGTAAAAGCTATTCAACATGCATCAACACCGTTGGATGCGACTACTATATCAATGCTATTCTGTCTTCAGATCGCTTGGCTTTGAATCACGTGGTGGTCAATATAATCTTATTGAAAGTGTGACTGTGTTAACGTGTGAGGGATTATCACCCTCTCTTTTATCAACATACAATCTTTAATCATCTTTCCATCTCCACTATTTCCCTTTACCACTCCCATTCTCTATCAGACATAGATGAGTGTGTTGAGAACCAACATTTTTGTGGGGAACGGGGAATCTGTGTCAATCAGCTGGGCAGCTACCTGTGCAAGTGTCCCACAGGATTCAGTAACTACGGCAACAGACAAACTCAGTGTGCAGGTGAGAGACACATTTCCTCTTGGGTGCTGTTGTATTGGGTTTTGTCTAAATACTCTAAGGTGGCTGGCTACCTTTTGTCTGTCTTCCATGTACAGGCTGACTGTACTGAAGCACCATAAAAGTCTATGTCAGGTTTTATACTGTACATAGTGTACATACACCTGTTGTCCATGATGTACTCCTTTATCATGCACAGGTCTGTACATAGTGTACTGTAGAAGGGTATTGAGATAACACTGAATGTCTCCATGTTTTTACATTAGAGCTTAATTGTGACCAGTATGAAACACAGCCTGGACAGGTAAGGCTTTACTTTAGAATTATTACATTATTAATTGGGAAAAGGGTATTTTTCCATGATCTTGAAATGTTGTATGCATTTTCCCACTAATGCACATGCCCCCCTCCTCCCTCCCAGACTCTACCAGGCTTTGATAGTTTCTTGTCTCTGTTGAAAAACAACTGTTTGGTGTTGAACAGCTCTACGTTGTCTGGACCGACAAGACTGCTGCCAACTGGAGATGTGCTTTTGACAGTAAGTCACCACACAGAAACACACATGCAAACACAAGAGGTCGGCCGATGAATCGGTATCAGTATTGGCGTTGAAAAATCATAATCGGTCGACCTCTAACACACACATACAAAACCCTTATGTCTCTCTCTAGTTACTGGTTAATACCACTGATGTTGTTCAACTGGGCCTCCAGTCCAATGGTCACCGTAGTAGCAGTGAAGTGACTAAGTTACTGAGGACGATTGAAATCTCATTCAGACTGATCGCTCCACTGCTGACAGAGAACGTGACCAGGATAGAGACCAACCACACCGGTAACATAAACACACTGAGCACACGCTGACCACATATTTACCATTTACTGACCACCTCGCAGGTACCTTTATTGAACACGATGGGAGACAGAGAGCTGGTTTCAAGCGCAGGGCGCAGCAGGTGTTTATTTGTAAGGGACCACAGAAGGCGGCAGATAGTTGTGTCCAGTGGCAGGCAGAAGGTCTTACACAAAAAAAACCAAAAAAAGGCAACAGTACAGGCAGGGAAAAGACTAGTAACGTCCGGGAGATCAGGCAATAGGTTGATAAGAGGAAATCCCAAAGGCTAAAGTACAGGCAGGGAATAGACAAAAGGCATCGTTAGTTTTTGCCTGCCTCACTATCATACACAGGAGGATTAAATTACAGATGCAAAAACAGATCTCCTAATAGAAGTGTATCACAAAACAAACACCTCACAATGATGAGGTGCAAAGAACTGAACTAAATTGTGCGTGATAATGACATACAGGTGTGTGAACAGGTGATCAGAATTCAGGTGATTGGGATCTGGAGATTGAGCTGCGTTCAGGGGATCTATGTGTTTGAGAGTGTTAGCTGGAAAGTGAGCTGCATTCAGGGGATTTTCGTGTTTGAGAGTGTGAGTTGGAAGCAGACGTTACAGTACCACAGGAAGACCACAATCTGAGCACCATACTGAACATAAACCGAGCACTAACAAGCACATTACATTGTGTCAACTTAAAATATAATTAATGCAATACTGTGTTCTTTCAGTAATGGTGATTTCTGCTCTGTGTTGATTTTGTCAATAAAAACAGAGGTTGAGATTATGGTGAGGAGGGACAAGACTCCACCTCAAGGACCAGTCAGCCTGACCAATGAAAACACTCAACTTGACACCACCTGGGAGACGGTGGTTGGAGATGACCAGAATTACCTAGGTAGCCACAGTCCTACAGTACCATTCATCTGCTCAAAATATGACTAAAGACATACATTGATGGATTCACTTGGGATATTGTGAGTTGTACATGTTCTTGTATCAGGCCTTATATTTTCTTGTATTGTTTTTTTATGTGCAGGGTTTGCGTATGTTGTTCTGCTCAGCTATAGGAATCTGGATAGTCTGAAGGACAACACTTCTCATCAGAGCCAGCAGCTCATGTCCAGTGCTGCGACAGTTTCCGTTAGCAACTCCAATACAACATACCTGCCCCAACAGGTTAATCTCACCTTCAATCACCTGCAGGTAACACTTGTCTCTACTTTAATAGTTTCTGACTGTCAGTAAAACATGTTTTTCATTGATATATTTTTCATGAAGTCACATTTTTCCTGAATTTACTGAGTCTAAATGGAATTGACCCCAACCCATATACACTGTGTCCTAGTCCAGTGATGTTGACCCCACCTGTGTTTATTGGTCGGATGAGAATGGACCGGGGGAGTGGTCTGGGAGGGGTTGCACCATAGTGATTTCGAACTCCACCCACACTGTGTGCTCCTGCAACCATCTCAGCACATTCGCTCTGCTGAAGGGAATCGACCAGGGACAGGTAAAGAGAACACTAACCTGTTTTCCATCTCACCTTTTTATGCGAGTAAAGTACATGTCGTTTAAAAAATGTCACGACAGGCCTGATGGAAACAGAAAATGTTTCGGAAAACTTTCTAATTGTCAAGAAAACAAAATACGCTAGACAAGGTGGGATCTCTTTGTGTCTGTAAAAATATTTATGCAAGACATCTCGGTGGAAACGCTTATAAGGCCAAATATTGATATAATAACCATGATATGGAAGTAAACTTGGAGTCGCGCTATGACGTGTGTGGTCCTCCCACTATGACTTGTCGGGAAAGCATGCAGTTTATTTGGCAACAGATTAAATATGTTTATGTTGAACTTCACAGGGTGGTGAATGTGCATGGTGATGAGTTTGATGCTGCTTTCAAATAGCGCTGTGGGCTTAAGCGCTCGTGACAATACCGGAGTGGGCACATTTGCTATAAAGTTCAACAAATAATTGTGAGAAAACCCTCAGTAGAGTTGAAAATGCCATGTAAACCCATTTAACTTGTATTTTTTTTCGGTACATGGAAATTTTACCACAAAGGGTATTTTTATCTGCACTAATGTCATCAAGCACAGCCTTTTATCCGCAACAAGTCAATGTGATGGAAACACCTCTCTGGTGGGAAAATGCACAAATTGTTTTAATGCTGATTTTAGAATATTCCCATGTAAATCTGTTGCCAAATGGATGAAAACTTACTGTAGCTAGTGTAGCACATCTGAAGAGGGAGAAAATATATTCCCAGATATGTGTGTCAGAGACTATCTTTCTGTAAATGTTCATGTTTTAAACTACTAAATGTAAGTGTTTGATTCATTTGTCACATTATTTAGGGGAGTTTGGTATTTGTTGAGTGCTTAAGTGCTGATGTTCTTTTGGAGGCTCGAACGTGTGTTTGATATGTTCGTACTGTCTAGATGGTGTGTGTCTGATGCTTGTTATTCCTCTTCGGCAGGGAAGCGGGCAGCTGTCTTTGGTGATGTGGGTGGGTGTTTTTGTGGCACTGACCTGTGTGTTCCTGTCCCTGATCACCACCCTGTGGTGTCGCTTTGTCAGCCGCAAACGTCGTGGAGGACCCCGGCTGCAACATGATGTACAACTCCATAGAAAATAAGACATGGATTTGAACTATTTGTGTTATAAGAAAAGCTTTACTTGGAATTAATTTGTAACATTGTCTCTTGGCTTGCAAGGACATCCACATGCCAGCATTTTTTTATTTAAATTAAGTATTATAAAAATGTATCAAAAAAACAAAAATATAAGAACACAACTTTATCTCATGTATAGAACTCTTATTAGTTCTAGACTGTAGCATATGAGCTCTTAACTATATGTCAAAATACATACGTCATTTTAGGCTCACGAGTTTTACTTATAATTTGTGGCATGAATTTTCCTAGAATAGTGGTATATCCACCCAACGCTGCATTTGTCAAGTATTAAGCCACTTTGTTGTCGTTGTAACTATTTTCTGAGAGCTAATCAAGTGAAAATAATATTTGGCCCTGTCATTCAATCATCTTGCAATATTTTGCTCCAATCTGATTCAAATATCTAAATACAATTGGTCCCTTTCTTCAGCAATAAAGCTATACCATACTGAACGTACAATGTATTTTACCATTGCTCTCCCAAAACATATATTTTTTTGCCTGCCCACATGTTGTAAAGACTTCCAAACACCCAAACTGACTTAAACCAGAAAGTGCCCTAACAAGAGCCAATGAAATACTACAACCCTCCAGACAAAGTGGGCTGTGATTGTTCAAAATCACGATCCCTGTGCCTTCCTGCTAGCCACCGCTGGTTGATGGCCTTAGTGCTGGCACACAGTTTGCGCAGACGCAGTTGTTGCAGCCTTCGCTGCAGGGCTTTGGGGAGCTTGCCTCCCTTGGATGGGATCTCCTTCAGCCTCTGCTTGGGGGGGGGGGGGTTTGTGAGGCGGAAGTCACAGATGGTGGGGTAGTGGTTGTACATCACACGGCAGGTATGTGTGGAAGTGTTATAGCCCTCGGCAATCACCGTGACCTCGTACTCACCCGGGTTCAGCAGGCGCCAGTGGTCCCCGTCAGGTACTACAGTAGGGGCAGGACACAAAATGGCTACTGGTAAGTGGTTGGCTTCTTTGGCCTACTAATTTCATAACATATTCCTGTAGTGCCATCTAGGGGCAATATGACAGCATAATTTATAGGCTTTCTTTTATCATTTACTGACATAACATTTTTTGCATGTGAGGAGGGAGGGAGCCCATCTGATCTAATATGGTGGTTTATGGCATCCACGTTCTATTATAGCATCCTCAATGAAAGCCTCTGTGTATTTGTCTCTGATTACACCCTTGCGTCCTCTATAGACCTTCAATACAAAGCAAAAATATAGAGTTAGGATCAACAACACCATCGTGTTGTGTTTACCTGCACTAGACACTATTGATGGATGAACCTGCTCCATGTAGACCGGTAAAGACTCTTTGTTGTTCTCCCACTTGATGGGCAGCTCACTGGCTTGAGGGAACTTATCACAGGACATCTCCACTGTTACAGTGGACAGCTCCACAGTTACACACTAACACGAGAGAAGAAGCTGTGGTGATTGCTCTTTATCAGCTCCGTGCACTCTATCCAATCATACACTCTTAGAGAAAAGGGTTCCAAAAGGGTTTTTGCGGTGTCCCCATAGGAGGACCCTTTTAGGTTCCAGGTTGAACACTTTTGGATTCCATGTAGAACCCTCTGTGAAAAGGGTTCTACACGGAACCCAAAAGGGTTCTTCTTTCTACCTGCAACCAAAAGGGTTCTATCTAGAACCAAAAATGGTTGTCGTGTCTGTGACTGTCATTAAATGTGAAGACTGTTATTTTATCAAATCAATTCTCTATGTGTAATTATTATTACGTGATTAAACTAATCATGTAAACTTTAATTGACTAGGAAGTCGGGGCACCACTGGAAAATGTTTATAGAGTCTCTATTTCCCGAATTGACTCTTCAGATATTTTCATGTCTTATCGGTAAGCAATTCTCATTAATGTATTGTACCTCATCAGTTCTCATTACTGAATGTCACAAACCCTTGGATATCTGCATGAACCCTAGCCTAAATGATGAATCAGCAATCTACAAATTGGCTTAATTATTTATTTACTAACTAACTAAATAATCACAGAAATACATAATCACACACACAATTAGTTATATAAGGGTTACTACATGATACAAAGACAAAGTCTCCAGCGGACGAAACCGATATGACGGCTTGGTACAAAGGAAAGGGGATGTGGACCGCTCAAGAGCGGGAAACTCATAGCTGATAACTACACTCATAGATATTGCTACTGCCTTACATGAACAACTGCTCATTCGAAAATGTATGGTGTATGTCTTGCTGTCTCTCTCTGTGGTCACCGGTCCGTCTGCTGGAGAGTCAATCGACAGAAAGTCTGGTTGTGTTCATAATGGATATGTCAGGCGTACCCATGGTTGTCGCATAGGATGGATGTTTCGGTGGTGTCTGTATTCTTGTCTTAGGCTTCGTACATTTCCAGCTGCAGACTGGTAGTTCGACAGCCTAGGATTTCTTACTTCTTGAATTGAATTGATAGTCTCAGAATTTAACCATTTCCAGCTGTGTAGCCAATGCTCCGCGCTGTATGGTCCTATCCTTTGGTAGAGTTGTAGTGCCTAACCATTTCAACAGGTAGTGTCATCTCCATATTTTCTGTTCTGATGGCCTATAGAATTGTAGCAATTCCAATGTGGGGAATCCATCCTGGCGTTCTCTGACTTAATGTAAATTTTGTAGGAAGAGGTTTTATACTCTGTGGAAGAAGGGGCGGTTCTATGATGCCTAATGGGATGTTTGGACTCACGGGGGTGTGGTCACTGACTAGTTAAACGTTATATGAAAATCCATACTCTCATTTAGAAGGTTCACATTACATCTTTTCACAAAGAGTGTCATGTTTAATCACATATGTTTCACAATATTTATATGTAAACCTGACAGCTGGGAAATGTACACTTTTAGAGATACAGTTATGTGCGTTTCCTGTCCTTCATGAGATCATCAAATGAAACACACTCGACATGACTGTCCCTTAATTGTCCACGGACCATTCCCACTTTCCCAAAAATATAAATATTGTTGAATTATTCACTGTGTTCCACAGTTTACATTCCAATCTCGAACACAACAGAGCATAGAGGCAGCGTATTTTATGACTGCCCATAAAACAGCAAACTTCCTGCTCTCCCACTCTACGAGAGAGAGCACACTGTAGAGTGGATCCACAGTAACCTGATCCTTCAGATCGTCACAGGAGAGTTATGGCAGGGTTCTCCAAATGGTTCTCCCATGGGGGCAGCCAAAGAACCCTTTTAGGTGCTAGATAGCAGCCAGAATCTCCAGACAGCAGATCTGCCCTTTACGCAGCGCCTCCGACTTGTTTACATAAAACAACACGTCCCCAATGTTATGTTGGAATAACCCTTGGCCCTAAGCCCTTTATGGAGTGGCCACTTGCTGATGTTTTTTATAGTGTCAATCACTCGAGTCTGCCACTTTTTTTCGGCAAGATTAGAATTGATACGATCACAGTGAACTTGTATCCAAACTGCATCTTGTCAATATTCCATAACCCATTTGTGAGCATCTTGTGTCTCCCGTGACAGTTGTTGTGAAACACTGCCAGACAGACTCACACTCTGGTAATAGAGAATGAGAAAGTTGTATAAAACTAAACAGCAACGAAGCACACACGTCTCCACTCACCAGTGACTTGATAAGCTGATTGTGGCCTGGCTGCTCAATGTGTCTGCTAGCTACTATTTGCTAGCTTCATTAACCTTTTGTGACTAGGTGGCAGTATTTTCATTGTTGGAAAAATAACGTTCCCGTAGTAAACGGAATATTTTGTCAGGACAAGATGCTAGAATATGCATATCATTGACAGCTTAGGGTAGAAAACACTCTAAAGTTTCCAAAACTGTAAAAATATTGTCTGTGAGTATAACAGAACTGATATTGCAGGCGAAAGCAGGCGTAAGCGGCTAAATTGCGCAACTGGTCACCTGATGGCTCCCAGAGTGATTCTCACGTAAAATTATTCCAATCGGTCCTACTGAAAAACCATATCCCGGTGGATATATTATCGAATAGATATTTGGAAAAAAGAACATTGGCTATCTAACTGGGAGTCTCGTGAGTGAAATCAACCGAAGCTCATCAAAGGTAAACGATTTAATTTGATTGCTTTTCTGATTTCCGTGACCAAGTTACCTGCTGCTAGCTGGACAATATGCTATGCTAGGCTATCGATAAACTTACACAAATGCTTGTCTAGCTTTGGCTGTAAAGCATATTTTTTTAAATCTGAGATGACAGGGTGATTAACAAAAGGCTAAGCTGTGTCTCAATATATTTCACTTGTGATTTTCATGAATAGGAATATTTTCTAGGAATATTTATGTCCGTTGCGTTATGCTAATTCGTGTCAGTCGATGATTACGCTCCCTCATGCGGGATAGGGAGTCATTAGAGGTTTAAACAAACACAGAGTTGGAATTTAGCTAGTTAACAAGTTATTTTGGGCACTGACAAACAGTGTGTAGCTCGTGCTTTATTTACGATAGTTTGACAGCTTGCAGATGATGACGTTGTAGACATGTGATTTTTCTCAGAAATCAGTTCTGAGCATGCAGCCAGACCAAACAATTACCTAGATGTAAAATTGCGCGACAAAGACCTCGGAAAAAACGTCTAAATTAATTACAGATTTCTTGATTTATCTTAGATTAATTCAGACTCATAGCTATGTTGTTGCTACAGTGACTCAGGAGGGACAAATATCAAAACCAGCCAAGGTACGATATGCAAACATAACACACCCACATCAAACCAGTCCCTTAAGATAACTATTGTTTAGCTTCAGTCATGGCTGCTAGCATTTCTTAATGAGTTAAACTCAAAACGAGGCCAAATCAGGAAGTACAGTCGTCCTTTAAGCCTTGTGTTACAGCAAAACATTAGGGATTACATAGGAAGGAACCCACAAAAAAGAAACAAGGAACATTTCTCTCACTATGAACCCACTATCTGCGAGTTCACATTATAAATACTGGAACATGACATGGAGAGACAGTCATTTACCAGTGGAACATTAATCTTGTAACTACCCATCCCGGATCCGGGAGAATTGTCATCATCTGACACTAAGTAGCATAACGCAACGGACAAAAAATCTTACTAGAAAATATTCATATTCATGAAATCACAAGTGAAATATATTCAAACACAGCTTAGCCTTTTGTTAATCATCAGATTTTGAAAATATGCTTTACAGCCAAAGCAAGACAAGCATTTGTGTAAATTTATCGATAGCCTAGCATAGCATTATGCCTAGCTAGCAGCAGGCATTCTGGTCATAAAAATCAGAAAAGCAATCAAATTAAATAGTTTACCTTTGATGAGCTTCGGATGTTTTCACTCACGAGACTCCAAATGTTCCTTTTTTCCAGAAAAATAATTTTTGTAGCCAAAAATAGCTCCGTTAGTTCTTCACGTTTGGCTGAGAAAATGACCGGAAATTGCAGTCACGACAACACCGAAAAATATTCCAAATTAGCTCCATAATATCGACAGAAACATGGCAAACGTTGTTTATAATCAATCCTCAAGGTGTTTTTCAAATATCTATTCGATAATATATCAACCGGGACAGAGCTTTTTTCAGTAAGTAAGACTGGATGGAAAAATGGCTACCTCTGTCTTTTGCACAAGAAATACACAAAGAACCATCAGGTGGACACTGACGCAATGTTGTCGCTCAGGCTCATTTTTCAAAATAAAAGCCTGAAACAATGTCTTGTGACACTAGACACGTTAAGGAAGCTATAGAAAAAGGAATCTCGTTGATATCCCATTCACTGCTCAATAGGGAAGCATAGGCATAGGATAATTTAGAAACCGCTGCATTCCTGATTGGATTTTTCTCATTCTTTTGCCTGCAATATCAGTTCTGTTATACTCACAGACAATATCTTTACAGTTTTGGAAACTTTAGAGTGTTTTCTATGCTAAACTGTCAATTATATGTATATTCTATTTTCTGGTCCTGAAAAATAGCCAGTTTACTTTGGGAACGTTATTTTTCCAAAAATAAAAAAAGACCCCTAGATTCAACAAGTTAAACTACAGTCTGGCTTAATCTCTGCCAAGAGAGTTGGAGATAAACAAATATTTACAGTCAAAAACCATTGAAAGCTTTTTACTCCGTACAAAACAGGCCAATAATTTCCAGTGTTGACATATTAAGAAGACTAGTCACCCTCTATATAATAGGGTTTTCCTCTCTATTCCAGTGTGCAGGCTAACCAGCTCTCCGTCTATGCTGCGGCATTCCTGGCTCTCTCTCTTCCATTATAAGTACTGTAGGTAAGGGGTATTAGCGGTTGCCAGTACTGGCAGACCGATTCAACACTTTAGACCTGTCAGTGTAGACAAGGGTTAACTCCAGTCTCTGAGAGCATACAGTACAAAGTACTATAGCAGTGGTACTGTAGATACGTTATGTGGTATTGCCTTAAGATAAAACTTCATAAACTGGAGTAGGTCTATATCTACTTACCCAGCTCATGCTTTCCAGGGCTGTCAGAGATCTCCATGATGTACATCTTGAGGCCCATGTGGCTCTTCCCGATGCTGTAGATACGGGTGATGTCAGGACAGGACTCGGTCACTGACTTCATGAGCTGAGGAGGGACAGAGTTAAATGGTACTGAGCATTACGGTGTTGTCTGGTGGGCAGAAGTCTTCCTGTGGGACCCCAGGGTGTGCACATTTTTGGGGGACAGATTTCTTTGTTGTTGTTGCACCCACAGGGTCCATCAGGAATGGATTGGGTAACACTGCCTTATGATGGTTAAGTGCAGCGGAGGCTGGTTAGGGGAGGATGGCTCATAATAATGGTTAGTCCTTCTGTAGCTCAGTTGGTAGAGCATGGCGCTTGTAACGCCAGGGTAGTGGGTTCGATCCCCGGGACCACCCATATGTAGAATGTATGCACACATGACTGTAAGTCGCTTTGGATAAAAGTGTCTGCTAAATGGCATATATTATCATATATTATAGAACGGAGCAAATGCAATGTCATCAAAGACATGGAAACCATTCTACTAATTCTGCTCCAGTCATTACCACGAGCCTGTTCTCCCCAATTAAGGTGCCACCAACCTCCTGTGGTTAAGTGTGAGAAGAAAGTATGTACAGTAGAGTTTTATTACTTTACAAATAGATCCAAGTCTTGGATTAGTTTGCAGGGCACATGGGGAGAATGTGGTGTGTGGACACAAGAGCCCAGTGTTATATCATAATGGTCAGATTCACCTCAAGCTCTTTACTGAGCGGTGGTGGCAGAGTGTAGTGAGGAGGGGGAAAGAAGAAAAAAAATGGAATAATATTTGTTTTTCGGTGAGACTGAGGGAGGTAGCTACAACCACAAACCCTCTGCTTCCAGGACAGCTCAGTAAAGCGCCAAAAAAGGCTTAGAAAAAAGGCTTCCAAAAGCGTTCTTCTCCTGTTCCCATAGCAGAACACTTTTTGGTTCCATGTAGAACACAATTGTGGAAAGGGTCCTAGATGGACCCAAAAGGGTTCTACCTGGAACCAAAAAGGGTTCTTCAAAGGGTTATCCTATGGGGACAGCCAAAGAACCCTTTAAGGTTCTAGATAGCACCTTTGTAAGGTCCCTACTGCACTTATTTGGAGTGCACAAGATCACAACATTTTAGCCAGTGTATGATTTATTTTCTGAGTCACTGTGTAGTTCTAAAATATGGTGAGTCAGTTGTTTAGAATGGTAATATGATTGATTATCTACCTAGAAACTGCCTGGCTCTATTCTTATTGGTCTGAAGTTTGCTAATTGTTAGAGGAAAGCAGGAAGTAGTTGAGTGGTCACGTTTCACTGCTTAGACATTGCCAGATCTTAAAATGCCTGGAAATGTATTTTACTTATCAGCATACATCATATGATATAGCAATCTGTCAGTCAATGACACAGTCGATGATGTGGCACACAATGCAACCGATGGTTGATGCATGTAAAGTCTAAGCAGTGGAACGCAACAGATATATGGCTGTGAATATGGTCAGTTCCATAGAGATGTATAGAGGGCTCTTGTCCCCAAAAGGTATTTTTAATCTAACCACGTCATATGTTATAGCAATCTGGTGCCGGATGACACAGTCAATGATATGGCATGCAACCATTGGTTGATGCATGCAACTTCTAAGCAGGGAAACGCGACCTATGCTGAGTTTATAACCAAGTGGAAAGGTGGTAATTACCAGTCATAAATACCAGTTGGATGCATTCAAATGCTTTGACCTCGTTGAGAAACGTCAATTGATTAATGGCCAACCATAAACTAAAAGTACAGCTAACATGCTTGTAAACAAATGATAGTGTTAAAAAATGAATAGATTGCTTTTTATAAATAATGTTATGTTGTTACATTCTTTTTACTGTCAAAAAGGCTGCTAATCGAGGTCATTTCCGTAGTAGGTCAACATGTGGGAGAAATTGGAGCTCAGGGATGATAGACAAGTTTCCCACTCGTTATTGCCAGTTGGATGGGCATTCAAGTGGATTTTTCCCAGCCGAATACCACTTTCCTATTGGTTATGAATGCAGCACTATATTTGCAAAATATTAACCCATCTTCATTCAGTGTTTGTCTACATAGAGAGTCATCCATCCACCAACTAACAAACCCTCAAACTACACCAGTAGTCTATGGATGAGTGTTCAAGGTCTCTACTTCAGGACTTACTTTCCTCATCTCCTTGTAGTTGTTGTGTCTGAAGTCCAGTTTGTCCTGGGTGCCTTGCTCCGTCTGCTGCCAAACGTAGATGTTGTTAGGATCTACAGGAGTGAAATGACACAACATAATGGAAAAACTCAATGGTAACATTTGAATGTTGTTGAGGTTATGTTTCCTGAGTGTTAAGCTAGTGTTGTGAAGATGTTGTGATGATGATGGTGGACATACCTGAGAGGGTACCTCAGCTCCAGGACATAGTCCCATTCTAGTACCAGGTCTGTGGATTGATGCAGATGTAGTGTGCCACTGTTGACAACTTATTAAATAGGGCCAGCACTGGATTTTCAGTATCCTGGTTCCCCTCAAATACCTACAGTATGGGAGAGTGGGGTAAATTGAGCCAGTGTTGTTTCTAGGAAACCATATAATTTGACTAAATATTTAGGAAGAGTTCATCATTTCTTGGAGTATGGGAAGGAAGAAACCACATGGAAAAAGTGGTAAGCAAGTTTCACCTAGTCAAATAAATGTATTGTGTTATAGGCTTCATGATGCTTGTATCTAAACCAAAGTTGATACTTTTATGATTGTTCTGTACATCAGTGGGGTCTCTATAATGATGGCGCTGGAGGAGATGGCTGTGCTATTTGTAAATTATTTTGTACATATTGTTTCTGCAACTGTATCTTACGACAGAAAAAAGCTTCTGGATATCAGGAACGCGATCACTCACTGTCACAGCCGTCGTTGGAATGAGACCAAGGTGCAGCGTGGTAAACGTGGTAAACGTACATTTTCTTTTATTTGTTAAAATGTCACCAACAAAACAAGAAATAACAAAAACGACCGTGACTCTTACAAAGAATATAGTGACCCTAACAAAGACAACTTCCCACAATGACAGAAGGGAAAAAGGCTGCCTAAGTATGATTCCCAATCAGAGACAACAATAGACAGCTATCCCTGTTTGAGAACCATACCCGGCCAAAACATAGAAAACCAAAAATATAGAAAACAATTCCCAGCCAAATCACACCCTGACCAAACCAAATAGAGACATAAAAAGGCTCTCTAAGGTCAGGGCGTGACAGTAACCCCCCCCAAAGGTGCGGACTCCGGCCGCAAAACCTGAACCTATAGGGGAGGGTCCTTGTGGGCATCTATCCGCGGTGGCGGCTCTGGTGCGGGACGTAGACCCCGTTCCACCTCTAGCTCACCCCACTTTGGTGGCGCCTCTGGTGCGGGGACCCTCGTCGCCGACCCCGGACTGGGGACCCTCGTTGCGGGCCCCGGACTGGGGACCCTCGTTGCGCACCACGGATTGGGGACCCTCGTTGCGCGCGCCGGACTGGGGACCCTCTTTGCTGGCCCCGGACTGGGGACCCTTGTTGCTGGCCCCGGACTGGGGACTGTCGCTGGAGGCTTCGGACTGGAGACCGTCGCTGGAAGCTCCGGACTGGAGACTGTCGCTGGAGGCCCCGGACTGGAGACGGTCGCTGGAGGCTCCGGACTGGGGACCGTCGCTGGAGGCTCCGGACTGGGGATCGTCGCTGGAGGCTCCGGACTGGGGATCGCCGCTGGAGGCTCCGGACTGGAGGCCGTTGTTGGCGGTTTCGTGACATGAATCATCACTGAAGGCTTCGTGCCATGGATCATCACTTGAGGCTTCTTGCCATGGATCATCACTGGTGGGAGGAGACGTATAGGCAGCCTGGTGCGTGGGGCTGCCACAGGGCCCACCAGGCTGGGGAGACATACAGGAGGCTTGGTTCTTTGCGGAGGCACCGGATACACTGGGCCGTGGAAGCGCACTGGGGGTTTTGAGTGCAGAGCCTGCACAACCCGCCCTGGCTGGATGGTATCTTCGCCCTGAAAATGCGGGGTGCTGGCACAGGACGCACTGGGCTGGGCAGACGCACCAGAGACACAGTGCGCAGAGCATACCCGAACCATACCCGGCCAAAACATAGAAATACAAGAAAACAGAACATAGAATGCCCACCCAAATCACACCCTGACCAAAGCAAATAAGGTCAGGGCGTGACACTCACCTCAGATTAGACAAAATAGATTCAACAACAAGCATGATGATATACTCCAAAACACCCCACAGGGCAGGCATATCAATTATTCGCAAAAGGAAGCGACGCAGAGGATGCCTCGTCCGGACCCGCAGAAAGCAAGTGGGAAAGCTGCCATTATCGTCAATATTACTCGCCAACGTGCAATCATTGTACGATAAACTAGACGAGGTACGATCACAAATATCCTGCCAACGGGACATCAAAAACTGTTATATCCTATGTTTCACGGAATAGTGGCTGAATTGTACTTTTATTTCACCTTTATTTAACCAGGTGGGCAAGTTGAGAACAAGTTCTCATTTACAATTTCTGTGCATATTTGTAAACAACAGCTGGTGCATGAAATCTAAGGAAGTCTCTAGATTTTGCCCGCCTGAAGTAGAGTATATTGTGATAAATTGCAGGCCACACTACTTGCCTAGAGAGTTCTCAGATCTACTTTTCGTGGCTGTTTATTTACCACCACAAACAGATACGGGCACTAAGACCGCACTCAGTCAGCTGTATAAGGAAATAAGCAAACAGGAAACCGCTCACCCCGAGGCGGCACTCCTAGTGGCCAGAGACTTTAATGCAGGGAAACTTAAATCAACATGTTAAATGTACAACCAGAGGGGAAAAAAATCTAGATCACCTGTCCTCCACACACAGAGACGCATACAAAGCTCTCCCTCGCCCTCCATTTGGTAAATCCGACCACAACTCTATCCTCCTGACTCCTGCTTACAAGCAAAATTAAAGCAGGAAGCACCAGTGACTCGGTCTATAAAAAAGTGGTCAGATGAAGCAGATGCTAAACTACAGGACTGTTTTGCTATCACAGACTGGAACATGTTCCGGGATTCTTCCGATGACATTGAGGAGTACACCACATCAGTCACTGGCTTTATCAATAAGTGCATTGAGGACGTCGTCCCCACAGTGATTGTACGTACATACCCCAACCAGAAGCCATGAATTACAGGCAACATTCGTACTGAGTTAAAGGGTAGAGCTGCTGCTTTCAAGGTGCGCAACTCTAACCCTGAAGCTTACAAGAAATCCCGCTATGTCCTGCGACGAACCATCAAACAGGCAAAGCTCCAATACAGGGCTAAGATTGAATCATACTCCACCGGCTCCGACGCTCGTCGGATGTAGCAGGGCTTGCAAACTATTACAGACTACAAAGGGAAGCACAGCCACGAGCTGCCCAGTGACACGAGGCTATCAGACGAGCTAAATCACTTCTATGCTCGCTTCGAGGCAAGCAACACTGAGGCATGCAATAAGAGCATCAGCTGTTCCGGATGACTGTGTGATCACGCTCTCCATAGCCGACGTAAGTAAGACCTTTAAACAGGTCAACATACACAAGGTTGCGGGGCCAGACGGATTACCAGGACGTGTGCTCCGGGCATGTGCTGACCAACTGGCAGGTGTCTTCACTGACATTTTCAACATGTCTCTGATTGAGTTTGTAATACCAACATGTTTCAAGCAGACCACCATAGTCATGTGCCCAAGAACACAAAGGCAACCTGCCTAAATGACGACAGACCCATGGCACTCATGTCCGTTGCCATGAAGTGATTTGAAAGGCTGGTAATGGCTCACATCAACACCATTATCCCAGAAACCCTAGACCCACTCCAATTTACCGCCCAAACAGATCCACAGATGATGCAATCTCTATTACACTCCACACTGCCCTTTCCCACCTGGACAAAAGGAACACCTATGTGAGAATGCTATTCATTGACTACAGCTCAGCGTTCAACACCATAGTACCCTCAAAGCTCATCACTGAGCTAAGGAACCTGGGACTAAACACCTCCCTCTGCAACTGGATCCTGGACTTCCTGACGGGCCGCTCCCAGGTGGTGAGGGTAGGTAGCAACACATCTGCCACGCTGATCCTCAACACTGGAGCCCCCCAGGGGTGCGTGCTCAGTCCTCTCCTGTACTCCCTGTTCACCCACGACTGTATGGCCGGGCACGATTCCAACACCATCATTAAGTTTGCAAATGACACAACAGTGGTAGGCCTGATCACCGACAACGACGAGACAGCCTATAGGGAGGTGGGCAGAGACCTGGTTGGGTGGTGCCAGAATAACAACCTATCCCTCAACGTAACCAAGACTAAGCAGATGATTGTTGACTACAGGAAAAGGAGCACCGAGCACGCCTCCATTCTCATCAACGGGGCTATAGTGGAGCAGATTGAGAGCTTCAAGTTCCTTGGTGCCCACATCAACAACAAACTAGAATGGTCCAAACACACCAAGACAGTCGTGAAGAGGGCACGACAAACCTATTCCCCCTCAGGAAACTAAAAAGATTTGGTATGGGTCCTGAGATCCTCAAAAGGTTCTACAGCTGCAACATCGAGAGCATCCTGACCGGTTGCATCACTGCCTGGTATGGCAATTGCTCGGCCTGTGACCGCAAGGCACTGCAGAGGGTAATGCGTACAGCCCAGTACATCACTGGGGCAAAGCTGTCTGCCATCCAGGACCTCTACACGAGGCAGTGCCAGAGGAAGGCCCTAAAAATTGTCAAAGACCCCAGCCACCCCAGTCATAGACTGTTCTCTCTACTACCGCATGGCAAGCGGTACTAGATCGCCAAGTCTAGGACAAAAAGGCTTCTCAACAGTTTTTACCCCCAAGCCATAAGACTCCTGAACAGGTAACCAAATTGTTACCCAGACTATTTGCATTGTGCCCCCCCCCCAACCTCTCTTTTATCCTGCTTCTACTCTGTTTATTTTATATGCATAGTCACTTTAACTATACATTCATGTACATACTACCTCAATTGGCCCGACCAACCAGTGCTCCCACACATTGGCTAACCGGGCTATTTGCATTGTGTCCCACCACCCACCAACCCCTCTTTTTAGGCTATTGCTACTCTCTGTTCATCATTTTGCATAGTCACTTTAACCATACCTACATGTACATACTACCTCAATAAGCCTGACTAACCGGTGTCTGTATATTACCTTGCTATTCTTATTTTCAAATGTCTTTTTACTGTTGTTTTATTTCTTTACTTACACACACACATACCTTTTTTTTGCACTATTGGTTAGAGCCCGTAAGTAAGCATTCCACTGTAAGGTCTGTTGTATTCGGCGCACATGACAAATACACTTTGATTTGATTGATATTATACGCTTTAATATGAGGTCCCTAAACTTAACATGAAAGCACATCCTTGTAGCTTTGTGGGATAATATAGTCAAAATGTTTGCCTTGAGGTAAGTTAAGCCAATAGCCATGAGGTAAATTGAGCCAATGTTTCAGCCAATGGCAAGTTTAGCAAATTGAAATGTTTTCTTCTCAGGGGGATATGAGGTAACATCAGGGCCTGGCCTATGTTAAAAGTGTAAAACAAATCAAATCAAAGTGTATTCAGATTTGCAGATGTTATTGCAGGTGTAGCGAAATGCTTATGTTTCTAGCAACAGCGTAGTAATAATATCCTAGCAATACAAAACAATACGCACATAATCAAGAAAGTAAAAGGGCTAAATGAATTTAAATAAAAAACATGTTTTATGAAAAATGTATAAATTGTATTTATTTATAAAACTGAGTGTACAAATCATTAGGAACATCTGCTCTTTCCATGACAAAGTGACCATCCAGGTGAAAGCTATGATTCCTTATTGATGTCACCTGTTAAATCCACTTCAACCAGTGTAGATGAAGGGGACGAGACAGGATAAAGAAGCATTTTTAAGCCTTGAGACAATTGAGCTCTGGATTGTGTATGTGTGCCATTCAGAGGGTGAATGGGCAAGGCAAGAAATGTAAGTGCCTTAGAACAGAATATAGTAGTAGGTGCCAGGCACACCGGATGCTGTTTTTTTCATGCTCAAAAGTTTCCTGTGTGTATTAAGAACGGTCCATCGCCCAATGGACATGGAGCCAACTTGACCCAACTGTGGGAAGCATTGTCAACATGGGCCCGCATCCCTGTGGAATGCATTTGACACCTTACAGAGTCCATGCTCTGACAAACTGAGGCTGTTCTGAAGGAAGAATGGGGTACAACTCAACATTAGGAAGGTGTTGCTAATGTTTTGTACACTCAGTGTACATCTCTCTGCCAGTCACATTTCCCCTCTGCACCTTTGCCAAACCAGTGCCACAGACTGGTAATTAGATGGTGCAATCTGCCACAGTGTGCCTATGGAGAGTAGGCTGGGTTAGCACAGTTGGCACAGTTGGCAAGTTTGACACAGTTGGCAAGGTTGGCACAGTGGAGTCAGCTTTGGCCAGGGCACATTTTCCAAAAGAACCACTGACAGGGCCATGATCAGCTTGCCAATAGCCACAGTCTCCATTACAGTGTAAATAGGCTAACGGCAGTGGAATGTCATTGGTCAATGATGTCAGAGCATGGTAGATATAATACCTCACTGGACCACATAATGAAACACAACTTGACAACTGGATCATGAGGAACCGAATAGTAAGATATTCAAGAGATTAAAATGTGTGGAATATCCAAATGTTGCAGTAAAAGTAATGGAAAGAAGGCAATAGATTATGGTTACTAAATATCATATTTTAATATATTCTATTGAATCAACTCACCACCTCTTTAGTCCCATTCATAGCTGTCTTCCAGACCAGGGTATCATTACTGAACAGCACCTATGGTGAGTGAGAAATCCCAACTGTTAGGAAAGACCGGGGCAACTCTTTAGCGATGTCCATGCAACATTTACAATACATACAAATCTATGCAATGGCTAAATCACTGCACAGTGAGTGCAACTTTGTGATTGGTTGAATCAGAAGTGTTAGTGCTGGGGTGGAACAAAAACTTGCACTGACCTCCAGATTGAGCTGCGTCCGTGCAGGATGACCCCGGTGAAGCGTGTGGGTCGACGGGCGTCCACCTCCAGCCATTGTTTCTTATCCTCATACTGGGCACACCACGCCCCATCGTAGATGTCCCCATCCTCAACGCCCAGGCAGGCAGTGTGTCCTTCACTCTCAGAGACTCCAGCCCCAGAGGAGGAGGGCACTCTGACAG
This sequence comes from Oncorhynchus gorbuscha, assembly GCF_021184085.1. NCBI lineage: Eukaryota > Metazoa > Chordata > Actinopteri > Salmoniformes > Salmonidae > Oncorhynchus > Oncorhynchus gorbuscha. The sequence goes on along the minus strand of NC_060185.1, from coordinate 69,983,770 downwards.
ACACGGAGAATGAGATCGTCATATGGTGAAAGAGGGAAACATTATTGACCACCAGCGAAGGAGTGGGAACCAACGGTTACTTATGCATCTATTATATAAAAAGCCCACCGTCCATAAACACTAGCATTACAGGCTGAATTTGATGCCTTCACATGGGTATTGAGAGAGTGCAATTCTACAAGGCTTATATGAGCATGATAGGCAATGATAGGGAAAGCGAGGAAGTGAGAGGGAGAGCAGCAGGGTTCACAAGAAAGAGAGCGTAAAAGAAAAAAGAGAGAGACTTCCTCAGTTTTTACTGCGTTTCCATGAGAGGAGCAGAAAGGGGCTAATTGTCTGAGGAGTTGAGCCTGGTCGACTGGCCCTCTAAACACCAGTTCCTGTGCCAGTGCCGCCAGTGGTCTCTCTTAAAACCATAATACCATTTTGCCTTAGAGGCCTGCTGGATCTCTCCACTGTGTTCATTGTGAGGAAAGCGCTGCACTGCTCCAAGACTTAATTGTTTAAAACTACTGTTGATAGCAGCCTAGCCTGTGGCGTCCCATGCCATGTAGCCAGGTTATCTACTGAACTAGTGAAGTGATTCCAAATATATTGAACCCATGTCAACAATGCTTTCATTAGAGAGAGAGAGAGAGAGAGAGAGAGAGAGAGAGAGAGAGAGAGAGAGAGAGAGAGAGAGAGAGAGAGAGAGAGAGAGAGAGAGAGAGAGAGAGAGAGAGAGAGAGAGAGAGAGAGAGAGAGAGAGAGAGAGAGAGAGAGAGAGAGAGAGAGAGAGAGAGGGAGAGAGAGAGAGAGATGGGTAGGAAATACTACCAGAAGATTTGGTCAGTCACTGGAGAACAGGTGCAAGCACAACAACTATTTAAGCCAGGGAACATTTTTGTTTTTGCTCTACCACCACTAGTACTGTAACTATGTGCCATCAAGCAATGCTGTGAATGTCAGATGTCGATCATGTTGCATTTCCAACATGGAACGAAAATGAACACTGCGTTTTGCACAGTAGGGAAATAGAGATCTCAATACTGCTATTAGGGCCACACCACTGGGTGAACCTCATTCGTATACTGTATATGTATACATGTATTCTCCCATACATACGTCCCACTGGCTTCACTAGCAGTGAAGGGCGAACCACTGGGTGAACCTCATTCGTATACTGTATATGTATACATGTATTCTCCCATACATACGTCCCACTGGCTTCACTAGCAGCGAAGGGCGAACCACTGGGTGAACCTCATTCGTATACTGTATATGTATACATGTATTCTCCCATACATACGTCCCACTGGCTTCACTAGCAGCGAAGGGCGAACCACTGGCTTCACTAGCAGCGAAGGGCGAACCACTGGCTTCACTAGCAGTGAAGGGCGAAGGGCGAACCACTGGCTTCACTAGCAGCGAAGGGCGAACCACTGGCTTCACTAGCAGCGAAGGGCGAACCACTGGCTTCACTAGCAGCAAAGGGCGAACCACTGGCTTCACTAGCAGCGAAGGGCGAAGTAGTGGTAGTCCGTACCTTGGGCTTTGTTGTAATTGTAGATGTCAACCTTACCGGTGGTGGACGTTTTGGGTGGTCTAGTAGTGGTAGTCCGTACCTTGGGCTTTGCTGTAATTGTAGATGTCAACCTTAACGGTGGTGGACGTTTTGGGTGGTCTAGTAGTGGTAGTCCGTACCTTGGGCTTTGTTGTAATTGTAGATGTCAACTTACCGGTGGTGGACGTTTTGGGTGGTCCAGTAGTGGTAGTCCTACCTTGGGCTTTGCTGTAATTGTAGATGTCAACCGAACCGGTGGTGGCTTGGGTGGTCTAGCAGTGGTAGTCCGAACCACTTTGGTAATTGTAGATGTCAACCACCGGTGGTGGACGTTTTGGGTGGTCTAGTAGTGGTAGTCCACTGGCTTTGTTGTAATTGTAGATGTCAACCTTACCGGTGGTGGACGTTTTGGGTGGTCTAGTAGTGGTAACCACTTGGGCTTTGCTGTAATTGTAGATGTCAACCTTACCGGTGGTGACGTTTTGGGTGGTCTAGTAGTGGTAGTCCGTACCTTGAGCTTTGCTGTAATTGTAGATGTCAACCTTATACCTGGTGACGTTTTGGGTGGTCTAGTAGTGGTAGTCCGCAACCTTGGGCTGTAATTGTAGATGTCAACATTGTGAAATGGTGCCGTTTTGGGTGGTCTAGTAGTGGTAGTCCTACCAGCTTTGCTGTAATTGTAGATGTCAAACGGTGGTGCCGTTTTGGGTGGTCTAGTAGTGGTAGTAGCAGACACTTTGCTGTAATTGTAGATCACCACCTGATAACCCGTTTTGGGTGGTCTAAAGTACTGGTAGTCCGACCTTGGGCTTTGCTGTAATTGTAGATGTCAACCCCGGTGGTGACGTTTTGGGTGGTTAGTAGTGGTAGTCCGTACCTTGGGCTTTGTTGTAATTGTAGAATGGACTCCGGTGGTACTTGGGCTTTGCTGTAATTGTAGATGTCAACCTTACCGGTGGTCAGTCATGTTTTCCCTGCATTGTGATCCACACTATTGTCATTTATCATGTCAGTTTTCAATAGTGGTAGTTTTCTTGAGCTTTGCTGTAATTGTAGATGTCAAATAACCGGTGGTGGACGTTTGGGTTCATAGTATAGTCATGTTTTCCTTGGGCTTTGCTGTAATTGAAAGATCAAAGATTGAGGTGTAGTCCGTACCTTGGGCTTTTGGTAACCAGTAGTGGATGTGCCTTGGGCTTTTGTAATTGTAGATGTCAACCTTACACGTTTTTTTATAAAGTCCACTTGAGATTTTAAAATTGTAGATGTCAAATACCGGTGGTATTTGGGTGGTCTAATGGTATAGGCCTGTAATTGTAGATTCATACTTTAGTGGTGACGTTATATTGACATAACAATTATTTCAGCAGTTGACCTGCATTTTACATCGTTTGGGTGGTCAAGTGGTAGTCATTTGACTGCTCACCTAATTCTAGTGTGTTCATCATCAGTTTCTTTGTTCTATAGTGGTATTTTTCTGTAATTGTAGATTCCTCTAGTAGTGGTACCTTGGGCTTTGCTGTAATTGTAGATGTCAACCTTACAGGTGGTGCCGTTTTGGGTGGTCGTACCTTGGGCTTTGCTGTAATTGTAGATGTCAACCCGGTGGTCGTTTTGGGTGGTCTAGTAAACCTTGGGCTTTCTGTAATTGTAGATGTCAACCTTACAGGTGGTGCCGTTTTGGGTGGTCTAGTGGTAGTTGGCTTTGCTGTAATTGTAGATGACGACGTTTTGGGTGGTCTAGTAGTGGTAGTCCGTACCTTGGGCTTTGCTGTAATTGTAGATGTCAACCTTACAGGTGGTGCCGTTTTGGGTGGTCTAGTAGTGGTACTCCGTACCTTGGGCTTTGCTGTAATTGTAGATGTCAACCTTACCGGTGGTGACGTTTTGGGTGGTCTAGTAGTGGTAGTCCGTACCTTGGGCTTTGTTGTAATTGTAGATGTCAACCTTACAGGTGGTGCCGTTTTGGGTGGTCTAGTAGTGGTAGTCCGTACCTTGGGCTTTGCTGTAATTGTAGATGTCAACCTTACCGGTGGTGACGTTTTGGGTGGTCTAGTAGTGGTAGTCCGTACCTTGGGCTTTGTTGTAATTGTAGATGTCAACCTTACCGGTGGTGACGTTTTGGGTGGTCTAGTAGTGGTAGACTTGGGCTTTGCTGTAATTGTAGATGTCAACCTACCGGTGGTACGTTTTGGGTGGTCTAGTAGTGGTAGTCCGTACCTTGGGCTTTGCTGTAATTGTAGATGTCAACCTTACCGGTGGTGACGTTTTGGGTGGTCTAGTAGTGGTAGTCCGTACCTTGGGCTTTGCTGTAATTGTAGATGTCAACCTAGTAGTGGTAGTTACCTTGGGCTTTGCTGTGGATGACGTGGTGACGTTTTGGGTGGTCTAGTAGTGGTAGTCCGTACCTTGGGCTTTGCTGTAATTGTAGATGTCAACCTTACCGGTGGTGGACGTTTTGGGTGGTCTAGTAGTGGTAGTCCGTACCTTGGGCTTTGTTGTAATTGTAGATGTCAACCTTACCGGTGGTGGACGTTTTGGGTGGTCTAGTAGTGGTAGTCCGTACCTTGGGCTTTGCTGTAATTGTAGATGTCAACCTTACCGGTGGTGACGTTTTGGGTGGTCTAGTAGTGGTAGTCCGTACCTTGGGCTTTGCTGTAATTGTAGATGTCAACCTTACCGGTGGTGCCGTTTTGGGTGGTCTAGTAGTGGTAGTCCGGGCTTTGCTGTAATTGTAGATGTCAACCTTACCGGTGGTGACGTTTTGGGTGGTCTAGTAGTGGTAGTCCGTACCTTGGGCTTTGCTGTAATTGTAGATGTCAACCTTACCGGTGGTGACGTTTTGGGTGGTCTAGTAGTGGTAGTCCGTACCTTGGGCTTTGCTGTAATTGTAGATGTCAACCTTACCGGTGGTGACGTTTTGGGTGGTCTAGTAGTGGTAGTCCGTACCTTGGGCTTTGCTGTAATTGTAGATGTCAACCTTACCGGTGGTGCCGTTTTGGGTGGTCTAGTAGTGGTAGTCCGTACCTTGGGCTTTGCTGTAATTGTAGATGTCAACCTTACCGGTGGTGACGTTTTGGGTGGTCTAGTAGTGGTAGTCCGTACCTTGGGCTTTGCTGTAATTGTAGATGTCAACCTTACCGGTGGTGCCGTTTTGGGTGGTCTAGTAGTGGTAGTCCGTACCTTGAGCTTTGCTGTAATTGTAGATGTCAACCTTACCGGTGGTGCCGTTTTGGGTGGTCTAGTAGTGGTAGTCCGTACCTTGGGCTTTGCTGTAATTGTAGATGTCAACCTTACCGGTGGTGCATTGACGCTATTATTGCTAGGGGTAGTATTTGGTTTAGTTGTAGAATCTCGTCTCTCGGCAGCAGATGTAGTTTTATGATAATCCAAAGTAGACCTCACTGTAGTTGTTGATCCACATATCAAAACGATACAACTAAAGTAAAGCACAGGGCTTGTACCATAACTGTCCCTTCAGACATTGCTGGTGAATATTGACCGTTTAAACGTCCGCCACTCCACATGAAAGTCCACTCATAGATGTACATAATATATGGTCCCCTCAGTAATCTGTTGTGCCTGCTGCAGTGACAGGACCACTGCCGATAATATTCTGTGTCCAGAACGTTTACGACAACGTCAAATTAAGAGCTCATGTTTGGCAGTTTAAAAAAAAGTTACACCTTTTTGACAAGTTACACGTTTTCACAAGGCTGTAGAGTATTATTAAACGCAAAACAATTATATATTTCATAAACAATTACATCTTATTTATATGAGTTTTTCTTCTCTCTAGTTATTCGCAAAACAATGATGGTGTTCACAATGAGGCAGCTATATCATACGATCAAGCTTCTAATTGGATAGAAGAAAAAGCAGAAGCTTCTCCACTAACATCAGACTGCCAAAGATTGATGGGGATGCGCTTCTGTCTGGTGACCATAGTTGAGTATTACAACAATAAAAGTTACAGAATAATGTGCAGTTTGAATGTAGAAGATAAATAATTTCTAACCCCTATGATTGAAAGTTAATGAAGATGTAATGTTAATGACATTATTCTATAAAAGTTTAACGAAAATAATGACAATAATTGATGACGTTTGCGTTCATTGTCTATATGTTTTTTCAAGACAGAGCTGAAACAAATGGAAACGCTTATTCTGTAAATGGGATAATAAGTAGTAGGGAAGATACACACACTAGAGGGCGCCAGTGACCAGAGTTTCAGCTGAAGATCTGAGGGCCAAAGTAGGGACCAAATATATCTTTTTTTGCTTTTGTTGAGTATGAACATTTCAAGTGTCTTGTCTACTTAATGGATTATAGTCATGATAAGTAAGCCACATCAGCTTTGATAGTTCAATTTATCTAAGTATTTTTTTGTGGAATATAACATAAGTTCATCATCTTACATAATTGTCATCACGTCAGACAATGTGCAAAATTATACTTTTTTGATAAATACACAGGGAGAAAAGAATGAATAGAAAATTGCAATAGTATGACAGGCATATAGGAAGTAGCCTTTATGTTTTCACTTCTTTGTGGACTTACCATTCAACTGCAGTAACTATTACTTGATTGTCCTCATTTGATTTGACTTCCTTCCGCTGTTCTACAAGGAATTATAAATGGATGTTTCTGCATTATGCATTGAAGATTTGTTTTGACAATGTTGAGCAAACACTTGAGCAGAGTTTCCGGTTCCTTCTAAGTTATACATGCTTTTCAAATGAGTCACCTTGCACGTTTTCCAGTGTACACTTCATTCAGGCTCCGCCCCACCGACTCTCTTCTGGGGGGGGGAATGAAATTTCACATGCAGGTGTTTGGAACTCTGTTCGTTGGATCCTGTCCCCAATATCCTCCTGTGTCTTTTTAGCCCTTGTGTAATGGTGTTTAAGCCTGTACTGTGAAGCATTGGACCCAGTCAATGATATTAGAGCATGCCCGGGGACAGCAAATAACAGCAATATTGAATGCTGCTTCATTTTTGACTTCACCAAATACATTATTTATTTTTTGTTGTAATTTGCAACTTTAACTTTTTTCATGTTTATTTCATAGAAACACATACGCACATGTATGTGCACAGTTCAGCACACACCGGTGCCAAATAAGAGTGGCTGACTAGTTCTCAAGCTAGTCAACAACAAATAGGCCTGGTGTCAATAAAATCACCCTGATGTGATCTGGTGACAGATGTACTGTACGTCCAGCACCTTATCCCCGACTTCATTGGTATTTGAACATGGCAGAACATTGTGTTTTATTGTTGGTATAACAGAGGCAATGTAAACCACAGACCAATCTGTGAGATCTGAAGGTTTTGTACATGTGTAACAGAAAGAGGCATGAAGCACCTGGTGTTATGGCTCCCAGTGGGCCAATTGAACATAATAGTTGTTTTGAATGTAGCACCATCATTTCAATGGCTAATTATAATCGGATCTAACAAATCAATCAATAAAACATGATCTTCCTGCCTCTAATTTCTTACTGCACAAAAGTTTTGCTGTTGTAAATCTAAGTGTCAGTAGGATATTTGTTAATGCTAACTGAGTGTTAGTGTTCCTATGGATGTGGTTTTTTCTCAGATTCTTCAAGTATGCCGTTGAAGACATTTGGCTTTAACATGTAGGAGTCTGTCATGAAACTATCAGTATGATAAAAAAACTAGACAGACACAGTCAATTGGGGCTAAGAAGTTGTATTTCTCCCCTACATATCCCCTACATTTCCCATACATATGTAACATATAGATTTGTTACAGTGACTTGACAAAAACAAATGTGTGAACACTAATCAACCCATTTCAACAAAGCAAATTCAGGACTTTTGTATTGACTTCCCTATTTCATCACTTTTATGGAAGAATGTTTCGTTTTTGCCTATCATTGAACATACATTCTATTTATGTCAGATATTTGTGTTATAACTAAATATCCAAGATTTCACTGATTCAATATATCACATTTACAGTAAACAGTGGAGTAGGGTTGGTTTATCGCTCAACTGCTGTCAGTGCAATAATGTGTGTGTGTGTGTGTGTGTGTGTATGTGTGTGTGTGTGTGTGTGTGTGTGTGTGTGTGTGTGTGTGTGTGTGTGTGTGTGTGTGTGTGTCTCTGGGATCATGGGTGGACATGTGTGAACGTGTGTGTGTGTGTGTGTGTGTGTGTGTGTGTGTGTGTGTGTGTGTGTGTGTGTGTGTGTGTGTGTGTGTGTGTGTGTGTGTGTGTGTGTGTGTGTGTGTGTGTGTGTGTGTGTGTGTGTGTGTGCTGATTTAAACCAGGTGAGAGAGCTGCATACTGCCCTCTTAAAGACCTTATTACCCCAGGGTTCCAGGTTTCACTGCACCTTGTGTGATACATGTGTATCTTTCACAATCAGCGAAAGGAGAGATTTAGTGTAAATGGTCTCCATTTGGCAGAGCACTCTCATTTCTCAGCGGAGAGGAACTAAAATAAACTCCAATTACCCAGAAGGACCAGGTGAACGTACTGCAGATAAAATAGAGCGCCTTTCGATTCCTTTCAGGAACATGACAGGGAATTGACTGCATTACTACACCCACAACTGAGACAGGTAAAACATTTATTCCTTCATGGCCCAGCATAAATTGTGTGCTACATTTGTTACGCTGAAGACTAAAGTATGAGTAAGGTAAACAGATTAAAAAATGACTAATGAATATCACAACTATCACATCATAATAGTTTAACAATACTTGGACAATAGGACAACTGTGTCATGAGTATGATACACAGGGGCAAATAATAACTATTACATTGATTCATAGAGAGAAAAGGACAATTATACTGTTTGCTGAAATTAGTTGATATAAAGATTTGTTGCTGAATAATAGTAAGATTCAGATCAGAAGACAAAATAAATAGTTATGATAATCTTCCCAAAGGCTATTTAATTTGGAATTTAATCTTACTTAACTCTATGTGCCTCATTTGTTAGTGCAGTGGATTAGCCACTTTTTGTTGTTCTAGCTCAAGGCACTGTGCATATTACAGATATCATTTATAATGCATTAAATGTAGAAATGCAGAATTTAATAATTTGTCAACATTTATCAACATGAGTTTTTCAATATTTAATTGTGTTTTTAGTTACTGTGCAAATTACTATTACAAAGACCAATAAAATATTAAAATATTAAGATATACATGGTGTCTTGCAATGTAATATTCTATTCATAGCTTGATACACAGTGGGGCAGTATTTCCCCCTTGATAATAAAACCTATTATGCTTTTGCAACTATATCTAAATATTACTGTATTAAATGCTTGCATACGGAATAGTTTAAAACAATGGAACATCAGGCATGGAAGAAACCGTCTACTCTGCAATAATTGTTTACATGTTGGGGGGTGTCCTAAGAACAATGGTCTGGATCAATGTAAATCATTTTCATACTTATTGGGGCCTAGATTTGTTTTGGTGGCACACTCCTACTTCAAATCCTTCTTGACCACACAGTCCAACTACTGCTTCGAATAGTGTTGGAGTTCAGATACAAAAAAATACAATATTTATTTGCGTTGGGAAAAGATCAACAGAACACTGACTTCAAACTTTTTTCAAACTTCCCTTAAATTCGGAAGAAAAAAAAGAGGACCCAAAGTCCCTTGACGGTCCCTCTATGAACAATACATGTGGAAGTCTGATACAATATTGATGGCCTTCGCTATCTCCTGGCGACCTCCGTTTGGTCCCTCTCATGTTTTATCAAATATGTATGAAGCGTGTCCTCTTTCCCTCAGCCACCTCCCTGAGATCCCATTATGCATGTGTAATGTTCTGCGGAGTAAGGTCGGAGCCCAGACTGAGACAGATCGGCAGGAAGAGTGAAGGATGATGGGAGAAATGGGCGGTATAGTCACTCCTGGGGAAAGACCTGCTCAGAATACGGTATTTAGTGCTAATTTCTAATCATATGGCATTTTTTCCCTGATTTAGTTTGAGCACATTCCCTCACCGCAAACCACATGATCTCTCCATATTCCTTTCTATTGCACTCTGAGGAACCCTCTTTTGGTGCTCCACCACTTTCCGCTTGGACTTTCCCTCTCCTGTTGTTTTTTATTGATCACCGTTGCTAATATGTCACCTCCTTTCTACTTCTCTCTTCCCCTCCTACCTCTTCAGCGCTCTCTTTCACCTGTGCTTCACTTAATCCGATCGTTTGTCACTGTTAGTGATATGAGCCACCTCCCTCCCTCTCCTGTCTCATTCTCTCTCTCTTCCCCCCATCCCTGGGTTCTCTCCCTTCCCCTCTCTCATTAACACCCTGCCCTGATAGATGTAGAGGGGAGCCCGCCACTCGCCAGGTCTCCCCCTCTCCCCCCTGCCAGCCCCACCTAGGAACTCCTCACCTCAAGAGGGGAACCTGTCCGAATTCCCCCTAGGCCCATGCCATCTGCCATCTCTCTCCTCAACCGCTGGGGCCTGGTGACTGGTGACTTGTAACACTCACCACAGCTGGGGAGAGGAGATGACGAGAGGAGATGCTGCTGCTGAGGTATAGCTGAAAGACTGGAGCAGGTAGTTACTGCTCAACTTAGATGCAAATAAGATGGAAGGGCTGAATAGTGATTAAAGTGTGCCAGGACATTGCTAGTGGAAATCTGTCTTTTTCCTATCCGTAGAGCTACGCAATTTATAACTATATTACAACTACTAATATTATCACTACTAATATTACCACTAGGCCTATTTCTACTACTTCTACTACTAATAATATTAGCAATAATGATAACTAAAAATACATTATATCCAGAGCCATATCACAATTCTAAGCTCCAACACTAATTACCACATGATTGTATGCTTGGCATGGAAATTATAATTAACAAACCATCTTGGTGCCAACCTAAGCAGGCAATATGCTGTTTACCTAAAGCCCTATCTGCATGGAAAAACAACACAAACAAGTAGCTATGTCTGCTTCAGAGAGGAACTTGAGTGTCCCTGGAGAAGGTGACAGTGTGCCGGCTTGCTTTATCACAATGGCGGTAAATCCCTCTATTCTCAGATGTGTTGCCGGCTGTAGCGTCCCAGGGAGACGGGCCACTTTGTGGTGTGGACAAGAGGAAATATGGGGGAGCGAGCCAAGATAGGAGACCCATTGTGGGGGCGACATGAGAGTGCAACGAGGAGGCACGGTTGTAAACTGGAACATGCACACACAGACATAGACACATACACGCACATTATGTAGACACACGTGTGCACACACACACACACGCACGCACGCACGCACGCACGCACGCACGCACGCACGCACGCACACACACACACACACACACACACACACACACACACACACACACACACCAGTGGAGGCTGCTCCTTAGAGGGAGGCGAGGACCATCCTCCTAAGTGAATTTCAGAAGATTATTTTTGTGAAACATTTAAAAAGTTATCCTTTTTAGATAGAACTATACTAAAGATATTCACGTGTTACCAAATAATTGATTAAAACACACTGTGTTGCAATGAAGGTCTACAGTAGCCTCAACACCAGGGTGTAGCCGGAGGACAGCTAGCTTGTGTCCTCCTCTGGGTACACTGAATCCAATAAAAAATCTAGGAGGCTCATGGTTCTCACCCCCTTCCATACACTTACACAGTAATTATGACAGCTTCCAAAAGATGTCCTCCAACCTATCAGAGCTCTTGCAGCATAAACTAACATGTTGTCCACCCATAGTGGTTAGAGCTTTGGGCCAGTGACTGAAAGGTTGCTGGATCGAATCCCCTTGCTGACAAGGTAAAACGCTGTCATTCTGCCTCTGAGCAAGGCAGTTAACCCACTGTTCCCTGGGCCCCCGAAGACATGGATGTTGATTATGGCATTCCCCCGCACCTCTCTGATTCAGAGGGGTTGGGTTAAATGCGAAAGACACATTTCAGTTGAATGCATTCCGTTGTACAACTAACTAGGTATCCACCTTTCCCTTTCCCAATCAAATGATCTGAGAATGAATCTATTACTGAAAGCATAAGCTACACCTAGATAGCACTGCAGTTTATAACAAATTAATTTCATCCAAAATTAAGGAGAGGCGAGAGAGAGAGAGAGAGAGAGAGAGAGAGAGAGAGAGAGAGAGAGAGAGAGAGAGAGAGAGAGAGAGAGAGCTAGCTATATTTCGTATATACAGTACATATATATATATATTTGGTTTAATTTAATTTTCAGGTAGTTTGGCTACTCAAACACCGGTTCAAACAGAGAGGGGTGTTATTTTAGCTAGCTGGATATGGCTATCACAGACAGCTGTTGTATTGTGCATTGAAGTCTACAAGCGAAGGGAAAAGGTGAGAGGAGGAGAGAGGGTAGATGCGAGAAGCAATTAAATATACAAAAGAAAAGTGATCATGCAAATAATATGTGGCTGAGTTGTGTGTTTGTGAGTGATCAGGGGTGTATTCATTGTGCAGATTCTGTTGAAAAAAAAATCTTACACTGTAGCAAATGGAACAAAACGGGGTAAACATACCTGAATTTGTCCTATAGAAACTCTCATTTGTAACTGTTGGACTAATGATTACACCCTCTATCAGCTCAATGGACACAAGAGTGTGCAAGGCGGTATTGAATGTGCCACTGTCTGTCCATGTGTCATTTTTCTCTCAACCTCTTTTTTATTACATATTTTATTAAACTAGGCAATTAAGAATAAGTTCTTATTTACAATGACGGCCTACCCTGGCCAAGCCTGAACGACACTGGGCCAGTTGTGCGCCGCCCTATGGGACTCCCAATCATGGCCAGTTGTGATACAGCCTGAACCTTTCATTCATTGGCTAGGTTGTAGTAACATCATGATGGGTATATATAGGGACTGTTCGAGTATCATGTAGTAGCTTAAACATATCAATGTTACATTGAGCTGTGTGAATGGAATATGAATGACAGTCATCCAATATGATGTAATAGAAATAAGGCCATGCTCATAATAAATAAATATCATTCCTCCCTTGTCTTAAACAGCACAGATTGTCACACACACACACACACACACACACACACACACACACACACACACACACACACACACACACACACACACACACACACACACACACACACACACACACACACACACACACACACACACACACACACACACACACACACACACACACACACACACACACACACACACACACACACACACACACACATATACTGTTAGCACACACAATGCACATACTGATATGCATTGTGACAAGCATCAAACACATTCTAAAATGTACCCACATATGTGAACACTTCCTGGGGAGCGTCGAGGCAACCACAATGTTCTCACAAAGCCGTTTTCTCCTGCTCAGTCTAATTCAGGGTCTTGTAGAACTGTCCCCCCAAAAAATGCAGATTGTGTGTGATTCTTTTCCTTTTGTTATTTATTGGGTGGGCAATGAGTCGCTGCCTGCTTACTTGCACCAGATTACTTCTCCAGATGTTTTTTAGGATAAGAAATCCCCACCCCCTCATCGGTAGCCCCTCTCCATCTTCCTTTGTCCAGATGCGGGTCATTTTTTATAAGGTATCATAATCCTTCTCATTCGAGGGCCAATTTTCCACCACATGGTGATCGGAAAAGTATCATACAAAGAGGAGTAAAGTTGGAAGTTGTGTCCTCAGTCTGTCAATGGGAAACTATCTCTTCCTGTTGTCGGTACTCGATGCCCCCGTCTTGTTGACATTTATGTTGACGGTGACATAGTGACCTGGGGTCTTCAATGTGAGAATGGTATTAGAATGTATCCTTAAGTTTTGAAGGACTGTAGCCCCACCTCTAACCCTAACCTCTAACTAAAACCACAATGGGGCCAAGGGGGAATGAGGGTTGGAGCATTTTAGCACATTTTGTTCGACATCAATGCACATTTTGTAATATTGTAACTTACTGTATTTTGACATCATGAAAATATATTAATTTGCTGATCACGATAGAAACATTTGTGCTGGTGTGGTTTTTGAACTGATTTGAAGAGATTTGTGAAAACATCAGAAAAACAAAAGCTCCTGACCGAGTTACTGCCAACTGAACAAATGCTAACTTTGATATTACATTTGAGAAAAAAGCTTACATAAGAATCACTTGAAAGAGACTTTTATAACAATCACAAAGCTTTCATAACACAGCGCCAGGGAAAAATCTCCTCTGTCAAGTGGGATTTCCTCATGAGGCGAGAACTGATCTGAAAACCAAAAAAAAAGTCTAATGAGTTTTGTTATGTTACTTCGTACACCTCCATTTACTGAGGGTGGGGGTGTGGGGAAAATGGCAGATTGATGAAAAGCCAAAAAGGTCCCACGATGACACAATCTCCACTCCACAATATTAAAAACTCCCACACGTTTTGAGGAAGCAAAATTGCCCTTGCTGGGATGTACTGTATGCTCGGTAATGAGACGCATTTGTTTCATCGTGATAGATGGGCCTCTCGACAGAAGTCATATCATCCCAGAACTGGAGATTGCACTCGTGCCTACGAGTCCCATTGATGGCTGGTGAAGGACATCTTGATGATTTGTGTGGGGAGGCCTTCAACTAAGAACTTCAAAGCGCATTGTGTTGCCTCCTAACAATCGTTGTTTTTTTAGTTCTGCGTGTGGGAAAAGAAAATCCCCAAATGCTGTTACAAGACCTTTTTTACAACCTGTTACTTCTAACATCCCACACACACAGGCATGCCATCATATCCTCTTCCCATCACTTTGAAGCAGCTTTCCCACATTGTTAAACCCAACGCTGTTCCCCTGGAAAGGCAGGTGTTTATGAATATTCAGCCAGAGAGATGCTCTTGGATGTCTGGTTTAATGCTATTCATCATTAGTATATTGGAACATTCTAGGATTAGGATCTAGGATTGGTCAGTGAGACTCAAGTTTCTTGTCTGTATGGTTTGGGTCTCAGTACAGGAACTATGACTAGACAAGTAGTGTAATCCAAGCCAGTCTCTAGTCATAACAACATATAAAACAAATATTTTCAAAAAGAAAGTATTATTGTACGTTACAGTTTGACAATGACGATCTGATTATAGTTTTGTGTTCACCGATTTAGTGTGACCAAAGCAATAAACATTTCGTAATGTCGTAAAAGGTGAGTAACCACACCGGAATAGACCCACACACCGAAACTCATCATCTAATACCATTTGACCCTATACCTTCTTCTTTTGTTCATATACATCCATGAGAATCCTCTCAGGGGTTGGCATGGTCTGCAATGATTATCAACGCTTCCCACGTTCACTGCATTCATCTAGAATCTATTCAACTAGAGCGGCCGAGCTGTATCAGGACTATTGGCGAGGTGGCAGAGGCGTTGGGGTTCAGACCCGCTCCCAGCAGCACAACACTCTAAGGCCATATTGATGCCATATGTGGCAGAGCCGCTGGAAAAGCAAGGCGGCTTGTGTCATTTCCTACACTTAACTCAGGCTCTCCCACTCCAAGCTGGGAAAACAGTTTTCTCAGGGCACCGTTTTAAGACCCCCCTCCCACCGCCCCATCTGTAAACGTACATTCGACCGCAGCAGCACCCCTTCCCGAAGGTCTGGCGAGGCAACCGCAAACCCTCTCTTCTCAAACACAATTTATATAGCACACCCGTGTTGAAAGCATATTACCATATGCGGTTTACGGTGGGACTCTAAACGTGTTCTACTTTGCAGGGGGACGTGGGTAATTAGAACTGACTGGTTTACAGAGAAGGCGACAATGCATGGACTTGGAAACATCAATTTGAACATGTGGGAAGCATACGACTGATGCTTATTATAATGGGCAACCCACTTACTTGGAAGTCTCTGCAGATATCTTATTCTTGTGGAGACCCTTTTGTTTAAAACCTTAGAAACTAAAACACCCACACCTTTAATAAGTGGTAATGTTTTGATCCAAGGTAGATCTTTTTCAGGTCATGTACTTATATCCATACATGTAGTATAATTGTACGAGCAACACTTTTCAAGTAAAGTATTGAGAATTACGAAATGGCGATATGATGAATATGATATGATGAGAGCATGTTAATTAGTGATAATAACATGCTGATAAAACTGTATCTTAAAGACACACATCACAAGGAGTCGCCAAGATTGAGATTGTTAAAGAGGTTATGAGAATCTGGCATTAGGTCAGGGAGCAAGTCATCGTCATGCCTTTCAGTCCTCATCTCCTTGTATGAAGGGCTGTAGCAGTCATGACATTTTGTCAGCCTGTGATTGTTGAGCAAATAATATCCGGCCTCACGGTAATTGACCATTAATTAACATAAACACATTTACTTCCGGCGCCGACAGAGATGGCCGCCTCGCTTCGCGTTCCTAGGAAACTATGCAGTTTTTAGTTTTCTTACGTGTTAGTTCTTACATTAGTACACCAGGTCATTTTAGGTTTCATTACATACAGTCGAGAAGAACTACTGAATATAAGATCAGCATCAACGCACCATCAGTACGACCAAGAATATGATTTTCGCGATGCGGATCCTGTGTTCTGCCTTTCAACCAGGACAACGGAATGGATCCCATGTGGCGACCCAAAAAAACGACTCCGTAAAAGAGGAAAACGAGGCGGTCTTCTGGTCAGACTCCGGAGACGGGCACATTGTGCACCACTCACTAGCATTCTTCTCGCCAATGTCCAGTCTCTTGACAACAAGGTTGATGAAATCCGAGCAAGGGTAATATTCCAGAGGGACATCAGAGACTGTAACGTTCTTTGCTTCACGGAAACATGGCTCACTGGAGAGGCGCTATCAGAGGCGGTGCAGCCAGCGGGTTTCTCCACGCATCGCGCCGACAGAAACAAACATCTTTCTGGTAAGAAGAGGGGCGGGGGCGTATGCCTTATGGCTAACGAGACATGGTGTGATCAAAGAAACATACAGGAACTCAAATCCTTCTGTTCACCTGATTTAGAATTCCTCACAATCAAATGTCGACCGCATTATCTACCAAGAGAATTCTCTTCGATTATAATCACAGCCGTATATATTCCCCCCCAAGCAGACACATCGATGGCTCTGAACGAACTTTATTTGACTCTTTGCAAACTGGAATCCATTTATCCGGAGGCTGCATTCATTGTAGCTGGGGATTTTAACAAGGCTAATCTGAAAACAAGACTCCCTAACTTTTATCAGCATATCGATTGCGCAACCAGGGGTGGAAAAACCTTAGATCATTGTTACTCTAACTTCCGCAACGCATATAAGGCCCTGCCCCGCCCTCCTTTCGGAAAAGCTGACCACGACTCCATTTTGTTGATCCCTGCCTACAGACAGAAACTAAAACAAGAAGCTCCCACGCTGAGGTTTGTCCAACGCTGGTCCGACCAAGCTGATTCCACACTCCAAGACTGCTTCCATCACGTGGACTGGGATATGTTTCGTATTGCGTCAGACAACATTGACGAATACGCTGATTCGGTGTGCGAGTTCATTAGAACGTGCGTTGAAGATGTCGTTCCCATAGCAACGATTAAAACATTCCCTAACCAGAAACCGTGGATTGATGGCAGCATTCGCGTGAAACTGAAAGCGAGAACCACTGCTTTTAATCAGGGCAAGGTGACTGGTAACATGACCGAATAGAAACAGTGTAGCTATTCCCTCCGCAAGGCTATCAAACAAGATAAGCATCAGTATAGAGACAAAGTAGAATCTCAATTCAACAGCTCAGACACAAGAGGTATGTGGCAGGGTCTACAGTCAGTCACGGACTACAAGAATAAACCGGCCCAGTCACGGACCAGGATGTCTTGCTCCCAGGCAGACTAAATAACTTTTTTGCCCGCTTTGAGGACAATACAGTGCCAGTGACACAGCCTGCAACGAAAACATGCGGACTCTCCTTCACTGTAGCCGAGGTGAGTAAGACATTTAAACGTGTTAACCCTCGCAAGGCTGCAGGCCCAGACGGCATCCCCAGCCGCGCCCTCAGAGCATGCGCAGACCAGCTGGCCGGTGTGTTTACGGACATATTCAATCAATCCCTATACCAGTCTGCATACTTCAAGAGGGCCACCATTGTTCCTGTTCCCAAGAAAGCTAAGGTAACTGAGATAAACGACTACCGCCCCATAGCACTCACTTCCGTCATCATGAAGTGCTTTGAGAGACTAGTCAAGGACCATATCACCTCCACTCTACCTGACACCCTAGACCCACTCCAATTTGCTTACCGCACAAATAGGTCCACAGACGATGCAATCTCAACCACACTGCACACTGCCCTAACCCATCTGGACAAGAGGAATACCTATGTGAGAATGCTGTTCATCGACTACAGCTCGGCATTCAACACCATAGTACCCTCCAAGCTCGTCATCAAGCTCGAGATCCTGGGTCTCGACTTCGCCCTGTGCAACTGGGTACTGGACTTCCAGACGGGCCGCTCCCAGGTGGTGAGGGTAGGCAACAACATCTCCACCCCGCTGATCCTCAACACTGGGGCCCCACAAGGGTGCGTTCTGAGCCCTCTCCTGTACTCCCTGTTCACCCACGACTGCGTGGCCACGCACGCCTCCAACTCAATCATCAAGTTTGCAGACGACACAACAGTGGTAGGCTTGATTACCAACAACGACGAGACGGCCTACAGGGAGGAGGTGAGGGCCCTCGGAGTGTGGTGTCAGGAAAATAACCTCACACTCAACGTCAACAAAACTAAGGAGATGATTGTGGACTTCAGGAAACAGCAGAGGGAACACCCCCCTATCCACATCGATGGAACAGTAGTGGAGAGGGTAGTACATTTACATTTACATTTAAGTCATTTAGCAGACGCTCTTATCCAGAGCGACTTACAAATTGGTGCATTCGCCTTATGACATCCAGTGGAACAGTCACTTTACAATAGTGCATCTAAATCTTAAAGGGGGGTGAGAAGGATTACTTTATCCTATCCTAGGTATTCCTTAAAGAGGTGGGGTTTCAGGTGTCTCCGGAAGGTGGTGATTGACTCCGCTGTCCTGGCGTCGTGAGGGAGTTTGTTCCACCATTGGGGGGCCAGAGCAGCAAACAGTTTTGACTGGGCTGAGCGGGAACTGTACTTCCTCAGTGGTAGGGAGGCGAGCAGGCCAGAGGTGGATGAACGCAGTGCCCTTGTTTGGGTGTAGGGCCTGATCAGAGCCTGGAGGTACTGAGGTGCCGTTCCCCTCACAGCTCCGTAGGCAAGCACCATGGTCTTGTAGTAAGTTTTAAGTTCCTCGGCATACACATCACAGACAAACTGAATTGGTCCACTCACACAGACAGCATTGTGAAGAAGGCGCAGCAGCGCCTCTTCAACCTCAGGAGGCTGAAGAAATTTGGCTTGTCACCAAAAGCACTCACAAACTTCTACAGATGCACAATCGAGAGCATCCTGGCGGGCTGTATCACCGCCTGGTACGGTAACTGCTCCGCCCACAACCGTAAGGCTCTCCAGAGGGTAGTGAGGTCTGCACAACGCATCACCTGGGGCAAACTACCTGCCCTCCAGGACACCTACACCACCCAATGTTACAGGAAGGCCATAAAAATCATCAAGGACAACAACCACCCGAGCCACTGCCTGTTCACCCCGCTATCATCCAGAAGGCGAGGTCAGTACAGGTGCATCAAAGCTGGGACCGAGAGACTGAAAAACAGCTTCTATCTCAAGGCCATCAAACTGTTAAACAGCCACCACTAACATTGAGTGGCTGCTGCCAACACACTGACACTGACTCAACTCCAGCCACTTTAATAATGGGAATTGATGGGAAATTATGTAAAATATATCACTAGCCACTTTAAACAATGCTACCTAATATAATGTTACATACCCTACATTATTCATCTCATATGCATACGTATATACTGTACTCTATATCATCTACTGCATCCTTATGTAATACATGTATCACTAGCCACTTTAACTATGCCACTTTGTTTACATACTCATCTCATATGTATATACTGTACTCGATACCATCTACTGTATCTTGCCTATGCTGCTCTGTACCATCACTCATTCATATATCTTTATGTACATATTCTTTATCCCCTTACACTGTGTATAAGACAGTAGTTTTGGAATTGTTAGTTAGATTACTTGTTGGTTATTACTGCATTGTCGGTACTAGAAGCGCAAGCATTTCGCTACACTCGCATTAACATCTGCTAACCATGTGTATGTGACAAATAAATTTGATTTGATTTGATTTGATTTAGCATGTGCTGGCTTCCGTGCATAACCTACAAACCACCGATGCAGACCTTTAAAACATCTACAGTGCATTCGGAAAGTATTCAGACCCCTTGACCTTTTCTAGCATTTTGTTACGATACAGCCATACTCTAAAATGTATGATTCCCTCCCCCCCTCATCAATCGACACAAAATACCCCATAATGACTAAGCAAAAAGGGTTTCTTATCATTTTTTGCCAATGTATTACAAATTAAAAACAGAAAAATATCACATTTACATAAATATTCAGACATTTCACTCTACTTGAGGCAGCGATTACAGCCTCAAATCTTCTTGGGTATGACACCACAATTTTGGCACACCTGTATTTGGGGAGTTTCTTCCATTCTTTTCTGCAGATCCTCTCATGCTCTGTCAGGTTGGATGGGTAGTGTCACTGCACAGCTATTTTCAGGTCTCTCCAGAGATGTTCGATCAGGTTCAAGTCCGGACTCTAGCTGGGCCAATCAAGGACATTTAGAGAGTTGTCCCGAAGCCACTCCTGTGTTGTCTTGGCTTTGTCCTGTTGGAAGTTGAACCTTCACCCCCAGTCTGAGGTCCTGAGCGCTCTGGACCAGGTTTTCATCAAGGATCTCTCTGTACTTTGCTGCGTTTATCTTTCCCTCGATCCTGACTAGTCTCCGAGTCCCTGCCTCTGAAAAACATCCCCACAGCATGATGCTGCCACCACCATGCTTCACCATAGGGATGGTGCCAGGTTTCCTCCAGATGTGACGCTTGCCATTCAGGCAAAAGAGCTTGGTTTCATCAGACCAGAGTATCTTGTTTCTCATGGCCTAAGAGTCCGTTAGGTGCCTCCAAGCGGGCTGTCGTGCCTTTTACTGAGGAGTGGCTTCCATCTGGCCCCTCTACCATAAAGGCCTGATTGGTGGAGTGCTGCAGAGATGGTTGTCCTTCAGGAAGGTTCTACCCTCTCCACAGAGGGACTCCGGAGCTCTGTTAAATTGACCATTGGGTTCTTGGTCTCCTCTCTGACCAGGGCCCTTCTCCCCCAATTGCTCAGTTTGGCAAAAGTTGCTCTAGGAACAGTCTTGGTGGTTCCAAACTTCTTCCATTTAAGAATGATGGAGGCTACTGTGTTCTGGGGGACCTTCAATGCTGCAGAAAGTTTTTGGTACCCTTACCCAGATCTTTGCCTCGACACAATCCTGTCTTGGAGCACTACGGACAATTCCTTTGACCTCATGGCTTGGTTTTTGCTCTGACATGCACTGTCAATTGTGAGACTTTCGATGGACAGGTGTGTGCCTTTCCAAATCATGTTTTTACAAACATTTCTAAAAACCTGTTTTCGATTTTGTTGTTATGGGGTATTATGTGTAGATTGATGTGTAAATAAATGTAATACATTTTAGAATACGGCTGTAAACGTAACAAAATGTGGAAAATGAAAGGGTCTGAATAATTTCCAATGCACTGTACATTTTAAAAAGTCTAATAAATCCATAAAATGTAGCCTACACCATCACAATAAATCCATTATTTATTTTAGACAGGTCTAAAGAAACATGTTATGAAGAAAATGCAGTCTATTTCAGAAGAACAGAATAGCATACTCTGAGTTGTCCTTAGGTTAAGCCCTGATGGGGCAGTAGTCTAAGTCATTGCATCTCAGTGCAAGAGGCATCACTGCCGTCCCTGGTTCGAATCCAGGCTGCATCACATCTTGCCATGATTGGGAGTCCCATAGTGCGGCGCACAATTGGCCGGGGTAGGCCGTCATTGTAAATAATAATGTGTACTTAACTGACTTGCCTAGTTAAATAAGAAGACTTGCTTAGATTTCCGTGGCATTATTTTATAGTATGAAGAATACAATTGAACAAAATAGAAAGGCTGTTTTCTCCAAACGTTTTCTGAGGGAGTGCGCACATGCGGTTAACAAAGAAACAGGTCCTCCTATATGCTTAATTCATACAAATGTTGGGCTATATGTTTAGATTTTGTATACATTCTAAGGCTGCATGATGCGACTCAAATGATCATTTGAAAGAAATTACATGAAAGGCATGAGCTCTGCTTTGTTTCTTGCACAGGCTGCACACACTTCATCAGTCTCTCATTCACAAATTTGACAAGCGCTTGATAATGTCTTGCATGTCCCTGTGGCATCCCCCTACTGTGTGTCTGTATTGCCCCCTAAAAAAATCCAAGCCTTTTGCGGCAAGTGGCCGTTGTGCCCTTGGACTGAATATAATAATTAGAATTCCCTTCTCCTGGCTGCGTGTTCCGAAGCAACTCTCACTCACATGGCTCTCTCAGATATTTATATTCTTGTTAGCCAATGCTCATCACATGATCGGGTTCTTCTCACAGGCATCTATGTCAGCTCCGAAGTAGGTTACAAGTGAAGACAGACACATCAGGGACGTAACTGCGCTCATCCTTCTTATCATCAGCCAACAAGATGAGGCCTAACAAACAGAAAAAGCACTAGCCTATGTCAATCTACTGTCCCCAAAAGTTCAATAGCTGACCTATTCTATTGGTCAACTTGTCCTTCTTTGCGATAGGATGTGATAGATCCCAAATTACATTTTAAAAGCAGTGAGGCTGATACAACGATCAGAATATTTAGCTTAAAATGTTGAGATACTATTAGGTTATTTCTTCCCGTTATAAGCTCAACAATGCCACACGGCATTAGGCTATAAGTGCAGTCAATCCAAAATGCAGTCAATTATTGGGAAAACACCATTCTCAAAAGTGAACACAAATGCAATTATGCATGTATTGCCTTATTGTTAAAGGTGCATTTTTATGGTGAAAATTATCTTCCCCAATTTTGAAACTCATGCGCTGCCTATGTTTACCAGTCACAGTAGGCTCTACACTAGTTGTAAAGTGGATTCATGTGCTTAATTTTAAGGAGTTATTTGGGAGCTTTAGTTGTGATACAAACCTTATCAAAACATATAGGCCTTTGGGCTAGGCTACATGAGGTGTGGAACTATGATTTGAAAAAGTCAATAACACAAAAAAGTAGAGTGCTGAGTACCAGGCAGCTAGCAAGTTTGGTAGGCTACTGGTGACCATCAGCAGCATCAGAGCTTGGAGAAGCCTAATTACGGTGACTAAACGGTCACATGGGATTTGACTGTGGTCATGACTCGTGACTGCCGGTGTGGTGGTAATACGGTCACCGTAACAGCCCTAATTGTAGGTGCCAATTAGAAACTGAAATTTTAATAGAAATGGCTAATAATAGATTATTGTATTGCCTTTCAAGTGTGAAGAGACTATACGACCACAAGTAGGAAAATGTCACAGTTTCCTAGATCTTTCAGATAAGACTGGTGGTTTTTCAGAACCTTGGAGAGCGCTGAAAATAGCCGAAAAGATGTTGGCAAAGATTGGATTTGATATACAATATTATCCTTAGTAATCTCGTTAAATAAGCAGGACTGCTTGGATATTAAATGTGGTGATTGTGAAGCCTCTAAAAATAAAGAAAATTCCTAGTTTACATTCATATGATAATATGAACTATATTTGAACATACTATACCTGTTATGTATAATACTATACATCCCCATACTATATATGAATATATTCCAGATGTTCAATAGAATACTAAATAAGCCTATGGAATTCTCATGGAGGTGGCATACCAGGAAATCTGTCATCGGTCCTTGTAGATCATTATGGATTAAATTACTTTAAAATCATATCTGATGCTGACCTCCACTCGAACTGTTTTCCACATTATCCCACTGCTGAGAGTACATGGTTATTGATATATGAAATCTCTGTTGTCGGTAACTGAAACCTTCCTCCAGCTGCAGCCACTTATGATGTAATTTACTCAGTTCTCTATCTCGTTCCTGATCACAGATCAGATTGACACGGTTTTCTGCTTACCTCAACTGAAATATGCTTCATTCCACAGCTGAAGTGCTCCCATCTGCATACCAAGGCTGGATGCTGTGAGAGGTCCGTTGGTGGACAAAGGGCAGCATACTTCTATGAGGACCTAAAGGTTTGCAAAAGTTGTGTGGTAAGTTTTGAGCCATGGCTACCAAATGTGCGCGCTATTCACGTTAATGTCAAGTACAATACGCATGTTAATTTAACCACAGAGAATGTATTGATGTATAGTGGTATTAATGCAACTAATGCTACAGTTCGACTACTATTACTACAACAGAAATAATACTGACACTGATGCCAATAGTACTGTAGTCTAATTGTAATAGGTCTCTTACAACATGCACAAATTATAATATTGTCAGATAGTAATAGAACAAGCAACAATTCCACCCATGATAAGCATGCTACAGGCACACATTGTCTTTCAATGCTTTGGCTTCCCTGTTAACGCCAGTGGAGGGTTGTGCACTTTCTCTCTCTTACGATACAGGTTGAATGTAACTTGGCTTTTACCTGTCAGGTGTCATTAGCAGACACAGCTAGCATCATATTACATCAATGGATTGAATTCGGACCCAGTTTGAGGTGTAAACTTCAAATGATGTGCCTTGCCAATCCCAAAGATAGTACGTTGATGAGCACTGTATAGCAGATTGATAAGACTGCAGACATTCATGAATAATTGCGTATGCTTATGTCTAAAAGTGCAAGTTATCCTAGACTGTAATGTGACATACCAACCCAAGCGTTTATGAATGTTTATGGGGTCCATAAAGTGTCATGCATTCCTCGTTGTTCCTTTGTCAGGAACTCTTCGTGGACTTCCTGTGGAGAAAACAACAACAAGAGGAGAGAGGAGAGAGGAGATTCTTCCGCCCACCTTAACAGGGAACAAGGCTTCGCCATGATCCCAATGTGCACCCTTGCTGCATCCTGGAGGAAAGGAGTGGGGGGAGAGGGCGTCCTGTTTCCTGTGGCCAGTTGTGTTCGCCCCGTTCCCCTCCAGTGGAAATTGGATGTAACTAAACCAGAGGACAAAATAAGTCCATTACTTTTTAAAAGCGTGTCTTAAGTGAGACAGTGATGCGCACTGACAAGGCCTGCTAATTGGAGTAAATTAATTTACCTCAGGCGCCGTGTTCGCACAAAGTGCCGCGCTACACGTGAATAAGTGATGATAGGCAGGCCCGTATAAGCCCCGACTTTTTAAATCATTTAACAGCGCGATCTGCTAATTAGCAGAGAGAAAGCCGGCTTTCAGCTACAATTAAGACAGGCCTCTGTCAGTCAGGGGAAGGGAGCCGGAGAGGCTCTCATTTATTCATTCTCCAAGCAGATGCTGAGTGCAATGGGGGTTTGGATGGAAGGATCGAGGGAGAGAGAAAGCACAGGGATCTGACTGAGGGATGGAAGGGAGAGGGGGAAGAGAGGGATCTTGTGGTTGGTAGGTGGTGGGTGGTTGAAGAAGTACCCCCCCTTTCCTCTTTTTTTTTGTTGGGCCCCTGAGGGGGGCCAGCCAGGGGCCCAACAAAAGAGAATCAAAACAAAGGCTTGTAATAATGGGATGAGGAGAAGGATTCCATGTAACACACCTAGTTAGTTCTAACCACTTGTATGGCCCCAGGACAACACTCCCCTCAGCTGGTCTTAACAGCTGAGGGGAGCCTCCTCCAACGTTTCACCAGCTGACTGTGAGAAGTGGATCCCCCCTTTAAACTTGATATTGTATGACCACTCAACTGACTGATGTAAATAAGCTTACTTTCTTGCACATGTGGGGAATGACTATAAACCTTACTACCAATATACTAAACATTCCCTTCTCTATGGTATTTGCTCTCAGCCTAAATGGACTTGAACTTGGACAACACTCAGATGTTTGGATTGGATCTGGGTGCAGGCCTTTGGCTTTCAGTTTCTCCCGTGGACAAATAAAAACCCCATCTGTTACAGTCTGCTGATATCATTAATTACGTATAATTATGTGAATTGCACTGCTGTCTGTTATGGAGGGGATTACCGTTCGTGTCGTCCCTGTGAATGAACAATGGTTTCCAGCTATAGGAATGAAGAACTAGGATTGGCTAATTCAGTCGTGTCCCGTTTCATAGATTTTTAGTGTCCCAGGTTTGAAATGAGAAGACAGAGAGACGATTCTCCCAATTTGATGACAAATTGCTGTCTACCAGACTCCTAAAAGACAGTTAAAAACACCAAAGTTAAACTATTACTCTCAGGTGAAAAATTCTCGCAAATTATCTGGAATAATAGTTAAC
This sequence comes from Oncorhynchus gorbuscha, assembly GCF_021184085.1. Lineage (NCBI taxonomy): Eukaryota > Metazoa > Chordata > Actinopteri > Salmoniformes > Salmonidae > Oncorhynchus > Oncorhynchus gorbuscha. The sequence continues at coordinate 69,957,800 of NC_060185.1, read as the reverse complement.
TTTTGACATTCACATAGCCTTTCTGGCAAGGTTCACTTTGATACACTTACAGCGTGTCTGGCACTAAGTTCCTAACACTTAATCAGACAGTGCTTTGCATAGCTTTTACGACATCGACAGATTTCTTTAACTCTGAAAGAATTTACAAGGAGGTATAATGAGATCAAACCATCTAGGCTAAGAAAAAGTGTTTCCAAGGTTTTTTGGGGACAGCTCCTTATGAACGAATGACAGAAAGCTGTGGCTGTGTAGTTAGAATTGGAAAAAAGTTCCAAACCAGATCAAATTCATTATTTACTGATAATCCTACTTAGGAAGTGCACATTGTTGCTCTGAGCCCCAACTCATTCCATAATCAGTGAGAGGCCGAAAGGCTCCTGCTCAGCACTTCTCTGTGACAGATACAGTGTACAGTTGTGTCGAGCATAATGCCACACTCACTGCCTGATCGATCACTGAGAGTTCATCAGTTCTCCACTGAACTAGCCCACCAACAACCATTCATTTTCATTAGGACACAGATCTGTCACATTGACGCTAGCAAGCCTTTTACTCCCCCCGGCCAATTTATTCAAGGTCAGGCCAATGAGTCCCGTTCCATACATTCAGCTCCTCACATTCTGGACTGTAAGCTCCTCAGACTTGGAAATCAGTATCTACCGTCGAATTATGAATATGTTAAAACTAGGGCCCATTGGATTTATGATGAACACAATGCTTTGAATGTATACATGCGAGTTTGTTGATGCAAACCTTGTTGACCGCTGTTTATTTATCGCCTATAATCCCAACTTGTGTTTCCTGGATGGTTCCCACTTGCTGTTGGCTCGCTGTGGCTGTTTTTTTTTGTGCCCCCCTTTGCTTCCTGCAGAGCTAAAGTCTTTCACTTTGATCTGAAAGTCTTTGCAGCATCATTGACTGTAATGAGATCTGGAGAATCCATAAAGACTGCAGGGATTTGACAGGGAGACTAAAAACTCCAGGCTAGGAACCGGCAGCATTTCACGGGTGCAAACAAAATAGAAAAAAAGAGAGACGATCTCAGATGGCTTGGCAAGCGCTTTGCCTTACCCTCCTCGATCCGAACATTAATTTCCCCAACGTCTGGAATTCCAGGGTAGAGAGGAGAATCGCGGGAGAGGGGGATTGGCACAGAAGCTTCTGGAGGTTTCTGTTCGCGGCGTGGCAGCACAGAAGGAGGCGGCGTCCCCAGATGAGAGACAGTATTTCTGTAATCTGGCCCCCTGACTGCCGCTCTGCCGTCCAGTCCATTAATCAGTCACTCAAGGTCTCTGTTCCACCAAGGCCTCCTATCAAACCCAAGAGCTGAGAGTGTCTGATATGTCCAAGTACTCTCTAGGTCAAGGAGATAACCACAAGGTCACCACACTGTTTCCTCTGCTAAAACCCAGATGTATGTACATTTGGTCTGTGATTATTAAACAGACTGGAGCATGGTACTGATTGAATATGTGTTTATGTATTGAACCTTAGGTCATTGCCAAGGTGGGTTTGTGAGGGTTTCAAGCAGCAACCCATACTGTAAGTAGTTCTCTGCTTGAGTTCCTGTGAAGATTTTGAGTTGCATTATGGGTATGTCAAACTGTATTAGAACGAAGGCTATTAACAGCAAATAAAGCAATTTGTAACTCTCACCTTAATTTAATGTAAGCAATTTTATAATATCAAATTGGTATAATCATGTTCATTTTAGAAATTACAGTGAATATTCTTGACAACGGCAGTTTGTTGACTGAATATTTTGTTGGCTTAAAACCCCGTTTCAACAAAACCCAGTGGCCAATACTTGTTAATCAATGATGTCATTAGAACCAGACTAGTTCTGCCTGTTTTGCCCACTGGGAAGCATACAAAACAAAAACAAATTAAATGTATTTTATATGACACATCAGAAATATATATATATTTTTAAATGTATAAAGACTAATGGGAGGTTGTATATTCATAGAAATAAAAATAGGCGTGCTCAGCTCAAATGTTTGTAGTAACAAAACGTCTTTGGGTGCTGTGTTCAAAATTTAAATATACAGTGCCTTGAGAAAGTTCACACCCCTTGAATGTTTCCACATTTCGTTGTGTTACAGCCTGAATTTAAAATGGATTAAGTTTATATTGTTGGTCACTGGCCTACAAACAAAACCCCATAATGTCAAAGTGAAATTCAGTTTTTCAAAATTTTTACAGATTAATAAAAAATTTGAAGCTGAGATGTTTTGAGTAAAATAAGTATTTAACCCCTTTGTTGTGGCAAGCCTAGATAAGTTAAGGAATACACATTTGCTTAACAAGTTGCTTGGACTCACTCTGTGTGCAATAATAGTGTTTTTAAATTATTACCTCATCTCTGCACCCCACACATGCAATTATCTATAAGGTTGTTTTTTTACCCCCTTTTTCTTCCCAATTTCATGATATCCAATTGTGATCCAGTCTCATCGCTGCAACTCCCCAATGACCCGCCAAGCCGCACTTCTTAAGATCCATTCGCTTAACCCAGAAGCCAGCTGCACCAATGTGTCGGAGGAAACACTGAAGTCAGCCTCCAGGTGCCTGGCCTGCCACAAGGAGTCGCTAGAGTGAGATGAGTCAAATAAAACCCCACAACACTGCGATGTAGTGCTTTAGACCGCTGCGCTACTTGGGAAGCTTCGAGCAGGGAATTTCAAACACACATTCAACCACAAAGACCAGGGAGGTTTTCTAATGCCTCACAAAGAAGGGCACCTACTGGTAGATATGTAAGAAAAGCAGGGTAAAGTTATTCATTACACTTTGGATGGTATATCAATACACCCAGTCACTACAAAGATACAGGCGTTCTTCCTAACTGCTCAGGGATTTCACCATGAGTCCAATGGTGACTGCAAAACAGTTGCAGAGTTTAATGACTGTGATAAGAGAAAACTGAGGATGGATCAACAACATTGTAGTAAGTCCACAATATTAACTTAATTGATTTGATTTATTAGGATCCCCATTAGCCGACGCTAATGGTGACAGCTAGTCTTGCTGGGGTCCGACATAGAACGAAAAAGACATTACAGACAAAATACTTTACAATTGACATAAGTTTATGTAAATTGTAAAGAGTGGAACATCTCAATAAAAATATTCCATAACATTCATCCTGTTTGCAACAACGAACTAAAGAAACATTTGTTGCAAAGCAATACATTTTTTGTCCTGAATTTGTATTCATAATACAAAGTGTTATGTTTGGAGAGTACCACTCTCCATATTTTCAAGCATAGTGGTGGCAGCATCATGTTATGGGTATGCTTGTAATCGCTAAGGACTGGAGAGTTTTTCAGGATAAAAAAAGGGAATGGAGCTAATCATAGGCAAAATCCTAGAGGAAAACCTGGTTCAGTCTGCTTTCCACCAGATGCTGGGAGATGAATTCACCTTTCAGCAGGACAATAACCTAAAATTCAAGGCCAAATCTAAACTGGACTTGCTTACCAAGACGATAGTTAATATGTGGCCAAGTTATAGTTTTGACTTAAATCCGCTTGAAATCTATGGCAAGACTGGAAAATGGTTATCTAGCAATGATCAACAACCAATTTGACAGAGCTTGAGGAATTTAAAAAAGAATATTGGGCAAATGTTGCACAATCCAGGTGTGGAAAGCTCTTAGAGACTTACCCAGAAAGACTCACAGCTGTATTCGCTGCCAAAGGAAGATGTATTAGTGTTAATTTTTCACAATTGTTTACAAATGTTAACATTTTTCTTCAACTTTGACATTACAGAGTGTGTTGTGTATATCGTTGACATTTAAAAATAAATTAAATCCATTTTAATCCCATTCTGTAACACAACTAAACGTGGGAAAAGTCAAGCGGAGTGAATACTTTCTGAAGGCACTGTACTTGAAGAAAGGACAAACCCGCACTCACTGAAATATTCCTGAAGTTTTAATGTATATACAGTATTATGTTTTTTTTGTAGTACTGCAATGTGATGTCATCCATAAATATGGTTGATGTCTATTGTTCTCCAAAATCTGACAAAGGCTGCCGCCGAAACGCATCCATTTGTTCTAGTGATTGTATATTCAACCACCAGTGCAGAGCTTGAAAAGCATTTCCATTGTGATCACACCAGGTTGCTTAGTGCAGACTTCACTCCCTGAGTGTTTTTTAACAACACGGAATAAACTCCTCAAGTGTCAGAGTGCTCTCGTAAAGCCTTTTGAATTTCATGCCAATATATCCCATTTATTATTAATGAGCATGTAAATAATCTGGGAGGCGCATTCCATAGCTAATGCCGACCGTTGGTTTCAGGCTCAATTATTTTGATTGTATTTGCTCTTCAGGGTCCCTGTTGAGGCACATGACCAGCCTTGAGAGACAACCGGAATCCGATCAGCATAAGTTAAGACTTCACGCCTCTTCTCTCAACCTGTGAAAGACCCTGTGACCTTGACGTTTGGTTCTCTCTTTCTTTTTCTCTCTTTATTTTCCCTTCCTTTGTTTCCCCCCACGTAAATATGCTGGCTGGACTGACCACCTAGATGTCTACCTGGTTGTGTTATTTCTTCAGCGCATGATGTGAACACGGTGACATCACAAGACATCTGCGAGTGACACCTTTCATCTGTGTATATGACAATTAAAAGGGCCCCTTAATTAAAGTATGGGAGGAAAGGTCATTACAGTGGAACAGATGGAGCGTTAGCATGCATTGAAAACCCAAATAATTGTTCCCAGCCCCTTTCTTTGTTCGCGGTTTTCCAAACGAGCTTTTAGCAATTTCCCTTACAGGCATTGTGTATATTATGTTCAATATTCCACAGCTGTAAGCTAACGTTAAACTCACTTTGTTATCCCAACGTAAATGTCGTTTAGCATCTGCAAACATTATCGTTTTTTACCTTTTAAGCTTTTGGCGTCAATCGCGGGGTAAGTGATACGCATACAGTAATGTGATATTATGATTAAGGAAATGGACGGGTGGTGAACGAGTTCACAAGTCTATTTCCCTGGTGGCTCTCACTGTTGTTGTGCCCTGGAGCTAGACACTTGTCCTGAATTGCCTCGTTGAAACCCAACGCTCTCGTAAAGGATGCTGCAGTGCTTATCCTTGATGCCCTAGGATAATACTAATGTATGCAGTGAATACTCAAGGCAAGATGCGAGACAAGGACTCCAGGTCTATATCTAAGTCTTATCTGCCCTCTCGTCTCTCCTCTGGCTCGCCCTCATTGAGAGGATTCTGTGCCCCCCTCGTGGACGTGAGAGTGCCCCTGTCTGTCTTTCAGCATCGTGCTCCCTCCTCTCCTCCTACACTCTGCCTTCAACATCCATCTTTAATGTGAAAACCACAGAAAGAACAATGGCTTGTCCCCCGGCGAGGGGCCTGCTCGCTAATAATTAGCCGGGGGTCATCATTTTTTGATAAAGCTGAGAGAGAAAAAGAGAGAGGGTGGAAAAGAGAGAGAAGGCTCTCATTTGCATAGCGGCGCTACATGGAAATGTACCCTTTCTACAAGCGCAGGTCAGGCCGTCGCAGGGATTGTTGGGCGGTAATTAGCCCGATTCCCCGTCGCATCATCTGAAATATTGAACATCGCAGGGGCCAAGGATGAGGAGAGGAGAGAGCCTGTATGTAAATGGGAGGCTCGCGTCGGAGCCCAGGCTGGAGCTGGCGGTAAATCCCTGCCCAGCACCACAAAGCGCTTTATGGTGCTCACGGAGAGCCGGGGAGGCGTTTGTTTGTTTGCAGAGAGGTGAGCCTCTGTAGGCCAAACTTCATGCTGTAGAGTTTGTAGGCAGGGCCCCTGGGCAGACACCCCCCCCCCTGTTTGGTACAATGCGAACAGAATGTGAATGAGGTAGAGTTGCCAAAAAGCTACAAGCCCCGCTGGGGAAAAACTTATTTCAGTCTGAGCTGAATGCCTGAATGCACAGGATAACTAAAGAATACAAAGACTAAATTAATTTGTGTTTAGCTACTAATGATCTAATCAAGTCATATGTACCTTGGGTTCTTGTGGTTGGTGGTTTGTTTAGGTTAAGTTGGGGGCAGTAAACATCAAGAGGGCTCCATTAGCAGGGAGGCAGGAATTCTTCTATAAGGTCCCAATGGATCAACGCACATCTAAAATACGTAATCCTCCCAACTTTGACTCATAGACTCTTCAACCTACGTGTGGATTGAAGTGTAATGGGGCTTTGCATCATTGGCATCATGCTCTAAACAGAACAGGTAATGTACACTATACAAACTTAACAGGTCAGAGGTTAACTATAAGCACATACATACCTAATAACTTAATACTCAGTGTGGCAGCACTGAGGTTTTGCTGAGCGTGTCTCATTTGATTATCTGTTAAAAGTGTTTATTGTTCATGTGTTGTATTGTTATGGGTACACAGTGACAACTTTCTGCTGACATCTTATCAGGTCCCCCTTAAAAAATTGGTTTTAACTTCAAGGGTCTTTTCCTGGTTAAATAAAGGTGAAATACATAATAAATAAATGAAATCATCCACATCTTTCACTCAAAGAGTGAATACTCAGTTAATGAATAAGAGCCAGAGATCCACTAGGGAGGCCCAACTGAAGCTTCTTCCTCAACTTCAGTTCAAGTATGGATAGGATTTATTGAATTGGCGTTTCATTTTTTTTAGGTTATTTTGATTTACAGTAGTTTACCATTTCCCCTGGCAGTGGCTTGATGTAAAAATAAAAAAATAAAACATTGAATAAGATTAAAATATATGAAATCAAATACAATATCAGTATGTACTGGGATGAAACTTAAACAGTCTGCTCCCTTTCAAAACAAGTCAAAACTAAGCACGCGGTCATCTATGAAGAGTTCTCTGTCTGACAGTTTAAGTTGTTTCATTGTAAATGACTTATTTCCACATGTTTTAAAAGCACTTTATACATTATACTGTAAGTACCACCAATACTGATCAAATAAAATATGGTTGTAATGTATGCCTACTACAATTTTCCGCCATTCCAGCCTCAATATTGCAAATATTAATTTATGGATGGATGTGAGATATGAACAATGCATCAGTGTGGCAAAACAAATGATTGGGAGGCAGCGATTACCCCCGTGGAAATCCCAGGAGATATATTCAATATGAAAGTAATCTGCCTGCTTAAACTGAACATGCTCCCCATTGAGGATGATAAACATCTAAATTAGTGCAACAACGTGTGCAAAGTTTTGTCTATAAGAGTGGCCTGCTTACATGTACCTCTCAAATGGTGAGCCATCACAGTCATGGCATCCAGCCTGCAGCCTACTGCTGCCTTTCCATATGTGATACATGAGACACATTCATAATGGAATCATTTGCTGATTACCATGTCACAATCTATCAGCGTGTTCAAGCATTTTCTCTTGGAAGAGTGGAGCAGAACATTGAGGTTCTGCTAAAGAGCTTTATTACTGGGAAGTTGGGAAGTTCTCCAAAAAAAAGGAGGGAGAGTATAAGGTTCATATGCCAACTCTGCTTACTTTTTGCACAGTTGTAAATGTACTTTGACACACATATTGTACTCACGCACATGCGCGCGTGCACACACACAAATACACGCACACACAGACATGCAGACACACACACACGCACAGACACATGCAGACACACACACACACACACACACACAGCACTCCCTAATGTAAAGATTTGTAATGGTATTTCCCATGTGGGCCTATCCCTTCTGTTTCTCTAGTGTGGGAGTGGGACAGAACTCCTGGGAGAGTGAGAGGAAGTGGAGGAAGTATTTCAGCCCTCCATCTGGGCCGACACAAACCTGACATGTGTTTCAACCCCTGACCCCCCCTGGAGAGAGCGCCGCCATGGCAACCACTAAGTCATTTTGTAGGTTTTCAAATTCAAACCATATGAAAAGCGATTAATACAGCCATTTAAAGAGAAGGCGGTATGAGAGAAATGAATAGGAAACAGATGGTTGAAGAACCACAGAAGATGTGAACCATCTTTCCCAACGCAGGTCAGTTCATCTCCATTTCTCGCCATTGTATTGTTTGAAAAGTGTTGCCGAGTTCTGCATCAAACTTTGTGACCCAGCAGAAACCTGTTCCACCATTGTTGCATTGACCTCGGAGTCTGTTCTAGGCAAGTTTCCTCACACCTCTCTCCTGTGTGAGCGCAGACTACCTGATGCAAATGGAGTGTTTTTCAATTGGAGGACGTCCGGTGAACACGATGATGTATTCCTTGAATAATTTGCCTACAGCTGTGAGCGGTATGGATTAGTATGGAGCATTCCTTGTGATTTACATGGGCAGCATGAATATATGATGGTTTTAACTAAAAACCCACTGTTTGAGTTAAACTTGGCACTTACCCAACACCATTCCAAATCAAAATATGAGATTGCACAATCAACCTCAACCAAATGGGTTCTCATGCCTGGAGCCATAGATCTCCCAGTACAATAGGAGGCTGTCTTGCTTGTAAAGGCCCTTGTCCAAAAATATGTGAGAATGGTTTACAACAGAGCACAGCCTTCTTCCAAATAACAGTAATCCATTATGAAGAAACATCAATTACTTTGGCTCAGATTTTTGGCAGATTATGGAAATATTGACTTCTCAAAATAGTCTGTGTAATATGGATAATTTGACTTTCCTTCCAGAACCCAGCATTGTGATGTTCAGTAATGTCCCTTTCATGTATGTTTTTAACAAAGACTTCACTGTATAGCACATGCAAGAACACGAATTATACTGTTTATCTATTGGAACAGGTCAGAATATAATATCAGACCACTAAGCTTCGGATAAATACAGAAATATAATGTCCACTGCAGACCATTTGTCAGATGAATGTATGTCTTCTGAAAACAAGCCTGTGTATTCAACTTCTTCCAATAATAAATAACTTTCCCTTCTTTTTTTGCTGTAGGCCTGTTGTCTTTAACCGTGGAATACTCTGAGGACTCTGAGCAGAGGAGACGTTGAGAGAGAAGAGGCTGTTGTTCTGTGCACCTCGCCGTCCCCAGTGTCCCGGGGTGCGAAGACGTCAGTGGCCATACAGATGGGACTTTAATTAACACATGGGCCCTCTTGTCAGTACAGTGTGTCCAGGTGTCACGGGGAGAGTAGGAGACACAAACACCATGTTCCTAAGATTATTATGTGGTATAATGACAATTATTATTATTATTGTTATTCTAATAGTAGTAGTAGTAGTAGTGTAGGTTATATGTTGTTGTAGTAGTTCATGGTAGTAAAATTACATGGCGATATTGCTGTAGAATGTCATTACAATAGCCATATTTCTTACCCAGAAAAACGTAATAGAGACTGATATAGTACAAAGTCATGGTTTTAAAAAACATTACAACAGACAGTATGAAGCCTTCTTCGGTGCAGTACTCCTTTGGTGCAGTACTCATTTAGGTGCAGCACTCCTCCGGTGAAGTATTCCTTCGGTGCAGAACACTGCAGGGGTCAGCATCCCTAATGTATTAGTGCTCGCCAACTTTGCTTTGTTTGTCAGTCACCATATCCTATAGAGACCTGCCATAGAGCCCCTGCTGGAACTACACTCTTAGAAAAAGGATTCCAAAAGGGTTCTTCGGCTGTCCCCATAGGAGAACCCTTTTTGTTTCCAGGTAGAACCCTTTTTGGTTACAGGTAGAACATTTTTGGATTCCATGTAGAGCCATCTATGGAAAGGGTTCTACATGGAACCCAAAACGGTGTTTACCTCAAACCAAAAGGGTTATAGGTTATCCTATAAGGACAGCAGAAGAACCCTTTCAGGTTCTAGATAGCACTTTTCTTTCTAAGAGTGCACAGTACTTGCTTCTACATTTACATTTACATTTAAGTCATTTAGCAGACGCTCTTATCCAGAGCGACTTACAAATTGGTGCATTCACCTTATGACATCCAGTGGAACAACCACTTTACAATAGTGCATCTAAATATTTTAAGGGGGGGGGGGGGTGAGAAGGATTACTTTATCCTATCCTAGGTATTCCTTAAAGAGGTGGGGTTTCAGGTGTCTCCGGAAGGTGGTGATTGACTCCGCTGTCCTGGCGTCGTGAGGGAGTTTGTTCCACCATTGGGGAGCCAGAGCAGCGAACAGTTTTGACTGAGCTGAGCGGGAACTGTACTTCCTCAGTGGTAGGGAGGCGAGCAGGCCAGAGGTGGATGAACGCAGTGCCCTTATTTGGGTGTAGGGCCTGATCAGAGCCTGGAGGTACTGAGGTGCCGTTCCCCTCACAGCTCCGTAGGCAAGCACCATGGTCTTGTAGCGGATGCGAGCTTCAACTGGAGCCAGTGGAGAGAGCGGAGGAGCGGGGTGACGTGAGAGAACTTGGGAAGGTTGAACACTAGACGGGCTGCGGCGTTCTGGATGAGTTGTAGGGGTTTAATGGCACAGGCAGGGAGCCCAGCCAACAGCGAGTTGCAGTAATCCAGACGGGAGATGACAAGTGCCTGGATTAGGACCTGCGCCGCTTCCTGTGTGAGGCAGGGTCGTACTCTGCGGATGTTGTAGAGCATGAACCTACAGGAACGGGCCACCGCCTTGATGTTAGTTGAGAACGACAGTTTGTTGTCCAGGATCACGCCAAGGTTCTTAGCGCTCTGGGAGGAGGACACAATGGAGTTGTCAACCGTGATGGCGAGATCATGGAACGGGCAGTCCTTCCCCGGGAGGAAGAGCAGCTCCGTCTTGCCGAAGTTCAGCTTGAGGTGGTGATCCGTCATCCACACTGATATGTCTGCCAGACATGCAGAGATGCGATTCGCCACCTGGTCATCAGAAGGGGGAAAGGAGAAGATTAATTGTGTGTCATCTGCATAGCAATGATAGGAGAGACCATGTGAGGTTATGACAGAGCCAAGTGACTTGGTGTATAGCGAGAATAGGAGAGGGCCTAGAACAGAGCCCTGGGGACACCAGTGGTGAGAGCGCGTGGTGAGGAGACAGATTCTCGCCACGCCACCTGGTAGGAGCGACCTGTCAGGTAGGACGCAATCCAAGCGTGGGCCGCGCCGGAGATGCCCAACTCGGAGAGGGTGGAGAGGAGGATCTGATGGTTCACAGTATCGAAGGCAGCCGATAGGTCTAGAAGGATGAGAGCAGAGGAGAGAGAGTTAGCTTTAGCGGTGCGGAGTGCCTCCGTGATACAGAGAAGAGCAGTCTCAGTTGAATGACTAGTCTTGAAACCTGACTGATTTGGATCAAGAAGGTCATTCTGAGAGAGATAGCGGGAGAGCTGACCAAGGACGGCACGTTCAAGAGTTTTGGAGAGAAAAGAAAGAAGGGATACTGGTCTGTAGTTGTTGACATCGGAGGGATCGAGTGTAGGTTTTTTCAGAAGGGGTGCAACTCTCGCTCTCTTGAAGACGGAAGGGACGTAGCCAGCGGTCAGGGATAAGTTGATGAGCGAGGTGAGGTAAGGGAGAAGGTCTCCGGAAATGGTCTGGAGAAGAGAGGAGGGGATAGGGTCGAGCGGGCAGGTTGTTGGGCGGCCGGCCGTCACAAGACGCGAGATTTCATCTGGAGAGAGAGGGGAGAAAGAGGTCAGAGCACAGGGTAGGGCAGTGTGAGCAGAACCAGCGGTGTTGTTTGACTTAGCAAACGAGGATCGGATGTCGTCGATCTTCTTTTCAAAATGGTTGACGAAGTCATCTGCAGAGAGGGAGGAGGGGGGGGAGGAGGATTCAGGAGGGAGGAGAATGTGGCAAAGAGCTTCCTAGGGTTAGAGGCAGATGCTTGGAATTTAGAGTGGTAGAAAGTGGCTTTAGCAGCAGAGACAGAGGAGGAAAATGTAGAGAGGAGGGAGTGAAAGGATGCCAGGTCCGCAGGGAGGCGAGTTTTCCTCCATTTCCGCTCGGCCTTCCGGAGCCCTGTTCTGTGAGCTCGCATTGAGTCGTCAAGCCACGGAGCGGGAGGGGAGGACCGAGCCGGCCTGGAAGATAGGGGACATAGAGAGTCAAAGGATGCAGAAAGGGAGGAGAGGAGGGTTGAGGAGGCAGAATCAGGAGATAGGTTGGAGAAGGTTTGAGCAGAGGGAAGAGATGATAGGATGGAAGAGGAGAGAGTAGCGGGGGAGAGAGAGCGAAGGTTGGGACGGCGCGATACCATCCGAGTAGGGGCAGTGTGGGAAGTGTTGGATGAGAGCGAGAGGGAAAAGGATACAAGGTAGTGGTCGGAGACTTGGAGGGGAGTTGCAATGAGGTTAGTGGAAGAACAGCATCTAGTAAAGATGAGGTCGAGCGTATTGCCTGCCTTGTGAGTAGGGGGGGAAGGTGAGAGGGTGAGGTCAAAAGAGGAGAGGAGTGGAAAGAAGGAGGCAGAGAGGAATGAGTCAAAGGTAGACATGGGGAGGTTAAAGTCGCCCAGAACTGTGAGAGGTGAGCCGTCCTCAGGAAAGGAGCTTATCAAGGCATCAAGCTCATTGATGAACTTTCCGAGGGGACCTGGAGGGCGATAAATGATAAGGATGTTAAGCTTGAAAGGGCTGGTAACTGTGACAGCATGAAATTCAAAGGAGGCGATAGACAGATGGGTAAGGGGAGAAAGAGAGAATGACCACATGGGAGAGATAAGGATCCCTATGCCACCACCCCGCTGGCCAGAAGCTCTCGGGGTGTGCGAGAACACGTGGGCGGACGAAGAGAGAGCAGTAGGAGTAGCAGTGTTATCTGTGGTGATCCATGTTTCTGTCAGTGCCAAGAAGTCGAGGGACTGGAGGGAGGCATAGGCTGAGATGAACTCTGCCTTGTTGGCTGCAGATCGGCAGTTCCAGAGGCTACCGGAGACCTGGAACTCCACGTGGGTCGTGCGCGCTGGGACCACCAGATTAGGGTGGCAGCGGCCACGCGGTGTGGAGCGTTTGTATGGTCTGTGCAGAGAGGAGAGAACAGGGATAGACAGACACATAGTTGACAGGCTACAGAAGAGGCTACGCTAATGCAAGGAGATTGGAATGACAAGTGGACTACACGTCTCGAATGTTCAGAAAGTTAAGCTTACGTAGCAAGAATCTTATTGACTAAAATTATTAAAAATGATACAGTACTGCTGAAGTAGGCTAGCTGGCAGTGGCTGCGTTGTTGACTTTGTAGGCTAGCTGACAGTGGCTGCGTTGTTGACACTACACTAATCAAGTCGTTCCGTTGAGTGTAGTAGTTTCTACAGTGCTGCTATTCGGGGGCTAGCTGGCTAGCTAGCAGTGTTGATTACGTTACGTTGCGTTAAAAGAACGACAATAGCTGGCTAGCTAACCTAGAAAATCGCTCTAGACTACACAATTATCTTTGATACACAGACGGCTATGTAGCTAGCTATGTAGCTAGCTACGATCAAACAAATCAAACCGTTGTGCTGTAATGAAATGAAATGAAAAATGTGATACTACCTGTGGAGCGAAGCGGAATGCGACCGGGTTGTTGAGTGCGGAAGTTCTATTCAGTAGACGTTGGCTAGCTGTTGGCTAGCTAGCAGTGTCTCCTACGTTAAGGACGACAAATAGCTGGCTAGCTAACCTCGGTAAATTAAGATAATCACTCTAAGACTACACGCTCTAAAGTACACAGTTATCTTGGATACGAAGACAGCAAAGACAACTATGTAGCTAGCTAACACTACACTAATCAAGTCGTTCAGTTGAGTGTAATAGTTTCTTCTCTGATGTGAGGTGAAGTGATGATATATTGATACATCTAAATGTAGTGACATAGAGTACCAGTCCAAAGTTTGGACACACCTACTCATTCCAGGGTTTTTCTTTATTGTCACACCCTGACCATAGTTTGCTTTGTATGTTTCTATGTTTTGGTTGGTCAGGGTGTGAGCTGGGTGGGCATTCTATGTTACATGTCTAGTTTGTCTAGTTTGTCTAGTTCTATGTTTGGCCTGATATGGTTCTCAATCAGAGGCCGGTGTTCGTCATTGTCTCTGATTGGGAACCATATTTAGGTAGCCTGTTTGGTGTTGGGTTTTGTGGGTGATTGTCCTTGTTACTGTCTCTGAGTTACTTTGCACCAGTATTAGGCTGTTTCGATTTTCGTGGTACGTTTATTGTTTTTGTATTTGATTCGTGTTTACTTTGTTTCATTAAACATGGATTGCAATAGCCACGCCGCATTTTGGTCTAACTCTACTTCACCTAAAGAGAACCGTTAAATGTATTTTTACTTTTTTCGACATTGTAGAATAATAGTGAAGACATCTAAACTATGAAATAACACATATAAAATCATGCAGTAACCAAAAACTCTAAATATATTATATATCTGAGATTCTTCAAAGTAGCCACCCAGCTTTGCACACTCTTGGCATTCTCTCAACCAGCTTCATGAAGTAGTAACCTGGAATGCTTTTCCAACAGTCTTGGAGTTCCCACATATGATGAGCACTTCTTGGCTGTTATTCTTTCACTCTGCGGTCCAACTCATCCCAAACCATCTCAATTGGGTTGAGGTTGGGTGATTATGGAGGCCAGGTCATCTGATGCAGCACTCCATCACTCTACTGGTCCTTCTGTAGCTCAGTTGGTAGAGCATGGCGCTTGTAACGCCAGGGTAGTGGGTTCGATCCCCGGGACCACCCATACGTAGAATGTATGCACACATGACTGTAAGTCGCTTTGGATAAAAGCGTCTGCTAAATGGCATATATTATTATATTATTATATTACTCTCCTTGGTCAACTAGCCCTTACACAGCCTGGAGGTGTGTTTTGGGTTATTGTCCTGTTGAAAAACAAATGAGTCCCACTAAGCACAAACCAGATGGGATGGCGTATCACTGCAGAATACTGGGGTAGCCATGCTCGTTAAGTGTGCCTTGAATTCCAAATAAATTACTGACAATGTCACCAGCAAAGCACCACCACACCATCACACCTCCTCCTCCATGCTTCCTCTGCAGCAGAGGTAACTCTGGGTCTTCCTTTCCTGTGGCAGTCCTCATGGGAGCCAGTTTCATCATAGTGCTTGATGATTTTTGCGACTGCACTTGAAGAAACTTTCAAAGTTCTTGAAATCTTCCATATTGACTGACCTTCATGTCTTAAAGTAAAGATGGACTGTTGTTTATCTTT
The DNA here is from genome assembly GCF_021184085.1 of Oncorhynchus gorbuscha. NCBI lineage: Eukaryota > Metazoa > Chordata > Actinopteri > Salmoniformes > Salmonidae > Oncorhynchus > Oncorhynchus gorbuscha. The sequence continues at coordinate 69,942,714 of NC_060185.1, read as the reverse complement.
GCTTATTTATGCTGTTCTTGCCATAATATGGACTTTGTCTTTTACTAAATAATGTTATCTTCTCTATGCCAGCCCTACCTTGTCACAACACAACTCAAACGCAATAAGAAGTTAAGAAATTCCACAAATTAACTTTTAACAAAGCACACCTGTTCCAGGTGACTACCTCATGAAGCTGGTTGAGAGAATGCCAAGAGTGTGCAAAGCTGTCATAAAGGCCATATATATATATATTTTTTTTTAAATTTGTTTGACACTTTTTTGGTTACTACATGATTCCATATGTGTTATTTCATAGTTTTGATGTCTTCACTATTATTCTACAATGTAGAATATAGTAAAAAATAAAGAAAAACCCTTGAATGAGTAGGTATGCCCAAACTTTTGACTGGTACTGTGTAAGTAAGGTCTTTCCTTTGAGCACCCCATCTGTGGTTTTATGTCCTGTGAATCACATCTGTAGTCACTGTGCTGTAAATGGACAGACTGTGACAAGCAGTTTTCTCAAGGCTCTAAATGGCAAAACCAAGCATGTAATTCAGCCCTTTCTGTCATCTGCCCATTCTAAATAATACACACAAACAGGCTGTTGCTGTGATTCTGCACTGCCACAGCCATTCCAATCATCTTTTGTGTTAACTCCTTTGCTGTGTCGCAGCCTGTTTGGAGGATCTCGCCAATAAACCAAAACGGCTGACAGTTTCTCAGTGTCTCAACACTACCCAGCCACGAGCATCTGGACACAAACAAGTGCATTGAAATCCCACACAACAACTCGTAAAATGGGGTGCCAGCTGCCAGTGTAAATAAGCTATATACCACCGGAGAGATGCCCAAGTAAGCAGGGTGACATGCTAGTAGATGCCCATAGACTTCCGTAGACAGTCATTGCGCTAACACTAGTTAGCATTAGCTCGCAAAACTACCTCTGACTTACTTCCTACTGGACACAGAAACAAAAATAAAAATGCTATCTACGAGTTCATCTGACTCTGGGGAAGTAGATAAAGGGCCTCATTGCGAAACTCCCGAAGTATCCCTTTAAGACCCTAAAGAGGGGGACATCAAACCAGGGCTGGAGAAGAAACCTCCGCGGGACCAGAGATCAAATTTTAATTAGAAGATGTAGCATCTTCCCCCTTTCGACTCGTGTCCAAATTGCACCAGTGAATTCTGTCCAGCTGTCGTACTACAAATGGGACTCAATTACCCCTTCGTAGCAACAACAACCATCTCGCCCCCTCACCCTGTCCTGCCAAGCCGGGACGTTAATTGTGAAACAAAGTGAAGTTGAGTGTGTGGCATCGCCCCTGGTCAAGCTTCCATGGACTTGACAGCTGACATCATTGGGAATGACTTTACCCACGTGCCCCTGTCTGCATGTACACCCCTTTGTTATTACTATTGTAAACACTGAGAGATCAGGAGGGAAGGAGAGAGAGAATGAGGGGGTTGGGATGGGAAGGCCCAATGGGAGGCCTTGGCTTTGCCTCTGTGATAATGGACCTGTTGGCATGTCACACTAGCAGTGCATCACTGGTGGAGGATTTGGTGTCATGCAGGTGAAAGAGGACCCAAAAGCGACTTGGCGAAAACAGAGTCTTTAATCCAGTAAAGTAAATAAAATCAAAAAACACAACTTTCACTCGAAATGACGAGGACAAACTGGAGACTCGATCTTGAACAGCAGGTGAACAGCAGGTTGCCTCGGGAAGGCACTTGAACCAAACAGACTCAGACACCTGCTCACCACGCAGCATCTGAGGAAAACACGACACGACAGGGCGATACACAAACACAGCACGGTGAATTCTAGACAAGGAACCGACAGGGCAGAAACGAATAACAAGGAGAGAAATAGGGACTCTAATCAGGGAAAAGGATCGGGAACAGGTGTGGGAAGACTAAATGATTGATTAGGGGAATAGGAACAGCTGGGAGCAGGAACGGAACGATAGAGAGAAGAGAGAGCGGGAGAGTGAGAGAGGGAGGGGGAGAGAGAGGGATAGAAAGAGGGAAAGAACCTAATAAGACCAGCAGAGGGAAACGAATAGAAGGAGAAGAACAGGGACAAGGCATGATAATCAAAGACAAAACATGACAGTACCCCCCCCACTCACCGAGCGCCTCCTGGCGCACTCGAGGAGGAATCCTGGCGGCAACGGAGGAAATCATCAATGAGTGAACGGTCCAGCACGTCCCGAGACGGAACCCAACTCCTCTCCTCAGGACCGTAACCCTCCCAATCCACTAAGTATTGGTGACCCCGTCCCCGAGAACGCATGTCCATGATCTTATGTACCTTGTAAATAGGTGCGCTCTCGACAAGGACGGGAGGGGGAGGGAAGACGAACGGGAGTGCGAAGAAAGGGCTTGACACAGGAGACATGGAAGACAGGATGGACGCGACGAAGATGTCGCGGAAGAAGCAGTCGCACAGCGACAGGATTGACGACCTGGGAGACACGGAACGGACCAATGAACCGCGGAGTCAACTTACGAGAAGCTGTCGTAAGAGGAAGGTTGCGAGTGGAAAGCCACACTCTCTGGCCGCAACAATACCTTGGACTCTTAATCCTGCGTTTATTGGCGGCTCTCACAGTCTGTGCCCTGTAACGGCAAAGTGCAGACCTCACCCTCCTCCAGGTGCGCTCACAACGTTGGACAAACGCTTGAGCGGAGGGAACGCTGGACTCGGCAAGCTGGGATGAGAACAGAGGAGGCTGGTAACCCAGACTACTCTGAAACGGAGATAACCCGGTAGCAGACGAAGGAAGCGAATTGTGAGCGTATTCTGCCCAGGGGAGCTGTTCTGCCCAAGACGCAGGGTTTCTGAAAGAAAGGCTGCGTAGTATGCGACCAATCGTCTGATTGGCCCTCTCTGCTTGACCGTTAGACTGGGGATGAAACCCGGAAGAGAGACTGACGGACGCACCAATCAAACGACAGAACTCCCTCCAAAACTGTGACGTGAATTGCGGGCCTCTGTCTGAAACGGCGTCTAACGGGAGGCCATGAATTCTGAATACATTCTCGATAATGATTTGTGCCGTCTCCTTAGCGGAAGGAAGTTTAGCGAGGGGAATGAAATGTGCCGCCTTAGAGAACCTATCGACAACCGTAAGAATCACAGTCTTCCCCGCAGACAAAGGCAGACCGGTAATGAAGTCTAGGGCGATGTGAGACCATGGTCGAGAAGGAATGGGGAGCGGTCTGAGACGACCGGCAGGAGGAGAGTTACCCGACTTAGTCTGCGCGCAGTCCGAACAAGCAGCCACGAAACGGCGCGTGTCACGCTCCTGAGTCGGCCACCAAAAGCGCTGGCGAATAGACGCAAGAGTGCCTCGAACACCGGGATGACCAGCTAACTTGGCAGAGTGAGCCCACTGAAGAACAGCCAGACGAGTGGAAACAGGAACGAAAAGGAGGTTACTAGGACAAGCGCGGCGACGCAGTGTGCGTGAGTGCTTGCTTAACCTGTCTTTCAATTCCCCAGACTGTTAACCCGACAACACGCCCATAAGGAAGAATCCCCTCGGGATCAGTAGAAGCCACAGAAGAACTAAACAGACGGGATAAGGCATCAGGCTTGGTGTTCTTGCTACCCGGACGGTAAGAAATCACAAACTCGAAACGAGCGAAAAACAACGCCCAACGAGCTTGACGGGCATTAAGTCGTTTGGCAGAACGGATGTACTCAAGGTTCTTATGGTCTGTCCAAACGACAAAAGGAACGGTCGCCCCCTCCAACCACTGTCGCCATTCGCCTAGGGCTAAGCGGATGGCGAGCAGTTCACGGTTACCCACATCATAGTTGCGCTCAGATGGCGACAGGCGATGAGAAAAATAAGCGCAAGGATGAACCTTATCGTCAGACTGGAAGCGCTGGGATAGAATGGCTCCCACGCCTACCTCTGAAGCGTCAACCTCGACAATGAATTGTCTAGTGACGTCAGGAGTAACGAGGATAGGAGCGGACGTAAAACGTTCTTTTAGAAGATCAAAAGCTCCCTGGGCGGAACCGGACCACTTAAAACACGTCTTGACAGAAGTAAGAGCTGTGAGAGGGGCAGCAACTTGACCGAAATTACGAATGAAACGCCGATAGAAATTAGCGAAACCTAAAAAGCGCTGCAAATCGACACGTGACCTTGGAACGGGCCAATCACTGACAGCTTGGACCTTAGCGGAATCCATCTGAATGCCTTCAGCGGAAATAACGGAACCGAGAAAAGTAACGGAGGAGACATGAAAAGAGCACTTCTCAGCCTTTACGTAGAGACAATTCTCTAAAAGGCGCTGTAGAACACGTCGAACGTGCTGAACATGAATCTCGAGTGACGGAGAAAAAATCAGGATATCGTCAAGATAGACAAAAACAAAGATGTTCAGCATGTCTCTCAGAACATCATTAACTAATGCCTGAAAAACAGCTGGCGCATTGGCGAGACCAAACGGCAGAACCCGGTACTCAAAATGCACGAACGGAGTGTTAAACGCCGTTTTCCACTCGTCCCCCTCTCTGATGCGCACGAGATGGTAAGCGTTACGAAGGTCCAACTTAGTAAAGCACCTGGCTCCCTGCAGAATCTCGAAGGCTGATGACATAAGGGGAAGCGGATAACGATTCTTAACCGTTATGTCATTCAGCCCTCGATAATCCACGCAGGGGCGCAGAGTACCGTCCTTCTTCTTAACAAAAAAGAACCCCGCCCCGGCCGGAGAGGAAGAAGGCACTATGGTACCGGCGTCAAGAGACACAGACAAATAATCCTCGAGAGCCTTACGTTCGGGAGCCGACAGAGAGTATAGTCTACCCCGAGGAGGAGTGGTCCCCGGAAGGAGATCAATACTACAATCATACGACCGGTGAGGAGGAAGGGAGTTGGCTCGGGACCGACTGAAGACCGTGCGCAGATCATGATATTCCTCCGGCACTCCTGTCAAATCGCCAGGTTCCTCCTGAGAAGTAGGGACAGAAGAAACGGGAGGGATGGCAGACATTAAACACTTCACATGACAAGAAACGTTCCAGGATAGGATAGAATTACTAGACCAATTAATAGAAGGATTATGACATACTAGCCAGGGATGACCCAAAACAACAGGTGTAAACGGTGAACGAAAAATCAAAAAAGAAATAGTCTCACTGTGGTTACCAGATACTGTGAGGGTTAAAGGTAGTGTCTCAAATCTGATACTGGGAAGATGACTACCATCTAAGGCGAACATGGGCGTAGGCTTCTCTAACTCTCTGAAAGGAATGTCATGTTTCCGAACCCATGCTTCGTCCATGAAACAACCCTCAGCCCCAGAGTCTATCAAGGCACTACATGTAGCACCCGAACCGGTCCAGCGTAGATGGACCGACAAAGTAGTACAGGATTTTGATGGAGAGACTTGAGTAGTTGCGCTCACCTGTAGCCCTCCGCTTACAGATGAGCTCTGGCTTTTACTGGACATGAATTAACAAAATGTCCAGCAACTCCGCAATAGAGGCACAGGCGGTTGGTGATCCTCCGTTCCCTCTCCTTAGTCGAGATGCGAATCCCTCCCAGCTGCATGGGCTCAGTCTCTGAGCCAGAGGAGGGAGATGGTTGCGATGCGGAGCAGGGAAACACCGTTGATGCGAGCTCTCTTCCACGAGCCCGGTGACGAAGATCTACCCGTCGTTCTATGCGGATGGCGAGAGCAATCAAAGAGTCCACATCTGAAGGAACCTCCCGGGAGAGAATCTCATCCTTAACCACTGCGTGGAGTCCCTCCAGAAAACGAGCGAGCAGCGCCGGCTCGTTCCACTCACTAGAGGCAGCAAGAGTGCGAAACTCAATAGAATAATCCGTTATGGACCGTTCACCTTGGCATAGGGAAGCCAGGGCCCTAGAAGCCTCCCTACCAAAAACTGAACGGTCAAAAACCCGAATCATCTCCTCTTTAAAGTTCTGGTACTTGTTAGAGCAATCAGCCCTTGCCTCCCAGATAGCTGTGCCCCATTCTCGAGCCCGGCCAGTAAGGAGTGAAATGACGTAAGCAACCCGAGCTCTCTCTCTAGAGTATGTGTTGGGTTGGAGAGAGAACACAATCTCACACTGCGTGAGAAAGGAGCGGCACTCAGTGGGCTGCCCGGAGTAGCAAGGTGGGTTATTAACCCTAGGTTCTGGAGGCTCGGCAGGCCAGGAAGTAACAGGTGGCACGAGACGAAGACTCTGGAACTGTCCAGAGAGGTCGGAAACCTGAGCGGCCAGGTTCTCCACGGCATGGCGAGCAGCAGACAATTCCTGCTCGTGTCTGCCGAGCATGGCTCCTTGGATCTCGACGGCAGTGTAACGAGCGTCTGAAGTCGCTGGGTCCATTCCTTGGTCGGTTCCTTCTGTCATGCAGGTGAAAGAGGACCCAAAAGCGACTTGGCGAAAACAGAGTCTTTAATCCAGTAAAGTAAATACAATCAAAAAACACAACTTTCACTCGAAATGACGAGGACAAACTGGAGACTCGATCTTGAACAGCAGGTGAACAGCAGGTTGCCTCGGGAAGGCACTTGAACCAAACAGACTCAGACACCTGCTCACCACGCAGCATCTGAGGAAAACACGACACGACAGGGCGATACACAAACACAGCACGGTGAATTCTAGACAAGGAACCGACAGGGCAGAAACGAATAACAAGGAGAGAAATAGGGACTCTAATCAGGGAAAAGGATCGGGAACAGGTGTGGGAAGACTAAATGATTGATTAGGGGAATAGGAACAGCTGGGAGCAGGAACGGAACGATAGAGAGAAGAGAGAGCGGGAGAGTGAGAGAGGGAGGGGGAGAGAGAGGGATAGAAAGAGGGAAAGAACCTAATAAGACCAGCAGAGGGAAACGAATAGAAGGAGAAGAACAGGGACAAGGCATGATAATCAAAGACAAAACATGACATTTGGCTTGTTCTGTTCATGACAGTCTTTCAGGCTGATCTTTCCTTGCTTTCAAAGGGCATCTTTGAAGGGTGCTTTCAAAGGGTATCTGGATTCAATGGTGAGGGGAACAAATATTTGTTTTCAACAGCCGATATGAAAGTTGTGCACCAAGAGACCAGATAATATTTCTGGAATGGCGGGGCCTGGGTGCTGATACTTCTACTGTCCAGTCCACTGCTGCCTCTAACATCTCTGTCATTCCTCATATTCCTCTCCAACAGTCAATCAAGATTCATTGTCCGATACTTTAGACGACAGCCTTGATGTTTGATGCATTTTTTACTTCTGAAAAATGACTAATGTAACACATCTAAGAACAGCAAACGTGCTGCTCTGTGGACAGACTTTTAAATATATGGTGTGGTTGTGGTGAGCGACTCATTCCTTATGTAGCTCATGTACCTCATTTGTGAGGGTTAAGCAATGTGCTGTATGAAGCTGTACTGATTGAGCTGAACTATGAATACCATGTCCCCAAATCATAACATTAATGTAAATTGCTGTAGGCTTTTAAGTAGTTTCGATAGCATATAACATGATGTTGCACATTGGAGGAATGATTCTACAGTACAAACTTGCTAACATGACTGTTATCATGCATACATTGTTAGGAGCTTTGCCAATTAACTTTATTAAACTTGCAGCTGAACCATTTCAATTACTACATTATTACTGTACACAATCAATAAAAGGCTACATTATGTATGGTTATTTTAACTGGCGCTCCTGATTACAACCTCTAGGGCCCTGTTCATTTCACTCCAAGACTTAAAACTATTAGTATTGCCTGTGCCATGGGTGTATTGGTCCAAATAACATTACTTCAACTCCCAACATAAGTTACCACAGTAGCCAAGAGTCCCTGAAGACCACATATTATCCAAGCAATGAGGCAGGGGCCAAAGCAGCGGTCCTAGGGAGAGAACAAAAGCGTGTTCGCTACAGCAGAAAAGCCTTTGCCGCTTCACTTAGCTCAGGTAAACAACTGTGCTCTATGGCATCCTAAATACCTTCGGGCCCAGTGCTAGCCCTGTAGCGCAGCCCCATAATAATCTTCATCATCACTGCCATACATTAAAACCGCTGATGCTAACGGTAATACCTCGGGGGCGACGTGCCCTCTCCCTCTCCCTCCCTCCCCACCAATCCCAAAACCCCGCTCTGCATTTTCATTTCGTCAGATTTTTTTTTTTTGCTTTCCTCTTTTTATTATTTCCCTTTGGCTGCGGCTGCTCCCTTTACAAAGCCCAGGAGCATTAACAGAACATTGCGGTGCGCAGCATGTGTTTGATTAAAAAAGTGTAAAGTTACAAATTAGTTAATAAAATCATTTAGGCCGATCGCTGCAAATGGTGATAAATGTGTTCCATATGTTCCCAATAAAAAAAGCAAGTGCCATGTGCCCGTCCCCTCTGTCTTCGCCATAAACAAATAAATTAAAACAATTACCGCAGCGAGCGCCTTCCGTCTTTAATGAGAGCGCGGCCGCGTAAAATATGTGACAGATCTCATTTGCCCAGAATGGTGCCTGTCTCTATCAAGAGTGGTCGAAAATGTCCAGATAAATCTTTTTTTTCTTCCCTCGGTTTCCCTCACAAAGTTTCCTATTGCTTATACGGACTTGGGGTTATCTTGTTCAAATCACTGTCATCGTGCATGGTGCTTTGCCTGAAGCCCTACTAAGCTTGAAGAGCTACAGGCATCAGGTGGACTATCTGCCCTAATAATCAGTGATATCCAACGCGGCCACTCTAGTGTTACAATAAAAGGAAGTGGAGGGATGAATTTCTGTCATCCTCTTCAAATGAAACACCATTGTTAAGAGCAGGTCCTGTTTAAACGAGGTAAACAATATGTTACTGATTGATGTTGAGGAAAAAGATGTACCGCACATAATCCACATTATGTTGACTTTCACTAAATGATCTGTACCGCATGACTTTGCCAATACCATAAACCCATTTGCATTATATTTTACTGTCGCTTAACTTCCAATGGTCCCGTCAGACTCTGCAGAATCTACACAGGTTAACTCTGGCAATACAATCACAGTCCATCATCGGGAGTATATGTGGTGCTATGGACTCGCCCCGATCGAATGAGGGCTGTCCGCTGAACCAGCTTTCACAAACCATTAGTGACATGCTTTGGCAGGCCTGATCTCTGAGTTGAGGGTAATCATGATGTCTTTGCCTACCTTAGTTTCGCCATGTATTGAAGGCCTGGCCACAGTGGAGTGCTCATTACGCTACATCTAAGTGGATGATATGGGTGCAAAGCGCTGAGCTAAAGACGCCTACCAACCAGAGAGGCAACGAAATCTGGCTGAGTGAAACAAATTGCCTTCAGGGTCCATATTTCTTAGACACAAACACTTGGTCGGTGCTCCTCAAACTTGAACAATAATCACTCCCCATTATAAACCTGCCTTTTATTATTGAATATGATATCGACATTATTTTCGTTTTGTTTTTAATCCTGTGTTCCGGTCTTTCTTTTACCGAGGCCTTCGATTGCTAATTGTATCTCTGGGGATATAGAGTATATTTGGTGTCGTTTGCAGTGAAAGAACATGACCAGTGACAATAATACAACATTTCCTCTCGTCAATTGTTGCAGGGCTCCATTGTAAACTGTAAATGGACAGCTTTATTGACTAGCAGCAGTGCCCTCATTAGAACAGAGGAAAAAGACAGCAATTACTTTTTCAACTGAAATCTCACAGTTTGTACAAACTTGCTCAATAAGTCATTTTGCGATGTAACCTACATACTGTTAAATGGCTGTGGATTGGAGGAGAACATATCACTCCCACCTGTCATGTAAAATCAAATGAGTGGTCTAGGAGGTAAGGAGATGGGAAAAGGAAGTTTTAGAAGTGGTAGTGGACCGCAACCATGGTTTTAATGGACTTCAGGTAATGGGCCTTTACATTGGGCTGAGAGGCAGTGAGGTGGAGGGCAGTGAAGAACAGGGGAGGAGGATACTGCAGCTCTTCGCCTGTTGACCGTCACAGTATCTCAGGAGGGAGCCAGGGATCAGAGGACAACCTGGTGTCTGTACGCTAGCCTGGTCATTTGGACTCAGCAGATAAAATCAGCAAAGAAGCAGATGAGGGGAAATGAGCCTTTTAATTGAAGCCTTAAATGTGCTCGAGGAAAGAGGAAGGAGAACCGGTAATATTATCGTTTTCATATCAGAATAGGTCAAGTTCACAGGAATTGTTCAGCCTTGGCTGGGTCTTTAGGCTTAGCCTACTCTGTGCTTTGGAATTTGTGTGGGATATTATAGTAACCAAATCTGTATTCCAAAGAGATGACTTTGACATACTCAGAGGATTTGACTCACCTATCCATATATAGTATGTTGATCAGAGGTGTTTGATTTGAGATCTGTTTTATTCAAACTTGAAGGAGGCAGAATAAAAAGTAGTTCAGAAATAATTGCCCTCCAAATGGCCTTGCATCATAGACAGTCAACTTGGTCAATTGAAATGATTAATCAAATTATGTGCTGTGACCTGAGTTGAAGCTGGGAACCATAACTAAGATGGTCTCTAAGGCTACTTGAATATATTATAGAGATAAAACTAACCCTTTATCTTTCATAATCACCACCTCAATCACTTCATCAGTGGCTGATACAAGATAGCATACAGCACTTCGACAAGACTCCCTATTTGAACTAATTTAAAGAACCTAGCCATTGAGAGAGATAGATAGAGAGAGAGAGAGAGAGAGAGAGAGAGAGAGAGAGAGAGAGAGAGAGAGAGAGAGAGAGAGAGAGAGAGAGAGAGAGAGAGAGAGTAATAGGGAGAGTGAAAGCCACCACGAGAGAGAAAGTGAAAAAGAGAGAGAACTGCTCTTGTCTTTTCTAGTTTAGGGAGTCCAGATGGGAAGTCATTTTTTATTCGTCTTGAGGCGGCACTTCACATCTGCTGGCCCAGATGCCTAATGAATACGGAAGCAGGGCCATGCTGTCGCCTCATTAATACTGCACTCGCACGGGGAGCTGGCCCGGCCCGTGCGCGCCATACCGCAGCCGCCCATCCCAGCCCAGCGCGCCGCTGGAGCAGAACCGACGGCTACCCGGCAGTCCTCTGGGCCTGCGCACCGGCAGCTGGCGCTTCGCAGGAACAAAGCTGCCGCGCTTTGTCGGGCCTAATGCCTCTCTGTGTTGTCACTTAAGGTCTTTATTGGTATTAATTGATACGAACTCACCTACTTCTCTTCTTTGCCCGCTTTCTCTCAGCCCGATGTGTCTCATGAGTTTGGGGGCTCCTTCAAACAGGTGGGCTGGTTTGAGTTGAGAGCGAAGGAATTAATGCGATGTTGGACCCCTTTTTGCGCCTGTCTGCTTTACAGGTATTGACAGATTTCCAGTTTTCATGTGGTGAATTAGTGTGTGCGCACACTTTTCTTTTATGTATTAAGATGGTGTTTAAATGACATTGTTGCCTCATTTTCTATTCTTAGGGCAGTCAAATTCCATCTGAGCTCAAAGTAGATAAAAGGGAAGGAAGACAACTGTATACGGCTGCACTGTCAGGTTGTAACCCTGGAGGGCCGCAGACATGGTGGGAGGCCAAATTCTGCACTTAGATCTGACTGAAACCCACACACACGCTGGATTGCCAGGATTTCAGTCAGATCTAGGGTTGCAAAGGGGGGTATATTACTGGAAACATTCTAAGTTTACCAGTAAACTACCAGAATCTTGGTAATTTAGAATTTTGGGGGGGGGAAATTTGATCAGATCTTGTGGCCCTTTTGTGGTATTTCAGATTATCACAGGTATTTGTAATTATCTTTAGCTCTCTGTGTGACCTTATCACAAGTAAACTATATAAAATAATATGATTTTTATTTAATATAATATAGAATGACAAAGCTATAACCAATTATCCTAAATATAAACCATTGACTTAGTGTATACCATTGGTGTTTAATATGAGGTTATCAGCATGACACATCCTTCATATTTTTTTACTTACTTTTATTTTACTATGTCAATACATCTTTGTTGTAAATGTAAACTGATGGCAGTTGTGAACAAGTCAATAGTTTGAAGAGTTGCGGAGTTAATTGCCAATGTTGATTTGATGCTTTTTCATTAATTAGGCTATTTTCTCTTGAACCATATGTAAACTAATTGACATTATTGACACACACACACACACACATATATATATATATATACACATGTTTTTTAAGTTATTCAATTATAAATGACCAAAGTTACCATCGATTGTCATAGATTACCTGTTAATTACTAAAATTACAGAAGATTCCAGTAACTTTGGTAAATTATCGGTAGCTTTGCAACCCTAGTCATATCTAAAAGTGTCAGTGTATGCTTTTCTGCAGCACTTGGCCTACTTCACCATATGTGTATGTATGTGCAGGGGCTTTTGAAGGGGCACAAAGTATGTCAAGCCTGAAATGGCTTGATAGCTTGTTATGAGGTTGGGAGATTGGGAACCTACAGTATCCAGTAGCTAAAGCAAACTTCATCAAATTGCTAGGTAGCTAATATTACAGAGAAACAACAAAACATTTTGTTTTATTTTTAAATCAAGAAAGGAATCAATAGGCTACATAGCTTGATCAAATTAATATATAAACATACCTCCTGCTCATCACCGGCAGCTAAAATAAATCCAAATCTGTGTGTCTCACTGTAGACTCTTTTGCCTCATTTTCTGATGATACTGAACACACTAGAGTATCTAACATCCTTCCCAGGCATCTTTTTTGCTCTATGGTGCACCTTGGAAGGAACCACTTACTAGGGAGAATAGGGGAGGGGGGGTACTCTTTCAATCAGTGTTCCCATCCAGTCAGTGTTCCCCCCCTGCCACTATGAATGTGTGTGTGTGTGTGTGTGTGTGTGTGTGTGTGTGCGCTGAATAATATTTCCTCCTTTTGTAAAATGGATGTTGACACAGTTAGTCACTAGCCCAGAGGATTTTAGCCTACCTTATGGGTGGATGGAATAGCAGCCTGGAATTACATTCTCTCCTTGTCAGGCACTGAACTTCAACATGGCAGACTGCTGGAAAGTGGAGTGAGGTTTTTTTGTACCTTTTATTTAACTAGGAAAGTCAGCTACTGGGGAACAGTGGGTTAACTGCCTTGTTCAGGGGCAGATGGACAGATTTTTACCTTGTCAACTTGGGGATTTGATCCAGCAACCTTTCGGTTACTGGCCTAACTCTCTAACCACTAGGCTACCTGCCACCTCTTGGAAGTACCGACGGTTATAATGTATGAAATAATTGTAGACAACCCACTTTCTTTGTTCGATCACAATGAGTTTTTCCGGGCTCTGAAGAAAGTTATCTGCCTGTCTTTCTTTGTTGTTGCTTTGATTGTGACTATGTTTATGGCGGTGTCCTTTTGACCAATGAGTTCAGTTCAGTTTCCAAAATGAGTTCAGTCAATTCAAAATGTAAACACAGGCATAAGCATTTCACTGTTTTTGTATTGGTTGATGGCACCTCACAACCACTGAGGATCTCTGGATGTTCCACACAATGTTCCACTGTCTTATCTCTCTGCATTTCTCAAAACACAGCTTCTGTAATAGCATAGGTCCCATTGCACTTTGCCCAACTGATCTCTCATGCTAAACAACCTTTGCCCAATCATTACGGATACATTAGGGCAATAGCTACGAGAGGATTTCACAGGTTGTTACTTTCCTATAAGATGACATTGATGCAGTAATTTGCATTTGTAGTGGTAAGAACACGTTCTTCATGCTTTGGATATACTGCCCCCAGCCAACCCAAACATCTGTAGAGTCTGAATGGTTTGAGCTACAAACTATTTAAGCTATGAAAAGCTAAGACTCTCATGACCATGCACATGTTTTGCTCTAAGACACACACAAGCTACACAAGAGTCGCTAGGAGGTAATGGGTTCTTCTACATAGAAGATCATATGAAATCCAAGGACATAGTGTCTATAATACTGTAATAAAGTAATATAGTTGCTGTGTCAAACTACAAACTCCACACAGTTGTCACCAGGGGTGCAACTTGTTTTTAGAAGTGATGGGGATATAATTGTTATATATACTGTGCATTCGGAAAGTATTCAGACCCCTTTACTTTTTCCACATTTTGTTACGTTACAGTCTTATTGTGAAATTGATTAACTTGTTTTTTTCCCCTCATCAATCCCCCTGAAATACATTTAAGTATTCAGACTTTGGCAGCGATTACAGCCTCGAGTCTTCTTGGCCTCGAGTCTCGAGTCTTCTTCCAGACATATGCCACGACACAATTTTGTCTTGGAGCTCTATGGACCATTTCATATCCAATCAATTGAATTTACCACAGGTGGACACCAATCAAGTTGTCCACCTTTGGTAACTTGATCAATGGAAAAAGAGCTCAATTTCGAGTCTCATAGCAAAGGGTCTGAATACTTACAGTTGTAGTCGGAAATTTACATACACTTAGGTTGGAGTCATTAAAACTAGTTTTTCAACCACTCCATGCATTTCTTGTTAACAAACTATAGTTTTGCAAGTCGATTAGGACATCTACTTTGTGCATGACACAAGTAATTTTTCCAACAATTGTTTACAGACAGATTATTTTACTTCAAATTCACTGTATCACAATTCCAGTGGGTCAGAAGTTTACAGACACCAAGTTGACTGTGCCTTTAAACAGCATATAAAATTCCAGAAAATTATGTCATGGCTTTAGAAGCTTCTGATAGGCTAATTGACATCATTTAAGTCAATTGGAGGAGTACCCGTGGATGTATTTCAAGGCCTACCTTCAAACGCAGTGCCTCTTAGCTTGACATCATGGGACAACCAAAATAAATTAGCCAAGACCTCAGAACAAAAAAATTGTAGACCTCCACAATGTCTGGTTCATCCTTGGGAGCAATTTCCAAATGCCTGAAGGTACCATGTTCATCTCTACAAACAATAGTACGCAAGTATAAACACCATGGTACCACGAAGCCATCATACCGCTCAGGAAGGAGACACGTTCTGCCTCCTAGAGATTAACATACTTTGGTGCGAAAAGTGCAAATCAATCACAGAACAACAGCAAAGGACCCTGTGAAGATGCTGGAGGAAACAGGTACAAAAATATCTATATCCACAGTAAAATGAGTCCTATATCGACGTAATCTGAAAGGCCACTCGGCAAGGAAGAAGCCACTGCTCCAAAACTGCCATAAAAATGCCAGACTATGGTTTGCAACTGCACATGGGGACAAAGATTGTACTTTTTGGGAGAAAAGTCCTCTGGTCTGATGAAACAAAAATAGAACTGTTTGGCCATAATGGCCATCATTATGTTTGGAGGAAAAAGGGGGAGGCTTGCAAGCCGAAGAACACCATCCCAACCGTGAAGCACGGGGGTGACAGGTTCATGTTGTTGTTTTGGTGCTTTGCTGCAGGAGGGACTGTTACACTTCACAAAATAGATGGCATCATGAGGTAGGGAAATAATGTGGATACATTGAAGCAACATCTCAAGACATCAGTCATGAAGTTAAAGCTTGGTCGTAAATGGGTCTTCCAAATGGACAATGACCCCAAGCATACTTCCAAAGTTGTGGCAAAATGGCTTGAGGACAACAAAGTCAAGGTATTGGAGTGGCCATCACAAAGCCCTGACCTCAATTCCATAGAACATTTGTGGGCAGAACTGATAAAGCATGTGCGAGCAAGGAGGTCAACAAACCTGACTCAGTTACACCAGCTCTGTCAGGTGGAGTGGGCCAAAATTCACCCAACTTATTGTGGGAAGCTTGTGGAAGTCTACCTGAAACGTTTGACCCAAGTTAAACAATTTAAAGGCAATGCTACCAAATACTAATTGAGTGTATGTAAACTTATGACCCACTTGGAATGTGTTGAAAGAAATAAAAGCTGAAATGAATCATTCTCTCTATTATTATTCTGAGATTGCACATTCTTAAAATAAATAAGACAAGGCATTTTTACTCGGATTAAATGTCAGGAATTGTGAAAAACTGAGTTTAAATATATTTGGCTAAGGTGTATGTAAACTTCCTACTTCAGCTGTATGTAAATAAGGTATTTTTTATTTTTTATTATTTGTACATTTGCTAAAATTCCTAAAAAAACTGTTTTGTTTTGTCATTATGGGGCATTGTGTGTAGATTGATGAGTATTTTTATTTCTTTAATCAATTTTAGAATAAGGCTGTAACATAACAAAAATGTGGAAAAGGTCAAGGGGTCTACTCACAGTATTCATATGAATTCATTTTGTATCAAGTTTTTGTTTTGGTGGACCTTTTTTTTATTGACACTTGTTAATAAAACTCACGAATGCAACTGTTTATACCAAACTGTGTTCTACTCGTAGCCCTGGTTTTCCTGAAGAGAAAATGGTAAAACACTTCATTGTGAGGCTTAATTTAAGGGCTTGACATAGCCTGATATTTCCAATTCTTTCAATAAGTTTGTCCAATGACTTTCTTGGAGCTTTTGTTTCACATTAAAGATACAAATGAGTAGCACCGTAGCACTTTACATAGTTGATGATTTTAATCTGTTTGACAAAGTCCATTTGAATCAGGACCAACATTACTATATGAGATCTGTAAAGTGGAGTATCCCCTCAGTTAGTAAAACAGGAGGGATAAAATAATGATGTAGATTTTGCTTAATTAAAACTGCATATCAACTATTGAGATAGTTCATGACAGGCTTTCTTTGAGAAGGAGAAGAGTCTCTGAGCCATCAGGTCCAATATGAGTCCACCAAACAATATTCTCACAAATGATGCTCGTTAACCCATCATTTGCTTTTAACAGGGAACCATCCAGTGAGGCGATTCAAAACAGTTTCGAAATAAGGGTTCACCTAGCATGACATCCTGCCCTGTTCATTGTCAAGTCTGTCATCAACATGATGAACTCCTAAGTCAGACTTTTTTTCTTAAATTGGACATTTCTTCCACAACTCTGTGCCAAAAAACATATTCATACGAGGAGACTAGGTTCAGTTTGAAATCCCCAATGTCTCAGTGGAGACTGGAGAGAAAAAATGGATTGGGGATAATGTTTTTGTCATCTGCGTGAACCCAGGAAACACAGCGTTGTACAGATCTAGAACCATAACTCATTCATGCTCCTCACTTAGCTAAGTCTCTTAGGTCATGAGCGGTTACATTGCACATCTGATCCAAGCCAAGGCACTGTATAGACCTAACTCTTGAAGCACACCGCAAACAGACACTGACACTCTGCACCTGGGGAGAGAGCATGAAAAAAGCTTTGGCGAGATACAGAGTGAATAGTGATATAGTCTCTCATAATTTATAGTCTTCCAAATCACAGATCATGTAACGCCACCTTACAAAAGTTGAAGTCCAGCTGAACGACGAGTGAGGTACATAAAAATCAAACTCACAAATGGTTTGCAAGCAATTTCTAACTTATTTCCACTTGTCTCTAGGTCCTAGACCCTCCTTGGAAAAAGAGTCTGGCAAAGAGGCAATGTCAAACAAATGAACATACAAAAGATATCGCATACTGCCCACCTTACCTAGACTGATGGGACTGTCCCTAAGGGGACAATTGAGTGTTGATTGGGAGCCTGTAAGTGATCATGGTTTGAACAAAGGGAACATAGATCACCTACCTTCCATCTCAAAGAAAAGCAGTGGCACCCAGCCTGAAGGTAACGATCATCATGGCAACAATCATAACAGAAGCTCATTGCAAGGAAACATCACTTCATTACATGCCTGTCAAAACACAGCTCTCGACAGACGAGGGGGGGCTCGTTTGACTGCCAGTTCAACATACTGTAGAAAATGCACAGTATGTTAAATGTGGAATACAGTGAAAAAGAATGAGCTCACTCACATAGTGTACCTACTCAGAGTTTCCTGCAGGTGCATTGGGATATTGAACACGATTCCGAAGAAGAAATTCCCACACACTGCTTGCTTGAAAAGTTTCACTTTCACTCATTTGAATGCCAACGTTTCAGTATTTCTTCCTTCGCCAAAGCAACAAACAGAAATGTTGGTGTTGTAAACAATTTTCCTTCTTTTGAAATATGAAATCACGTGCCTGAAAATTATGCCTGAAGGAGAATGAATATTCCTGAAGAGAGATAGGGTGTGAAGAGTTCAAGCAAGGTGCAGCTCGTGAGCCTAATGTTTTGTCATAGTTTTGGATTTTGGGAGGGTCACCTTAGCTGAAGACAGAGCTTCACAGTGACTGGCTTGGCGGTTTTGTGTGCTGCACCAGGTTTCTTTTTCTTCATGGAAATGTCCAATATCTTGACACAGACAAACCTTAGCACGAGGGAGGATGTGTGGTCCTTTTGGCTAAACACATGTTACAGGCTGTCCCTCCAACATGTTGGAATTTGTTAGACCCGACTTTAGAGTAGAAAAACAGCATACTCACCGAAGTGAGTATGGATCACTCTTTAAAAACGTCTTATTTGAGTTTTTCCTTTCCAGTGCAGGTGAATTTTCACCTGGTAAATAAAACACAGAAGGCCGACTGCAGCAGTATCACAACATCTCTCTCGTGTACCATTTGTACTCTGTCTATCGGATTGCTTTGCTTCACTTTCACACCAGTCATATTTTCAGTGAATGAGTCTCATGAATCAACAGTGTCATCACACATCTCAGTCTTTGCAACAAGAGCATTCGGGCCCTGGTCAAATTTCAAAGCCACCCTGTCAGATAGGCTCGTGAATAGTGGCAAGAAACTGTGGTTGACTTCAGCTACGTCAAGATGGCAGCTGCAGTTACAGTAGCTTCCAGTCAAAATACTGTCTGTCATTGATTCCCCCCCCCCCCTCCTTCCTCTAGGGATTCAAATCACCCAGAGCATTTTAGTTCCTCTTTTGTGCAATTCTGTGAACCAATCCCAAGAGGCCTAGCAGACACAAAGCGGGTAATTTCATGTAATAACAAAGTAGAAACCAGCTGTACCACTTACTGCTGGATCTGAAAACGCATTGTTTCATTTGAAGTGCCTTCAGGTTCAAACATGGGAGATTTTTAAGAAGGACAAAGGAAAGTAAAAAGAAAAACAGTGTTTCCATTATTCATTTGCCATACATGTCAGGATGACTTATTGTTCTTTACATGTACCTTCAACATCATTTATTGATGTACCAAGTTCCGACAGACAGAAGGTAAAGTAGATGTCAAGTAAATAGCCTACTGTACAGCAATTGAGTTGCAGTGTAAAATCATTTCCCATATTTTTCATAATTGATCATTTCAGCAACAAATACAAAATAATAAATAAATAGTTTGAATGAAAATGGACATGTGGGTGATGTTTTAGTTTAGTGTGTGGTAAGAAGGTTAGGAGCATGCATTCTAATGGATTTGCAGTTTAACAGGAGCTGTTTGTGATAGCAGCAACTGTCCACAGGGGGGCCAGGCAAGATGTGCTGCTGTGCATTTGATAACACATTGAGAAACCTGCCATTACCCTCTAATCACTGTTGCACCAAGGAAACCCTTTGCACCATGGAAACCCAACCCTTTGCACCAGGGAAACTCTTTGCACCATGGAAACCCTTTGCACCATGGAAACCCTTTGCACCATGGAAACCCTTTGCACCATGGAAACCATGAAAACCCTTTGCACCATGGAAACTCTTTGCACCATGGAAACCCTTTGCACCATGGAAACTCTTTGCACCCTTTGCACCATGGAAACTCTTTGCACCATGGAAACTCTTTGCACCATGGAAACTTGCACCAGGGAAACTCTTTGCACCATGGAAACCCTTTGCACCATGGAAACCCTTTGCACCATGGAAACTCTTTGCACCATGGAAACCCTTTGCACCATGGAAACCTTTGCACCATGGAAACTCTTTGCACCATGGAACTCTTTGCACCATGGAAACCCTTTGCACCATGGAAACTCTTTGCACCATGGAAACCCTTTGCACCATGGAAACTCTTTGCACCATGGAAACTATTTGCACCATGGAAACCCTTTGCACCATGGAAACTATTTGCACCATGGAAACCCTTTGCACCATGGAAACTCTTTGCACCATGGAAACCCTTTGCACCATGGAAACCCTTTGCACCATGGAAACTCTTTGCACCATGGAAACCCTTTGCACCATGGAAACTCTTTGCACCATGGAAATGGAAACTTTGCACCATGGAAACCTTTGCACCATGGAAACCCTTTGCACCATGGTAAACCTTTGCACCATGGAAACTCTTTGCACCATGGAAACCCATTTGCACCATGGAAATGGAAACTCTTTGCACCATGGAAACCCTTTGCACCATGGAAACTCTTTGCACCATGGAAACCATGGTAAAACCTTTGCACCATGGAAACTCTTTGCACCATGGAAAACATGAAACCTTTTTGCAATGTTCACAGATTATATATATATATATATATGTTTTAACCCTTTGCACCATGGAAAACCATGGAAACTATTTGCACCATGGAAACCCTTTGCACCATGAAAACTCTTTGCACCATGGAAACCCTTTGCACCATGGAAACTCTTTGCACCATGGAAACCGTTTGCACCATGGAAACCCTTTGCACCATGGAAACTCTTTGCACCATGGAAACCCTTTGCACCATGGAAACTCTTTGCACCATGGAAACTCTTTGCACCATGGAAACTCTTTGCACCATGAAAACCCTTTGCACCATAGAAACTCTTTGCACCATGGAAACTCTTTGCACCATGGAAACGCTTTGCACCATGGGAACCCTTCTCAAAAACACACACAGACTGCTAGTCAATCAAATACAGACAAAACACCATTGAGAATAATGAGTGCAATAAATGTGTGTACTGCACTTGTAATTAACAGTTGTGTAAAGTACTTAAGTAAAAATACTTTATAGTATTTATATTTATAGTACTACATAAATCGTTTTTGGGGTATCTGTACTTTACATGACTATTTCTATTTTTGACTCATTTTACTTTTACTTCACCACATTCCTAAAGAAAACAATGTACTTTTTACTCCATACATTTTCCCTGACACACAAAAATATTTGTTACATTTTGAATGCTTAGCAGGACAGGAAAAGGGTCCAATTCACATGCTAATCAATACAACATCCCTGGTCATCACTACTGTCTCTGATCTGGCGGACTCACTAAACACACATGCTTCGTTTGTAAATTATGTCTGAGTGTTGGAGTGTTGGAGTGTGGCCCTGGCTTTCTGTAAATAAAAGAAAAGTAAGAATATGGTGCCATCTGGTTTGCTTAATATAAGGAATTTGAAAGTATTTGTATTTTTACTTTGATACTTAAGCATATTTAAATCCAAATGCTTTTAGACTTTTACTCAAGTAGTATTTTACTGGGTGACTTTCACTTTTACTTGAGTGAAAAGAGCACTTCTCAGACTTTACGTAGAGACAATTCTAAAAGGCGCTGTAGGAGAGTTACGTGCATTCTATTAAGGTATCTTTACTTTTACTCAAGTATGACAACGGGGTACTTTTTCCAGCACTGGTAATTAATGAACCTGTTCACAGATTATATATATATATATGTTTTAACCAAATGTGTGGTTGAGTGTGTGTTTTTGGGGTCAATGATGGCCATGAAAGGGAAAGTTTTAATAATAATATATGATATATGCCATTTAGCAGACGCTTTTATCCAAAGCAACTTACAGTCATGTGTGCATACATTCTACGTATGGGTGGTCCTGGGGATCGAACCCACTACCCTGGCGTTACAAGCGCCATGCTCTACCAACTGAGCTACAGAAGTACCCAGTTTTCTCCTGACCATTGATGTCACCTCCCTCAGTGACAACCTCAAACCCATATACCTCAGAGAGAGGGTTATCACTTTACCTATCATCTCTCTCTGGTGAGCTCACAGTGAATATTTAACCCTACGTTATCGCCTCTGTCGAGTCGGCCTAATTGCAAAAGAGGTGAAGGCTTGTGTCAATCAACCAAGCCAGCGGCAGTGCTGTGATAACACTCGCGGTCGGTTGTAGACACAGACAGACTAATTAACCCCTCTTGATTATGGCAATTAACCCTCACACATTAGGGCTAATCTGTGTGATACCACCAATATTCATCTTGAGCATGAACTCCATATCAGTGACTCTACCACAGTCACAGGGAATAAGCCTGGGAGGTTGTGAATGAATAGTGTGTCGGTGGTGGGAGGAGACTAGTTTTGCACTTTCCGTACTACATTTGACCTTATTGGGAGACAAGATGAACTGTGCTTCTATTTTCCTGTCATACTTTACTAGATGGAATGATGTTATGTTGGCCACGCAATAAATGATTGATTTGCCCTGTTGATACTTTTGCCCATTCTAGCATGGCCATCTCGTGACGACAGGTAGGAATGTGGTGATTAAAAAAAGAATCATCAACTGCATTTCATTTAACTTTATGAATGTACTGGAATTGAAATAGAACTGATGTGAATTCATTAGCACTGCGGCCATTAAAACCAATCATTAAACAAGGATTACCTCATCTTCTGGATGTTCCATTCCCACATCCATTGCTTGAGCCTTGTATCCCTCTTCCTCTGTCTTATATAATTGCAATTAGCAGAGAGCAGAAAGGAATGCCCTTCAACTGGCAACTCTGTGTATTAGCTGAGAGTTTTATTAAAGTAAAGATCAATGGAAGGTGAGTGCATGATTCAGAACAATAATGTGCTCTATATTTAATGACTTAAGAAGCTACCGATGTGCTCCAGGCACATAGAAGATTCCCTACATTGCTTTGCACGTCCAGTGGTGTAAAGTACTTAAGTAAAAATACTTCAAAGTAACTCACTACATTCTTAAAGAAAATAATGTACTTTTTTACTCTATACATTTTCTCTGATATCCAAAAGTACTCGTTACATTTTGAATGCATAGCAGGACAGGAAAATTGCCTAATTCACATACTTATCAAGAGAACATCCCTGGTCATCCCTACTGCCTCTGATCTGGAGGATTCACTAAACACATGTTATATTTGTAAATTATGTCTGAGTGTTGGAGTGTGGCCCTGACTGTCCGTAAAATAAAATAATAATAACAATGCTGTCTGGTTGGCTTAATATAAAGAATTTGAAACAATTTATACTTTTACTTTTGATACTTAAGGGTATTTAAAACCAAATACTTCTAGACTTTTACTCAAGTAGTATTTTACTGGGTGACTTTCACATTTACTTGAGTCATTTTCTATTAAGGTATCTTTACTTATACTTGTACTTTTTCCACCACTGAGCACGTCCATACAAAGTCACAAATCCCATAGAAAGTTTACAGTAAAGTAAAACTTGGCCCAATGCTAACTTGAGATTTGCATGCTTAACTCCGATTTTCACGTATATCATGCATTGATGTCAATGGGCTTACATTCAAGTTGCAACCACAGATTTTAAGGTCGGATTTGGCTTTGAATTCAGTAGAAAGTGGGAGATCTGGGAAGATGGAGAAAAATGGAATAAATATTGAGTGAATCAGAGAGGGGAGTTGCAGACAGGGTAGATGGAAAGAGATGCAGAAAGAGGAGACCAGGACAGAGGGTCTTAGAGACTGTGGGAGATAGATAGAGACATGGAAAGAGGGTCTTCAAGACTGTGGGAGATAAATCGAGACATGGATAGACATGAAGAGAAAGACAGGGTTAGAGAATAGGGGACACGGAAGAGATATAATCAAAGGGGCAGGAAAGAGAGAGAGAGACAAGTGAAAGAGGGAACGGCTTAGACACCAGGGCAGACGGATAAAGAGGGGGATAGAAACTGAAGGAGTGAGAGAGATAGAGAGCCAAGTGAAAGAGGGAAGAATCCGAGGAACAGAATCAGCCCTGGCTGCCTGGTCTGATTAATATTCATGGGCCGGAGGAGGCAGATGCGGCTGACATCTGGGTGATGTCAGCGTGTTGTCAACACATTGTTAGCGCCGCAAATGCGCAAACAGATTAACAGCCCGGCGAAGCTACGTTGCAACGCAGTCGCAGGGTGAGAAAACCAGCTCCCGTGTTTTACTTACAAGGAAGAGGGAGAAGAAGACTATAGACAGGTCAGTCATTAGAAGTGAACAATGGTTCAAGAGTGGGCACCTTTTCCGTAAATGTTCAAAGTATCAGTCGTCGTTAGGCTTATTCAAAGTTGATAATGAACTGAGTACAATTAATGGTTTGGGAGACGGGCCAGAATAAATGATAGACGATAGTTACTTCCAGTTGTGTGTTCTTGTACACTCTTTGAAAAGAATATGCTATCTAGAACCTAAAAGGGTTCTTCAGCTGTCCCCATAGGACACCTTTTCCAGGTGAAACCCTTTTGGGTTCCATGTAGAACCCTCTGTGGACAGCCGAAGAACCCTTTTGTTTCCAGGTGAAACCCTTTTGGGTTCCATGTAGAACCCTCTGTGGACAGCCGAAGAACGCTTTTGTTTCCAGGTGAAACCCTTTTGGGTTCCATGTAGAACCCTCTGTGGACAGCCGAAGAACACTTTTGTTTCCAGGTGAAACCCTTTTGGGTTCCATTTAGAACCCTCTGTGGACAGCCGAAGAACACTTTTGGAACCCTTTTTTCAAGACTGTAGGGGAGCACATAAGTGCTTTGTTGAAACATTTTGTGTGACAAAGGAGTATTCAGAATGTGTCCTTCTACAGACAGTTACTGGTAGGCCTACTGTCTTCGAATCAATTGTAATCAAACTGTTATAAGCCATATAGCTAGAGGAATTGTAGAATATTTTGTCAATGACTGCAATGCCAATCATAGATGATTTACAGAAGTAAAGTGCGCATTGGAAAAAATAGACAGAGGTTTTCCCTCAGACAAATTTAGTGTTGATGGGCATTATAGTTTAACCACTTCAACAAGACAGGATTCATAATCTCAACCAATTCACTATTCCACATCTACACTCTCATCCCCCATGTCAAGGCCCTTGAGGTACAATAGGATTATTTCTGTACAGGATCTACATTGTTGAGGCTTCAGATCTTGAAGTGGTAGATGAGATCACTGGAAGGTGAGGTGTGTTTCAGGAAGTGCTCCCCTCAATGGGACACTACCAATGGGAGTTTGGATGTTGGAGAGCCCCCGATCCCTAATTGACACCCACATCGTACAGCATGCACAGGGATAGGCCCTGGCTCAGTGCACAATGCAGAGCAGTGTGTTACTAGCACAGAGGAGCCTGCGTGGGTTAGCGGGGTCATATGCCAGACCATCCATATTGTCCCACCAGCGGACAAACTGGGAAAATTAGGACATTCCTGCCACTCCCTGCCACTTGGCAGATACAGCTTTGTCTGTTTTGAAATCAACCCTCATTTTAAGTTGTAATCCTAACATACACTCACACAGACATTTTCTGATCTCTCTCTCTCTCTCTCTCTCTCTCTCTCTCTCTCTCTCTCTCTCTCTCTCTCTCTCTCTCTCTCTCTCTCTCTCTCTCTCTCTCTCTCTCTCTCTCTCTCTCTCTCTCTCTCTCTCTCTTGCTTTGTTTTCCCCCGCTTGTGGCAACAGAAAGCAGACGCCTTTGATAGATGAAGTGACAATGTCTCGTTAAATATCCACCTTGTTATCCGATTCTACAAGAAGTTCCAGGACAAAAAGGCAAAAGCAAGCAATGAATGAAATACACACAAAGACACAAATGCACTTTAATAAGCTACATCTATAGACACAATGTCAGCAGTGCATCTAAGTGTCTCACAATACACAGTTCACATACAGTAATAACAACATTAATGAGGTTTTTATTAGCGGCATGTGCTGTAATCCACCTCTATGGCTCCAGGCTACCGCACCTCGGCACTGGGAGAGAGGTGTTATGTGTTTGATGTGAATACAATTATGTTCATGATGGCTCCTCTCCTCTCAATTGCTGATTCTCTAATCACTGAAGAGCTTAGTCTCCCTGTAGCCTGCCTGCATTGCTCCATCATAATCAGTCCTTTACAGCTGGCTCGTTCACTTTGAGAGCTGCAATGTTGTTTGTACTCTATTTCTTTTTACGCCGGCATCTCGGGGGACGACTGTTTTCCAAGTTTCAGGACCTCTGGGAAAGCCAGTGAACAATTGGCCCTGTTTGAATTGACTTCTTCTTCTCTCCTTCCAGCCTGTCTTCAGTTTATAACTGATATGTGAAAAATTTCACCATATTGCCTTCCACTATACATTCCTCATGGATCACTGAACATGATGTAATCTGTGAGAATGGGCTGATGAGATTTAGCAGGTAAACTGCAAGTAGGAGGAAACACTGTAAAGGAAGCCATCTTGGATCTGAGCTGGGTGCATGGAGAAATGTAAGTCAGCCTAAGTAATTTCACAGATGTTTGTTCTATTTGACAGGCAATTATGGTCATACAGTACCCTACTAATGACAGTTTTTCTATGTGTATCTTATATGGGACACATTTGTGTACATTGTATCTAAATATTCTTATTGCACTCAAGAGTTATAAAGACAGCCTCATACTTTCTAGAAACACAATACTGTTAGGTTCCCGCACGTCTACCTTACTTTGCCAAACTTTGCATGACGTTCTGTTAATATAATCAATTACAATAGTCATGGAGGGGGGAAAATACTGAAAGATTTGGAACCTGAATTCATTTGACATTTTACCACAACATGAATATTTATAGAAGGTTTTGGGAAGTGATATTGTTGCATACCATTTACGTGATTTTTCACGTCTTTTGGTCGGCATGTAGTAACGACACTGATGTCTTCATTTCACATGCTGCATAATTATATCCTCATCCTCTCTTCAGCCAGTCATTTTGAAATGTATATCTTGGCAATAGAGACTGTGCCGGTAAAATGAGCAATGTAGTGGCAATTGCTCATTTTAATTGTGGAAACGTATGAAGATTTGTAAAAAAAAAAAACTCAGCCAGATGTTATATTGCTAGCAGGCTGATTTGCATTTCATTCGGCACTGTCGAGGAAAATCCTGATGCATTTGCAATATTGAAATGCACTGAGGAAGAAACTGTTACCAGTGACTTATACGAACAGGAGGCATTTTTTCGGGTTGGGGGGGAAGTGGCAGAAAAATAGCTCCTCCTATAGCAATTAGCCACAGAGCTTGTAATATGCCAGAATCTCTCTTACTTAGTGATTTTCTCTCTGTCAAACGAGCCAAATTAATTTGAGTGATACTTTTCATTTAGTTAGCTTCAAAAACAGCCTTTCCGTTCACATTCCATATGGGCATCTGATGCAAGGTATGCCATTAAACTACTGCAGCCAGATGTTCACCACAGACCTCCCATTATCAATGCAAATTTATTCATTAAACAATTTAATTGTGTCAATGATTGACAGGAGGCCACATTATTATGGGGGAATGTTATGAAGCTAATAATATGTTGGTCTTATTAACTCCCTGTGTAAGCAATATGTGTTTCAACGTTTGTATGGATTAACCCCTTCTGATGTCGTACAGTGGGCCAATTGGTTCCACCCACAGATAAGATAAGGTAAAAATGCTGCATAATTTGACATCAGTGGTTATTACGCTGCTCAACTATATATGGAAGAGGATCTGCATGATAATGTGGAAAGCCCTAGAGACATGCCCCACAACTCTCAGAACACTACAATTTGTTCTCGTAGCCAGTTTAGATGAAGAAAGCGCATATCGATTTCTGTCAATTTCATAATGGATTCGTGTGGGGCTATGCCAAATTTACAGGGTGGTCTATTAAGGCGTATATCTTACAGACAATCACAGCTTCTGAAGGCCTTTCCAAATGGTAGAATAGTTAACTTTTATTTGTATATTTTATGTAAATGTGTGTATGTATATACATATACGGTATGTTATACATGTATACATATGTATATATGTATATATAAATGTATATATAAATGTATATATATACATGCTGGGACACTGTGAAGTCCATGGAGAACAAGAGCACCTCCTCCCAGCTGCCCACTGCACTGAGGCTAGGTAACACGGTCACCACCGATAAATCCATGATTATCGTAGACTTCAATAAGCATTTCTCAACGGCTGGCCATGCCTTCCTCCTGGCTACTCCAACCTCGGCCAACAGCTCCGCCCCCCCGCAGCTCCTCGCCCAAGCCTCTCCAGGTTCTCCTTTATCCAAATCCAGATAGCAGATGTTCTGAAAGAGCTCCAAAACCTGGACCCGTACAAATCAGCTGGGCTTGACAATCTGGACCCTCTATTTCTGAAACTATCCGCCGCCATTGTCGCAACCCCTATTACCAGCCTGTTCAACCTCTCTTTCATATCGTCCGAGATCCCCAAGGATTGGAAAGCTGCCGCAGTCATCCCCCTCTTCAAAGGGGGAGACACCCTGGACCCAAACTGTTACAGACCTATATCCATCCTGCCCTGCCTATCTAAGGTCTTCGAAAGCCAAGTCAACAAACAGGTCACTGACCATCTCGAATCCCACCGTACCTTCTCCACTGTGCAATCTGGTTTCCGAGCCGGTCACGGGTGCACCTCAGCCACACTCAAGGTACTAATTGATATCATAACTGCCATCGATAAAAGACTAGTACTGTGCAGCCGTCTTCATCGACCTTTCCAAGGCCTTCGACTCTGTCAATCACCATATTCTTATATGCTCTTTTGCACACCAATATCTCTACCTGTATATGACCATCTGATCATTTATCACTCCAGTGTTAATCTGCAAAATTGTAATTATTCGCCTACCTCATGCCTTTTGCACACATTGTATATAGACTCCCCCTTTTTTTCTACTGTGTTATTGACTTGTTAATTGTTTACTCCATGTGTAACTCTGTGTTGTCTGTTCACACTGCTATGCTTTATCTTGGCCAGGTCGCAGTTGCAAATGAGAACTTGTTCTCAACTAGCCTACCTGGTTAAATAAAGGTGAAAAAATAAAAATAAATAAAAATACCAAAAATGTTTTAAACTACAACTAAAGGCACAAACATTTAAATAAATAAAAAAATACAAGTAATACTATTATTGTCACGACTTCCGCCAAAGTCGGCTCCTCTCCTTGTTCGGGTGACGTTCGGCAGTCTACGTCACCGGTCTTCTAGCCATTGCCTCTTCCTTTGTCATTGTTCCATTTGTTTTGTCTTTTTTCCCCGCACACCTGGTTTACATTCCCTAATCACACTACATATACAGTGCCTTGCGAAAGTATTCGGCCCCCTTGAACTTTGCGACCTTTTGCCACATGTCAGGCTTCAAACATAAAGATATAAAACTGTATTTTTTTGTGAAGAATCAACAACAAGTGGGACACAATCATGAAGTGGAACGACATTTATTGGATATTTCAAACTTTTCAAATCAAAAACTGAAAAATTGGGCATGCAAAATTATTCAGCCCCTTTACTTTCAGTGCAGCAAACTCTCTCCAGAAGTTCAGTGAGGATCTCTGAATGATCCAATGTTGACCTAAATGACTAATGATGATAAATACAATCCACCTGTGTGTAATCAAGTCTCCGTATAAATGCACCTGCACTGTGATAGTCTCAGAGGTCCGTTAAAAGCGCAGAGAGCATCATGAAGAACAAGGAACACACCAGGCAGGTCCGATATACTGTTGTGAAGAAGTTTAAAGCCGGATTTGGATACAAAAAGATTTCCCAAGCTTTAAACATCCCAAGGAGCACTGTGCAAGTGATAATATTGAAATGGAAGGAGTATCAGACCACTGCAAATCTACCAAGACCTGGCCGTCCCTCTAAACTTTCAGCTCATACAAGGAGAAGACTGATCAGAGATGCAGCCAAGAGGCCCATGATCACTCTGGATGAACTGCAGAGATCTACAGCTGAGGTGGGAGACTCTGTCCATAGGACAACAATCAGTCGTATATTGCACAAATCTGGCCTTTATGGAAGAGTGGCAAGAAGAAAGCCATTTCTTAAAGATATCCATAAAAAGTGTCGTTTAAAGTTTGCCACAAGCCACCTGGGAGACACACCAAACATGTGGAAGAAGGTGCTCTGGTCAGATGAAACCAAAATTGAACTTTTTGGCAACAATGCAAAACATTATGTTTGGCGTAAAAGCAACACAGCTCATCACCCTGACCACACCATCCCCACTGTCAAACATGGTGGTGGCAGCATCATGGTTTGGGCCTGCTTTTCTTCAGCAGGGACAGGGAAGATGGTTAAAATTGATGGGAAGATGGATGGAGCCAAATACAGGACCATTCTGGAAGAAAACCTGATGGAGTCTGCAAAAGACCTGAGACTGGGACGGAGATTTGTCTTCCAACAAGACAATGATCCAAAACATAAAGCAAAATCTACAATGGAATGGTTCAAAAATAAACATATCCAGGTGTTAGAATGGCCACGTCAAAGTCCAGACCTGAACCCAATTGAGAATCTGTGGAAAGAACTGAAAACTGCTGTTCACAAATGCTCTCCATCCAACCTCACTGAGCTCGAGCTGTTTTGCAAGGAGGAATGGAAAAAATGTTCAGTCTCTCGATGTGCAAAACTGATAGAGACATATCCCAAGCGACTTACAGCTGTAATCGCAGCAAAAGGTGGCGCTACAAAGTATTAACTTAAGGGGGCTGAATAATTTTGCACGCCTAATTTTTCAGTTTTTGATTTGTTAAAAAAGTTTGAAATATCCAATAAATGTCGTTCCACTTCATGATTGTGTCCCACTTGTTGTTGATTCTTCACAGAAAAATACAGTTTTATATCTTTATGTTTGAAGCCTGAAATGTGGCAAAAGGTCGCAAAGTTCAAGGGGGCCGAATACTTTCGCAAGGCACTGTATTTCCCTCTGTTTCCCCCATGTCTTTGTGTGGAAATGTTTCATTACATGTTTTCATGTTACGCGCCAGGCTGGTTTTTCCCTGGGTTGGTTTACCCCTGGGTACCGTGTGGAACCCGAGTGTGGGTAATTGTTTGACTTATTGCATTATTGTGACTGTTGTCGCGCTTTGCACTTTTGCCATTTGGCTGGAGCTTTTTGACGCAGTTGCGTCCGTCTGTTGTTACTTCTGCTAATTAAAGTGTGTGCCTGATCACAACTCTCCGCTCTCCTGCACCTGACTTCTTACCAGCAGCGCACAACCTGACAATTAAACTATATATACATTCGAAAAGTGTTCAGATCCCTTTCCTTTTCCCACATTTTGTTACAGCCTTATTCTAAAATGTATTATTTTTAAATTCCCTCATCAGTCTCCACACAGTATCCCATAATGGCAAAGTGAAAACAGTTTTTTTTTTTTTTTAGCAAAATAAAAAAATAAAAAACGGAAAGACCTTAGTATTCAGACCCTTTGCTATGAGACTCAAAATGGAACTCAGGTGCATCATGTTACCATTGATAATCTTTGGGATGTTTCTACAACTTAATTGAAGTGTGGTAAATTCAATTGATTGGACATGATTTGTAAAGGTACACACCCACTTATTTGTGACCCGTTTACGGAAACTAGGCATATGTCGGAAGTCACAGACCGGCCATTTTCTCAAATGCGAGTTTAGAAGTTTATCAACTTTAAAAGCAGAATTACTTTCCCATTGTTCCTCAAAAATGTATTATATGATATACCATTTTGTATCTCTGAGTCTCTACTTTTATCCGACGTAAAAAAACACAATTTAAAATATTGCTACACAAGACCAAATCCAGGTGGTGAGTCACATTTATGATCCCACAGTTGACAGTGAATGTCAGAGTAAAAACCAAGCCATGGATTTGTCTGCAGAGCTCAGAGACAGGCACCTAAAGGCTGTCAAACAATGAGAAACAAGATTATCTGGTCTGATGAAACCAAGATTGAACTATTTTGCCTGATTGCCAACCGTCACGACTGGAGGAAATCTGGTACCATCTCTACAGCGAAGCATGGTGCTGGCAGCGTCATGCTGTGGGGATGTTTTTCAGCGGCAGGGACTGGGAGACTAGTCAGGCTTGAATTAAAGATGAACACAGCAAAGGACAGAGAGATCCTTGACCTCAGGACCTCAGACTGGGGCGAAGGTTCACCTTCCAACAGGACAATGACCCTAAGCATACAGCCAAGACAACGCAGGAGTGGCTTCGGGACAAGTCCTTGAGTGGCCCAGCCAGAGCACAGACGTGAACCCGATCTAACATCTCTGGAGAGACATGAAAATACCTGTGCAGCGATGCTCCCCATCCAACCTGACAGAGCTTGAGAGGATCTGCTATGAGTTACTATGTAGGCACTGTGTCATTAGTTACTGTGTAGGCATTGTGTCATTAGTTACTATGTAGGCATTGTGTCATTAGTTACTATGTAGGCACTGTGTCATTTCTTACTTTATAGGCACTGTGTTGATAGTTACTATGTAGGCACTGTGTCATTTGCTAATATACAGTATAGGCACTGTGTCATTTGTGACTTTGTAGGCACTGTGTCATTTGTTACTTTGTAGGAACTGCGTCATTTGTTACTTTGTAGGAACTGTGTCATAGTTACTATGTAGGCACTGTGTCATTTGTTACTATGTAGGCACTGTGTCAATTGATACTATTTAGGCACTGTGCAATTTGATACTATGTAGGCACAGTGTAGTTAGTTATTATGTAAACACTGTGTCATTTGTTACTATGTAGGCACTGTGTCAACTTCCAACGAGCGGCCACAGTCCGGACCTGTATGATGTTAGTTGCTGTGTAGTGCACTCTGTAGTTAGTTACTATGTAGTCACTGTGTCGTTAGTAAAATGTAGGCACTGTCTCATTTGTTGCTATGTAGGCACTGTGTCGTTAGACACTATGTAGGCACTGTGTTGTTAGTTGCTATGTAGGCACTGTGTAGTTAGTTACTATGTAGGCACTGTGTCATGTGATACTATGTAGGCACTGTGTAATTTGTTACTATGTAGGCACTGTGTCAACTTCCAACGAGCGGCCACAGTCCGGAACCTCCAGTGACGGGCCACAGTCCGGAACTTCCAACGACGGGCCACAGTCCGGAACCTCTAACGATGGGCCACAGTCCGGAACCTCCAATGACGAGCCACAGTCCGGAACCTCCAATGACGGGCCACAGTCCGGAACTTCCAACGACGGGCCACAGTCCGGAACCTCCAATGACGGGCCACAGTGCGGGACCTCCAACGACAAGCAACAGTCTGGAACCTCAAACGACGGGCCACAGTCCGGAACCTCCAACGACGGGCCACAGTCCGGAACCTCCAACAACGAGCCACAGTCTGGAGACTCCAATGACTGGCCACATTCCGGAGCCTCCAGCGACGCCCAGTCCAGAGCCTCCAGCGACGATCCCCAGTCCGGAGCCTCCAGCGACGATCCCCAGTCCGGTGATAGTACCTAGGCCAGAGCGTCCGGCCACAATACCCAGTCCAGAGCGTCCGGCGACAGTACCCAGTCCAGAGCTTCCGGCGACAGTTCACAGACCGGAACTTCCAACGATGGGCCACAGTCCGGAACCTCCAACGACGGGCCACAGTCCGGAACTTCCAACGACGGGCCACAGTCCGGAACCTCCAACGACGGGCCACAGTCCGGAACCTCCAATTATGGGCCACAGTCCGGAGCCTCCAGCGACGCCCAGTCTGGAGCCTCCAGCGACGATCCCCAGTCCGGCGATAGTACCTAGGCCAGAGCGTCCAGCGACAGTACCCAGTCCAGAGCGTCCGGCGACAGTTCACAGACCAGAACCTCCAACGACGGGCCACAATCCGGAACTTCCAACGACGGGCCACAGTCCGGAACCTCCAATCACGGGCCACAGTCCGGAGCCTCCAGCGACGCCCAGTCCGGAGCCTCCAGCGACGATCCCCAGTCCGGCGATAGTACCTAGTCCAGAGCGTCCAGCGACAATACCCAGTCCAGAGCGTCCGGCGACAGTTCACAGACCGGAACCTCCAACGACGGGCCACAGTCCGGAACCTCCAATCACGGGCCACAGTCCGGAGCCTCCAGCGACGCCCAGTCCGGAGCCTCCAGCCACTGTGTAGTTAGTTACGGATGTAGGCATGGTGTCATGTGTTACTATATAGTCCCTGTGTCATTTGTTGCTCTGTAGCCACTGTGTAGTTAGTTATGATGTAGGCATGGTGTCATGTGTTACTATATAGGCCCTGTGTCATGTGTTACTATATAGGCCCTGTGTCATGTGTTACTATATAGGCCCTGTGTCATGTGTTACTATATAGGCCCTGTGTCATGTGTTACTATATACTATACTATATGTTGACAGTTGATATGTAGCCACTATGTAGTTGGTTACTATGTAGGCACTGTGTAGTTGGTTACTATGTAGGCACTATGTAGTTGGTTACTATGTAGGCACTGTGTAGTTGGTTACTATGTAGGCACACGTAGTTGGTTACTATGTAGGCACTGTGTAGTTGGTTACTATGTAGGCACTATGTAGTTGGTTACTATGTAGGCACTGTGTAGTTGGTTACTATGTAGGCACTGTGTAGTTGGTTACTATGTAGGCACTGTGTAGTTGGTTACTATGTAGGCACTGTGTAGTTGGTTACTATGTAGGCACTGTGTAGTTGGTTACTATGTAGGCACTGTGTAGTTGGTTACTATGTAGGCACTGTGCCACTTGTTTATTTGTATGCACTTTGTCTTGTATTACTGTGTAGGCAGTGTGTCATTTGCTACTATGTAGGCACTGTGTCATTTGATACTATGTAGAAGCCGTGTTATGTATAACTACGTGGGAAATGTGTCGTTAGTTACTATGTAAGCACTGTGTAGTTAGAACTATGTAGGCACTGTGTAATTTGTTACTTCGTAGGCACTGTGTCTTGAGTCACAATGCAGGCACTGTGTCATAGTTACTATGTAGGCACTGTGTCATTTGTTACTATGTAGGCACTGTGTCAATTGATACTATTTAGGCACTGTGCAATTTGATACTATGTAGGCACGGTGTAGTTAGTTATTATGTAAACACTGTGTCATTTGTTACTATGTAGGCAGTATGATGTTAGTTGCTGTGTAGTGCACTCTGTAGTTAGTTACTATGTAGTCACTGTGTCGTTAGTAAAATGTAGGCACTGTCTCATTTGTTGCTATGTAGGCACTGTGTTGTTAGTTGCTATGTAGGCACTGTGTAGTTAGTTACTATGTAGGCACTGTGTCATGTGATACTATGTAGGCACTGTGTAATTTGTTACTATGTAGGCACTGTGTCAACTTCCAACGAGCGGCCACAGTCCGGAACCTCCAGTGACGGGCCACAGTCCGGAACTTCCAACGACGGGCCACAGTCCGGAACCTCTAACGACGGGCCACAGTCCGGAACCTCCAATGACGAGCCACAGTCCGGAACCTCCAATGACGGGCCACAGTCCGGAACTTCCAACGACGGGCCACAGTCCGGAACCTCCAATGACGGGCCACAGTGCGGGACCTCCAACGACAAGCAACAGTCTGGAACCTCAAACGACGGGCCACAGTCCGGAACCTCCAACGACGGGCCACAGTCCGGAACCTCCAACAACGAGCCACAGTCTGGAGACTCCAATGACTGGCCACATTCCGGAGCTTCCATGTACGCCCAGTCCGGAGCCTCCAGCGTTACGATCCCCAGTCCGGTGATAGTACCTAGGCCAGAGCGTCCGGCCACAATACCCAGTCCAGGCGTCCGGCGACAGTACCCAGTCCAGAGCTTTGCGACAGTTCACAGACCGGAACTTCCAACGATGGGCCACAGTCCGGAACCTCCAATACGGGCCACAGTCCGGAACCTTTGTTACTATGGGCCACAGTCCGGAGCCTCCAGCGACGCCCAGTCCGGAGCCTCAGCGACGATCCCCAGTCCGGCGATAGTACCTAGGCCAGAGCGTCCAGCGACAGTACCCAGTCCAGAGCGTCCGGCGACAGTTCACAGACCAGAACCTCCAACGACGGGCCACAATCCGGAACTTCCAACGACGGGCCACAGTCCGGAACCTCCAATCACGGGCCACAGTCCGGAGCCTCCAGCGACGCCCAGTCCGGAGCCTCCAGCGACGATCCCCAGTCCGGCGATAGTACCTAGTCCAGAGCGTCCAGCGACAATACCCAGTCCAGAGCGTCCGGCGACAGTTCACAGACCGGAACCTCCAACGACGGGCCACAGTCCGGAACCTCCAATCACGGGCCACAGTCCGGAGCCTCCAGCGACGCCCAGTCCGGAGCCTCCAGCCACTGTGTAGTTAGTTACGATGTAGGCATGGTGTCATGTGTTACTATATAGTCCCTGTGTCATTTGTTGCTCTGTAGCCACTGTGTAGTTAGTTATGATGTAGGCATGGTGTCATGTGTTACTATATAGGCCCTGTGTCATGTGTTACTATATAGGCCCTGTGTCATGTGTTACTATATAGGCCCTGTGTCATGTGTTACTATATAGGCCCTGTGTCATGTGTTACTATATACTATACTATATGTTGACAGTTGATATGTAGCCACTATGTAGTTGGTTACTATGTAGGCACTGTGTAGTTGGTTACTATGTAGGCACTATGTAGTTGGTTACTATGTAGGCACTGTGTAGTTGGTTACTATGTAGGCACTGCGTAGTTGGTTACTATGTAGGCACTGTGTAGTTGGTTACTATGTAGGCACTATGTAGTTGGTTACTATGTAGGCACTGTGTAGTTGGTTACTATGTAGGCACTGTGTAGTTGGTTACTATGTAGGCACTGTGTAGTTGGTTACTATGTAGGCACTGTGTAGTTGGTTACTATGTAGGCACTGTGTAGTTGGTTACTATGTAGGCACTGTGTAGTTGGTTACTATGTAGGCACTGTGCCACTTGTTTATTTGTATGCACTTTGTCTTGTATTACTGTGTAGGCAGTGTGTCATTTGCTACTATGTAGGCACTGTGTCATTTGATACTATGTAGAAGCCGTGTTATGTATAACTACGTGGGAAATGTGTCGTTAGTTACTATGTAAGCACTGTGTAGTTAGAACTATGTAGGCACTGTGTAATTTGTTACTTCGTAGGCACTGTGTCTTGAGTCACAATGCAGGCACTGTGTCATAGTTACTATGTAGGCACTGTGTCATTTGTTACTATGTAGGCACTGTGTCAATTGATACTATTTAGGCACTGTGCAATTTGATACTATGTAGGCACGGTGTAGTTAGTTATTATGTAAACACTGTGTCATTTGTTACTATGTAGGCAGTATGATGTTAGTTGCTGTGTAGTGCACTCTGTAGTTAGTTACTATGTAGTCACTGTGTCGTTAGTAAAATGTAGGCACTGTCTCATTTGTTGCTATGTAGGCACTGTGTTGTTAGTTGCTATGTAGGCACTGTGTAGTTAGTTACTATGTAGGCACTGTGTCATGTGATACTATGTAGGCACTGTGTAATTTGTTACTATGTAGGCACTGTGTCAACTTCCAACGAGCGGCCACAGTCCGGAACCTCCAGTGACGGGCCACAGTCCGGAACTTCCAACGACGGGCCACAGTCCGGAACCTCTAACGACGGGCCACAGTCCGGAACCTCCAATGACGAGCCACAGTCCGGAACCTCCAATGACGGGCCACAGTCCGGAACTTCCAACGACGGGCCACAGTCCGGAACCTCCAATGACGGGCCACAGTGCGGGACCTCCAACGACAAGCAACAGTCTGGAACCTCAAACGACGGGCCACAGTCCGGAACCTCCAACGACGGGCCACAGTCCGGAACCTCCAACAACGAGCCACAGTCTGGAGACTCCAATGACTGGCCACATTCCGGAGCTTCCAGCGACGCCCAGTCCGGAGCCTCCAGCGACGATCCCCAGTCCGGTGATAGTACCTAGGCCAGAGCGTCCGGCCACAATACCCAGTCCAGAGCGTCCGGCGACAGTACCCAGTCCAGAGCTTCCGGCGACAGTTCACAGACCGGAACTTCCAACGATGGGCCACAGTCCGGAACCTCCAACGACGGGCCACAGTCCGGAACCTCCAATTATGGGCCACAGTCCGGAGCCTCCAGCAATTATGGGCCACAGTCCGGAGCCTCCAGTCAGTCTGGAGCCTCCAGCGACGATCCCCAGTCCGGCGATAGTACCTAGGCCAGAGCGTCCAGCGACAGTACCCAGTCCAGAGCGTCCGGCGACAGTTCACAGACCAGAACCTCCAACGACGGGCCACAATCCGGAACTTCCAACGACGGGCCACAGTCCGGAACCTCCAATCACGGGCCACAGTCCGGAGCCTCCAGCGACGCCCAGTCCGGAGCCTCCAGCGACGATCCCCAGTCCGGCGATAGTACCTAGTCCAGAGCGTCCAGCGACAATACCCAGTCCAGAGCGTCCGGCGACAGTTCACAGACCGGAACCTCCAACGACGGGCCACAGTCCGGAACCTCCAATCACGGGCCACAGTCCGGAGCCTCCAGCGACGCCCAGTCCGGAGCCTCCAGCGACGGGCCACAGTCCGGAACTTCCAACGACGGGCCACAGTCCGGAACATCCAATCACGGGCCACAGTCCGGAGCCTCCAGCGACGCCCAGTCCGAAGCCTCCAGCGACGATCCCCAGTCCGGCGATAGTACCTAGGCCAGAGCGTCCAGCGACAGTACCCAGTCCAGAGCGTCCGGCGACAGTTCACAGACTGGAACCTCCAACGACGGGCCACAGTCCGGAACCTCCAACGACGGGCCACAGTCCGGAACCTCCAAGGATGGGCCAGAGTCTGGAACTTCCAATGATGGGCCACAGTCCGGAACCTCCAGCGACGGGCCACAGTCCGGAACATCCAACGACGAGCCACAGTCCGGAACCTCCAACGACGGGCCACAGTCCGGAACTTCCAACGACG
The DNA here is from genome assembly GCF_021184085.1 of Oncorhynchus gorbuscha. Lineage (NCBI taxonomy): Eukaryota > Metazoa > Chordata > Actinopteri > Salmoniformes > Salmonidae > Oncorhynchus > Oncorhynchus gorbuscha. The sequence continues at coordinate 69,903,964 of NC_060185.1, read as the reverse complement.
GGCCACAGTCCGGAACCTCCAATGACGGGCCACAGTCTGGAGACTCCAATGACGGACCACAGTCTGGAACCCCCAGCAACGATCCCCAGTCCGGCGATAGTACCTAAGCCAGAGCGTCCGGCGACAGTACCCAGTCCAGAGCGTCCGGCGACAGTACCCAGTCCAGAGCTTCCGGCGACAGTTCAGAGACTGGAACCTCCAACGATGGGCCCCAGTCCGGAACTTCCAACGACGGGCCACAGTCCAGAACCTACAGCGACGGGCCATAGTCCGGAGCCTCCACCGACGATCCCCAGTCAGGAGCCTCCAGCGACGATCCCCAGTCCGAAGCCTCCAGTGACGGTCCCCAGCCTGGGGTCTCCAGTGACGGACCCCAGCCCAGGGTCTCCAGCGACGGTCCCCAGTTCAGAACCTCCGACAATGATCCACGCAGGGAGTGTACCCAGCCCGGGGCCTACAGCGAGGATCTGCAGTCCAGAGCGATGATACACGGGTCAGTGCTACAAGGGCGGAGAGCTCAGTGTAAAGAAGGGGGGCGGCGTCCAGAACCAGAGCCGCCACCGAAGTTAGATGCCCACCCAGGCCCTCCCATATAGGTTTAGGTTTGCGGCCGGGAGTCCGCAACTTTGGAGGGGGGGGGGGTACTGTCACGCCCTGACCTTAGTTATCTTTGTTTTCTTTATTACTTTGGTTAGGTCAGGGTGTGACGAGGGTGGTTTGTTTAGTTTTTGTATTGTCCAGGTTTTATTTTGTATGTTAGGTTTTTTTTGTATGCCTAGGGTTTTATATGTCTATGGTTGCCTAGATTCGTTCTCAATCAGAGGCAGCTGTTTATCGTTGTCTCTGATTGGGGACCATATTTAGGTAGCCATATTCTTTGCGTAGTTTGTGGCCCGTATTCTATGTTTAGTTGCCTGTCTGCACAAGCCATATTAGGTTCACGGTTCGTTTTGTTGTTTTGTATGGTTTGTTCAGTGTTCTTTCTTAATTAAAGAAGTATGTACGCTTACCACGCTGCGCCTTGGTCTCCTCCATATGACGACCATGACACACTGTGTTGTTAGTGACAATGTAGGCACTGTTTCATTTGTTTCTATGTAAGCCCTGTGTCATTAATTACCATGTAGCCACTCTGGCATTTGTTACTATGTAGGCACTGTGTCATTTGATACTATATAGGCACTGTGCCGTTAGTTACTATGTAGTCAGTGTGTTATTTGCTACTACATAGCCCCTTGTAGTTAGTTACCATCTAGGCACTGTGTCATTTTCTACTATGTAGGCACTGTGTCGTTTGATACTATGTAGAAACTGTGTCATGTATTACTATGTAGGCAATATGTTGTTAGTTACTATATAGGCACTGTGTCATTTGTTACTATGTAGGCACTGTGTTTTTAGTTACTATGTAGGCAGTGTGTCATTTGTTACAATGTAGGCACTGTGTCATTTGTTGCTCTGTAGCCACTGTGTAGTTAGTTACGATGTAGGCATGGTGTCATATGTTACTATATAGGCCCTGTGTCATTTGTTACTATGTAGCCACTGTGTAGTTAGTTACGATGTAGGCATGGTGTCATGTGTTACTATATAGGCCCTGTGTCATTTGTTGCTCTGTAGCCACTGTGTAGTTAGTTATGATGTAGGCATGGTGTCATGTGTTACTATATAGGCCCTGTGTCATTTGTTGCTCTGTAGCCACTGTGTAGTTAGTTATGATGTAGGCATGGTGTCATGTGTTACTATATAGGCCCTGTGTCATGTGTTACTATATAGGCCCTGTGTCATGTGTTACTATATAGGCCCTGTGTCATGTGTTACTATATAGGCCCTGTGTCATGTGTTACTATATAGGCCCTGTATGTATAACTACGTGGGAAATGTGTCGTTAGTTACTATGTAAGCACTGTGTAGTTAGGAACTATGTAGGCACTGTGTAATTTGTTACTTCGTAGGCACTGTGTCTTGAGTCACAATGCAGGCACTGTGTAGTTTGTTACTATGTAGGCACTCTGTCATTAGCTACTAAATAGGCACTGTGTCATTTGATACTATGTAGGCACTGTGTCATTTATTCCTATGTAGGCACGGTGTAATTTGTTACTACATAGGCACTGTGTAATTTGTTACTATGTAGGCACTGTGTCATTAGTTACTATGTGGCATTGTGTAATTTGTCTTTAGTACTATGTATGCAATGTTTCATATGATAATATGTAGGCACTGTATAGTTAGTTATTATATTAGCACGTTCTTATTTGTTACTATGATAGCACTGTGCCGTTAGTTACTATGTAGACATTGTGTCTTTTGTTACTATGTAGGCACTGTGTCATTTGTTACTATGTAGAACCCGTGTCGTTAGTTACTATGTAGGCACTGTGTCATTTCTTCCTATGTAGGCACTGTGTCATTTGTTACTATGTAGAACCCGTGTCGTTAGTTACTATGTAGGCACTGTGTCATTTCTTCCTATGTAGGCACTGTCATTTCTTCCTATGTAGGCACTTTGTCATTTGTTACTTTGTAGGCACTGTGTCATTAGTTACTATGTGGCATTAGTTACTATGTGGGCACTGTGTATTTAGTTACTATGTTGTCACTGTCACGTTTTACCAAGGTGGGTGGAATCAGGCGCAGAGATTCAGGTTTCAGATATTTGACAGTTTATTCTTCGGCACACAAAAAACGAAGGTCAACCCAACACACAGGGTGAATAATCCAACACAGGATCAAAAATAGACCGGAGAATAAAACACAAGTACTCCACCAAATGACATGAATACAAAAACAGTAAACAAAATATCAACCGTGAAGCTGCGCTGAAACAAGCCATCAACATAGACAATCACCCACAAACAAACAGTGCAACCCAGGCTACCTAAGTATGATTCTCGATCAGAGACAACTAATGACACCTGCCTCTGATTGAGAACCATACTAGGCCGAAACATAGAAATTCCCAAAACCTAGAAAAACAAACATAGACTGCCCACCCAACTCACGCCCTGACCAACTAAATAAATACAAAACAAAGGAAATATAGGTCAGAATGTGACAGTCACTGTGTAGTTAGTTACTATGTAGACATTGTGTAGTTAGTTACTATGTAGGCACTGTAGTTAGTTACTATGTAGCCACTGTGTCATTTGTTATGATGTAGGCACTGTGTTGTTAGTTACTATGTAGCCACTGTATAGGGATATGTCCAAATCTGAATGAATCGTAGGGCTCTGTAACTAGACAGAAGGCTAGTTTACAACACCATTACCTGATCATAACAGATGAACATGAGACTGGACCTCTGTGAGCTTGGTGGCTGTTTTTTTGGAGTCCAAGGTTACCTTCTTACCTTTGGCTTAAAGCTGGTTAGAGAGTGCATGTTCTCTGTATTTACATACTTTGTCTTATTAATAGAGTTTTGACAGGCACTCCCCAGATGCCTAACCCACCATCTTAAGGACCCCATTACCTCCTGCTTCAGGATGTTGTTTTAGCTCCTTAAGTGTTCCTGATTTGTTTTGCTCAACCACCCTCTGTGTGAATTATGTTCCCAAAGAGGAAGTTGTACAGTGTAAGTGTTTATACAGGAAGTGTTTGGTTTCCTGACTTGGTTCAGGATGACCATCTGTATGCAGTGTCACTCACCCCAATTTCCATCTCTTAATTCATGCTGTACAGTTAGTGATTTCATCCTGTACAGTTAGTGATGTTCCACACAAATGCAAGCTTTTTTTTTACACATATACTATATTTATTTGTTCCAAATAGGACAATCAACAGTTACAGAAATATAATGTTTATTTTACCCTCCCCCCAACCCAAAGACAAGAACATAACAACAGACAAACATTAACAACAAAAAGAGGTCAACCATTTTCTTGTCTCTCCTATGTAAAGAGATATTCTCTGGGTAAAGATTTAGCATGTAAAGTTTAGGGATTAGTGGTATTGTGGTAGAGGTAATCTCAGAGATATAGCACAGTACTGAGCTCTAAAACTTTTGTATCTCAGCACACTCCCACGTGCAATGATATAAGGTTCCTAGATGCGTGTTACATTTAACAAATTTGTGAAGCTTAACAGGGGTGGTGATATAAGTTCTCATTATCCAATTGTATTGCAACAATCTCAGGTAAATGTTTATTGTCTGAGTTTTAGAGCATTCCATACCCAAGTCTTCCTTTAGTAGCTGCCATTTTCCCATATAAAAACGTAATTTCACCTCTCCCATAACACATATTAACAGAGAGCATTACTAAAGTGTTCAAAGGGCAGATTGTTTTTGACTGGAAAAAATAAAGCTTCTCAATTGTAAGTACAGTTGAAGTTGGAAGTTTACATACACCTTAGCCAAATACATTTAAACTCAGTTTTTCACAATTCCTGACATTTAATCCGAGTAAAAATTCCCTGTCTTAGGTCAGTTAGGATCACCACTTTATTTTAAGAATGTGAAATGTCAGAATAATAGTAGAGAGAATTATTTCTTTCAGCTTTTATTTCTTTCATCACATTCACAGTGGGTCAGAAGTTTACATACACTCAATTAGTATTTGGTAGCATTGCCTTTAAATTGTTTAAGTTGGGTCAAATGTTTCTGGTAGCCTTCCACAAGCTTCCCACAATAAGTTGGGTGAATTTTGGCCCGTTCCTCCTGACTGAGCTGGTGTAACTGAGTCAGGTTTGTAGGCCTCCTTGCACACACATACTTTTCAGTTCTGCCCACAAAGTTTTTCGGATTGAGGTCAGGGCTTTGTGATGACTGCTCCAATACCGTGACTTTGTTGTCCTTTTGTTGCCATTTTGCCACAACTTTGTAAGTATGTTTGAGATCATTGTCCATTTGAAAGACCCCTTTGCGACCAAGCTTTAACTTCCTGACTGATGTCTTGAGATATTGCCTCAATATATCCACATCATTTTCTTTCCTCGTGATTCCATCTATTTTGTGAAGTTCGCCAGTCCGTCTTGCAGCAAAGCACCCCCACAACATGATGCAGCCACCCTCGTGCTTCACGGTTGGGATGGTGTTCTTCGGCTTGCAAGCCTCCCCCATTTTCCTCCAAACATAACGATGGTCATTATGGCCAAACAGTTCTATTTTTGTTTCATTAGACCAGAGGACATTTCTCCAAAAAGTACGATCTTTGTCCCCATGTGTAGTTGCAAACAGTAGTCTGGCTTTTTAATGGCGGTTTTGAAGCAGTGGCTTCTTACTTGCTGAGAGGCCTTTCAGGTTATGTCGATATAGGACTTGTTTTTACTGTGGATATAGATACTTTTGTACCTGTTTCCTCCAGCATCTTCACAACGTCCTTTGTGGTTGTTCTGGGATTGATTTGCACTTTTCAAACCAAAGTACGTTCATCTCTAGGAGACAGAACGCATCTCCTTCCTGAGCGGTATGACGGCTGCGTGGTCCCATGGTGTTTATACTTGTGTACTATTGTTTGTACAGATGAATGTGGTACCTTCAGGCTTTTGGAAATTGCTCCCAAGGATGAACCAGACTTGAGGATGTCTACAGTTTTGAAATATATCCACAGGTACACCTCCAATTGACTCAAATTATGTCAATTAGCCTATCAGAAGCTACTAAAGCCATGACATAATTTTCTCGAATTTTCCAAGCTGTTTAAAGGCACAGTCAACTTAGTGTATGTAAACTTTTAACCCGCTGGAATTGTGATACAGTGAATTATAAGTGAAATAATGTCTTTAAACAATTGTTGGAAAAATGTGTTGTGTCATGCACAAAGTAGATGTCCTAACCAAGTTGCCACAACTATTTAACAAGAAATTTGAGGAATGATTGAAAAACGTGTTTTAATGACTCCAACCTAAGTGTATGTGAACTTCTGACTTCAACTCTATTTCAAAAAATGCTTTTGTGCTAAATTTTTCCTGAAGTTTTTCAAACAGCCTGAGCCCCCTTTCACTGTATAAGTCCATTACTTTAACAATGCCCATTCTTTAGATCTCAAGTCATTTTTACCAGGTGTGAAATTGTCATCGCCCCAAATTGGTGTAAAACTGGATGATACAGGGGATTTACCCATATATTGCTGTTCTTTGTGCCATATAATTAGGGTGTTTTTAACAAAGATATTGTTTGTCTATGTATATCTAAATGCTATCCACAAAATATATTGGTGCTGATGATTTATTTAAAAATTGATATGGCTGAAGTCAACAAAATACAGTAGGCTACAGTAAAGTTAAAGAGATAATTACATTGTATACAGTAAACTGTAATCACAATTTAAATATTGGTAGGCTACTAATGATTTCACTATTTCTCCACACATGGTTACCTCCCAGACAACCCCTGATCTTAAAGCAGCACCCTGGGCTTACAGTTTGATTAGCCATGTCTTCTCCCGCTCCGATATTCCCCAGAGGTAGGCTCAAGTTTTGCTCCTTGTGTAGAGGAAACGCCATTGCCAATGGGCGATGGAGGATCATAGATTTTTATGGACCCCTTGGCTTGGCCCCTGTGAGACGGGTCCCCTGGCTGCAGTAGGCTAGGGGCCTGGGGCCCCAATAGGAAGTGCAGGCTGGAGGAGGTCACGCACAAGCAGACATGTGCCAGCATGTGATCACTATGATTTAATGGGCAGGACGTCACTAACCAATATGATGATTTAGGGTACTTTTCCCTTCGTCTCGAACCTCATAATGAATTCTATTGAGGGGCTACACTATTTGTGCAGGGATTTTTATGGTGGAGGCCTACAGTTTTTGGGCAACACATATGCAGCCTTTGTAATACTGGCATAGTGGGATGGAAATAAGTTATCTGTTTGAATTTGAGAAGTTCCAACAGGATTCACACTACTTCTTATATAGCCTCATACGAGGCCCCAACTCTGTAGGTGTGTCTTTTAAGTAGTGATACCATGCCAGATTTATTTGGGAATAAACCCCAGACAAAGCTGGGTTCCATCCCATTCCCTGATATACAGTGCTCCTTAGTGACACGCATCGGTAATAAAACAGTAATGTCATTCCCATATGGTAGCCATATTCTCTTATGTTGCGATGGCTCCAATATAGAATATGGTTTCTACTTATACATTTCCACTTCAAGGCTGAGGGCGAAAGCCCCCCAAAGGATTTCCAAAATGTTTACAGTAAGAAACCATTTGCTCCACCATTGCCTTGTTTTATCTATTATTTAAGTATTTTTTCACACTGTTTTTTTAGACCTGTTTTTTTGGGTGATGCAACTTTTGTGGTGAATGTTCATTTAACATTCTGACATTTATTGATGGTCTGAAGCTTTGTTTTATATCATTATACCATATTGTATTTACACTGTGATTGCCAAATTGCAAAACATTATGGAAATATCCCCTTTCTCACAAATAACATTTATCTTGCAACAATAACACCGTATTTCATGATATGACACTGCGTACATAGTATGATTGCTTTCTTGTCAATTGTTGACTTTATTTTGGGCAGGCATCCCTTATCTATTTAATGAAGCCCTACCAAGGAGCAGGCAGAGGTGGTGCTAAGAGAGAGAGGGGGAGCGAGAGAGAGAGAGAGGAGGGGGAGAGGGGGAGAGTGAGAGAGAGTGTGAGAGAGAGTGAGGGAGAGAGAGGGGGGGAGAAAGAGAGAGAGAGCGAGATGGGGGGGTGAGTGAGAGAGAGGGGTGGGGGAGAGAGACTGAGAGTGAGAGAGAGCAAGAGAGAGAGAGAGAGAGGGGTGGGGGAGTGGAGTGTTCCAGACCATGGACTGCTTTGTGTTTGTGCTGGTATACTTGCCTGGTCCCTGTTGTAACTAGACTGGCTTGTTCCAGTCCAGAACACCCCTCTTCCTGCAGGGCCTTCTGGAGCCCATCCACACACCTCTTCCTGCAGGGCCTTCTGGAGCCCATCCACATCCCTCTTCCTGCAGGGCCTTCTGGAGCTCATCCACCACTGCAAGCTCTCTTTGCATGCAAATCCACTCTGCCTCTAAGGCATTAAGATTAATACATAGCTTTCATAAACAATGGACATCTACTGAAGATACATATGCCTCTCACTACAATATTTACCATATAGCCTCATATCGACTGTTCTACATACTACATAGACTCGATAGTTGTTTAATGTTCACATGGTTGCTCAGCAACTTTGTTGTTAACGTCATGGCCTGAGGCCGCTCTCACTGCAACAAAGAAAGGGATCGTCAGACTGTCGAGAGCAGTTCTATACCACGACTCCTGAGGGCAAGAAAAGGCAAGGATGCTCAAGTGGTGATTTTCTTTTTAAGGGCCCATGCAATACAATTCATTCACATTCAAGGGCATCACCTGAGATTGCGTTTTAGCACGTTTCAATGAAATTATATTCCACATAAATGTCGGCTGGAGGATTACACTGCGTTTGCTTACGATTGGACACATCTTGTTATTTACCATTGTCCTTTTGGCTGTTTCGTTATTTGACACACCTCTCCAATGCTGTCCTTTCCATTTGCCTACCAAATTCAATTTTGTTTGGCCAATTAATCAAATAGATGTATTAATTGTTTTCACATCTTTCATCCTCATCTTAGAGCACGGTAAGGTAATACTAGTTTTGTTAGGGTCATGTAGAAATGACAGGAGGTCTGGAAACCTGTGAGGGGAGCTGGTGTTCATGAGAGCGTTTAGGAGTCACTGAGGGGAAGTTAGCCTGTTGCCACACTGCAAAGCTGCCTGATGGACTCGGGACAGACTATTAACTCCAGCCAACACCCGTGGCTTCGCTGATGTCTGCTAATCAACTTGGGTCCCCTCCAAGCCCCAAACAAAGAGGCAGGGAGGGGACGGTGCTTTGAGAGCTTTTGGCTTTAGGCTTTAGCTAGCTATGCTTTGTTTTAGGCATTTGTGGGTGCACCAAATATTGTTGAAAGAGGACTTTCCATTTTTATTAGATGTCTTCTAAGACAGCCAAAGCCGAATATCCAGTATTCTGCCTGTGATAAGCAACTGGGATGTTCGAAATAACAAAATAATAGTAGTACTGTGAGGGATTGGAAAGGGTTGGAAAGGGTGAGCTACAATGGTTACGCCTTTGAGTCAGGGGTAGAAAGTAAAGCATCTACTTACGCTGTATAATGGCTGGATTCAAGTCCTTAGGCGTGGACCGCTCATGGGACACACATATTTTGGAGAGGAGGGCTGATACTGCAGGCCAATGGCTACAGGGCTTGATAGGAAATCCCTAGCACATTAAACCACTGGGAAAAAATCGTCCTGTTGTATTTCTAGTAGCTTGTAGTCAAGTAGGTTTGTCCCATTGTCCAATAAGTCACACACTGAAGTTCATCATAAACCATACATAGATGTATAGAAGTTATATGATAAAGTAAGCTCAAACATAATCTTTACAACTCCTCAGGCCGCTCTCTGGGCCCCTATTGTTCTGATGGTTTTCATGCTGTGTTCTATGGCTTCAAGACTGATCAGATTCCGTGTTCCCAAGGCACAACATGGACAGTATACAGTACAAAATAATCTACAGATTGAATGTTACATGTTAATGTAAATGTGTGTAGCTACACTGCCGTCTGAAGTTATCCATACCCCTCGACTTATTCTATATTTTGTTGTATTACAGCCTGAACTAAAAATGGATTCAATATATTTTTGTTCTCACCCATCTACACACACTACATAATGACAAAGGGAAAACTTGTTTTTAGAAATTTTAGTAAATTTATTGAAAATGAAATATATAATATACATACATTTCAGCCCCCTGAGTCAATACTTTTTAGAAGCATCTTTGGCGGAAATTACAACTTTGAGATGTCTTGGGTATGTCTGTATCAGCTTTGCACATCTGGATTTGGGGGTTTTCTCTCATTCTTCGTTGCAGATTTTCTCAAGCTCTGTTAGATAGATGGGGAGCGGTGGTGAACAGCAATCTTCAAGTTTTTCCACAGATTGTCAATAGGGATTCAAGTCTGGACTTTGGCTGGGCCATAAACGGACTTTCACATTCTTGTTCTGAAGCCATTCCAGCATTGCCTTGGCTGTATGTTTGGGGTCATTGTCCTGTTGGAATGTAAATCTTCGCCCCCAGTCTAAGGTTGTTTGAACTCTGAAGCAGGTTCTCATCAAGGATTTGCCTGTATTTGGCTCCATTCATTGTTCCCTCTATCCTTACCAGTCTCCCAGTCCCTGCTGCTGAAAATAATCCCCATAGCATGATGTTGCCACCACCTTGCTTCACAGTAGGAATGATGTTAGATGGGTGATGAGCTGTGCCTGGTTTTCTCCAGACATAGTGCTTTGCGTTCAAGATAAAGAGTTAAATATTTGTCTCATTAGACCACATACTATTTTGCTGTATGATCTCAGAGTCTTTCACATGTATTTTTGGAAACTCCAGGCGTGCTGTCGTGCCTTTTTCTCAGAAGTTGCTTCCACACTCCCATATAGCCCAGATTGGTGAAGTGCTGTAGAGACTGTCCTTCTGCCGGGTTCACCCATCGCAGCCAAGGAACTCTGTAGTTCTGTCAGAGTGATCATTGGGTTCTTGGTCACTTCCCTGACCAAGGTCCTTCTTGCCCGTTTGTTCAGTTCGGTTGGAAGGCCAGCTCCAGGCAGAGTCTGGGTAGTTCCATATTATTTCCATTTTCCAGTGATGGAGATCAATGTGCTCTTTGAAACTTTCAAAACTTTACAATTGTTTTATACCCTTCCCCAGATACAGTGGGATGGGTGTATTTGATACACTGCCGATTTGGCAGGTTTTCCTTCCTACAAAGCATGTAGAGGTCTGTCATTTTTATCATAGGTACACTTCAACTGTGAGAGACGGAATCTAAAACAAAAATCCAGAAAATCACATTGTATGATTTTTAAGTAATGAATTAGCATTTTATTGCATGACATAAGTATTTTATACATCAGAAAAGCAGAACTTAATATTTGGTACAGAAACCTTTGTTTGCAAATTACAGAGATCATACGTTTCCTGTAGTTCTTGGCCAGGTTTGCACACACTGCAGCAGGGATTTTGGCCCACTCCTCCATACAGACCTTCTCCAGATCCTTCAGGTTTCGGGGCTGTCGATGGGCAATATGGACTTTCAGCTCCCTCCAAAGACTTTCTATTGGGTTCAGGTGTGGAGACTGGCTAGGCCACTCCAGGACCTTGAGATGACTCATTCGGAGCCACTCCTTAGTTGCCCTGGCTGTGTGTTTCGGGTTGTTGTCATGCTGGAAGACCCAGCCACGACCCATCTTCAATGCTCTTACTGAGGGAAGGAGGTTGTTGGCCAAGATCTCGCGATACATGGCCCCATCCATCCTCCCCTCAATACGTTGCAGTCGTCCTGTCCCCATGCTTTCTAAGTAGAAAAACCTTCAAAATCGGCAGTGTATCAAATACTTGTTCTCCCCACTGTATATGCCTCATCACAATTCTATCTGGGAGATCTACGGACAGTTCAGTGGACTTCATGGCATAGTTTCTGCTCTGATATGCACTGTCAACTGCGGAACCTTATGAAGACGGGTGTGTTTCATTCTAAATCAAGTTGTAGTGACATTTCAAGGATGATCGAAGGGAATTGGATGCACCTGAGCTCCTCATTGTGGAGTGTCAAAGGAAAAGGGTGTGAATACTTATGTAAATGAGATATTTATGTATTTCATTTTCAAAACAATTGCTAAAATTTCTTTCAACTTGCTTTCACATTGTCATGATGGGGGATTGTGTATAGATGGGTGAAATATAACATATATTTAATCCATTTTGAATTCAGGCTGTAACACAACAAAATGTTGAATAAGCCAAGGGGTATGATTACTTTCTGAAGGCAAAGTATATGAAAATAATTTAGGCCAACACACTCCACTAGACCAAACACAATAATGGTACCAAACCTCTCCTGTCCTTGGTGGACAAGAGGGACTTGGTAGCACTACTCACTGCATTCCCCAAAGAGAACAGAAGATTATCAGAGAGTAAACAAAATGCACTGCTGGTTTTTCCCCTCCCCACATCTTTTTCCTGATACGCATTATTACACTGACACCTGTGTGTAACATGTGGAATTTAATGTATATTCATTTGCCATTTGTTTCCTCCTAAACAAGGTGCAGGGCCTGGGTTCGTTGTGTGTCTGCTGGGAACGACGTAAGGGAACGCCAGCTGCAGATTTACAGTCTGCCGTGCAGTCCGAAAATATGCTGTAAAGCTCCGGCAGTCGTTGTTATAAATATAAATCAATTCATTTTTCAGTCCTCCCTCACTGCGTTTTCAGTTTAACGTGACACGTTCATATGGTGTCAGCGAGAAAAGTTACATAGAAAAAGGATGAACATTTTGCAAGTGTTACCAGACCACAGTGCAAGATTTCGCTCCAACGATCCATCTGCAAAATGTGTAGTTGTTTTAACATAATATAGTTCCAACGATTCACTATGTTTTTTTTTCCTGGCAATAAATGGTTTTGTATTGGTTTGACTTATTGGTCCTATTATTGAAAGGCTTATACAATGAGGCCAGAATTTTATCACATACTGAGCACACTGTTTGAATATATGGTGCTTTACCGCAGAACCAAAAAGGTTCAATGGCTCGCTTCACAAAGTTCTCTATAGAACCCTAATGGCATTTGTTCACAGTGCATATCTCTTTTCATACTCTATATACAGAAAAGTATGTCTTGCTTCCGATACAGTGCATTAGGGGAAAACGATGAGTCGTCAGCTTAGCTCGGCTTTAGGATGTTTAATAAATCCGTCAAATTTCATGTGAATTGTTAATCAACCTTGCCAATCGAAGGTGTGTTTAGAACCGTCTCAAGAGAAGCATAATGTGCTGTTCACTGAAAAAAACATGAATTTAATGATCTTTTAATGAGTCTAAGATTAAAACAACAAGGTAAGTCAATGCTACTGTAAAGCAAGCTCGATTTGGAGCACAATACCCTTTATTCCAAGAGCAACCTATCTTAAGGTCATATGTTCAAATATTTCCTACTGAAACTGGTACACACCTGAAAGGATTTCATTTAGCATTCACAAAGCTTTAATGAGCACAATACCGCATGCTAAAAATAGTTCACACAAATTGCATGATTAGTCTGCACCAGTCTGAAAAATTGACAGTAATAATAACTCAGTCAAGCTCTTTGTTAATGCTCTCAGCATGTTCCTTCTGCAGAGATATACTAAACAGTAGCACAGTGAATATATTCGTTTAAATGAATTTAGCTACAGTTTACAGACCCAGCTCTAGTGAATATCCTCAAACGTGTTAGTTACCCCACAGCAATGTTTTCCAGTGCTGTTTCTGCGCTTAAGCTTACTGCTGAGTCCAGCAGAGGAGGAACAAGGAGGAACCCCTCTGACCAGACACTAACTGTCAAAATAAAAATGATGAACTCTGCAGAGGGTAAACATGACCCAGTGGATCTCCCATCCCATTGCTTGTGCTCCACTCTGGATGGCTATCCAAGCCTGGCCCCCCGGCCCCCTCGTCTGGGGCCAGTATGCATGCTGAGCTGTTTTTATTTTTATTTATGGGGATAGTATAATTGGGCAGATAAAGAACGCGGGCGGATTAGGAGTGGAGTGACATGTTTATCGTCCGCTCGGATCAGGACCTGCCGCGAGCCACAGGTGCAGAGTTTTACATGAGGGCCGATTTATGGTGGCCAAAGGCGAGTGGGGAGGAGGAGGAGGAGGAGGAGGAAGAGGCGGTGGAGGAGGAAGAGGTGGTGGAGGAGGATATTGCCCTCTGCTGGGCACGGTTAAAATCTCCTAGTGCTTCAATTTGGCCTAAACCCTGATTTAGGACATGGGACTGGTTTCCCAGATGTAGTCTAATGTATGAAAGTGCTTTATAGTCCAGAAATGGTTTATTTAAATTTTATTATGATGATATACTTGTCATTTCATCCCAGTGGTCTTGATTTTAGATCAATAAATTAAATAAAGGTCTATGGGAGTGAAGAAGATGTTCCACATGCTCTTCCCATTTTAACATTCTGGGTATCTCTTACACCCTCTCTTGCCAAATCACAGGAGAATATCAAATGACTAACAGTAATGGCAATAGCAGACTAAAATGATTGGCAAACTATGATGCATTTTATGCAGCCATTTGTTTGCCATTACTATTTACAAGTTACAGTTGTTAAAATTACAGTGCAGGTTAATTGGAGGAAGGGATAAGAAATCCTCTTTGATAAACCTTAGCAAAGAAATAACTGTGGTACAGATGTAGGATCTTAATTTGAGTCAGTTTGCTACAGCAGTAAAATAATCCTGCAGCAACAGAAAATGTGAATTACAATTAATGGACATTTTTTGTGGGACTGAGCGAACGGGATATGCAGAGTGTGTTACTTCATTGTGTGCAGAGCTTCCTCACCAGTGCTACATGCACTTGTCCAGCCATAATGTTAAAGGGGACAGTGTGAACTGAATGGTATTTAGGGGTTCTCTGACTTTAATGTAGCTAGTAGGGTAGCCTTTACTAGCAGGCAGAGAGAGGCCAGCCCCGGGGCCTCCAGGGCCCAGTAAGCGGGTGGCAGGTCCACTTTATCACCTTCCTCCACGTGAACTCTGGCTGAACCGGGCCACCACCCGCCATCCTGCTTTTATTTCCTTGGCATCTGCCCTGTTCCCGCATGAGACATAAGGTGAGTCGTGCCTTTTGTTTTCCACCTCCTAGCAGCATCTGCCAGGCCATCTTTAGTACTTCAATAAGACCCACTCACCCCCTGCCTGGATGCCCTCAACCTCCCTCCATCCCTTCCCCCTCCTGCTGCCTTCAATGCCGCCACCACTAGAGATGGAGGGAAATACCGGAGCCATGATGCAGACGAGGGCTTTTGCACGCCGCTGGGTTATGCATCTGAGGAGCAGCGAGGGAAAATAGGGAAGCAGGAACCGGGTTATATGAGGGTGCAGATGTGTCTCATTTATTTTATCCGGTTCGTCACATTTCATCCACTACTTCTCTCTCCATCCCCTCATAATATTTTCTCCGCTCTGTCACTCTCTCTCTCTCTCTCTCTCTCTCTCTCTCTCTCTCTCTCTCTCTCTCTCTCTCTCTCTCTCTCTCTCTCTCTCTCTCTCTCTCTCTCTCTCTCTCTCCCTCTCTCTCTCCTCTCTCTCCTTCTCTCTCACACACACTCGCACTCCCTCACTCTTTCCCTCCCTCACTCTTCACAAATAGGCCTGCAACCATGCCCTTTCCTCTTCAAACTAATTACCTTGGTTACCTTGTACCCACAACCCCTCGGGACACTAACAACTGTCAGACCAGTATTATTTTTGAAATTTAAACAATCATCTTACGTGCGCTGCTGCTAAGATCCTGGCCTTTTCGGCAGCTTCGACCTTCAGTAATTAATACCCCAGGGCACATTATTGGCAAAGCCTTTATCCTCCGGGCCAAGAAGCCTCTAACCCGCTAATTACGGGCAAGCAGCTAATCTTCTAGCTCCATGATTGACAGGTACACCTATTCTACTAATTGCCTGTTGCAGACAACACCTGGTGAACTGTATCGTCAAGGGAGACTGGATAGTACTGAGAACTCCTGTGGGTCTCGTGGGAGGATAAACAAGTGTGAATGTGTGTGTGTGTTTGTGTGCACTTCGAGCTATGGAAAAAGTGAAAGCCGAGGCCAGGTTGAGCTGTGTACTAAGACGAGCTCCAGTCTGCATTTTTATTTGGTGTGTATCTAATCCTACGATGAACACCTATTTTGTATGACAACAGACAACAAAAACACCATGACAATTTAACTATCTAGCCTTACTGTTTAATTCCATTTCTGAGTATGGTAGTGTGTTCTGCTCAAATAATCTAGCTTCTATATTTTAAAAAAAGGCTTCACTCAGGCATTGATTGTACAGAAATCCCATCAGAATCTCAAATGGTCAACCTTTGAATTATTATTCATACTTACAGTACACTTCTTTTAGCTAACCAAAATTATTTTTACATTTTGTATCAATTCATGCACACATATGAATGAAAAGAAAAGCAACAACGTTAGTCATATCTCAACATTTTCAGATATTTTGCCATTGTTCCATTTATGACATGATTCCTTGTTTCAGCCTTTCTCAAATCATCCCACTTAAATAACGCGTAAGGATGTTGAGAGTCACCTCTGCCTTTAAATTAAATATGAAGTGTGATACTGAGGGATCTTAGTGATGAGAGATGCCACATTTCCCTCACTGCTCACTTGGAAACATACTCCATTTGAAATGCTCTGGACAGTGTAATAGAATGAATTTTTGTTCAAAGTTGACAGGACAATAATTCTCATTCAAGTGAGGCAGGCATAGAACAGAGAAAGCAACATTGGAGATAACTTTACAACAAGGACCACATATACAAATCTGCTCAGTGGTTCACACCTGCAGCAATAGTATTAGTAAGTAATGCTTACTGCTACTGATAAAATTGTATAAGTAGAAGAATAAGTGGAATAAGTTTAAATGGAATAAGTCAGGGTGATTTCCGACTCAGCTCACTCTTTGACTGCTTGAAGAGCTAGCTGAGAGGAGGACAGTGGGCCTCTGTTGTGGGAAGTGCTGTCAGTGGTCTTCACTTTGACAAGGCTGGCGGGGGAAAGGCCGAAACATGTGACTAGTGTGAGCAGGCAGCATGGGGCACTAGAGGTACAACAAGATACAACGCCAGGCTCAGACACTTCCTTAGTCCAGGGGGACATGGTGCGCCTGCATGTTTTGCAAATGTAACCCGTCACCCCCATGGCTCTTGACCTTAGAGTTGCAGGGCCAGCAACGCGGGGAGCACCAGCACACCAATGGATCTAAATAACATTATGATGTGATTACCATACCGCCCTCGGAAAACAAAGACCCGCTCACTCAGTCCTCCCCTTCCCTCCCCTCCTCCCTCCAAGACCAGACCCACTGCACTGCAGGGATGCCTGGGTGGCAGTAGTACATCACTGGAAATCACAGGGTCTGACTCATAGAAATATAATGAATAGAAAAGTCTTCTCCATTCAAGTCAATGATGGCATAGTGGGTGGACTGGCAACCATTTTGAGTGTACCCATGCCAGTAAGTAAAAGCAGGAAGTGTACTCTTCATTCTGTGCTGTGATTTGTTGTGTAAACTCAACTGGCATGACAAAAAATATATTCCATTGCATGAGCCACATCAGTTAGCATCATTTGAATTAATATTCTATTTTACTATGGCAATCCAGGATCAGTTGATATAACATTCCAAAATGAAATGGAAATGATTGCATCACAATACCAGGCAGCCATTGCAAGTGTACCCATGAGTTTACCAGTCGAATTGCCAGGTTTAGAGCTTCCAAGCCCGTTTTATTCATTCTATTGCTATGGTCTGACTTCTCTGGTCAGCCTCTCTGCTGGTAAAAGTCTATATGATTCTGGCTAATATGCCTGTGTGACTGATAGTGCCCATGGTCTGACCATTGTCAGGAGCTGTGGTAATTCTACTAGCAATTAGATTTTATGAGATATGGAATAACACAATATGCTACATAATGTCATACAGCCTACTAAACGAAATAACCATAATAGATACAACAATGTCTTGACCTTTACATTAATCATGAAAATACAAATCTAATGGGCTGCATAAACTCTCCATTCTTTTATCATTTTCAGAGTTGGTTCCTTCTTGAGTCCTGGTTGCCAGTAGCAGTTAAAGTGGAGTTCCTGGTGGTGGTGACTCCTTCCTCTGAAGTCCTGAACTCTTGATGGGTGCGTGAATGTAAACCAAGCAGTAAGAAAGTAACGTTTCAACCAAGCGCCAATGAAAACATCAGTCTTCTGGGTGACCATGTCAGCCACAGCACAGATCAATGGTGAAACAAGACCCTTGACGAGAAAGGGTTGACCTGAAACTTAAAAAGACGACCAGAGAGATGAATTAAGGACCGCTGGCAACACAAGGGAATGGCAATGTAAGCTACACTGGGACTACCAATGGGCACAGAGGCGTGTTTCTTGTTCAGGAATTGTAGGATTACCACTAGAGTGCAGTCATCAGAAGTGCTAAAGTGATATGCTAGACGATGTTAGATTAGAACATTGTCCTCATCATGTTTCTTGTAACTCGAATGGAAAATAGGAATATCATGAAAACATTGTGTAAATCAACAATGACAGACCATAATGCACAGGAAAGGTTGATGAATTCATACTCTATCATCGGTCAATCCAGGTTGTGTGTGTTGGAAACACTGAGTGGGTCTGGAGCACTGGGGTCTAGGTGCACAGCAGTCAGGAACCCTGAAATGAGCGCCTCATTTATCAACATTCTTCTTAGAAAGTGATTTATCTACTCATTGAATATGCACAGATGTCTGCAATGGGTGGGTATGCCCAAGCGGCACTGTTGATTTTGTGTGTGTGTGTGTGTGTGTGTGTGTGTGTGTGTGTGTGTGTGTGTGTGTGTGTGTGTGTGTGTGTGTGTGTGTGTGTGTGTGTGTGTGTGCGTGCTTGCGGGGGGACATAAAAAGGGAAGGGTAGACCTGAACAACAACAGAAAAGGCACCCATTTTAGCAGACACTCTTATCCAGAGCAACTTACAGGACCACTTAGGGTTAAGGGCCTTGTTTAAGGGCACATCAACAGAATTGTTTTCTCATCTTGGGGATTCGACCCAGCCACCTTTCGGTTACTGGCCCAACGCTTAACCGCTAGGCCACCCCACCACCTCTAACGCAAGTGTCCTTTTCACATGTGTTGGAGGCCTTTTTTGGTCCACTTCATGCAGACCCCAGAGGCTCTATTTCACAATCCATTTCCACTGGTCTCCCCTCTACCTCTAGCATCACACTGGGCAGCCCAACCTCTGCAGAGGATGTTCAGGGGGACATGCATGGACCAGGACAGTAAAAGAAGTCAATGGACTGGAAAAGTAGACAGAGGGGAACCCAGAGTCTCCACCATAGCATGACATCTGTGGCCGTTCAGATCTGATGGCCTTCTTTCCGGATGTCTACCCAAAACTTCTCGCTAAATACGACCTAGATATCCTCTGTGTAAAATAATAATTATGTCTCAGTACACACTGGGTCTTTTGTTGAAAATACTGTTTTGTGAAGTCTCACTTGAAAGTGTTCTTCATCGTTCTTCTTTGTTTGTCTTTGTTTGTTTTCTTTACTGACCTTTGCAGGAAATGTCTTTATCGCACCCATAGGTTTGTCAGTCAGTCTCGGGCAAGCGAAAACGTGTGTGGCTACATATTTTCGCGGAGGTGTCTTGGGAAGGCGAGCTTTGAGAAAACTGTAGCGATTCTAAACCTGACAGATTATCTCAGTCAAATACACCTGGGAAAGAATTCCCTAAAAGCACAATTCAATCCAGCATTGGCAAGATATCTTTCTGTCTTTTGAAAAACATTTCATTATGACCAACCCAATAGGTATACACTTTGAGGTTTAGAATTCCACTCGAATAAGATATTCATGTCGTTCCATTGCAGGGCCCAAGCAGGGAGGCCAAGCACTGCTTAATTGTGCAAGCTTCAGCTGCTGAAGCAGATGCTTTATTATTTATTATTGAAACCCTATCAAACAGACTTGGGTGACCGCGCTGTGTGCCTGAAAATGCTGTAGGGTCAATGACATGCAAATACTTGCATGTTCTGTAGCCTCTGTAACACAGAATGAAAAGGAGAGGAATACTTCATCATGTTGTGTGCATATAATATAATTGTGTCTCTGGTTGGGTGCAGTCTGTTTGAATTTAATTAGGAGCATACTTACAGCCCCAATATTCACCTAATGAAGCTCAATTGTGCGGCTGTTGCACAACTAACACCCAAGTGATGAATGTGAGGCGTCACTGTAAAGATGATAAATCTGACTCTACCCCTCTGGATATAAAAAAGACGCCAGTTTCCGTGGCATCCGACTGGGGGTGCGAATGCACAGATTCATGGGTAAATGAGACCTGGTTGGCTCCCTGGTGGGTGGGAGCGGAGTGAGGTTTCGTGGTAAGTTGCACACACACACACACACACACACACACACACACACACACACACACACACACACACACACACACACACACACACACACACACACACACACACACACACACACACACACACACACACACACACACACACACACACACACACACACACACACACACACAGGCATTGAAACCCAGAGACATTGTGAGAGAACTGACACACACACACACACACACACACACACACACACACACACACACACACACACACACACACACACACACACACACACACACACACACACACACACACACACACACACACACACACACACACACACACACACACACACACACACACACACTGCTGAAATGTCAGGTCCCATGAGAGGGGACCTATCTGACAGACAGAGCATAGAATACAATACAAATATGAGGAGGAGTCCCAGAGTACACAAGCTTTTATGAAGTAGAGCTAATGTAAATATGAAAACACGCAGGACTGGGATGTGCACCCACACACTGGACATGACTGGTTATTTGAAGAATGTATGCCCAACATAATGTATAGAAATATTAAAATGACAAATGCTTCCTTAGTTTTGTGTATGTACTGTATATTTTAAACTGTTTGGGAAATGTATGACTAGGAGTTTACTATGCCAGCTTGACCATATCACACTTATTATGCTTATAATCAAAACCAAATTCAAAACGTCTCTTAACCTGCTATCCACTATAAGAAAAGAATAAAATACACAACTCATAGTGCCCTTAAAAAAAAATAATGAAACTAGTTTCAATATTTCAAATGTTTCTTTTTTCAGCAGTCCGAAAGGGTGATTTTCTTCCTTCTCCTCTCTCTCTCTTTTCCTCTCTCCTCCTTCTCTCTCAGCTATGTGCTGCGTAATGACACAGAGCTAGACTTAATGCACCTACCAAGACAGTGATTATCACCTCTGTAATCCTACAGTTCATTAGTCTCCCTACTTAATAATTAAATTGGAGAAGTGCTATGGTCCGGTGAGACACTCCTCACTAATGCACACATTAACAATAAAGCCTCTGTTGGACTTAAAATGTGCCGTAGACTGCCATACACTCTCAGGATCTCTGCTTTAACGCCGTCTGGAATTACAGGGAGGGCCTAGAAAGGTGTGTATCCTCACTTCACTTGTTAGTGGCCTTTTTATGGGCTTTGTCAATCAACTGTGTGGCATGGGCTGAGGTAAACGAGCAGAGGTTGTTTGCTTAATTGAACTTTATGTCGCCAAAAGGGAATTCTTTGGAAAGTGCTTTTTAAACGGTCCCCAATGTTTTCAGAGTTTCCCTGGTATGTGTTTAGTGGAGTGTGGCTTGTGCAGTCACTATCGCCACACAGTGCAATAATGTACACTCCAAAAGGGTTCTTCGGTTGTCCCCATAGAAGAACCCTTTTAGGTTTCAAAGAGAACTCTTTTGGGTTCCATGTAGAACCTTCTGTAGAAAAGGGCCTACATGGAACCCAAAATAAGTCTCCCTAGGTTATTCAAAGGCTTCTCCTATGGGGACAGTCGAAGAACCCTTTTAGGTTCTAGATAGCTCCTTTTTTTCTAAGAGTGTACCATGTCAATACGCTATTGGTGATGGTTAACTCTTCTTGGAATTAAGGTTGACCTGCAGACAAAGATGTACAGTAGTTGATCTGAAACATGCAATTAAACTCAGAGGAATACAGGATGAAGGTGGAAATCTGAAAACCCCGACGCCCTTTTTCAGGCAACAAAACGTGAAATGAACATCTCTCAATACTTTCCAAGCACATACCCTCAAGCTGCGCCTTGACAGCCTTGAAACCCAGAAACATTGTGAGAGAACTGACACACACACACACACACACACACACACACACACACACACACACACACACACACACACACACACACACACACACACACACACACACACACACACACACACACACACACACACACACACACACACACACACACACACACACACACACACACACACACACACACACACACACACACACACACACACACACACACACACACACACACACAGGCATTGAAACCCAAACACTGTAATGTAATCTGTAAATATTAGTCTCTCTCTCTCTCTCTCTCTCTCTCTCTCTCTCTCTCTCTCTCTCTCTCTCTCTCTCTTTCTCTCTCTCCATCTCTCCTTGTCTCAGAGGGGTGACAGCCTTCATGTATAATGCAGAGGAAGAGTTTGACCACTGGCCTGTGGCTGATTGGCCATCTGGGGTCGAGTGGAGCGCTGGGGTAAAGCTACCTCCATCTCTGCCTGGCTGACTGACCTTCTGGACCTCTGAAACCCAAGCAGAGTATCCTCAATAGCTCACTATACTGTCTGGGATCAAATCTGACCAACAAACAGCTCTCCTTCTCCTGGTCAGCCAGGAACAAACTGATCAATCCCTCAGTGGTCAGGAGCAAGAGGATTACTTATAGGAGTGGTAGGGATAGTGAACAGTACTTTGTTTACATTTCTGAATACCTCTCTGTTTACCTTTGCTCTGCAGTTGGAGACAGAGAACACAAACCAGTCTCACTAAAGTTTGACAGAATATACTTGTCCGGCTCGAAGAACCATGTTTGTAATTCTGTACGGGTGGATATAAAGTGAATATGGTTACATTCATGTTTTTAAAGATGCCTATTAGACCTTTCATTGCCCCGCTAAAGTCTTACTTGTCTTCCATCCGCCAATTTGCTTTGAAAAGGGGGTTGAGGTAGCGTGGACAATTCAGACTTTTTTTTTTAAATGGAGACATGTAGCCATGATTTATTCAAATGACAAACCTCTCCTTTCTCTTTTTTTCCTGAGGTATTAGTCATTGGGTGCTAATGTCAGATTACTTTACTAGCCATTCTGGCTTTGATAAATGACTGAGACAGGCAGTAAAAAATAGATCAAAACCGCTGGGATGAAAAAAAAGGGAAGGAGCAGAAAGGGCCATTAAATCATTTCTCTGAAACGCCCAACAAGGCTGGAAAATGCCACACGTTATTCCACTACCACGGCTAATCAAAGCCGAGAGAGTGATTAGAGGGAGCGGATGGTGTAGTTACATTCTCTTTCTACCTTAACAAGCCATTATCCCTCCTGCTGCACTAGAGGCAATGCACACAGGCTCGAGGGGTGAAATATGGAACACTTCTTCACTGCACACACTGTATCATAAGGCCATGCCCTGGAACACAAATTAAGATGTTGGATTGTAAATATGTAATTTAGAACGAGTGGTGTACGCAAAGGTATAGTGAGGTCCAGACAGATTCCGTAGGTGCAAGATCTCCATGCACCCTACTGAAAGGATAAAGAAAGAAAAGTTGTATATTTTATAAATAACATCTATACATGTATTGATAAGAGACAATTCCCAATGTATTATGTTGGCCCTATATGTGACTAACAAGCCCAAATCGGTCTTATGTAGCAACATTTTAAATTAGCTTTTTTTACATTGGATAAAAGTAGAGACTCAGAGCTACAAAATTGTATATCATAAACTGCAGTTGTGGAACAATGGGGAAGTAATTTTGCTTAGAAAGTTGATAACCTTGTAAACTCACTTTTGAGAAAATGGCCTTTGAATGTTTTGGTACTACTATTGGAGAGCCCTTATTTGTCTACATACATTTAGGATTGTTCACACAATCTTAAGCCTTAGCCCCACCCATCTCTTTAAGGGTTGATCCTAGTGTTCTGTACTAACAGCAGTCAAGCACCCAAGCTAACTCTAGCGATCTTTTGGTTACTGGCCCAATGCTCTAACCACTAGGCTACCTGCCTCCCCACTGTAACTGTGCTGCTGGCAACAATTTAATGGCGCTTTTTTGCAGACGTTTACTGACACCGGCCATATTCAAAGGGAGATTCAGAGTTTGTAAATTCATCAGTTATTCCGTGCTCTGGCACACTAAGACGAGAGTCTTTTGTTAAGACATGTAGCTAGCTAGCTAGGTAAACGATGAACCATAATCCCAACTCATGACGTACTACCCTGCATGAATCTGCAGGTAGCTAACCCCAAAAAACTTTACTTTCAAACAGCTCTGCTGTGAAGTAGTGACCCGCGACATACGCCGAGTTTCCTGAAACGGGTCACACATATTATCAAGGGTGTTGACTGGAGTTCACAGAGGAATTAGTTCTGAGAAGAGGAATTCATTATCTAAGAGGGAACCTGAGCACACCAAATGTCTAGTTTCATTTATCGAACTAAGCATTCGGAGAAACAAACTTTGTTAGGGCAGTTTCTTTGACAGGTATGTAATTGTTTTTGTACATTGTTCGATTAACAAAGAAACAAATAACTGCCTTCTTATAAAAGCCTTGGATAAGACTAGAGAGGCTGAGCCTATATTACACAACAATATTGACACTGTTTATAAGATACATATTACATGACAGTATTATTGGTAATGTGCACAACACAATTGTAATTTCATAAAACCATGCACATGATTGTCTTAGCGAATTAGCATGGGCAACATACCTTCCAGATGAAGACGTCCCTCATCTCCTATAATTCCCTCATGCAGCAATTACTAGTGTGCTAGCAGATGAAGTTATGTTTTGCCATAAGCAAGTTATCCTTCAACCAGTCATTGAAAAGCAGAGAACTGAGATATAAGCTCTAAGCCCCTGTGAATGTAATCCATTCTAAGTAGACAACAACACTCACTCAATACAGAGAGAGAGAGAGAGAGAGAGAGAGAGAGAGAGAGAGAGAGAGAGAGAGAGTACGCTTGTATTTACTGTCCTAAGAGGTTACTAGGTTAGAGCAAAGAGCCAAAGGGGGAAAGGGGGAGATAAGCAGCAGATAAGGCTGTATTTAACCTGTGGTTGACTGAGGTGTAGGGTATATGGAATACAGGCATACATATGTAGGATCTTAATTTGATCATCCTGTTGCAGTATAACCTTCCTGCAATGTAGGAGATTTTCAACTTGTAGTGTATTTGAGGTTTAATAAGGCTTCTGAATGTCATGCCTTGGTCTTAGTATTTTGTGTTTTCTTGATTTATTTGGTCAGGCCAGGGTGTGAAATGGATTATTGTGGTGTGTTTTTTGTCTTGGGGTTTTGTGGAGTGTCTAATTAGTCTATGGCTGCCTGAGGCGGTTCTCAATCAGAGTCAGGTGATTATCGTTGTCTCTGATTGGGAGCCATATTTAGGCAGCCATATTCTGTGAGTGTTTTTGTGGGTGATTGTTCCTATCTCTGTGTAGTTGTTCACCAGACAGGCTGTATAGGTTTTCTCGTTCCGTTTGTTGTTTTGTTATTTCATGTCTCGTTCACTTTCATTAAAGAACATGAGTAACCACCACGCTGCATTTTGGTCCGATCCTTATTCTACCTCTTCGTCAGAGGAGGAGATAGAAGAACGCCGTTACACTGAAGTTTGTAATTTCTACTTTGACATTTCAGACTTGATTTTCCCTTACAAAAGATGTATCAACCTCTACAAAAATATCCATTAATTTTATTCCACATAATAATTGTACAAAAAAGGCCCTTTCAACCTGATTGGCCTGCAGCCAAGTCAACCACCCACTCACGCTAGTGTGGGTTTACATGCCGTTGCAAGAAGAAGAAATTGCTGAATGTGACGAAGTGTTTGCATGCTGTTTCCTAACCAAAGTGTTATGCACATCCATTGCAGTACGTAAGTCTTGGAAATGTTATTGAAATGAGATTGGGTTCAATATTAACGAGGGTTAGTTATTTTACCGTGTAATGCACCTGTGTAAGATAGGTTTGTTAGCTAAGTTTGCAGTGTTGTTTGCTAGCTTCCTGCTAATGCTAGCATTGTTTGTTTGTTTGTTGCCTGTGCATGCTACATCGTTCTAGTATCCTTATTAATTTCTACAAGTGTGTTTATTGGGTGCGATTAGCCTACTCATTAGTATTAGCAATGTTGTGTATTACTTGCATGCCGTCGCTGCCATATGTTTATATCTGCAATATATAAAGCCTTGTGTGTGACTTGTGTAGTAGCTGGTGCAATTCTACAGATTCTAGAAGTTTCCGGAATGTTCTATCTCTTGACAGCAGATGCGTAGAAGCCCTGAGTTAAGATCTCAGCCAGGCCAGAGAGATAGCCATAAAACTCCATGGCCTTCTACTTTTCTCTCTAACCATGTATATTCTTCAATCATGTCTCGATGCTATGCTATTGCATTCATTCACATATTTATATTATGCCACAGTTTATATTATGCCACAGATAGTTTCACCTTTTTAGAACTACAACAATATAAAGAACTTCCAATGGAATCAGATGTGTCTGTGTCTATGTGGTGGTGACCAAGTCTTGAGTATGGGCCTCAACATCACGTTCTGACCGGACAGCACTATAGTGGCAGAACCAAAACCAATCATTATTAAGTATATAGCGGTTGAGAGCATATCAATGCCGACCACTCACACGAGCTCCAGCTAGCTGTTTTTCATGGTTTTAGTTCTTGAATGATTGTTTTTTTTCAATAATTGACATTTCCTGTGGCTGCAGGATTATTTTCCTGCTGTAGCAAACTGGCTCAAATTAAGATCCTACATCTGTAGTCTGTGCCAAAACGTTTTCAGTCCGCCTCTCTTGGGTGTAGTACTGCTAATAATGAAAATGTTCATGATTCCTATGCAAATTCATGCAGCATATGGAATCTTTTTGATTGCATGTTACAGGCACATACTGTCTGGCAATATCACCACCATCAGGTTCAAAGCCAATTAACGTTGTGATTGAAGCAAAATCAATGGAGGTAGTTTTTACGAATAGAAGTCCTGTGATCTGAAATTTACCCACTTGGAAAAGCACACGCTGCTACATTTTTAAGGGAAGAAATACACCTACAGTTAAACATTTTTTGTTGCATTTTCACCAAAAGAGGGTTATAGAGTTTTAATTGATTTCAGCCTAAAACCCTGTGTTCTTGTCAAAACTCACTTGATTTTTGTCCTTGGATATTGTCTACGGGCATCTAACGGAGCTAAAGGGCAAAATTAATATTCATCTTTCCATGCCCATCGATTATCCAGCAGAGGCTGACTGTTCTGTGCTGACAACAGACAGTCCCCAGAAGACAGCACTCGGAGACGAAGTTAGGCAGGAACAACCTTGGAGTTGAGTCAATTCATATACACTATTTTCTTTCTGTCACAAATTATAACCTTCAAGTCATTTTTCTATACTGTAACACTGTCTTTGAACCACATGTATATAATGTATCCTAGTCATTCATAGGCTGTTGCAAGAAGCCATATACTGTGTAGCATAAGCTATTTACTGAAACAGCATTGTCAATATTGTTAAATATTGGTTAGCTAAATAGTAGAATTATTTGATTTGACTGTAGTTGCTATGGGTTCATCATATAATACAGTTATTCATCTTCATGAATGTGGTTAAATACTAGTCATAATGCATTATGAATGGTACCCAAATTAAATACCAAGAAAGCTTAGTGGGATTGATAAGTACTTTGTATCCTGGACTTGGAGCTAGCTCCATTCAGTTCATTGTGAGGGTTGAACCAAACTGACTGGTTCTTTAGTAATTGTCTGTCCCAATGTAACTAAGTAACCCGTTATTAAATTGCTTGAGAGCCTCTCTTTCTATATTGGTTTTGTCATAATTGTACTATCTTTTTCTTTTTCATACTATACGCCTCCAATTTGTAGTGAGTTATTGGGCTGTTCCTGTATATTCCCTTGTGATTGAAGGGGAAGTATTCAGGACATGATTTATAGTTGTTAATTGTGGTATTCAAAAATTCACAATGGACTAAGAAAAAGGGCACGAAAGTGAGATGCACATCTGGAATAGTCATTGTAAGTGAAGCCAAGCTCTTGCCCTGGGAGGAAAGTAAAACCAGTGCTGAATTTGAACTAGCTACACCCTGGGGATTACAAAATATTTTCCCCTGTCAACTAGGCCGCAGGCCCTCAATTCCCCAGGCTCCTGACCTCACCTGATCCTTGGTTCACATTTCCTTCTCTGCTGAAGTTGTATTTGCACTGTACTGAAACATGACGTATTTGATATTCAACTAGCATCAAATGTGTCAAATCAAGAGCAAAGTGGCCGTTGGATTGGGAAACATTTTTGACCAATGTCTAAAGTTAAACCCATCATCAGTTTTCAAAGACGCCTGTTTCCAAGACCCTCACAGGGATCCTAGAGAAACCTCTGAGTACATGAAAGTGACTGGAACTGTTTCCAAAGGCACTAATGATCGCTTGCTTCCTTTCTTCTCCCCCTACTTCTTCTCTATCAGTGAGGCCATCCATAACGTTGGCTGTGTATCTGTGCATTTTCCTTCTGGTGTTGATACACTGAATCTGACAGTGACAAAGACCAACTGGGAGACTGCATATGATATTGGTGATGATGATATTGGCTCTGTTGGCGATTTTTAAATGGATTCTACAGGACCTCAGTATAGGATTTCACATTTGACAAAGTAGAACCCAGCTTGACAGGAGGCGTGTGCGTTAGTGCAGAAACATCCACACCTTTAATTACAATGCTGATACCACTCTTGATCATTCTAACAGAGCTCAAGCCCCAAATAAAGAGTATATGTAATTTTCACATTTGGTTGCTGATTTTGCCTATAGATAGAAAAACAACCATGCCTCCACACTTAAAAACAAAGGTGCCAGTTGTAACCAAATAAGATTTTTGCATGCCAGCAAAGCTACTACACAAAACGACACTAAACAATACATTAATTGCACTATAACGGTGACAAACGGTGCCCACAAACTGTTGGTGCCTACATAAAGCTGTCCCAACAGCAGGGTCCCAAAATCAGTCTCAACACCTTACCACTGCTACAGCTGGCTATCAGCGGAGCCTTGTCTGGCAGCAAAACAGTTAATCAGCCTCATTTACTGCCTTTAAAAAAACATAGCTGATTATCCTGACTTGCTTAAACAAATGTGGTTTCTAATGACAATTGAGATATACAAATTATGGTATAAGTGGATGACAAGCGGATAAGAGGCATTACTGAGCGAGCTAGGATGGACATTGTCAATATAGCTATTTGCTCAGCACTTTTGAAATGTACAGCGACAGAGTTCAGAACCGTTCTTACAGTGTTCTCCCTGTACACCAAGTCAGAACCGTAAGATAAATAAAGGGGGCATATAAGCAGACAATGAAAGGTCTTACAATATTTGATGATTATATTTCTCTAAAACGGGTTATAGGCTACATGTGCACCACCAAGTCAGAACAGTAGGCAAAATTAGGGGGTAAATAGACCAAATTATCAGGGTGAGGCACTTGGGCTACTAACAGCTTACTACACAAAATTATTACTTTCTTAGTTATAGTATACATATCTCCCTGTCATATTACATCATTTATGCAGCAGCATACAAGACATTTTTTGACTCACCTAGTTTAGCTGTGCTCACTTGAACAGGAAGGTGGTGTGTCAGTCCTTCGTGGTCAAATTTAGTTACTGAACTTTGTCATCAAAGCCATTCTCTGGATTTATGGTGTTTACAAGACAACTGAGAAGTCAGAAAAAACAAGGTCGAATCATGATCTTCAGGTCATAGCTCAGTGATCTTCAGGTCATAGCTCTAGAAAGAGGACCGAGTTCACGACTTACAATTCCGAGTTGGATGACCGTTCAAAATGTATTTTGCAAGTTGGAGAACCTTCATTCCAGAGATCCCAGTTCCCAGTATACGCTGCACCGGCAAGATAGAACAGCACACTCCAGTAAGACGGGGGGGGGGGTCTGTGCATATTTGAAAACAGCTGTTGCGAAAAATCTAAGGAAGTCTCTAGATTTTGTCTCTAGATCTTGGCTGTTTATTTACCAACACAGACAGATGCTGGCACTAAGACTACACTCAGTCAGCTGTATACTTTTATTTTTTACCTTTATTAAACTAGGCAGGTCAGTTAAGGACAAATGATTATTTTCAACGACGGCCTCGGAACAGTGGGTTAACTGCCTTGTTCAGGGGCAGAACGACAGATTTTAGCTTGTCAGCTCGGGGATTAAATCGTGCAACCTTTCGGTTGCAAGTTCAACGCTCTAACCACTAGGCTACCTGCTGCCCCAAGGAAATATAAGCAAACAGGAAGGAAACAAGCAACAAACAGGAAGGAAACAAGCAAACAGGAAACCGTTCACACAGAGGCGGCGCTCCTAGCCAGGGATTTGAATGCAGGCAAACTTAAATCAGTTTTTCCTCATTTCTATCAACATGTTAAATGCGCAACCAGAAGAGAAAAACTTCTAGATCACCTGTACTCTACACACAGAGACGCATGCAAAGCTCTCCCCCTCCTGTACTCCCTGTTCACCCACGACTGCGTGGCCAGGCAGGACTCCAACACCATCATTAAGTTTGCAGAAGACACAGTGGTAGGCCTGATCACCGACAATGACGAGACAGCCTATAGGGAGGAGGTCAGAGACCCGCCCAGGTGGTGCCAGGATAGTAAACTATCCCTCAACATAATCAAGACAAAGGAGATGACTGTGGACAACAGGAAAAGGAGGACCGAGCACTCCCCCATTCTCATCGACGAGGCTGTAGTGGAGCAGGTTGACAGCTTCAAGTTCCTTGGTGTCCACATCACCAAAAAACTAGAATGGTCCAAACACACCAAGACAGTCATGAAGAGGGCACGACAAAGCCCTTTTCCTATATTTTAGGAAACTAAACTGATTTGGCATGGGTCCTCAGATCCTCAAAAGGTTCTACAGCTGCAACATCGAGAGCATCCTGACTGGTTGCATCACTGCCTGGTAAAGCAACTACTCAGCCTCCGACCGCAAGGCACTACACAGGGTAGTGCGTACGGCCCAGTACATCACTGGGGCTAAGCTGCCTGCCATCCAGAACCTCTACACCAGGCGGTTGTCAGAGGAAGGCCCTAAAAATTGTCAAAGACCCCAGCCACCCCAGTCATAGAATGTTCTCTCTACTGCCACATGGCAAGCGGTACCGGAGTGTCAAGTCTAGGACCAAAAGGCTTCTCAACAGTTTTTACCCCAAAGCCATAAAGTAATCAAATGACAATTTGCATTGTCCCGCCCCTCCCAACCCCTCTTTTACGCTGCTGCTACTCTCTGTTTATCATATATGCACAGTCTGTTTAACTATACATTCATGTACATACTACCTCTATTAGCCCGACTAACCGATGCCCCCGCACATTGGCTACCTGCATTGTGTCCCACCACCCACCACCCTCCAACCCCTCTTTTACGCTACTGCTTCTCTCTGTTTATCATATATGCATAGTCACTTTAACCAGACCTTCATGTGCATGCTACCTCAATTAGCCCGACCAACCGGTGCCCGTATATAGCCTCACTACTGTATATTTCCTCTGGCTACCCCACCACCGCAGAAAGCACTGAGCTACTGTAGACTGAAACACCTTCATTTTGGATCTGCCTTACTCAACAAAGTAAAAAAGAGACCATGTTTGTATGGAGGCTTTATTAACTCAATTTTTAGTTACATTTTTTTGACGTTGTTTGCAAACTGATATGTGACACGTATTAATGCCAAAATAACATGCAAAACAAGCAACCTAAAAATGTGGGGCTCAAAACAGGCGGGGCTCTGCCTGGAACTGGAACAACCATTTCTGTAACGCATGCACACAGTACAAGTTACAGATTGGAATAGTTTAGAAAAATGTTATTATATTTGAGTAGCATAACATGAATTAATCAATTCATCAATATACTTGCAAAAATATGGATATTGAAACAAAAAATGTTAAAAAATCAACCTGCAATGGAGCATGCTGGTAAATATGATAATGATAAGCTTGGTTTTGGTTCAACCCTGGTTATCAACACCAACACTGGGGTTATTTTACACCACTGAGTGTTAATTTAACTATTTACAGTGTTCATTTAAGTCTTGAATTATCACTAGAAATGTTACACTGAAAAATCAACACTAGTTAACACTAGCCAATTTGCTGTGTGCCATGAAAGGGACTTCACCATCCTTTGTGCTACTACTGTTTCACTCAAAGGCAGATTGGGAAGCTTGAGGATGATACATGTATATAAGCCTTCCCTCCAGTCAATGCACAGAATGTCCTACCTCTTTGAGGTAGATGTTGGCACCAGGTTGGCACCAGGTGCCTTCCAGTTTATGTGAAGACTCCTTCTCTTTCAACAGGCACACCACCAGCCCCTCAGTCCCATCTCTACCAAGCTTCTCACTCAGGTTAATACCTCCCTCTCTGCTTCCCATCTCAGTTGGACTCTCCTCTCTTCTCCGACGTCTTTTAAGTTGTTGAGCAGAACAGATGGCCAAACATGGAGCTGACCTAAAATACTTTGTTCCTCGGGGGAATGTTTTTTTCCCTCTCAATATGCAATAGGGACGATTAGATCTGGAAATGGCTAAATGGCTACCGTCATAAGACACTGATCTAAATGCATTGCTACCGTGAGGCCGAGGGATATTTTAGCAGTAAGGCTCCAGGAAAGGTAGTCTTAAGCCTAAATAAAACAATAACTTTTACATTTAGCTGCTTTCTTACTTTCACTGAGATCCTCAAGTACGATCTTTCACAGCGTTGTAAATATCATGCAATAGAATGGTGGTTTGAGACTCATAGCATGGATGAAGTTCCTGGCAAAGGAATAGTAGGGTTGATATGTCCATATAGAGCCTCAATACGTCCTTGCACAGGTCGCATACAAAAGTCAATGTAGGTATCTATTGATGAGATCTTGATAACTCATTATTATCCTTAGTAAGGGCGATGATGGAAAATATGTTTACAGTTAGGATATATTTATACTATATAGCTACTTGGCCTTTAATCTTTGTTTAAATGTTGTGCTTTTATATATATATATATATATATATATATATATATATATATATATATATATATAAAAGCACAACATTTTATATATATATATATATATATATATATATATATATATATATATATATATATATATATATAAAAGCACAACATTTAAACAAAGATTAAAGGCCAAGTAGCTATTTCAACCACAATCTCAAAACCGTCATGTATTTTTTTGCTACTAACCACACCACTCCCCTTGTCTGTGACTCACAGTGTCATGAACAGTCAAACCAAAGTAGGATCTGACCTCCCTGAAAACAACCTGCACATGAACCCTATGATGCAACATTGCTAGCCATTGAAAACACACATAGAGATAATGCCACCAAGATGTTTGTAATGAGTCATGAACAAAGAACACCAGTGATGAGCGGAGCAATGACTGATGAGTTTCAGTGAGAACCGTGTCCAAGAGTGTCTTCTGCAGTTTAAAAAAAAGTGTTCCCATCACTTAGTTCAGGCCAGACAAAGTGACCTCAGGCAGATCAATCGTCTCCGAGGAAATGCATAAAGATTTGGACTAAACCAATCTGTGAATCACTCTGGGGCTATGAAATTGTTTGGCAAGGATACTCTGATAGTACCATGAGTATATTGCAAGATCTCATTTTGTGTGGTCTCAGAGGCAGGCATATAATATACCCTGTCTGCTATTACTTCAATCTCTGAAGTTACTACTCCCGTATGAATACCAGAAAAATACCTGTAGGAATAACACCCTACCAATATGATTGCATGGTCAGCGCCACTACTGTGGTCAGCCTTGGCCCCTGCTTTGTCACATTCAATCTTTCTTTAACGTGTAAGCTGGAATGTTGAAAGCAGTGGCATACCCGAGTGCCTTGTGCTGAGTCAAGACTGGATTTCTCATCAAGATCACACACAGAGATACAGAGTGAGTGTAAAACTGCTTCTTGTCAGCCTGTATGCTTTCCTTTCCTACACCTCAGACCAATACAGACCAAGACATGGCCATCGTCATAGGGGAGGATAAAATATCTCCACTATTAAATTAACAGTAATTCAAAGTACTATTAGCAGTCTCTCGGGGCCGTGCTAGTTTTCCAGCAGGCTAGGGGGGAACTCCACTCAAATATTTGGTCCACACATTTTCTGGCCACAAGATTGTGGTAATTCCCACTAATACCTCTGTAATAACAGGAAGCATGAATGAAGTCTGCCCCAGGAAGTTGGGTTAGTTTGTGGGTAGTTGGGTAGGATTAACGTCACGTAGAGGAAGGACACCCATAGTCACAGCAAATGGACTGAGTGCCAATTTGGAGCACCTCCCTCTCTGGTGGCCGAAAGCCCACCCCTCTCGCACCCCACCCACCCTGACTCTCTGGCAAGGAGACAGTACCTCCACATGACTCACAATGGATAGAGCAGTGTTCATAACACACAGCCAGCCAGTGCCAACCCCCTCTTAGCACAAGCTTTGTATTTTAATAACCCCCTAAATTGTGAAGCAACTCATTTTCTGTCCATTTGTGCGACCGGGGTGGCGACAACACTACTGCAGCTAATGCTCTTTAATTCACATTACAAAGGGGGATATTGTCCAACAGGGTGATTCTACACTTAATGCCAGCAATTGCATCACATTGCACATGTTGATATGACCCCACGGGATGGCGTAAAACATCTTTGCTGTCCTAATCTACTTTGCTGTCCCAAACACCTGAAAGACAAGGCCGAAGTGCCACATGCAATGAAACAGAAAATCAACAAGGGTTTCGTTTTTATCTTCTGTGTTTTTTCCTCTTCTCTTTGCACCGGTTCTCTTTGGTTTCATTAAGAAATAAAACGTTCAGGAATGTTATTGGATGGTGCAGATGGCCAACATTTTTGCAAAACCTGTAGTCAATTAGAGAAGTACAATGCACGTTTTGTCCTGGAAAATGTGGGATTGTTGTTTTATGGCAGTTATTTATTGCCTTATAACCCAGAAATCAAATTAGTTCATATTGAAAAGGTTGTGCGCAAACCAAAGTGATTGATTCTCCTTGCAGGTTTGAGTTGACCAGGCAGGCAGGGGCCAAGGAAAATAGACCCAAGTCAAGCCCAGTGAAGAGGTTGAGCTGGCGGAGGTGAGCAATGCCATCACCAGGCCACATGAACCAGTGCTTGGTACCATTAGCAGGGAGAGGGCTCACAACTGTTCATTACAGGTGATAAGTGCTCACAAAGGACCGGGCCTGCATGGTTTGACAGAAAACACTGGGTCTGGAAATAAAAAAAGGGTATTTCGGACAGCCTTTATGGGCCTGCCCATAGACAGGTTCATTCTTCAGAGCTCTCTGGAGACTCCAGGAACTGGGCCACTCGCTGGAATAGTCCCCCTGTGACCAGTTTCACCGCAATACCGAGAGTGCAAGTGAGGACCATGCCAATTAGAAAAAGATAATAAAATGAAATATATAGAAATATAATACATAAATAATCCTCATGTCAGGTGTCGTGTTTTACTCCCCAATTTTTATACCCCAATTCTACACTCCTGTATGTTTAAATTGGCCTGTCCTTTTGTTCAGGCAACAGGAAGTCCAGAACATACCTCAGCACTGTTCTGAGGCTATGACCAATCAGGGAAGCATGGTCAAGTAATGATGACGAGGACCAACACAATATAACTGTAAAATCCTCAAATTAGAGTTGATATTGATAAATCACAAGCGCAACTGTTAATATTGTACATGGACCATATTGTGAAGATAGAACACTTTGAGCACGGGTCTGAACTTGTGACTTAGTCATATATTGACGATCCTCCCTCAAAGTCACAATTATCATCGGTAACACAATATATTGTTATTTGAATTTGAATACTTTATGAATACATTCACAATGCATTACACTCACAGGCTGTCATAATGACCCCATTGGAGATGTTCAATATCTCTTACATGGCTTCACTTTGTTTTCAAATGTTTCTGTCTGCACATTACGAAATTCAATGAAAACAACCATACAGGTTCCAAGACTACAAACAAAATCATATTTGAATGGTAAAGCTTAAGAAAAAATATTGGACTGGTCTAGAATTCACTTATGTTATGTTTGAGTGTTGACATTATTGAGAATGCATGACAGGAAATTCATTAAAACCAGAACAGCATCTGGAGGGTTGGAAGGGTGGGA
The DNA here is from genome assembly GCF_021184085.1 of Oncorhynchus gorbuscha. Lineage (NCBI taxonomy): Eukaryota > Metazoa > Chordata > Actinopteri > Salmoniformes > Salmonidae > Oncorhynchus > Oncorhynchus gorbuscha. The sequence goes on along the minus strand of NC_060185.1, from coordinate 69,867,944 downwards.
GGGTTGGAAGGGTTGGAAGGGTTGGAAGGGTTGGAAGGGTGGGAGGGTGGGAGGGTTGGAAGGGTTGGAAGGGTGGGAGGGTTGGAAGGGTTGGAAGGGTTGGAAGGGTTGGAAGGGTGGGAGGGTTGGAAGGGTGGGAGGGTTGGAAGGGTTGGAAGGGTGGGAGGGTTGGAAGGGTTGGAAGGGTGGGAGGGTTGGAAGGGTTGGAAGGGTTGGAAGGGTGGGAGGGTTGGAAGGGTTGGAAGGGTTGAAAGGGTTGGAAGGGTGGGAGGGTTGGAGGGTTGGAAGGGTTGGAAGGGTTGGGAGGGTTGGAAGAGTGGGAGGGTGGGAGGGTTGGAAGGGTTGGAAGGGTGGAGGGTTGGAAGAGGTTGGAAGGGTTGGAAGGGTTGGAAGGGTTGGAGGGTTGGAAGGGTTGGAAGGGTTGGAAGGGTGGGAGGGTGGGAGGGAGGGTTGGAAGGGTTGGAAGGGTGGGAGGGTGGGAGGGTTGGAAGGGTGGGAGGGGGAGGGTTGGAAGGGTTGGAAGGGTGGGAAGGTTGGAAGGGTTGGAAGGGTGGGAGGGTGGGAGGGTTGGAAGGGTTGGAAGGGTGGGAGGGTGGGAGGGTTGGAAGGGTTGGAAGGGTTGGAAGGGTTGGAAGGGTGGGAGGGTGGGAGGGTTGGAAGGGTTGGAAGGGTGGGAGGGTGGGAGGGTTGGAAGGGTGGGAGGGTTGGAAGGGTTGGAAGGGTGGGAGGGTGGGAGGGTTGGAAGGGTGGGAAGGTGGGAGGGTGGGAGGGTTTCTCCACAAGCAGTAAAAGAATAGGCAAGTCCAAGGTGATTATGGATTGGATAGTTGTATGGTTAGAGAGTAGATCTTAAGTGCATTTGAGGATATTTTGAGGTATATCCCACTGCTTGCTTTGCATTGTGGGGGTTCCACTTTACAATAAGCATATCTATATATTTCTAGGTTTTATATGCTGCTACATCTGCATTGCCTGCTCTCTGGAGTTTTAGGCTGGGTTTCTGTAGAAGCACTTTGTGACAACTGCTGAAGGCTTCATAAATAGATCTGATTGATATCAAATGAAGTGTAGCTAACCCTCTTCTGACTCTCTAATTATTTGTTAAGATAAGTTGTAAGTACTATGTTACAGTACATACCCACATTGTAATTACACTGTAATAAAGCCTATTAACTGTGAAATACATTAGGTATTAGGGACAGTTAAATATCAATTTCACGAGTTGCAAATCTTTTTTATCTTAAAAAGAAAATCTATCTCTTTCCTTTTTTTGCATCTTACTTTGGCAGGACTGAAATCAGAGGGGGAGACAGGTAATTGGGAGAAACGGTGTAGGTGGGTAGAGATGGTTATTGAACCCCAGTCTTTGGTGGGAGTGCATATACTGTATGTATATAGAGCTTGGGGCATTACCGCTACACCACAGGCTCTGCACACAATTGTGTTTTATCTTCTTGGATCCAACAATAATCCACAAATTCAATTATGACCTCGAGCCACAGACCCCTATATTTATTTTTTTCACTTTTGAAAAACAGTCGCAAAACAAACTTACAGAAGTCTAACTTGTTATAGGGCCCTATGGTGTGCATGGCCTGGCCCCTGCCCGGTCCCTGGTGACTATAGCTCCCATCTGTGACAAGCGTCGTACACCACAGCCTTAATATAGAAAGTGATACTTAGGTACGTAGAATCCTGTTCCCGGCTTAACATTAAACAGTGGCACGACATAACCCAACATCTGCACCCTCCAGCCTAGAGCCACATCCATAAAGGCTTTAATGCCCTTGACTTGGCAGGCCACAAGGTTGTTAACTTGTTTATAAATTGTCATCCTTCATGTTCTTCATTAAGTGCACTCTTAGGACCGATTTGTGAGTTCAGTGACGACTTGACCTATAAGACGACAGGCAGCTACAGGACAACTGACAAGTCCCTCGTAGCTCACGATTTAGAGAAACAGTGCTGGGACATAAGTATTGACTATCGTATTTGAGACTTTGCAAGTATCTACAACTTGTGCTTAAATATCTGTTGAAATTAGTGTTGATGAAGTAGAAGCACCAGACTCACTGGGTTTTTCAGAACCAGAGCCCAATTACTATAAGACAGGAAAGTTGTTTCTTAAAGTATATTGAAGAAATATGTGACATACAATGTTTCTTTTGATATGAAATAGTTCGCAATATTGCAAAACTTCCAATGCACTTGAAGATGGAATCTGCAGTAGCGGGAAACAGCACTACTGGCAACCCCACCTCTTGTTATTGTTTTTGTTGCCGAGCTGAGGCAGCATGGTAAAAATAAAACGGTGTACATATTGTGCTCTTTCGAGGCAGTTTCACCATTATTCCAGCTTTAAGGCCTAATGGCTGTGACATTTCCTTCATTGAATATAAAAATGATAAGTACATTATAATACAAATAAAATGCATTAAATACAGTGGATGTATTAAATGTTTACATAATGCGGTGGCAGCCGAGCATTTTACTGATTGGCACTTTAAATAAATACAATTAAAATAATTAAAATAAGGTTATTCCGACCAAGTCAAATAATGTATATTATATTGTAATAATGTATATTGCATTTTCTATTGTAATTTAAAATTGAAGATGATTCAATATTATTTTGCCTTAAAGCTAAGTTTACTTACTGAATGCTTTATCAGTACTGTATTTGTAAACATTTAGAAAACGATAACTCAGTTACCTCAAACCTAAGAGGCATGTACCCATCTGCAGGTAATGCGAGATACCTAACGCCAAATAAAATATATTTTCTCTGAAAGATGCCCATAAGCTACATAGGGAATCTGACCTATCTGAAACTTTCAGGCAAAATACAAAAAGCAAGACAGGGAGAAAAACGCTGAAAAACAAAATGTAAATACGTTTTATATATGGGAGCAGTTTCATAGCGGTTTAAAACATCCCTCAAAACAAGAGCTTCCTGGGGTAATGAACAAGGAGATTGCTTCATGTATATTCTTTATGGCCATAACAATGGACTGTCAAAGTCCACTTTTCTTACATTTTAATTGATGGAAAGTCCAAAAATATTTATTAAGACCATTCCTGTGTCTCCGAAGACGAGCAGCGTCTAAAACAAAATAAGAACAGGGACCCTAAGACATTGTAAAGATAGTTTCTTACAGATTTTCTACTGAGGATTTCTGAACTCCATCTCAGCTAATCACAATGGAACCTATTAGTTCTTGACATTTTTATCCAGCAGCCAAAGACTTCCCATCTCGACATGCAGTGGGCCCACGGCTGTGGACAGCTCAGCGCTGTAGCCTGCACCTGGACAGGGCACCTCTGGGTCCACCTGAAATCCAATACCTGAGCCCCAGTTGCCTGGGCTTCATTGATTTCTTGTCAGGCGCAGAACTTTTCAGTCCATGTTGGGAGCTGGGCTCAGAGAAAAAACACACAAGAGGGGGTGAGAGAAATCTTAATTAGGACAGGGGGATTTGCAGAACCTGGTTGCAGCTTTGGGGATCTGGTCAATGAATCATGGAGAGGGGGGAAGGGAGAGTGCTGGTGATGCTGGCAGAGGAAGACCTAGATTACATAGAATGACAGGCCGAACGCCCAGCCGCTGTGATGCGATGTCAGGGGCTCGAGCGCTGTGTTTTTCTCATGTGGATTTCCTTTTTTATTGGAGGGGGTTTGTAATGGTAAAGGTGGGGCCTTGGGCAGATTTGCACTGTTGAACTCATTACAGAGTATTACCCACAACGAAAACACTTCACCGCTCTAATTGCCCAATTTAGGACTGCAGGTGGTCGCAGGAGTTGAGCTCTCCACTCCACTCGCATTCACCCACACCTTTTCCTGGTTCTTAGCTTAGCCCCCATTGCCTGTACATTGCCTGTACTTTAATTCGTTGTCAGGCAATCACATAGGTTTAAGAGAAAACACATAAAGCAGTGTAAAGGGATATAACTGATTTGGACTGGAAGTTACAAAGTCTGTCTGAGTAAAACTTTCATTTGGCAATGTTTAGCATTTTATTTAGTTTAATTATATTTTATGTGAGAGGAGTAGCTATATGCCATAACATATCTACTGTAAACATTTACCCTAAACACACACAGACACTCACATGGGTTTCTGCAGTGCACGCCTTGCAGCGTGGCCAGGAGTGTGGTCTTAGCAGGGTCTTGAGCTGTACAGGGAAACCACACACAACTCCAGCGACAAGAGACACAATTAGCTTCCAGTGCAGAAGAGCCTAGCCCTCAGTTAGCAGAGGGGATTAATCCAGATGTTGCTTCACTTGTGAGGGTGATGTCACAATCCAAAGCACTGTTTGAGGAGGTGTTTTTTTACGAGGTCAGCACTCCCAGCAGCCACCTCTCCAACCGTTCCAACAAACTCACACACAGCAATTGAACGCTGTGTAAGAAGGGGAAGCTATACCTTGATTCATATTTTCCAAATTATATTCGAACTTGGAAAGTATTCCCATTTTCCCTTTTATTTGCAACAGTATTTTGAAATACAGGGCACTCCGTAGTGGTAAAATAGACTTATTTACTTACTTATCTTCAGTAACAGAGTATAAGAATTGTTCAACCGTTACTTAAGGAATATACAGTAGATCCTATCAAGAACCTGGTGGGTGTGTCAACATGTGAGTCTGCCTTTATTGGGGCGATTGATGGATTCTGAAGTCGACACACCAACACACACGCCATCCATCTTTTGCTGGGGACATGGGCCGCCGGAAGGATGGGAGGAGGGATTACACGTATGAGCACTATACTACGTCCTCGCATAAGTCATCCGGCCAGGTAGGTGATGAAAGCCCAGTGGTAGTTGTAGTCCCTAGATTTGCTTCTATGTGCTGCTATGCTTTTAATTTAAATATATGTACTTTGGACTTGTACTTTCTGTGAGCGAGCGAGGGCCAAAGAATTTATGAAAGGAAATGGCTGTGTATTACTTTTCTATTTTATTGTATTTTCCAGGGAAAGTGTCACGTTCCACTGCTTGGTGGGAATTGGACAGAGGAAGCAGGAAGGGGAGCCTATGACAACATCTGGTAGTGTTTTCAGAGATGGCGGTGAAATATGACATTTAAACAAGCGCCACAGAAATTCATGTTTCAGCAACTAGGCTGCAAAATGTATTAAAATGAACATGCTTTTATTGCTGCAGCGTGAGTGCAAAATTAACTATATTAATTGTCTTAATTTTTGTTTGTTGGCTGCCAAATCATGAGGTCATCTCCCTCTCTGTCAAGACATTGATGCTTAGAGATGCTGTGGTACGTGACAGGATTTGACAGTGTTAAACTTTCCAGAGTTACTTATAATAGATATTCTTATCTGTAATGTCATGTTCATATTGAGTTATATAAGTCATCTGGGAACAAGCTCACTGGAAAGGGAATCTGAAGGTCTGAAGAATTAAACTGTAGGAAATAGCTTTTCAAAAAGGCATCTATATTAGGATCATCTGAGTTATAATAAATACAAGTACATCAACTTAAATTGTTTTTCATCTACAGTAACAAATATATGTAAACACTTGAATGTGAACGTAAATAAACAAAAACAAAAAAATATGTATATGATGATAATATAACAACACAAGAAATAAAACAATGATATCAATGATTTACTGCCTTAGATATGTCTCCATATTATCTGGTTAAATTTCATCATATTATCCCAGGGGCAACACTTCCCTGTCTTCTTGTCCTGCGCTGTGGCACTTTAATATTGACTCTCACCAGGGACATGGGCAAATATCTACTATCGTTTCAGGCGATGAAGATGAAGAATATGTTAACATGGATCAAAAGAAAGATAATGTTACCCCCACATTAAAGACAGTGGAAACACTGACACTTTCTATCAAAGATACTATGTTCATTTACATATTCAATGTTGTATTTTAGAGGGTAATTCAGGACCCTGGAGGCACCTTGTCCCCCGAGGATCACACTTCTCTAAAGATAAATGAAATGAAATAATTCCTCAAGAGGTAATTGAGGATGGTGGACATCTTAGAAACTTTGAAGTCACATACAGTAAAAGGAATATTTAAGATGTTTCATTGTTTGATATATTGCAGTGTTTTCTGCAATTACCTCAGACAGTTGAGTTATTTAGGGTTATTAATGAACCGCCGCTTCTGAATTCCCTTTAAGACATCATGTTTAGTCTGGTCATACTGTAGGTCCAAGGGAAAAATGAAGAACACGGCAATGGCAGTGTACATTGTACCAACTTAGTAATAACCTTTATCAACATATATAAAAATGCAACTAAAATTGCAATTATTAGCCTTATAATTTAAGATCTAAAATCATTGGAAGTGTTTCTAATTCAATAACCGTATGTTGAAAAAAGTATAACTGAAGTGTTGTGTTCAAAAGTGAACGGTTCTAACTTCAGTGTCATAGTGCTATAACTTTGATATAACTTTCTTTGATATTGAAACAGACTTATAATTTTTTTAAATGTACATTTTCTTACCTTTTCTAAATATTTTTTTTTCAACCTACTGCTTTCAACCCTGATTCATAAATACATGTTGTATAATTAAGCAATAAGGCCTGAGGGTTGTGGTATATGGCCAATGTACCATAGCTAAGGGCTGTTCTTAGATACACACCTTAGGTGTGGTATATTGGCCATATACCACAAACCCCCAAGGTGCCTTATTGCTTTTATAAACAATGTAATTAGAAGAGTAAATATAAACGTTTTGTAATACCCGTGGTATACGGTCCGATAAACCACGGCTGTCAGCCAATCAGCATTCAGGCCTTGAACCACCTGTTTAACTTTACGGTATGAGGAAGTATTATAATGTTAATGCTAAACATGCAAACATTTATCTATTTCAACACTCCGTGGAAAAGCCTCTCAACACACTTATTTTAGACACCGTCTTACATGTGCGACACCATGTTAAGTAGTATTTTGGTATCTTTAATAACTTATGTGCAAAACAACACAGTTAATATAGATGGATGATTAATAGTTGTTTCCACTGTCAACAACTTAATATCATGTAGAATTTGAAATGTTGATGACGCTCTTTCGCCACAGCATCGCAGGTGGTCCATCCACTGGTCCGCCCACACCAACACTTAGGACTCAAATTGCTGATTGAAACACGTCCATTGTTCCGTAAGACTGTTGGCTATGCATTAAAGTCAAATTGCACCTTCGAGACCTAAGTGAACAATATAAAAAGCACCCCCCCTTCAAGGATGTTTTCCTTTACTGCCTCCAGAAAATACGAACAAGTTTCCACGGAAACTGAAGTAAGTCCCTGAGACGTAACGCTTTCCCCTGTGATACAAGCTGGATACATATTTACCTCAACCACTGAGGGACAGGCGATGTATAGTAAAAACATAAAGGGTTTTGAATCAGCATGGAAGCATGGACTATGACAGGGCTTGGATATGGGTTTGATTTGAGGAGGAAAGTGTGGTTTCGGACCATCACCAGCGGGTTACAGGTTCAAAGCTCAGGTGAGGTATAGAGTTATTTTACCGCTCGGTCTCAAGTTTTCTTCAGGTGCTTAACACAACATTACAGTTTAGTTTAAGTTGCTAGTAAGGGAAATGGTGACAACCACACATTATCATTCAAGTCATATTGCTCACATCTATACCACAAAGACATTTTTACTGTATAGTGTGTTTTATGTGCAGTATCATTAAATGGTACTGAAAAAAAGTTCTGCTCCATACTCATTTCCCAATAGTCAAATAGTTTTGTGTTTACAAAAAGTCAAATGTAAAATAACAAAGTATTTCCCACACTTAGAAAAAACAACAGCTGGTGCGCAATCTCTAATGTTAAGGACGTCTTCTGTTTTTGCTCACCTGAGATAGAATGCCTCATTAAGCTGCATACTATACAATTGACCAAGTATGAGTTTTTATCTTTATTTTTCAAAGATTTACATTTACATTTACATTTAAGTCATTTAGCAGACGCTCTTATCCAGAGCGACTTACAAATTGGAAAGATGTCTATTTACCACCACAAATCTATGCTTGCACACGTGACCGCACTCAACGAGCTGTATAGGGTCATAAGCAAACAAGAAATTGCACATCAAACAGGTAAAGCATTAATACAGGACTAAGATCGAATACTACAACGCCGGCTCTGACGCTCAATGGAAGAGGCTGGGCTCCAGCCACCCAAGCCATAGACCAGGGTTCCCAAACCGGCGGCCCGTGGGTTTTCTGAGCTAATATTTGTGTTATTGTTGTACTTGTCTTTATTGGCGGACATAAAAGACTGTAAAAACAGCAGGAAATCAGCTCCAAGTGATTTTGCTTTTGGAAATCTGTCCCCAAGTATTCCCACGCATAATAGAGAGACACGTGAACACATAAAAATGCAAGGAAGGTTTGAAATGATTGTGATTATTGTATCTGTTTGAGCTTCTTGCTGTCAATTTGCAGGTTAATAATTATTTGTAATTAAGTTCCAGCACCCCAACCATCCGCTCAACAAAAAGAAAATCGGCCCATGACTGAATTTAGTTGATGATTTTAGGAGATGATGGCACTGGAAGAAATGTCAGTAGTTTTACGGGCGCCTAACCAATTGTGTTATATGTGTTTTGTGTTGCGTTATTTGTCACTTATTTTGTACATAATGTTTCTGCCACCGTATCTTATAGCAAAAAAGAGCTTCTGGATATCAGGACAGCGATCACTCACCTCGGATTAGACAAAAAAAAATCTTCATCAAGCAGGACGCACAGGATGTACACCCGACAAGGCCGAAATCCCTGCCATTGGCAGGAGAAAGAGACACAGGTATAGAGGACAAAGGGCGGGTTACCTCTTAAGGATCCGCCTACGACGAGTGTGAAATCTGCCCTACCCATCAATATTACTTGCCAACGTACAATCACTGGACAATAAATTAGACGAGGTATGATCACAAATATCCTACCAATGGGCCATCAAAAACTGTAATATCTTATGTTTCACCAAATTGTGGCTCAGCTAGCGGTACATACGCTGCACCGGCTTGACAGAACAGCACACTCTGGTAAGATGAGCGAGGGTGGTCTGTGTATATTTGTAAACAACAGCTGGTGCATGAAATCTAAGGAAGTCTCTTGATTTTGCTCACCTGAAGTACAGTATCTCATGATAAGCTGTAGACCACACTATTTGCCAAGAGAGTTTTCATCTATTTTTTTCTTGGCTGTTCATTTACCACCACAGACGGACGCTGGAATTAAGACTGCACTGAGTAACCTGTATAAGGAAATAAGCACAGAACACCGCTCACCCAGAGGCGATGCTCCTAGTGGAAACTTAAATCAGTTTTACCTCATTTCTATCAGCATGTTAAATGCGCAACCAGAGGGACAGACATTCTAGATCACCTGTACTCAACACACTGAGACTCGTACAAAGCTCTCCCTCACCCTCCATTTGGCAAATCTGACCATAATTCTATCCTCCTGATTCCTGCTTACGAACAAAAATTAGAGCAGGAAGCACCAATGACTCGGTCTATAAAAAAGTGGTCAGATGAAGCAGATGCTAAACTACAGGACTCTTTTGCTAGCACAGACTGGAATATGTTCCGGAGTAAGACCTTTAAACAGGTCAACATTCACAAGGCCGCTGGGCCAGGTGGATTACCAGGATGTGTGCTCCAGGAATGTGCTGACCAACTGGTAGGTGTCTTCACTGACATTTTCAACATGTCCCTGATTGAGTCTGTAATACCAACATGTTTCAAGCAGACCACCATATTCCCTGTGCCCAAGAGCAGTAAGGTAACCTACCTAAATGACCTCAGACCTGTAGCACTCACGTCCGTAGCCATGATGCGCTTTGAAAGGCTGGTAATGGCTCACATTAACACCATTTTCCCAGAAACCCTAGATTCACTCCAATTTGCATACCGCTCAAACAGATCCACAGAGGATGCAATCGCTATCGTACTACACACTGCCCCTTCCCACCTGGACAAAAGGAACACCTAAGTGAGAATGCTATTCATTGACTACAGCTCAGCATTCAAAACCATAGTGCCATCAAATCTCTTCACTAAGCTAAGGATCCTGGGACTAAACACCTCCCTCTGCAACTGGATCCTGGACTTCCTGATGGGCTGCCCCAAGGTGATTAGGGTAAGCAGCAACACATCTGCCACGCTGATCCTCAACACAGGAGCCCATCAGGGGTGTATGCTCAGTCCCCTCCTGTACTCCCTGTTCACCCACGACTGTAGGCCAGGCACGACTCCAACACCATCATCGAGTTTCCAGATGCCCAAACAGTGGTAGGCCTGATCACCAACAACGACGAGACAGCCTACAGGGAGGAGGTCAGAGACCTGGCCGGGTGGTGCCAGAACTACAAGACAAAGGAGATGATTGTGGACTACAGGAAAAGGAGGACCAAGCACGCCCCCATTCTCATCGATGGGGCTGTAGTGGAGCAGGTTGAGAGCTTCAAGTTCCTTGGTATTCACATCACCAACAAACTAGAATGGTCCAAACACACAAAGACAGCCATGAAGAGGGAACGACAAAACCTATCCCCACTCAGGAGACTGAAAAGATTTGGCATGGGTCCTCAGATCCTCAAAAGGTTCTACAGCGGCAACATCGAGAGCATTCTGACTGGTTGCATCACTGCCTGATACGTAAAATGCTCAGCCTCCAACTGCAAAGAGTAGTGCATACAGCCCAGTACATCACTGGGGCTAAGCTGCCTGCCATCCAGGACCTCTACACCAGGCGGTGTCAGAGGAAGGCCCTAAGGTCCCCCAGTCATAGACTGTTTTCTCTGCTACCACATGGCAAGCGGCACTGGAGACGCCAAGTCTTGGACCAAAAGGCTTCTCAACAGCTTTTTCCCGCATGCCATAAGACACAGCCTCGCAACTGTTATTTCCTCTGTCATTTTACTTTTTAATTTAATTTATTTCTGTACTTATCTATTGTTTACCTAATACCTATTGTTTTACTTAAAAATTGCACTGTTGGTTAGGGCTTTTAAGTAAGCATTTCACTGTAAGGTCTACAATTGTTGTATTCGGCGAACGTGACAAATAAACTCTGATTTGATTTGATCCCTACCATACACCGTACTCTCTGCTACTGCACAGCAAACGTACCAGTGCACCACCAACAGGACCATGAACAGTGTCTACCCCCAAGCCATAAGATTGCTAAACAAGGCTGGCAAATAGCTAATCAAATGGCTACCCAAACTATCTGCATTGGCCCTTTTTTTATCTAACTCTCTTGCACTGTCTATGCACACGCACTGGACTTTACTCACACACTCACACATACAGTACATACACCCACACACACATAACATGCACACACATGCATACTGATGCCACACATGCACATACACACACCAAATACGCTGCTGCTACTGCTCAGTATATTATCTATCTATTATCTACCCATAACTACCTCAGTTACTTCGTACACCTGCATATTGACTCAGTACTGATACTCCCTGTAAATAGCCATGTTATTACCTGGTACTTCCTGTATATATCCATGTTATTTTATTCCTCATGTCACTATTTATATATATGTACTTTTTTTGTACCCCTTTTGTGATCCAATTACGATCTTGTCTCATTGCTGCCAATGCAACTCCCCAACGGGGTCAGGGGAGATGAAGGTCGAGGAATGCATCTTCCGAATGCATCTTTCGGGTTAGGGGAGGGGGAGGGTGTTGGCCGGGGGGGCTTTACTTGGCTCATCGCACTCTAGTGACTCCTTGCAGTGGACGGGCACCTGCAGGCTGACTTCGGGAGTCAGTTGAGCGGTGTTTCCTCCTACACGCCTCAAGCACTGCGAAGCAGTGTCTTAGACCGCTGCGCCACTCGGGAGGCCCACTATTTATATTTTAATTTGAGCAAATGTATCTTTATCTTTAAAAGGACTCGTAAGTAAGTGTTTATCTGTTAGTCTACACCTGTTGTTTATGGAGCATGTGACAAATACAATTTGACTTGATGTAAGCAGCAGGTAGCCTAGCGTTTAAGAGCATTGGGCCAGTACCCAAAAGGTTGCTGGCTCAAACCCCAGAGCCGACTAGACGAAAAATCTGTATGTGTCCTTGAATAAGGCATGTAACCTTAAATGCTCCTGGATGTTACTGGATAATAGTGTTAGTAAGTTACAAAATAATTTTTGGGGTGAAAAAGGTGCTATCTAGAACCTTAATGAGAACCTTTTGAAGAACCCTTTTTGGTTGCAGGTTGAACTGTTTCAACAGAGGGTTATACATGGAACCAAACGGAGTTCTATCTGGAACCAAAAATGGTTCTACCTGGAACCAAAAATGGGGACAGAAGAAGAACCCTTTTGGAGAAAAAAATTCTAAGAGTGCTTTGATTTTTTAAAATGTTTATGCTTTTTCTTCTTCTTGTAATGCCAGCCCTCATCCACATACAGCTTTTTCAAATTCAATAGTTGATTTTAATTGGTGGTGTTAACACATCCACAGATGTGGCTTAGACACACTTGCCCAGGCTATTTCATTTGGATCCTTTCAGTAGACTGGAACAACAGAGCTGACTCTGAGGTCAGTGTGCAATGTGTCAGGCCATTCTAGTGATTCTGTCCTCTTTGTGTTTCTCTGCGCTGTGTGTCAGTGTTTGTGGGGCCTCTACCTTGTTGGTGAGTCATTAATCAGAGGGAGAGAGCTCGGCTGGCCCAGGCCCCAGGAGCAGATGTGCCTGTAGCCCCCTCCCCAGATAAGCAGGTGTCGAGCACCAGGCCCTATTGTGGAGCAGAGTGTGTGAGGGGAGGTAGGACTAGGGCTGGGGGGCTGAAGGAGCAGAGCGTTAAAGGGGGATCGGGTGGGCTGGGTTGGCTTGCTCAAAGCCGTAGCAGCAATGGGGCTCGGGAGATTCCGGCTCGAAGACTTGTGATTGGATGAGGGCAAAGAATTGGCAGCTGCTGGCCAGGGGGCCATATGGACTGAGCTGACATTTAGCAGCATGCAGCGGGTGTGGGTGTTTTTGGGCTTGTGTGCGTGAGCCAGGACTTACACCGTAACCTTTCAGCACACAACCGCAGTACCTATGTTGACCTGTGGGGGTGGCACTGATGTTTTTTGATGTGGCGTGTTTTGATGGTTGAAAATTACAAGCGTAGGGTTTGAGTAATAATATAATGACATTTTGTTTGGGCGGGTTATTCTCTGCAAACAACGGAATCTCCATAATATTCATGAATAATATTTCAAATGTAGATTGTTTAGTTAACTCATTTGGGACACAATTGCAGGAACTTTTCATAATATGCTACACTATTATCAATGCTGTATTTCAATTGTCTTTAGCCTGATGACAAAGTACTCTGTTAAGTTTCACACTAATCAAACTAGTAAAACATCAAAAAAGGGAAGAACGTTAATCTCAATGACTCAACTAGAAAAATCTAATAATAGATATATCATCTGAGCAAAAAAACAACAACCCTGAATCCTGTTACGGCTGTTAAACATATTGCATTTAACAGTAATTATTTCCCTCTCTCAGATCCAACACTTGTCTTACACGGATAATGCAATTAATTTCCAGCGAATACGTATATAACTGCGCTTCAAGCTGCTGCTGAAGCAGGGTTCTCACCTCCTCTCTAAAGCTGAATTATAGTAATAGATGACTTCCTACACCTTCTGTAGCGCGGACCTGGCTCAGAAAGTGAAACACTGAACATCACTGATAAAGAGCTAGTGTCACTCACATTGCCTTTATTTAATTGTTGGGCTCGCTCGCTCCAAAGCCTCTAATTGCTTGTTGTTTTGAAGTGGACAATTTATCCTTTTGTGCGACTGTATATTGGAATGTACATCTCTGAGGTTAACAGAAGGTGTGTACTTTGGTAATGCTTTATATGTGTTTTGTGAATGGATTTGGTCTACTGCACTGCTTGTACAAAAGACTGTGGATTCATATTCAGTTCATCAATATTGATCCTTTGAGCTGGATTTGAACCAGCGACCTACGGATTTACAGTCCTCTTAGCCTTCCCCAACACTGATCTTGGAAAATATTTATGTTACACTGCAATTTCAAACAGAGAGCACTTTTTCAACATTTGAACATAAAACGACATGGCTGATCTACAGTCGTTTTTGTCCATTTAATCTGACCTATAAACTATGGAGGATGATGGAAGAAGTTGTACAGTACGTCCCCATCCTGGCACTAACGTCAAATCATTATACCATGAGCGCATTACATGGGAAAATAGGGATCTGGGACAAGGGCAAGAGCAACTTTCCAGATTAATTTATTCTGGGTAACATCCTGGCACTGACCACGAAGGTTCCGCTGCTATGGGGAAAGAGCAAAGCCCCAGGCCCTAGGCAATCCCATGGTCAGGGTGTCCCTTAAAAACTCAGACCCAGGGCAATTTGAGGTAGTGCAACCTCTTTGATTCCGCATCAGGATGTTTTCTATCTAGTATCTTGCAAATAAGATTCTGTGATGTCCAACAACCACTCCGGTTGACTTGCTTCTCAGAGACCATTTAGCATGCAGAACCATTCATGGCGAGTCTGTTTGATTGGCAATATGTCGATACGGGAATTAGCATGTCCAATGGGTCTCCCTTGGACAAGGGTTTGATTGACAATGGGATTAGAGGGGTAGCTCTCCCCAATGCCCTCAGGTCTATGAGAAAAACTCAGCAGTTAGATTGATATGTGCATAAAATGAAATATGATTATAACAGGAACATGTTTGAGACTGTCAGCTATTTTGTTTCCAACTACATAAATCTGATGTTTTGTGAAAGTCTCCTGATAGCTAAAGGTCCTCAATTTGCCGTGAACCATAATTTCCTCTAGATCTTGGCAGGTTCAGCCAGTAAGAGAACTGGTAGCATCACAGCCCCAGCTCCCAAGCAGATCCTTCAAGAGCAGGACTGAAGGGTGTAGTGGGCTTCCTCCACAAACTCTACTGCAGTGTGATAACAAAAACTTGAGATTTGGACATGAAGCATTAAATTGGTTTAAAAGTATATTTCTCCACAGGAAAGTGAAACGCTCACATTCCTTAATATGTTTTTGGTTTTAAATCTCTGGGCATTCTTTCAGGTCCACTTAAATGGTAAAGAGATACCAAGTGCCCTCCAGCACAATAACACGGTCGGTACTGTGATTGCTGACACATGAAAAGAACTTGGACACCTTTTCCCCACTTCTTTATCTGCTGCTCTCACATCCTTCCCAGTCCATGGTGAAGAAATGTTAAAGGCCAGGTTTGACATCCCCCACCTCACACCCCCTCCTTAAAAATAACCAACCAAAGTCCCAATACAGGCACACTGAATGTGTCAAAGTGTCAGGTCTGCTTCAGATGGGGAAATGGGAAGAGAGACACGAATGAATCAAAGTGTTTGGAAAATGTACTCATTTCATCATATGTTTACCGATGTTAACTTTTTGAATGAAAATATACTCTTAAAGACATCAACAGCTAACCTTACACAAATTATACGCTTATTATGACAATTGTTATTTCTCATGATTTAAAATATAACAATTTATGCTAAAATGTACATGGTATGCTGCTAAGCCAAGAATCATGATAAATCATCTTAAAAGTAACTTTAATCACTTGAATACTGTACCATAAATAAATCCCATCCTAATAGATTATGATGGAGGGTTTCCACACACAAACATGAACATACACACTCAAAATCCAAAACAAACTGAAGACCATTTTGATTAAGGTTATTAGTTGCTCAAAATCTGCATATCAATATCTGGGCCAACAGTTATTAAGATGTTTTGATCGGTGAGGGATTAAATAATTAATTTTTTGTTAGAGGCACTATATTTATTTATTAATCAGCCTTCAAGCTGGAATGAAATCAAATTACTCTTGTGATTTAAAACACCTCTTCTCCCTTCTGAACTATAACATGATGTCAGAATCAATTGAAGCCATGTATTTACATACTACCAAATATGAATTGTACTACTTCATGGAGCAATATTAATTCGGTATTTATGTCTATTGATAAACAGAAATGCTGTTTCCTTAATGGAAATGTTTAATTGGATTTTAATTGTGAAAAAGTGAATAAGTGCGAAAAAACACCAGATTAATTGTATGATAGACAGGTAGATTATTTAAATCGACCAGTGGGGGTTTCATGCTTTGAAACCCTAAATCCTCCTTTGGCTTTGTTAATTAGAGCTTTTTGTAGCTTATTCAGTGGAATGAAATTGGTTATGATTTCCATGAGCCATAAAAGTAAAGTTTGGAAAATCTAAATTACCTCTCATTGGTGCAAGTAACTGAAACACTTGCATCATGCCTCCAAGAAACATACAAAAAGCAAAATAGCCTGTAGCAATGTATCTGAATTATTTACTATGATGTATTAAACATATCTTTTATCTAATATGTTAATAGTCATACAGCAATTGTTATAGACTTACTCACTGCAAAGCTTAATTCATTTAAATAAAAAATCTGATTTATGAAAAATGCATAAATTGTATTTAGTTATAAACTGAGTGTACAAAACATTAGGAACATCTGCTCTTTCCATGACATAAAGTGACCAGGGGGATCCAGTTGAAGCTATGATCCCTTGTTGATGTCACCTGTTAAATCCCCTTCAACCAGTGTAGATGAAGGGGAGGAGAAAGGTTAAAGAAGGATTTTTAAGCCTTGAGACAATTATGACACGGATGGTGTATGTGTGCCATTCAGAGGGTGAATGGGCAAGAGAAAAGATGTAAGTGCCTTTGAACGGAGTATGTTAGTAGGTGCCAGGTGCACCGGTTTGTGTCAATAACTGTAACGCTGCTGGGTTTTTCACGCTCAACAGTTTCCCGTGTTTATCAAGAATGGGCCATCACCCAAAGGACATCCAGCTAACTTGACACAATTGTGGGAAGCACTGTAGTCAACATGGGCCAGCATCCCTGTGGAATGCTTTCAACACCTTGTAGAGTCCATGGCGTGACGAACTGAGGCTGTTCTGAGGGGGGAAAAGGGGTGCAATTCAATATTAGGAATGTGTTCCTAATGTTTTCTACACTCAGTGTATATTCACATAGTTTCCTTTGAACCATTTTGGAACATATAGTATTCCTAAAAGTGAGAAACACATTCCAAGAACAATTTCATAATTCCATGAATACAATGCCTGAAGTGAAGTTACTTGGTTGTGGATTATATTCTGAAAATGATTCTCAGAACAGTAGATGTGTTACATCAACACGTCCCCCGTGGAACATGAAGCCTGACACCACCATGATGTCATGTGTAATGTACAGGTTGGGTTCTTAGGTGCCTTTTTGGACTTTTATTGACTGTATTATGTAATGCCTTTCACTAAGATTTGTATTGAAAAGTTATATTTGTCCAGCTGAAAATAAAACACCAAAGATGGTCATGCAATGTTAAATAATGATTTATATATATATATATCCTGTACAGGACAGTATTATGGGGAGGGGAGGAGGGGGTCAGACTCTACACCACCCAGTGGAGTTCCCTTAACTAGAGTTCACTAGTACAAGCAACAATTCCCTCCCTCAAACCCCTTCACCCCAAAACCCACGATTTATGGCCTGCCGTCGCCACTTCAAAACGCCACCAGTCACCGCAATAGATTCTGTCCCTCCACAGACACTGGGCCCTGGCTCTGCTCTGGTATATCCTGGCGGGAGTCCCGCCACCACCGCCCAGCCAGTGCAGGTTTCCCCGACCGCCGCCGTTCGCTGACAGCTGCAGATGATGACAATTAGGCAAATCTGCCGTTATGTTTCCAATTTGCTCCCTCTCAAATTAGGGATCATTTATGATCTTCCCCACTCTGCCGCATGAATGCTCGCTTTTTCTCCCTCGCATCAAGTCAGAATCCATCATCATAACTTCCCCTGATATGTTTTCCTCTCAGATGTAAATCTTATGGATCTCTCTCTGAACCGGGCCCAATTTTTTTCTCCCCACTGTTCGTTTCCCTGCCTTCCAAACTATTCATGTTTCATTTTAATTGGTCGACGTCACAGTTGACAACAGCAGATCCACGGTTATTTCTCTGCAGTCACCAGCATGAGGCAAGAACCCTATGAGAGTAGGGGGAGGAGGTCTGTTGGCACTCCGCAGGCTCAGCTCTTTCCCTGGGAAGGTTTGCCAAGCTACTGAACCCTCAGTGGCAGTGGCTCAGCTTCTGCCTGCCCAAGGGACTGCAGCTGCCCCGGCTCCCAGCTTCTTTTCTCCACTGTATCTGACCCAAACTGGCCCCCTGACAACACACACACACACACACACACACACATACGCACACTCAGATTAACATGATGTATACTGAGCCTACAGAACATTAGGAACACCTTCCTAATATTGATTTACACCCCCCTTCGTCAGGGAATTAACTACAGGGATGCTGGCCCATGTTGACTCCAATGCTTCCCACAGTTGTATCAAGTTGGCTGGATGTACTTTTTGTGGAGGACCATTCTTGATACACACAGGAAACTGTTGAGCATGAAAAACCCGGCAGCGTTTTGCAGTTCTTGACACACTCAAGCCTGGCACATACTACCATACCTTGTTCAAAGGCACTTCAATCCTTTGTCTTGCCCATTCACCCTCTAAATTGCACATGTCTCAATTGTCTGAAGACTTAAAAATACTTCCTCAACCTGTCTCCTCCCTTTCATCTATAATGATTGAAGTGGATTTAACAAGTGACATCAATAAGGGATCATAGCTTTCACCTAGATTCCCCTGGTCAGTCTATATCATGGAAAGAGCAGTTTTGTACACTCTGGCTAATATAGTGCACCATGCGTACACACACACACACACTTCAAGGCCAGCATCCCCATCTCACGCAGTACAAAGATAGGTCTTTCCAAATGCTCTCTTCTCACTTTTGGTTTAATACGCTTTAACATTGCTGCACATCCCACTGTCACTTGGCCAATGGGAACTAAAAGTGAAAGTGAAACGGATGCAGTGGGAGGGTGCCAGAGTGGATTAAATGGCCCTTTCATCTCCCTTCTCTGTAGTCACACACAGGGCTGCCTGCGCTGCGCTCACACACGCATGCACGCACACACACACACTACCGCCGGCACCACTGTCACCTCTGTCGCACCCCTGACTCGACTTGGCTATGCTCTCGGCGGAATGTCAAAACCGACAACGGAAATCCAATCTAATAGCCGTCGAGCTCAATCCTAAACATAATGTTACCTTTTTCATATGTATTATTAATCACAGATTAGCCCAACGTTTCTGCAGTGAGTGTGTAGCCCGAGCGGAAGCAGGTCCATCAACAATTTCAGGCACAATAGAAGTATTAATCACAAATGCCCACAGCGGTTGTTTTTCTTGGCTGTGTTAATGAGAACAGGGTTAGCTTTTATGGCCGTGCTCCGAGGAGATGGACACAGGTAGATATTGGGTGAGACAGGTATAATCACTCTTGGCCATCTGGAGTGGTTTACTGTATCCGAACGGCCGAGTGTGCCGGGAGGACACAGAAGAGGAGGAGGTAGGAAGGAGGCAGAAGGGAATATGGGGAGGAGGAGGGATGAAGAAGAAGGGTGAGGGGGGGGGGTTCCCCCAGTAAAGGACCCAGGCTGACAGACACGATGCAGAGCTCATAATGAAAAGGAGAAGAGAGAAAGTAATCAACACCCATTTGAAAAGCTGCCTAAAGTTATCTTTAATTCCCTACAAATTTGATCAAGTGCCACAATTAACTGTATACATTTGGCCAAAGACAGGTACAGTATATTTAGAGGATTTACCATTCCATTACAATCATTCCTCAGGATGGGGATATTGACATGAATATTCAATCAAAGAAACCTCTCTCCATCCATGCTCTTAGCTATTATAGTGTGAAAGTTAGGGGTTAACTAGGGGTTAAATTGAGCCGTGACCCAGTGGAACAACGTTCTACCCTCTTTGGCTGTACAAGTGTGAAACTAAACTCAAAGACATAACTCACACCTGAAACAGTCAGAGGACCGTTCCACTTGTCTCATTTAGTCAATTCATCAATTTCACTAATGGAGCCCTTTATAAAGGTCATAAGCTGTTTTAAGTTGTTCAGTACAGAATAACACCAAGATACCCTTCGCTAATGGATATAAATGATTAGCGTCGACTATTTCAAGCAATTGACTATTGTGGTAATATGAGCTGAACACAGTGTAAATGGGACCGCTGTCCTCCATATTGTCCTGTGACATGTGAGCTGAGAGTAGTATAGTCTGAAAGCTCCCATGGCTCCAGTTGCCGAGGGAATGGACAGTGTTTTACATGACTGTTAACAGTCAAACCTATCCATCCAGAAGCAGGAAACCCTCCTCAGCAGCACATGTCCTAGATTTGGTGTTTCACCTTCCCACCAGGAAATGAACTGCAGAGAGGGAGTGAGAGGGAGTGAGGGAGAGCGAGAGAGAAAAGAAACGAGAGGGTGGGTGGTAGGGAAGGACAGAGTGAGTAAGGGCGTCTATGATTATATATCCATATGTCACCAGTTAAATGTCGGGGGCTACCAGCAAATGTGCAGGACGGAATGCAGATGTATTTTCCTGCAGGCCTGGATATGTGCTTGGTTCACTAGGTGTTTAGTGGTGAGGCAGGGCTGCCAAGTATGATGTTACTGGCTTCCCATGTTAATTTTCATTCAGGAAAGGCCTTTATTATCAAGCAGCGGGAGAATTCCAGCCAGCTGTGAAAACACTGTTAAAGAGGCTTTAGTGTTCATTTCACGAATACTTAAAGTTTACTCATTGGGAAAAAATATGAATTAATGGACTATGCATGGGCTTTTCCTTATTGTTCTTCCATGAACACGGACTTCCAAAATTCTCCATATGTGTGCCAGTGATGGTCCTTGGAGCTAAACACTCCCGTGAAACTTGTTCGCAAAGTTCCAAGAACAGAGGCAGTTTTGTGATCTGAGATTACCATTTGCCTTGTGAAAATGGCATGTTTCCCTTCAGCCCTTGCCATGTGAAATTAGACCTTAAACATTTACCTCCTCACCAAATATAACCTGACGGTCGGGTCCAGCAGAGAGGAAGAGTTCTTACTGTGGTTCAGGCATCCAAAAGGTTTTTTTCTTTTTCAGGATGATTGGATTTCCTGATTTGCATTTCTGGGAATGTCTGTATGTGTGGTGGACATGCTGATGGCCGTGCAGGGAGGTTGAGCTGTGAAAACCATCTCACTGATCGTATTGGTTAATAGCTAGCTCTTAGCTGTGCAGGTGGTGTGATGCAATACCCTTGTCATGTGAGTCTGCAAAATCCCCTCAGAAGGTTGCCATGACCAGACCCACACACACAGTTGAGGTTGGGAAGGAACTTTCCAGAAGTTGGATGGAAACAGCACGTCAGTATAACAGTCTCTGTGTGGGACCACATGTTGAGGCTCCTAAAAATTGAACGTGGGTGAGAATGTTACAAGAGGACTCTGACCAGCTTAGTTTTGATTGGTCGATCACACGTCGCCTTTGAAAAAAAAATCAAAGACTCCAATATTGTCAAAGACTCCAGACTCAAGTCATAGACTCTGCTACCGCACGGCAAGTGGACCGAAAGGCTCCTTAACAGCTTCTCCCCCCAAGCCGTAAGACTGTTGAACAACAAAACTAATCAAATGGCCACCCGGACTATTTACATTTACGTCTGTGTGCCATTTCTTTAGCAAGAGCTTAAAAATGACTCGTAAGGGACAAATCTTTAACGTTGTCAAAATCAAGTCGTACAAGGTTTTAAAAGTAAATGGAGAGGGTGAATGTGTCCATCCTAGCCCCATAGCTTTCTCCCATCTGGAATACATCAGCATATTCATCTTCACGAGACTCTAAAATCCAAGGCAACATAGAGGAGCATTTCTACCCCTGTATCGATACCTACATCCTCTCCATATATCGAACCATCCATAAGTCATACCTCATAACTGCGTCCGTATCCATGTCCCTATCAGACGTGATTCAAGATGGGATTATTTCTGTCCATATCCTTGACCTCGGCGCATACAGTATAGCTCCAATATGTCATCTAGTGTGCTTATACAAGTAATGTTTATGGACCAGAGGTAAATCACTGAGCCGTCGTACCAGAGGAATGCTGAACCTTTCCGGACTTCTGTTACTGGATACTGGCGACACCGGGTCAGAGTGGAGTCTGGGGATTATCTTGGCTTGGTCCCACCATTTCCATTCCAAATAATGTGGGACTAATGGTGGTGACGGAATCCCCTCCTGCCAGCTCCTGGTCCTGGGAGGGAAGAGAGGGACAATATGGCGGTCAGCACTGAGGGTTATTCCAGAGGCCCTGAGCAGGTTCCAATGTTTTGATTTGCTGTGGCTGATGATCACAAGCATAACACCAAATGGTCAGTTATCATGACCAATATAGGGTTTGGAAATGTTTGTGTATTAGTGACTAAGAAGGAAGTTAGCTGAGGTGTGTTTATAAACAATACAGCAGGTGAATCCGTAACTACATAATTGTAACTGATGTTAAATAGCAGGTTGCTGTGGTCAGCATCATTCATGATTACTTCAGCATGTCTGGGTTATGAGACACAGTGTTCCAGCAACAATGAATGCACTGCTCACGGCAACAGTGCACTCAGGAGGACAATGCTCTGTTGTTCAGTGGACACCCCAAACTGTGCATGTGCCTTTTCCATCATCCAGTCAGAAAGACCGAAACCCCTCCAATCACACGCAGACACCTCTGTAACCAGGAAGTTCCAACTGATAATCACAGCCACATACTTGCTGGACTTTAGAGGGATGAAGAAAGGGGGAGAGGTCTGCCTGATCTCACTGTCTGTTCTGTGGAGTTATCCAAATATTGGCGCCCACACTGCATCAAGAGATAGCCACCAGCCTTGTATAAAGGCTGGCGATTAACTTGAAAGATGACCGGCTGTGATTGCTAGGAATGTTTGTGCTCATTTCAAAGACAAGGATTCCTATTTTGGTGACCACGTATGCTTTGTATCAGAGAACATAACTGACAAGGATAAAAAACAGTAAGAATCTGTAATCCTGTAACAAACGATATCGTAAGTATAGATAGGGTTCCACCTTCGGTCTCATCGCACCTTTCCCAGCCTGGAGTGACACATTATATTACCTTCACTTCATCTCACCATTACATCGCTTCCTGTGTTTGGACAGGGACTTCCTGTGTGAAGCTGCCATGAGAATGGCTGGGGAGGAAGTGACTTTCCATAAGTGAAGGGTGACCTTGTCATCATCAGAGAGTAGCGTGACGCATGCTCCTTCGGGCAGACTGCGGTCTGCAGTACTGGGGCACAGCTGGCCTCTGTCTCTCCTCTAGAGGTTCTACACACAGTTCCCTCTGTCAGAAACTGCACTTGCATAACACTGCATTCTCAGAGGAATTGGGAGACAGAGAGAGTGTGAGAAAATGAAAGGGAAGCAGAAGAAACTATATAGATAAGGCTTTGTTCACAAGTTGGCCACCCAGAGGAAGATCAAAGTATTCACCTATTGATTCCCAGAGGGTTTGACTGCTACATTCCGGAGCTATTGTCTGATGTGTCTGTTCTAATACTGCTATTCTGAAGGGTCAGATGGGGTTAGTATATAAAACATGTATTTTTATGTTTTATTCCTGCAAATAACTCAACAATCTTGCAACATAGTGCAGCTCTAAAATTGTGAATGGTTTATGTCTCCAGTATTAAATGTGCATTGATACATGACTTAAGCAGTTGTTGGACCCTTACCAAGCATTTCCTGTGAATACCGATACAATAATATTAAGCTTAAGTAAGGTCATATCAAAAAAATATAAAAAAAAGTTTTGAAGTGACCTTTACCATTTTTACTGGGACTAAAATATTGTATTTAATGGGTAATAATTATATTTGGCAGATTTTCTCATTGCAACCTGGATATATTCCAAAAAGGAAATCACCAAAGATCTACTATTCATTGAAAGTAGTCAAAGTCATTCTGATTGAATTCCAGCATTTTCTTCACCCACAGAGGAGCCAAAAGTTTGATCTTTACTAATTGATATATCCCCGCTCTTCACATGAATCATAGAAGCCCATACCTTGGGCCAATTTAGCTGTTCCACTCACTGAGTTTTAATTGAGTCCACATTAAAATGTACTTATAAAATAATAATGGGCTCCCATGCAAATGAACCTATGCTGATATTGCCGTGCAAAATTTACATATCCACAAGCAGTCTGGGAGTTCAGAAATCAATATAGATGATTAATAATATATGGGCAACAGGAATAATTTAATTCATTTGATGCAAGGACTCACTCAGCCTTGGCAAACGAAGGGTGCAATTCCGCCACAATCTAATTTAATACAAGTCGCCTGGATTGCAGTTTCAATTACCGGGATTGAAATAATAATGTGTTTAAAAATTACACTTTCAAATATATGTTATTTCATTTCATTTCATTGAATACATTTAAGGATGAATCTCCTTTATTCCGACATTAACATATTGCACCAAATTGCTACATTAAACTGGTCATTCATTTATTGCATGCCTAGTTGAATATACAGATTGTCAGTTCAAGTGATCAGATAGATGGGGATTTTTCACTAAATATTCCAGGACAGTTAGTACTATTACATGTAAACAAATGACATTTGTAACATCACAACGTTATTTGGAACATTATGTCCTTCATACAGTTACAGAAGGAGTGAAGAGCTAGTATCTATCAAATCAAACGTCTCACCAGATGAGCATCTGTTAATTAAGTATCTGTGACAGACACCCAGTGAGCAAAGGCCGTGTGTTTTCACAATGGAGCAATAACACACCGACAACACTGTTTGCATTACAATGGCATCTTAACCCGTACAATGTTAAGGTCATTTACTACGAAACATCAATGACAAGCAGCACAGAGATTTGAAGAAGTCTCCGTAATGATCAAATGTCATTTTGAGAGATACATAGATGACAGGTGGGCCATTTTGAGAATGTGTTGTGATTACAACCTACTAGCCCACAACCCCACAGATCTCAGCCCGTGCCACCTGTACAGCCCTGATACAGCAGGCACGTACCATTCTGTTATTTGTCTCGAGGAACATTTTCAAGTCTACACATTAAGATTCAGCTTGTGTAATAAATGAACGGGATTCATTTGAAACTCCTTGGTGAGTCTGTAAAGTCTCGGACTGCTGAGATGATATGATGGACATTATGTTCTTGACAGCATACCATATCGTGGGCATTGCCAAGGCATTGTCAACAATACCCAGATTCCGCTCTTGCCCATAATGAATGCACTCCGACATGTAATGACTGAGTAATCACATTATTTGCAGCATCTACTTTATGCCGATGGAGATCTGCATCTGTGGTCCTTTCGTAATTGCTAGGCCGGGAAGCGAAGGAGGAGGATTTGCATCAGCGCAGGGGAGTTGCATTGCAAATGATTATGCTGAATTGTTTTTGGGACAGGAATGTCCAATCCAATAAAGTTAATGATATTGAAAGACATGGGGTGGGGAAAAAAACCTATTAAAATGCAGATGTTTGCAATAGGTTTGGTGGTGGTAGGAATTATATCAATGTAATTAAGGTTTTAACTTTTTAAGACTTCTTTGTATCACTCCTGCCACTGTAAGGAGCCAGGACTGGGAAGGAGACCCAAAATAAATAAATGTCTAATTTTGTATTTCTCCCCAACCTATTTGAAGTAAAAAGCTGAATGAATGAGTCTCCTTGTGGGAATATTTGAATGGTCTATATAGCGTAAGCTGGATCACATACACTGATACAGTACAAACTGTGATCACACCTTGATCTTCAAGACATAGATACGAGGGCTTGAAAACAAGGCCCCGTAGGCTATACTTCCATAGAAACCCATAGTTACTCTGTTCCTCCAGCAGAATAAACAGAGAGGTCTACCCTGCCTTAATATTCTTGTGGTTTAGGCTCATAACTGCCACATAAAGAACTCTTGCAGTTTTCACATTTCGTTAATACTGGCTCTGTGATTACCAGGTAAAACAAATTATGTGCTTTGTTGGCAGCAGATAAATCTTGGTCTCAATTTGTTGTAATGACCCGTGTAATTTTTAAGCTGTGCCTACATATTGGCTCTTTTAACGTGTATCATTAGTGGGGTTTTATATTAGATATACATTCGGTGGCTTAATTTGGTCTCTCAGGAGCACTTATAATGATGCAGCTGCTTGGGCTGGAATATGGGACACCTTTCATTTATTTATTTTAAATGTTGTGAGTAATTGAGTTCTTCATGTGTGAGGCAACCTTGCTGGTAGGGTCGGATCCTCTGAAAAAAATGCATTCATTCCGAAGTGCAATCTGCTAAGGAAATTAATAAGGGAAGCATAGAGTTAAAGGAAAAAGCTAACATTTTCTGCCATATTCAGTGTGGCCTGTTGTAGCTAAAAATGACAGCACTATGATACCATGACAGTTTATTATCTCTAAAGGGCTATTTATTAGAGACAATCAAATTGTTCCTGTTCTACTCAGACTGTAATGACACAAATCATCTTAGTCAATAACAGATGATGAAAACATTTGGTAAGAGAGGTTGGGAAGCATACAGTATTTACATCCCCTGAGCCAAAATTATGCGGTAATACTTGAAATCTTTACATTCCAATTGATGCATGCTCCGTTGTTAAAGGAAAAAACACAGTAAAAAAAGCAGGGATTACAAAGTCCCATGCAATAAAAGTATGCTTGAGGGTCAATAAGGCTTTTCCATGTCGACCTGAGAAGCTTATGCTATGTTTACTGAGGCAAAGACATTGTACATCCATATAAAAAAAGTATATTTTTTTGTCTGTACCTCTTTGTTTAAGTTCATAGTACAGTTTGACAACTTCGGATTCCTCCCCTCTTTGACCCTGGCTACATGTATCATCACTGCTCTTTGACCCTGGCTACATGTATCATCACTGCTCTTTGACCCTGGCTACATGTATCATCACTGCTCTTTGACCCTGGCTACATGTATCATCACTGCTCTTTGACCCTGGCTACATGTATCATCACTGCTCTTTGACACTCTCAAACCCACATCCTTGAAACACCAGAGCAGAGCAACCTGCTTCCACAGTGTGCAAAACCATCCTCGACCGTAACACAATCACACCCGTGGCGCTACAGGCTGTTTCTCAGCTAAATCTTTCTCTCTCTCCTGCTTGACCGCGGCACGGTGGTGGGGAGGATGCCGCGGCACGGTGGTGGGGAGGATGCCGCGGCACGGTGGTGGAGAGGATGCCTCGGCACGGTGGTGGGGAGGATGCCGCGGCACGGTGGTGGAGAGGATGCCTCGGCACGGTGGTGGGGAGGATGCCGCGGCACGGTGGTGGGGAGGATGCCTCGGCACGGTGGTGGGGAGGATGCCGCGGCACGGTGGTGGAGAGGATGCCTCGGCACGGTGGTGGGGAGGATGCCGCGGCACGGTGGTGGAGAGGATGCCTCGGCACGGTGGTGGGGAGGATGCCTCGGCACGGTGGTGGAGAGGATGCCTCGGCATGGTGGATCCGCCGGGAGTTGGCTTTGGACCTGGGCCCAGATCAATGTGACCTAAATTCAAATGCGGGCTGTCAGTGGGAAAAGACACTCTGTAAATGAGCTTAGACAGTGTGAGGCCCCTGGAGGATGTGAGAACCAGGGCCTCGCCTCCGTCAGAGCACTTTAATGAGTTCCAAATGGACGACCCAGGCCCCGGCGCTGGACTCCACGCCCCTCCACGCCCTTCCTGCCAGCCCACGTCCATTGCTCTGGGATGGCCAATTATGACAGGGAAGAAGGAAAGTATGGGGCCCTGGAATTGGGTACAGGCCTAGGCACCTGGAGGCACTTTTCCAGGGGTGCTAGATTCAACTAGCTGTCACAGTCTCAAGTCAGAATTAAACATTCATCCATGTTTCCCAAACTTCACATTTCAAAGTGTTTAAGGTTAAGTTTAGGCATTCACTAATCATTTTTAAGGTTAGGGTTAAGTCTAGGCATTAACTCTAAATTTTAAAGATAGACATTAACTACAAATGTTTAAGTTAAGTGTTAAGGTTTGGGATAGGCTTAAAACAAAAATATCAAAAACAACTTCCTACCCCTGGATTTGAACTTGCAACCTTTGGAATCAGAGGCAGATGCTTTCTGGCCATCCACCATCCCCATCCACAACACCTTGAAAGTAACTGTTGCCCCTAGTGGCCGGTTTCCGCGTCATCTCCCGACATCCTCAGACATGGATGAGTGTTGAATACTGACTTGTATCAACAGTGTCCTGGCTGGCTAGATTACCTGTAGTCCAAGAGTGCTGAAAGTTGACCAACTGGACCAATCATTATGAATGACAGGAGGCTGGTGGGAAAAACACAAGTATGCTGTTGGTAGTTTTACCATATTTAGCTGATCTACCTACAGTACAAAATGTTGTATTTAGACTGCTCAACAACGTAACCTATTTATTCCACTGTTAATAGCTTTGGAAGCCAAAATAGATTTTTACTAGACTGCTCTGAATAATTTAGCTATACAGTATCTTGCCATTAACTAGTTTGCTAGCCAAATCGCTAATGATGCAACAGCAAAACAGCACTAGTCACGACAAGACTACAACAGTTACAATTGATAGGGCAAAGTCGATAAACTTGGTACAAAAATCTGACGATGAAAAGCATTACCGCTAACGGTTTCAGGGGCTCTTATCTCCTTACACAGGCACATCAACAGCCCGGTCCCAGAGCAACCACTCTCAACACTAGCCTCCTATTCAGCCTGGCTGACCTGGGTGAGAGAGGGAGGTTTAGTGAGTTGTTGTCCAGAACCCAGAAGGATTGTGGGAGCAGAAGGTGAGCAGAGGAGCATGGGAGGCAGAGGTAATTAGAATGCTGATTTTGCATGTTATCAGATCTCTCACACACACACACACACACACACACACACACACACACACACACACACACACACACACACACACACACACACACACACACACACACACACACACACACACACACACACACACACACACACACACACACACACACACACACACACACACACACACACACACACACACACACACTGGCCTCTTCCTATACATTAGGTGTGTGTGCAGTTCATATGGGATTGCAGGGGGCTTTTGATTGTCTTCAACACAGCATATGCTAATTGTTGATTGTCTTCAATATTATATGCTAATTGTTGTGAATTAGCATAATTCATTAACATTTGGGCCCTAATTACACAATGAAAAAAGACGATCCCTGAAACAGTGTTATGTGCTTTGACTTCCTAATGTTTGATACGATTAATGCTGTTCCTATTTGCATACGACTAAGGATCTTGAAATATTAAAAGTGTTGTTCAGTGAAATTCGTGATTAGTCCCTAATCAAATGTTTTTTCTTCCTTTTTTAAAGATGTTACTTTGTTGCCCCTCAGGTAAGAGGAAGAAAATCTGCTGCTTGGGTTTATTTCCAAATGTATAACCTACAAGGCTTTCCTAACATGAAAATGACGAGGATCACAAAATCTGTGTCTGCAGTCAACTAGTGCATCAGTTTTGGAGGAGATTTAGTGAAACAAATGAATGGAGACATGTTTGATATGCGAGTCTGTATTCTCTTTGATGTCTCCTGCTTAGCTCGCGTTAATGAGACTCACAAAGTGAAAAAACAATTGCCTTAATTTCATCATAATTGTAGTCTATCATAACAGCTAGTTGCCTACCACGTATGGCCTCTCCAATCACTAGTAATGCATAATAGCCCAATGACATTCTCCATACCATATCCACAGACATTTCAGACGGTGTGCATTCCCCATTCTTATCTCTGTTGTCACATCCAGTTTACATTTGAATACACAGTTGCTTATGCCAAGTCTGCATTGCATTACAAACATATGCACCCCATGACAAGCTAGTCCTCTGACAACAGTAAATGCTGCTTGGTTTCTGCTTTCTCTGCGAGGCACCTGGGCCTGACAAGGACAAGATTCCAGGGCCACACAGAGGGGCCCCATGGGGGGAGGGTGGGGGGGGCAACTCGGAGGTAATTGAATAGAGGCTCTGTGAATCTGCTCCTCATCCAGAGGCCCCCCCAGGAGAGGGAA
Source organism: Oncorhynchus gorbuscha (assembly GCF_021184085.1). NCBI lineage: Eukaryota > Metazoa > Chordata > Actinopteri > Salmoniformes > Salmonidae > Oncorhynchus > Oncorhynchus gorbuscha. The sequence goes on along the minus strand of NC_060185.1, from coordinate 69,837,803 downwards.
GGGGGAAAGAATGAGAGTTTTAATGAATGGAGACTGTCATTAAAATGATAACTATTTCCTCTGAGATCACTTCCAATTTAAATGCAGAGGAGAAAAGAAAAGCCGTAATTGAAAGATCTTGGATTTTTCTGCCATTCAAACTGTAAATTTGAATCTCATCGGAAAGGAAAAAATTGTTTGTAGCTACGCTGACTAGTTCCAATTACTTCTCTTTCTCTGTGTTTAAGCCTTGTGGGATCTCAACTGCGAGTGCTCATACGTTTAACCCCTCAACCAGAGCAGACAGTTGAATGTGTTTGCTTTGAAAGAAACAGAGTCAAAGGCAAAGTTGAATCAATGAAACATTTTGGAAATTGATTAAAATAAGTAATAAGACCTTTTGGACTCACGCTAGAATAGTGTTAGTCAAAAACATACAGATTACTGAGGTTGATCACTGTAGAGGTGTTGGTCATCGGCAGCACACTTAGAGGAAGCACTGTGAATTTTAAGCGTGTGTGTGTGCGTGTGTGTGTGCGTGTGTGTGTGTGTGTGTGTGCGTGTGTGTGATGGGAAACAGCACCCCCAGTACTCTTGGTCCTGTACAGTTCAGGTTGAGCTCTGATGCTTATCATGCAGGAAAGTGCATGGCTGATGGCCATTACCTTGCCTCTCCGGCTCACAGCTGTGCTCAGAGTTAGCATGACATTTTCAAGTAGTTTAATGAATTGCAAGAAACTAATTTAGTGTGTAATGTTTATGGAACTGCTAAATGAAACCCATTATGAGCCATATTATCATAGTGTGACAATTGAGGGAGAGGCCATTAAACGTCAAGTATCTGAAGTCCCGACTGTCCCAAACAAATGGCCAGGGTAAGGCTGTCAGTTGCTACCCCATGGATGTATAAATGTTTCAATACCGAAACAGAATAAAGAGATGCTTACAGTAGGTGAAGAAGTAACAACAGTACTTTACTTAGGTAGTTGTCAGTTAAGTGGTATTTTAACCCCATACTGTGATAAATACTCTCTACACTCGAGCATGTCACACAAATGGAAGCAACAACACAAAGCAACAACAGAAACAAACTTCAGGCACTGTGCTATTCCCACAATGCAGTTGGGAGCTGCATATTTATCAAATAAATTAGTGATCATAATATAATTCTTATTGGTCTCAACAGAAACGCCACAACCATCTTGCAGATTACTCCTTGATGAGGAAAATGCAATTAAAATGTCAACTCGGTTTTATTAGATTCTGCCCACCCTGCATGGTTTAACAGCCCCCTGAGTCCTCAATGCACAGTCAATGGATGGCATAGAAAGAGGTGATACCAATGTCGAGTGATTGTTATCGAAGAAGTAGCACTTATCGTCTCATTAACTGCCTCAAGTGCTGCCTGTCTTACAGCCAAATGTTTTGCGTTTCTCCACTGGATCCAATCCATTAAAGGTTGAAGTTCAATCCAACCTGATATTCTAATGTTTACGCTGTGTCTTTGTTTAGGAACTACTGTCCGTACACACACTCTCTTTTCTGTCGGTGAGACAGGCAAGGAGGTAGACTGGCCTTCACACCTGCATCTCCTAGTGTAAGACAAACATACAGTAAACTCTGCTACCCCTTCATGGTATTTGTCTGCCCTTATCCAAATATATAGGTCAAAAATGTAACATGTAATTAAGTCAAGTTTTGAGAATATTTCCCCATTAAAATATGTTCTTGAAATAGCATCCAGTCTCTCGTCTTTCCCATCATGTTCTGCTTTAATTTTAAGCTTAAAATTACATGAATTATGCATTTTGGAACTTTGTGCCATAATGACCTTAAAAGAGGAATTTGTTTTGTTATATTTGATAGGATGACAGTGATGATGTTGAAAAAAATAGATATATTTTTAATGGAGTTTAGCAATAGGTCTCTAGTGTGCTCATTAGAATGACCCGTTTGACTTATTTTACAGCCATTGGTAATTAGTATCTCCAGGAGTTATATCCCTTTGACTTCTTTTTGTTAGCCGTTAACTTTGGTGTTGCTTGCTCTGGGATGGCGGTCGAATCCATAAAAAAGACAGCAGTAGTAAAACCGTAGGGTTCCTTCTGGAGAAGTGTAATACTTTCAGAGATATGATAATTCCTTTTTACTTCAAAGCAGCCATTAAAAAGACCATTTCCTCAGCCTTGATGGAATTGTGGGAGTCTGTTGCTAGTATTAGATGTTGCTAGTATTTGATTGGGAAAGGTATTTGGGCTTGATTTCATTAGTTCTTTCGGGGCCATGTGTATACAATAAATAATAAACACTGATAGCAAAGGAAGGGATCACAAACTCTCATCGGCAACAATGATTTAATCATTTTAAGGGAAACACATCGGGGTACTTGGGAATAATATGAATGCAAACCAAGTGGTACATGGAGAAAACAAACACTACATCATCGTCAGAAGCTATTATCTCGCCGCTACATTTTCAATGACATCATTAAGGGGCATAGTCAGTTACAGTACATATATATACAATTTAGGAGGTTCAACATTTCAGCCAGCAAAATTAGGAATGGAATGAAAATCTGAGAGATGTCAACTTCTCAAAGTGCTCATCAAGAGCCAATGAGATCTGTCCAGACTCTGTTTCAGTGTTGTTTTTTTATTTCCTGCATCTTTACTGCCCATCTAATGGCTTATTTATTACATTCATTCTTTATAAGGCTGTTCCTGTGTGGCCTCATTATGGTTAGCGCTACTTTGGAACTCCACAATAATTATGAGCTTCGTTGTTTTAATAAGAGTCTTGGCCAGGCTGGAACTCTGGTACATCTTCACAGTTCCCAGAGGGGATTTTTTTAAGGGCAGCACCAATAGTGGACAGATGGAATTCAAGCATAGCATTGGTAAATAATTTGACAGCAGAGGTGTCTACTAGAATTTCATAGTCTCTTATTGCAAAACCCAAAAATGTGATTAACCCGCCAAGCTTCATATTATGCGATATTTACTATTCATAATGCCATAGTCTGGTAAGGACAGTCTACTTAGTGACATACTAAACAGTGTATTTAGTAATAGATGTAAGCTAGCCAGCATCATAGCGGTATAGGGCTATTTACATGCACTCAAATGTGATATCCTCTAATCAACTACTTTTGACAAGGCCAAATTCTTTAGAAAGGTAATATTGTAGTGGATAATAGCCAGTTCTATCTGTCGACTGCTCAGTTGCACCCGAATCATTTGTGCCCACTATACGGTTGCCGTTGGATTCTATACGTTATTACCCATTCTCTTGAGACATCTTAGAAAGCTCTGATGTACTCAGTTATGATACTGAAGCCATATGAATGGTCCCCTACCCAATCACAATCATGTCACCACTTATCATTAACGTTTATTTTAAATAAAGGATCCATAACTAATATCAACCTGTTGTTTAATGATGAATACTAACAATGAATTGTGGGCTCTGCCACATGTAATCAATTTTGTTAATTTTTGGGGGGTTTCCAGACTGTTATTCCCAGGACCATCAAGCCAAGTACCTGATCTTGTAGGTATATCTATCCCACAAGAGTTTTCATTTATTTATTTTTGTAATTTCAAACCCCTTTTTCTCCCCAATTTGGTGGTTATGAGCTTGTCGCATCGCTGCAACTCCCCATTGGGCTTGGGAGAGGCGAAGGTCGAGATATGCATCCTCTGAAACATGACCTGCTAAACTGCGCTTCTTAACACCCACTCGCTTAACCAGGAAGCCAGCTGCACCACTGTGCTGGAGGAAACACTGTTCAACTGATGACCGAAGTCAGCCTGCTGGCCCCCGGCCAGCCAAAAGGAGTTGCTAGAGCACAATGAAGTCCCCCCAGCCAAACCCTCCCCTAACCCGGACGACGCAGGGCCATGCAATTCCTGGTCACGGCTGGTAGTGACGCCGCAACACTGCAATGCAGTGTCTTAGACCTCTGCGCCACTTGAGAGGCCTCAAGCAATGAGTTTAAATGTACTTTTTCTCTTTATTGTCAGTGCCCACTCGGTCTCACATTACACCGAACTGCAGAACACATTAAGAGGGAGAACGATTGTTCTATAAAGTGAACGGTTACAGTAACCCTTCACATCTGACAGGCGAAAAAAGAGTGATGTCTTATGCAGATGAGCTCCTGATTACTCATCATCTGCATGTCATCACCTTGTATTAGCGGACTAAGCCTGACATGCACAAACCCTGGATTACAGGGAGGGCTGAAACTTTTACGACCGCGTGTTGTCTTTATCTGCAATGCACTGTTACATGCGAACACTCCCTTCAATGCATTGTCTTTCCAAGAAATGTCTCACGGTCCACTGTAAATCTGCCAAGATACAATCAATCCTGGTCCGTGATCAGTGAGGTATTGCTGTCCAGAAATTCCTGACTTGGACTTTGTTTCTTGCTTTTGGCAGGTGCCGGTGTTTTCTAGTCCGTTGAGATCATTAAATCATTAAAGGTATTACTTACTTTACCTCTACCTCCCCCATTCTCATTAGGCATGCAGAATCCATTTGTTTATCAAGCAGCTAAGGGAGCAGGGGAGCAGCACACCCAGGCTGGGGATTGATTTACTAACACTGATTTCTGCCTGTGAGACCATCATGATGACGATCATGGTGCTTCAGGAATTTCAATGGGAAAAAAGAAACCAGAGATCTGTATAGCTGTGATGATGAGACGCTCATGTCTCTGCCCTGACAATGGGAGTCGTTGTCACAAAAGTGGCAAGTCAGGCGACAAGATTAGGTCCAAAATAAGACCATTGAAACACTCTGGAGGAACCGGCTTTGCTAGAACATTTGCCATGCATGCCTTAGCTCGAGTTGTAATTCAATGCAGGCGGTCCAAATCTATCAGTGAAGAGGGCAAATGTTGCCGAGACATTGCCAAACCGATGGGGAAAATGGCTGTGAATCATCTGGAAAATGTAAGTTCACGTTATGGATATCAAAAGTGATGATGTAGTGAAGTCCCAGATAAAATCTGAAAAAGTTGTGTTTGCAGATGTTTGTGTGATAATAATCCTTGGGGGCAGTGGGTGCCCAGCTGTCTGTGATGATGTTTTATCTTCTGTTACAATTCAACCTCTCAGAAATGTTTTATGATGAATCTACATATTTTCACTCTCCAGGGGGATACACATTTTTGGGAAGCACTCGATCTTTGCCTCCATTTCCTGTCGGCTTTAACAGCTTCCAGGTGAGAGGTGTTTTTCGGGCTCTCTTCTGGGAATGCTTTTTAAAACTGTTTTCCTATTGATACAGTTGGTTTGATACTTACCAGATTTGACAAAGTAAAGATCTCATGTTTGGCATAATATTACAAGGGAAACCTAAGTGAATTATTTGGCCTCAATGGCTGGAAATGTAACATTGTTAAAGCGCAGGCCCTGAAACTCAAAACAGGGTCCCACGCCACATTTGGTTTTCATTATTTTTCCGAAAATGTAACAATAGCACCCAGGGATTAAGTCATGAGGCAGGTCGCAGCCAAGCTAAACATCCTGCCTCCCCCACACAAATGAAGACAGATGAAAAAGGGAAACAGGTGTAAAGTTTACTCTTGTACGTGTCTTTCTGTTTTCTTGGGGAGGTGTTCTGTGCTTTGCTTGTCTTTGAGAAAACATCTCTGTAAGGTCCTGGGGGGGGAGAAGTCCAATCAAAACAAAACAAAGGGCATGTCTTTCTCTCTCTCTCTCTCTCTCTCTCTCTCTCTCTCTCTCTCTCTCTCTCTCTCTCTCTCTCTCTCTCTCTCTCTCTCTCTCTCTCTCTCTCTCTCTCTCACTGCTGCACATACATGGTTCCTGGGAACTGTTGAGAGAGTGACTGTGGATCTCCAGGGGGGACCTCTAGAAACGGAGCACTTCCCCTGCTCTGCTCCATATTTATGAGGTTGGGTTTCCTACCCAGGGGTTTCAACAAGGTCCTCTGTAGCAGCAGCCCTGAGCTATGCCGAGGGACCATTGAGTGACACAGTGACACTAACCATAAAGAACCCTGCCCTGCCCCAAACTCACACACACAGCTGACTGCATTTATACTCATTTGAAATGAATTGATGAAACAAAAACACTTTGGTTTTAAACTGTCCTCTCATAATACTGTCATAACACATTACATAACACCTACCATAATGTATAATGACAGATTAATGGCAAACAGTTTCTTTCTAAATTCCACTTGAGTGTGCCAATGTTTCTCAAAAACTGACACTTCATGTTGTGGCAGCTATTACAGGGTGGTGGTTTGTTTGTTTAAGTAAGCAGTGTTGTGGGAGAGAAATGCATTTGGGATTTGAGGGGTGGGCTGCTGATTTGAGGGATACTGATTTAACAGAAATGTTTGGTGAGTTTTTCTGACGGGAATGGAGAAATTGGGGCAAAATGGTAGTTTGAATTGTTGGGGGGGTTGGGGGGGATAGACAAGGAAATATATACAGTATGTATTTAAAGCTTTTACGCAATACTGTACATGCAAATAATGGCCAATGAACATAGCCTCAATCAAGATGTCAAGTCATATAGTTTCCTGCAGTCAATGACCAAAACCGCCGTCTTTAGCCTCATGGGTGGAATGTTATTATTATTTAAAAGAAAGTATTATTTTGTCGACGATAATGCAGAGTTTCTATGTTCAACGGCTGTGTTATATTTCAGTCTTCTGTGATGTGTAATATTGGGAGGCAAACTCATAATGCACTACATTTCAACTCTATATCTGACTTGGTACAGGTGTATGGTACAAGTCCATAAACATGTGTGTGAGGTGTATACTTTTGTTTCAAAGTAGATTTAAGACTACCAAGAATCACCCTGTGTGACTTTGAATAAGCCCATTGCAATAAAGGGTTCAATTTGACAGAGACAATGTAGGCAATATCCTTGTTTACTAATGCTAATTTACTGAAGGCTTTTTGATTGGCAGGGGCTCCTGAAATCATTTCAGCTTTGAAACCAACACAGTTCAACATGTAGTAGGAGGAAGTCATCAGTGAGTTGATATGAACATACCATTCACTGAAAAGTATTACATTGTTTATGAGGTTAGTAATAATATTTATATACTGTAGACGTTACTGTCATTGTAATACATTGAATCAATGAATCCACCAATCCTGTATTGGTTTATAGATATGCTCTGTGAATATAGATCCATTTTCCCATTACCACCATCAACCATAACCCTATCCTCCGAGAGGACAGAAGCAGGTTCCAACCCCAGACTACAGAACCCCTCAGACCTTGAGTCGTCTGCAGTTCAGTAATGTCATAGGCTATGAAGATAACGGCACATCTATGAATACAGTTTGATTTGTCACGTAGTCACAGTACCAATAGCTCGGGGGACTCACAAACTATTAAAGAACCAAGACTCTCTAACCTTACTGCAAAAGACGAAGCAATCAGTGAGCCTCACACTGAAATATGTGCTCTTTTTTTGCAGCGGTTTTGCAACACATGATTTTGATAGGCCAACATCATATTTCCAAAGCTCCTCCAGCATCGGTCCTTCCCAGGAAACATGGCTGCTAGGTTGAACTTTTGTACGGGTGATTTACATACCGTCTTAACTGTGCAGAGTTGGCGGAGGTCTCCGATGTCATCGCAGGCTGAGGCCCAGGGCACTTCCTGTGCGAGATGACTTACAGTCCCCTGTCAGTCCTGAGTGCCGTTTTACTGTTATGAACCCTCCCCAGCCCAAAGTCGGGCCTGCGGTGTCACCATGACATCATCAACACACAGGAAAGGGTCTAATTCTTCAACATTTCAGAGTGCAGATGTATGGTGTAGTGGAATGACAATGTCACCTAATTCACTCAGGCCAAACCCCCAAGCAAAACACACCTGCACAAAATCTATACCTCTTCTTTTAAACTTATTAGAGCTATGCAAACTACGAATGCAAGACTTGAATGATGCACAAAAAATAAAGTATCCTCTCTTGTGCTTTTTGTAGGCTATGTAATGGCCGAGGTGGAATGTTCCCACTCGTTACAGCCGGGCCAGTCCTTTCAGATCAGTAAGGTTGAAGTGATAAGATGATAGGAAAAGAGACTCCTAGAAAGTATTGAGGTAAAATATGGTGGAATATGGCCATCATATAAATAGGGGTCACCTTTTCGGCCTGTGAGGGCTCGATTCAATTTGTATCGCTGAAGTTCCACGTAAGAGCGTGATTTAAATATAAAGGAAAAGTTCCTGCGTTTGTGGAGACTGCATTCATGGTAAACGCTGCATATGCTGGCTTTACATTTCAAGCACACTGTACAGTAAATCAAATCAAATCAAGGTTTATTTGTCACAAACACACATGGTTGGCATATGTTAATGCGAGTGTAGCGAAATGCTTGTGCTTCTAGTTCCGACAATGCAGTAATAACCAACGAGTAACCTAACCTAACAATTCCACAACAACTACCTTGTACACACAAGTGTAAAGGGATAAATAACATGTACATAAAGATATATGAATGAGTGATGGTACAGAACAGCATAGGCAAGATGCAGTAGATTTTATGGAGTACAGTATATACATATGAGATGTGTAATGTAGGGTATATAAACATAAAGTGGCATTGTTTAAAGTGGTTATTGATACATTTTTACATCAATTTCCATCAATTTCCATTATTAAAGTGGCTGGAGTTGAGTCAGTATGTTGGCAGCAGCCACCCAATGTTACTGGTGGCTGTTTAACAGTCTGATGGCCTTGAGATAGAAGCTGTTTTTCAGTCTCTCGGTCCCTGCTTTGATGCACCTGTACTGACCTCGCCTTCTGGATGATAGCAGGGTGAACAGGCAGTAGCTCGGGTGGTTGTTGTCCTTGATGATCTTTATGGCCTTCCTGTGACATCGGGTGGTGTAGGTGTCCTGGAGGGCAGGTAGTTTGCCCCCAGTGATGCGTTGTGCAGACCTCACTACCCTCTGGAGAGCCTTACGGTTGTGGGTGGAGCAGTTGCCGTACCAGGCGGTGATACACCCCAACAGGATGCTCTGGATTGTGCATCTGTTGAAGTTTGTGAGTGCTTTTGGTGACAAGCCTAATTTCTTCAGCCTCCTGAGGTTGAAGAGGTGCTGCTGCGCCTTCTTCACAACGCTGTCTGTGTGGGTGGACCAATTCAGTTTGTCCGTGATGTGTACACCGAGGAACTTACTACCCTCTCCACTACTGTCCAGTCGATGTGGATAGGGGGGTGCTCCCTCTGCTGTTTCCTGAAGTCCACAATCATCTCCTTTGTTTTGTTGACGTTGATTGTGAGGTTATTTTCCTGACACCACACTCCGGGGGCCCTCACCTCCTCCCTGTAGGCCGTCTCGTCGTTGTTGTTAATCAAGCCTACCACTGTAGTGTCGTCCACAAACTTGATGATTGAGTTGGAGGCGTGCATGGCCACGCAGTCATGGGTGAACAGGGAGTACAGGAAAGGGCTCCGAACGCACCCTTGTGGGGCCCCAGTGTTGAGGATCAGCGGGGTGGAGATGTTGTTACCTACCCTCATCACCTGGGGATGGCCCGTCACAAAGTCCAGTACCCAGTTGCACAGGGTGGGGTCGAGACCTAGGGTCCTGAGCTTGATGACGAGTTTGGAGGGTACTATTGTGTTAAATGCTGAGCTGTAGTCGATGAACAGCATTCTCACATAGGTATTTCTCTTGTCCAGATGGGTTAGGGCAGTGTGCAGTGTGGTTGCGATTGCGTCGTCTGTGGACCTCTTGGGGCAGTAAGCAAATTGGAGTGGGTCTACGGTGTCAGGTAGGGTGGAGGTGATATGGTCCTTGACTAGTCTCTCAAAGCACTTCATGATGACAGAAGTGAGTGCTACGGGGTGGTAGTCGTTTAGCTCAGTTACCTTAGCTTTCTTGGGAACAGGAACAATGGTGGCCCTCTTGAAGCATATGGGAACAGCAGACTGAACTTCGGCGATACGGAATTAATCGAGCCCTTAGTGGAAGCTTCCTCTCCTCTCCTCCCCTCCCTTCCTTCCTTCCTTCCTTCCTTCCTCTACAGATGCTAACTTAGTGCTTGTATGTTACCAGCCAAAACACCCAGAAACACTACAACGTCCTCCTCTTTCAAGGCGCTGAATGAGAACCTTTTTTCCCAGGGAATCTTTCCAGAGGAAACCCTGATCATGTATTATGGAGCGTTCTCGCTCAAATATGTCAAACCCATTAATGGGCTCTCTACTTGACAAACCACTTATTATGGGATGGTGGCCAAGTTTTATATAGCCTGGGCTACTTAGCTTCCGCCCTGCATTGGCAGACCCCAGATGTATATTGGCTTTGGTACCAGAGGCTTACAGGGGAAGGACTCGGGCTCTGGGAGATGGTTTTCCATGGGCGTGCTCTAGAAGGCTTTGGGCGAAGAACCTTACTAACGAGCACTGTGTACCGACAACAAAGAGTCATCAAAACTCATCAAGATACTGCTGACTACCAAAGTAGGGTTAATTACTCACAACCCGTGGCGTAGAAAGCTAATGGTGTCTAATCAACGTAGCCTTTTGTAGCCTCGGATGCTAAATCTCATAGATAGCTGATGTTCCGATCCTCCTACGTGCTTGAAGGTTGTAAAGCAGACTTCCTACTGAGGGGCTGCTGACTTGATAAAGACATCTGCTGGTCTACTCTAATGGCATTAAAAAGAGAACTGGGTAGAGTTAAGGGCAGCTATCTCAGGAAGCCCCTGAGGAAGCCTGTGCACAGAGCACAAACTATCAAACAGGTAGGCACACAGAAAAACACATGAACTCTTGCAAACACGCACACTAGCATGCATAAATGAATTGCCTCGTGTGCTCCCTATGTAGTGCCTTTATGAGGACGAGTCACTGAAGTGATGAAGTCATTGTACAATTTTGAAAACCTGTCTCTTTGACTCAAAACATAAGTCTAAACTTGCAACCATGGAGATTGTTTTTACCTGATGATTTGCTGCCATTTACAGAGGGAGGAATTGTTTCCCTTCCTCAGACTTTGAATGATCGATTCAGATAAGCACTGGTCAATATGTAATCTGAGAGGCCCAGTTTGAAAGTTTGAGAGCCAAGATTTTCATCATAAAATGAGATCTTTGGAGGCTGTTGCAAAAGTATCTCCCGTAGACTGAGGAGAGTTGAACTAGCTTCCAAAAGGTTGAAGCTTTTGAAGGATGAGCTTGTCTGGAAAGTTTTTTATGAAGCTAGGAGTACTTGGTTTGATTATTGTTGCCCCCTGCTATGTGAGGGAATATATGATTGTGCACTGAACAAAAATATAAACGCAACATGGAAAGTGTTGGTCCCATATTTCATGAGCTGAAATATCCCAGAAATGTTCCATACGCATGCCAAGATAATTCATCCACCTGACAGATGCGGCATATCAAGAAGCTGAATAAACAGCATGATCATTACACAGGCGAACCTTGTGCAGGGGACAATAAAAGGCCCCTCTAAAGTATGCGGTTTTGTTACACAACACAATGCCACAGATGTCTACAATTTTGAGGGAGCGTACAATTGGCATGCTGACTGCAAGGATGTCCACCAGAGTTGTTAGCAGAGAATTTAATGTTAATTTCTCGATGTCCAACCGGCCTCACAACCGCAGACCAACCGTGTAACCACACCAGCCCGGGACCTCCACATCTGACTTCTTCACCTGAGGGATCATCTGAGACCAGCCATTCGGACAGCTGATGAAACTGAGGAGTATTTCTGTCTGTAATAAAGTCCTTTTGGGGGGGGGCACCCCTGCCCAGTCATGTGGAATCCATAGATTAGGGCGTAATGAATTGATTTAAATTGACTGATTTCCTTATATGAACCGTAACTCAGTAAAGTCGTTGAAATTGTTGCATGTTGCGTTTACATTTTTGCTCATTATAGATTTGTAGCTAAACCCCTCATAACATTCACATTTTTATGAATTTAGTCGACGCTCTTATCCAGAGTGCCCGGCCCAACACTTTTAACCGCTAGGCTACCTGCCGCCCTAAGCAGAATGAACTCCAATACAGAAGATATAACCAACAATACAACAGAGTTTTTTGAGGCCAAATGTATTCTTTATTAGTCTGTTTCTGTACAAAAACTACTGGATCACAGAAAGAAACATGCATCTATTTACAGCATGGTCAAAGACAGAAAAGGAGAAGCTGGAGAGATCCGCCCCTCATTTGTATTCTGAAGACATTAATTAAACATTGTGCTTTGATACACTTTGATGGTACATTTCATATTTCACATAGATGCAGTACCTCTCCCCTTTTCACATTGAATTAAACATTGAGAAAGTACACTTTACAATTTAAAAAACCTCTGCTGAAAACCAGGGCAGCAAAAAGCAAGCTTTCTACAACTATGACAAAACATTTTTTTAAATCAAGCTATTTAAAACTCAGTATATGGATGGAATGGATACAGGGAATGGGGGTGAAGGGGGAGGATTGTGAAAAGTCAGCCAAGATTTAACTTGAAGAGAAAACTTGTGTTTTCATTGAAAATGGGTTTAGAACTCCATGATATTGAATTCAGATGTTTTGTGAAGTGTACAAGTGCACTCTAAAAGACATTCTATGAGCTGGCCTTCAATCTCGTAATTGAAAAATGGCTTTCAAAAAAGCATTACAGATTTTTCCGCTTTTTTTTTACAAGCCCACATTATGACTACAAGTTGATGCCGCCCAATGATTGCCAATGTATGGAAATCACTGCACAGAATTAGCACACAATCAAAGATTTAATCAGGCTCATCATTGATTTGTCACCTATTGTCCACTATTAAACAAGATATGTGGACATTTGGAGAAGGAAGTGCCCTCCAACATATTCCAGATTAAACCACATCCTCTGCAGCTCAAATGACGGGCCTGTGTTATTAAATTAACCGAAAGCATCAAATTAATGACAACTTAGAACTAATGCTTAAACATCTGCAAAAGCATAACTCAAATTAACCACACTTCAATTAGAGTATCAAAATAATGAAAATGCATGAAGTTGGATCATGTTCTATTGCAAAGGCATCAATTATGTCTCGTGTTCTTTTATGTTTCAAAACCATTCCACTGAAATGTGGAGAGAGAACTTGCATTGCAGTAAATACAAATTGCATAAGTAAATGATAGATTGTGTGCAACGGCAATAACACCACCACCACCAAAAACACTAACACCAAGGTTCCTTGAGATAGTTGAACCCTACACTTGAGTGGTCCTTCTACAGTTATTGAAGGTTTACTTGGGTTTCAACTTCGCAGCTGATTCGTACAGGCATGTGTATTCCATTCATTCTCACCAAAACACAAGGAGTAGGCTTGGGTCCAAATAACATGGGAAAGGAGTTGAATTCTAACCAATGAACTAACGGAGGTTTATGATAGAAGAGTTTTGGAACTAGAGACATTCACATGACAATGACCTTTCCATTTCAGCCACAATGACAAAAATGTGAATCCCCCCAAAAAAACATCTTGGTTAATATTTGTACTAGCTTTTGTCTTTTGCTTTTAGTTTTTCTTGCTTGCTAAGATGCATTGCTCTTGTAAGTGCCCCAACTAAAATAGTGCATTAAGAAATAACCATGATAATACACATTTCACAGTAACACAGAAAAGACAAGAAGAACGGGGGGGAAACACAAATGCTGTGTACAAAAGAAAAGTTAAATATAGTATCGGAAATGCATTTTTATACAAAAGTGGTGGAGCATATATCCTGCTTTAAAAGACAGGGTGACCATGTCATGTTTCAACTTTTTTCGTTTTTACAAAAGGTTTGTTCATCTCCTTTTTCAATCTTTTTACAATATCTAAAAGGTATTGAGACATCGAATGTGTTTACATGTATATTTGAGACTATCATTCAGGCCAAAATCACAAAAGGAATCCCAAAACATACTTTATAAATACATACAAAATAAGCACAATCAGAAGAATAACAAGAACTCTGGTACCTAAATGTGATTAAAACTGCTGCAAGCATTTCTGGTTAAAATCTATCAATCAACACACCCCGGAAATATATCTTTTGTACTGTGTTTCAAAAATGGTAGACATCCAAAACCTTTGATCCTCACAACCTTGGGCTGCCCTGGCATGACTCTGGTAGTGGGCAAATATTAGTATAACATTTGCTTTTCTCTCCTTGGCAGAATGTTTGCCAACCCTTTCTTTAGATTAGAAAATTACTGCATTTCCCTTTAAATATGATAAACACACACATTATTAAAAGCTATGGTACACAAACAAAAATGCTATTAGACTTTGACATTAGATCTCAATGGTCTTTTGAAGCGGGTTTTTTATAGACATTGGGGGGAATTTTCATTGAAACTCCCACCTATTTTGAGTCTGACAATTGACGGAGAGTTTGATATTCTTGGATTCTGCACTTTCTCCATAGCTGACAGTTTTGAACTGTGGGCCTTTCCACGTTCCCTGCTCACAGTGGTTATATGACTGAAAAGGAACTCGGTTCATTATAGAAGATCCAGTCAAATTACTTTTCTTGTTTAGGACTCAGGACAATACTCACACCACAAGGATTAACTACCTGCCTTTCAAATCCACAGTTTATTATTCGCTATATTTTCAGATGAGCTTACCCTTCACACATATATATGTTGGAATGCTATCCATTGGGCAAGAAAAGTCCCAAAATGCAAAGCACAGAAGGTGACGGTGAACTCAATTACTGAACCAACACAAACATACTCTAGTGACATTTTACGGGTTATCGGTTACTGTAATTTTCTTTGTTGTGCTGTTTGCTCTGTTTCCAGGAGTGAAGGGGCTTCATGGTCCTGTTTTGGAGATTGATGAGCTTTAAGCTTCTGTTGTAGATATTCTGTGAGCCAGTGGAAATGTGATCTGTCTGGCAGAAGGTCTTCTTCACATAGGTGGGACTATGAGACCTGCCATGGCTGAAAGACAACAGACACGCTGGTTACCTATAAATGTGGCGAGATGTTTTGTATCCATAACATGTTTTGCATCTATAACATTGAAATATAATGTTGTAAGGATACATATCCCATAGAAAATCATTACACACCCTCTTAAATGAAAAGCCGTGTGTTGAGGTAATTATGATATGCATATGGATTTGCTGCAAAACCTAAGAATGACAAAATTATATTTTTCAAATATAATAACTTTTCCAGTCATGTTACATTTAACTAAGGCCTGGATTCAATCTGTATCGCTGAGGTTCGGAGTTATAGTGTGATAGAAATGTAAAGGCAATGTTCCCGCGTTAGCTGAGACTGCATTCACGGTTAACACGACATATGTCGGCTCAATCGGAAATGACCTTTACATTCCCACCGCACAATCTGTAACGCTTCAGCCATGCATATTGGATCGAGCCCTTATAATCACTCTATGTGAACAAAGATTCTCAGCCAAATGACTTGATTGTGATGAATGTTTTGAAAAGTCACTCAGAGCCAGAAGTTATGGATCAACTTTGACCTTCAATCCACTACTAACTCAGGTCATATCATTTTGTTGTGTGAGTTCTAGCATAACAGGGTATCCATGACATGCCCTTTTCTAACAGTGACCCAGGCAGAAGTGGGCGGGACTGAGGGGCGGGATGCTCACCCTGTAGGCTGCTGCCATTGGTGGTGGTGCAGGTGGGGGGCGGGGAGGTCTGTGGCCGCACGACAGGGGCGAAGGCGCTCTTCTGTTTGACTGCAGAGATCATATGGACAGGAGAGAATGAATAAGGGCCTATGGGTCCACCGGAGAACAGAGGGATGGAGGAGGAGGAGGAGTAGGAGGAGGAGGGGGAGGTGGTTGATCCTAACGGAGAAGACAGACAGACAGAGGTTGGTGAGTGAGTGGACTGAGATGAGCTGTACAGTGAGGGCATGCATGGGGGCTGAGGAATGGATGCCTGCCTGAAGAAGGGCCAAGGTCTGGAGTAACATGCTCGGAGTAAAAGGTGCTCAATATCTGCAAGTTGATCCATAACTTGAAGGCCCATTTTAGACTTTGACACAAACAATACCTTGTTCTTGAGGATAGCAGCAACCTCCATCCATGTTCACAAAACAAATATATGTGTGTGTGCGTGTGTATGCATGTGTGTAGAATGTTAATGGCTGAAATGCTGACTGTGATAATGAAGCAATTTAATTGAAAGCACAATGCATTTGATACCCCATTCTCCCCATACTGGCTTGGTTCATTTCTGTACCTATGAGTTATCGCATCTTTATTCACAAGACATATGAATCCAGTAAAGTATGAAACCCTGAAGCAGCATTTAGCCTCATATCTCACAAATACAGAAATTCAAAATGGAAGTCTAAAATCGATGACAAAATGCAAATTGTATGTATCCCTACATGTGAATAGTTATTTTGTTTTTATCTTCCTTGAACTATTAACGTATTCCTGCTCTGTAAAGTCACAGTTAACATGTTTTGTTACTGATCCAACTGAATGGGTTTGGCCCATAGCATGAATGAATCTATGAGGGTGTTAGTATGTTAGTAGTGTTAAGTAATGAAGGAGATGGAACAAGGTATTGGCAAAGCAGATGAAGACTTGTACAATGCATATGGTATAGACAGACAAACCCAACCTTTCCCTTCAGTAGACAATGCATATGGTATAGACAGACAAACCCAACCTTTCCCTTCAGTAGACAATGCATATGGTATAGACAGACAAACCCAACCTTTCCCTTCAGTAGACAATGCATATGGTATAGACAGACAAACCCAACCTTTCCCTTCAGTAGACAATGCATATGGCAGACAGACAAACCCAACCTTTCCCTTCAGTAGACAATGCATATGGTATAGACAGACAAACCCAACCTTTCCCTTCAGTAGACAATGCATATGGTATAGACAGACAAACCCAACCTTTCCCTTCAGTAGACAACAATAGACAGACAAACCCAACCTTTCCCTTCAATAGACAATGCATATGGTATAGACAGACAAACCCAACCTTTCCCTTCAGTAGACAATGCATATGGTATAGACAGACAAACCCAACCTTTCCCTTCAGTAGACAATGCATAACCTTCCACATCAAGTGTCAGACAAAAATCCACTTTCAGTTCAGCATCCAGAATTTACAACTACTGGGACACTGTTATATATTTGGGAGACTTTGCTCTGTGATGCTGTAGCCTAAATAATAAGCAATTCAATGAGTCCCAGAGGTTGACAGTTAGAGTTCAAGACTTTCTCTAAAACACCTGTGACCTCAGAGCAGAATCGTGACACTAAGCATGTTATTTGCAGAGTGGTGAAGGAGAAATCAGGGACAGAGACCCTGGAGGGTTCTAGCACTGAGGGAGAGAGAAGGAATCCCAGTGATGTCATCTATGAGATGTGTGTGAGGAATTCCAATGTAGATCCTTCAGCAGGTGTCCTCAACACCAGTCCTCTAGAACGCCAGCGGATGCCTCCACTGAATTGACCAATAGTAAACTGACGTCTATTATTTAGTCTGTGAGTCCACACACTTGGCGCCCCAGATTTAAATCAGTCACTGAGTAAACGCAAAGTAAGAGAAGCGCTAGCAGACACTGCGTCCCACACTGCATCCCTCCTGGACTGAATCAGAATACTACTGTCCAAATGAAACCGTGTGCTGCTATCCCACCACGTATAACTAACCAAATGATCCCCCAGTGTTTTGTTACAGTGATGATCATTGAGACCAAATACGGCTGTACTTACTTGCGTAGGGGGAGTTGGCGGCAGAGCCGTTGAGGAAGCTGGGTGAGCCTGGCACCCCCAGGTTGGTCATGCCCGCTCCGTAGCCGTTCATGGTGGACGTGATGGTGTTGTAGTTGGACTGCTGGGGCGTGGAGCTGGGGACGTAGCCACGGGGCGATACACTGTTGGAGTTACGGGAGTAACCTGGACGAAAGGAGGAAATGCTATGGTCAATCCAATGTGATCAAGATCTGTTGCCGACCTCGAACAGCATGGGCCAAATTCCTATATAGTAAGTATTAAGAATTGCATTGCTCTCCTCCAGAACTAAAACCACCCCTCTCCCCTCATTGTATGAGCACAATTCCCTTTGCACTTCAAATCTGAACAAGGGTTAATAAATATTATGTCAGAAGTGATAAAGCATATGTTCGATTTGGTAAGAGGGGGGCTTTCCAAAATGCAACCGTATTGTAAATGTCCATGTTTCTCCAATGCATTGCAGAGTTGAATCAGACAAAGTGTGGCTTTTGCGAGGGATTGTCCATGCTGCCACTCCCTCCACCGTTGTTTCTGACATGTGTTTCCCATTGCCTGCACTCTCCCTGATCCCAGGGCAGAGCTCCATCAATTGCTCTCCTGCTGGGAATTGCGTTGGCTCAAACCAAAAAGTGGGAAAGGGAGAGAGAGTGGGAGTAGGGAGGATAAGGAGCGTGAACTCTTTGAATTATTGGTGACTTGAGGAACCCTGGAGATCCTCAAGGAACCCCTGGAGTTCCTCAAGGTTCATATTTGCACCTTTGGCTAGGTAAGGGATTCTTGGACGAACCTTTAAAAGTTCAATGTAGCAACGGATTCCTGAAGGAACCCTGGAGTGGAGGCTTGGCTTAGTAGTTTTTTTTTTGGCCACCCATTAGAGTAAATGTCATTCCTGTTAACTGTTTTGTTGTTAAGGTTGAACAATTTTGTAACTTCAAAGAGGCTAACAGAGGTGTGAGTTCCTCAAGAGCCGATGCAAATCCCAAGATTGGACTAGTTACCGCTTTATTACTGTATGTAATCAGCAATGTTAATATTATTAATATTATATTAGAATATATAATATGCATAAATATTCAAGAAACATTTTAGTTTGCAGTGTACCGACTTAACATGAAGAACAGGAATTACATTTATGCCAAAGGGTGACCAAAAATAAATATCTGATAGCCACGCCTCCAATCTGATAGGCTGCCACCTCTATAATATATTATTAAATAGGTTCAAAATTGAACCACTCCCATCACAAAAAGTTTCCAGGTTGAACCTTTACACAGGGGTTCCTTGAAGACCTTTGTCAGAGGGGTTCAACCTTTTCAACTGGAAAGGTTCCACCAACTGGAATGGTTCCGTCATGAACCCAAAAGGTTCTTCCAGGCCCCTTTATTTCTAAGAGTGTGGGAGAGAAGGAGAGAAGGAGAGAAGGAGAGAGAGGAAGTTTGAGCACACTGTGCTACTTGGCATATTGTGCCTTTCTCTCTGGCCTCCAACTAAGCCCCCAAGTTGGTGCAAGCGCTAGTGCCTCGTGTAGGGGAGAGTGCTATAACGAAGGGAGCACGGGTATTCAATACATCCTAGATGAAGGCCAATCAACTAAAGTCTCTAGGTGGTATCGGGGGGAGAGGGTTAAGGCAACTCCACTCCTCTATTGGGGTGAGACATGAAGGACAGGCCTAGCCTAGGGGGAGCAGTCAGTAACCCTATCCAGAAATCGCTGACTGAGGCAATGACGAGGTCAGCCTCTGGAGGTCAATGAGACCGAGACGCGCCACAATGTAGTTTCCCTATTTGCTCCAGAGGAAACTGTCAGCATAAAGTAAAACAAGTGGAGTGGATGCCTGTTTTAAGACAAATGCCAGAGGAGAAATTACATAATCCATTTTGCTGTTGATGTAAAGCAGATCCATAACGCTGGTCTGGAATTGATTCGGTAAATTATATTCCTCATGCGTTTGATAAGGCTCGGCGTATGATCTGCCCTGTATATTAAGGTTTTAATCATAGTGCGTCCTTTCTAGGAGCACAAAGAGGCATTTCATAGTTGTACAACAGTAGGGGGAAATAGTCTGATTCTGGGTTGTAATGTTCCAATGATCACGGACATAAAATATGGCATTATGTATTTTCACGATTTGCTGCAGTCCTGTTCCCATGACCTCATAGATTCCTGTAGGTGTTCTCTCTTATGTCAATGTGAAAAGCAGACGGGTGGAGGGAGGGAGGGATAGAAAAAAGGGGAACTAGAACGCTGAGGTGTCAGGGGAGAGAAAACAGCTCTAGATATCGCTCGCATTTCCTCTTTCTATCCATATCCTCGACTCCGACGTGAGCCAATGTGTTCATCACACGTTCAGACATATTTCCTGTGCATCAGTCACAGAGCTGCTTTATCAAAGGAAACAGCCCTCTCTAGGATAGTGTGTGTGTGTTCGTGTGTGTGTGTGTGTGCGTGCGTGCAGGTGTGCGTAGGGGGCTTTGCATTATAACATATGCTTAATGACATGCTTATGCATTTTTGAAAGTAGTGATTTCACAGTCAAAGCTGTTAAGAGAGACACACAAACACACACTGCTCCCTGACACCTTGACCAAGCTACTGTCTCTGGCTGTAATTCAGTATCTAAACTCTGGTTGTTTTATTCATGCCACATTGTCTGCATTTCTGAACTCATTATCACCTCCCCTTCTCATACACTCCCAATGAATAGTGACAGGGAGCTGGTGTCACTGTCTGCCACACACACACACACACACACACACACACACACACACACACACACACACACACACACACACACACACACACACACACACACACACACACACACACACACACACACACACACACACACACACACACACACACACACACACACACACACACACACACACACGCATGCTTGGATCTGAGGGAATGTTTCACTGAGTGGATGTATGCACAGAGGGCCAGACCTGGTGTATATGGCTACTAAAAGCAGAGGCGCTGACAGACACTAAAGTATCACTACAGGATAGCCAGGATACGTACAGTGGGGCAAAAAAGTATTTAGTCAGCCACCAATTGTGCAAGTTCTCCCACTTAAAAAGATGAGAGAGGCCTGTAATTTTAATAATAGGTACACTTCAACTATGACAGACAAAATGAGGAAATAAAATCCAGAAAATCACATTGTAGGATTTGTAATGAATTTATTTGCAAATTATGGTGGAAAATGAGTATTTGGTCACCTACAAACAAGCAAGATTTCTGGCTCTCACAGACCTGTAACTTCTTCTTTAAGAGGTCCTCTGTCCTCCACTCGTTACCTGTATTAATGGAACCTGTTTGAACTTGTTATTAGTATAAAAGACACCTGTCCACAACCTTAAACAGTCACACTCCAAACTCCACTATGGCAAAGACCAAAGACCTGTCAAAGGACACCAGAAACAAAATTGTAGACCTGCACCAGGCTGGGAAGACTGAATCTGCAATAGGTAAGCAGCTTGGTTTGAAGAAATCAACTGTGGGAGGAATTATTAGGAAATGGAAGACATACAAGACCACTGATAATCTCCCTCGATCTGGGGCTCCAAGCAAGATCTCACCCTGTGGGGTCAAAATGATCACAAGAACGGTGAGCAAAAATCCCAGAACCACACGCAGGGACCTAGTGAATGACCTGCAGAGAGCTGGGACCAAAGTAACAAAGCCTACCATCAGTAACACACTACGCCGCCAAGGACTCAAATCCTACAGTGCCAGACGTGTCCCCCTGCTTAAGCCAGTACATGCCCAGGCCCATCTGAAGTTTTCTAGGGAGCATTTGGATGATCCAGAAGAAGATTGGGAGAATGTCATATGGTCAGATGAAACCAAAATATAACTTTTTGTGTTTGGAGGACAAAGAATGCTGAGTTGCATCCAAAGAACACCATACCTACTATGAAGCATGGGAGTGGAAACATCATGCATTGGGGCTGTTTTTCTGCAAAGGGACCAGGACGACTGATCCGTGTAGAGGAAAGAATGAATGGGGCCATGTATCGTGAGATTTTGAGGGAAAACCCCCTTCCATCAGCAGGGGCATTGAAGATGAAATGTGGCTGGGTATTTCAGCATGACAATGTTCCCAAACACACCGCCCTTGCAACGAAGGAGTGGCTTCGTAAGAAGCATTTCAAGGTCCTGGAGTGGCCTAGCCAGTCTCCAGATCTTAACCCCATAGAAAATCTTTGGAGGGAGTTGAGTCCGTGTTTCCCAGCAACAGCCCCAGCAACAGCCCCAAAACATCACTGCTCTAGAGGAGATCTGCTTGGAGGAATGGGCCAAAATACCAGCAACAGTGTGTGAAAACCTTGTGAAGACTTACAGAAAACGTTTGACCTCTGTCATTGCCAACAAAGGTTATATAACAAAGTATTGAGATAAACTTTTGTTATTGACCAAATATTTATTTTCCACCATAATTTGCAAATTAATTCATTAAAAATCCTACAATGTGATTTTCTGGATTTATTCTCCCATTTTGTCTGTCATAGTTGAAGCGTAACTATGATGAAAATTAGAGACCTCTCTCATATTTTTAAGTGGGAGAACTTGCACAATTGGTGGCTGACTAAATACTTTTTTGCCCCACTGTACATTGAGCAGAAACATTGGACTAGCAATCACCACATAACCACAGGGACACCAATACACAGAGAAGGGGTGAGAGGATCAGAGGGTGGAGGGTGAGGATCGTGGGGTGACGGGTCATGGTGGGGGGTTGCAGCACTCACCCTGGTCCCCCTGCGAGGCCTCAGAGATGTTGACTGCCAGCTGGCTGCTGAAGGAGTTGACTCCCATCATGCCGGAGTGAGCTGCCGACCCGCTGAGCGAGGGCAGCTGGTTGTGGCTGCGGGGGACACTGTACAGGGCCTCGGTCAAGTCCGCTGCCCGCTTCAGGATGATCTCCTGGGGGAGGGAGGTAGCGGGGAAAGGTGGAGAGAGAGTTCCATAGGTGATTGTGAGTTTAGGTCGTAAAAAAGGTTTTGTAATGTACGGCCTCTGGCAGTGTATTTTTGGTGGGTCATTCAGATTAGATTATTGTTGAATATTGGAGTTTTCACAGATGATAGACTCAAGATAAACTACTAATTCTGATATATAGATACTGTACAGATTGTTTTTCCCTGGCTTCAAAATCCGTTAATTTAATATGTGTATGATCAAAGCATTTTAAAACTCTGGGAAACTGTGTTATCTCTTTACTAAAACAATCAAATAGGAAAATACATCTGAATGTTCACTTTTTTTAGTTCATTTTTTTTGCAATAAAAATGGCTTATATGATGACATACCTGATTATTGTGGGGCATTCCATACAGGGCCTCTACTAAGTCTGCTGATCTCTTTAACAGCACTTCCTGAAACGACATCACATCGCATCTTTACTGTTGACTTCAGTTCATTTAGATTCAAACGTAATATGCTTCACAGTTACATGAAAGATTCCACACTCATCAAAACTTCTGGATCCTCTAAATTGTTGAAGGTTAGTGGTAAAATCTAGGAGAGTAGACATTTACATTACATTTAAGTCATTTAGCAGACGCTCTTATCCAGAGCGACTTACTGTAGAAAATAAATGTTTACTGCTTTTATAAACCCACAAATCTAAACCTAAAACATGATCTAAGCAATAATCAAATATTCCATGTTTTCTGAGGGTTTAAATCACTGTGAAAATACGAAATAGCTTTCTGCAAGTGTTGGACCTAGGTTATAGGAGTTGGGGTGATAAAACGAGGAAAACACTCAAATGTAATCATTGTTTGACAGAGTACAAGTCAGAGATGAGCTTTAATGGCACAGCCTACGTGTGATAAACAACCGTAAGTAAGCAGCTGTCTGCATCTCATTTTCATCACCCCCCCTTTTCTCTCTCTCTCACACACACACACACACACACACACACACACACACACACACACACACACACACACACACACACACACACACACACACACACACACACACACACACACACACACACACACACACACACACACACACACACACACAAGAGTATGTGGACACTCCTTCAAATGAGTGAATTTGGCTATTTCAGCCACACCCGTTGCTGACAGGTGTATAAAATCGAGCACACAGCCATGCAATCTCCATAGACAAACATTGGCAATAGAATGGCCTTACAGAAGAGCTCAGTAACTTTCAAGTGGCTCCGTCAATAGGATGCCACCTTTTCAACAAGTCAGTTCATCGACCTGCTAGAGCTGCCCCAGTCAGCTGTAAGTGCTGTTATTGTGAAGAGGAAATGTCTAGGAGCAACAACGGCTCAGCCATGAAGTGGTAGGCCACACAAGCTTACAGAATGGGACTGCCGAATGCTGATGCTCCTAAAAATCGCCTGTCCTCGGATGCAACACTCACTACTGAGTTCCAAACTGCCTCTGGAAGCAACGCCAGCACAAGAACTGTTCGTCGGGAGCATCATGAAATGGGTTTCCATGACCAAGCACCCACACACAAGCCTATGATCACCATGCGCAATGCCAAGCATCGGCTGGAGTGGTGTGAAGCTCGCAGCCATTGATGAATCACGCTTCACTTCATCTGTCAGTCTGACGGACAAATCTGGATTTGGCGGATGCCAGGAGAATGCTAACTGCCAGAATTCATAGTGCCAACTGTAACGTTTGGTGGAGGAGGAATAATGGTCTGGGGCCGTTTTTCATTGTTCGGGCTAGGCCCCTTAGTTTAAGTGAACTACAGCATACAATGACATTCTAGATTATTCTGTGCTTCCAACTTTGGGGCAACAGTTTAGGGAAGGCCCTTTCCTGTTTCAGCATGACAATGCCCCAGTGCACAAAGCGAGGTCCATACAGAAATGGTTTGTCGAGATCGGTGTGGAAGAACTTGACAGACCTGCACAGAGCTCTAACCTCAACCCCATCATGTCGAGATCGGTGTGGAAGAACTTGACAGACCTGCACAGAGCCCTAAACCTCAACCCCATCAAACACCTTTGGGGCAAATTGGAACACCGACTGCGAGCCAGGCCTAATTGTCCAACATCAGTGCCTGACCTCAGTAATGATCTTTTGGCTGAGTGGAAGTAAGTCCCCGCAGCAATGTTCCAACATTTAGTGGAAAGCCTTCCCAGAAGAGTGGAGGCTGTTATAGCAGCAAAGTGGGAACCAGCTCCATATTAATGCCCATGATTTTGGAATGAGATATTCGATGAGCAGGCATCCACATACTTTTGGCCATATAGTGTACTAACACATTCTCCCAGTCAGACGTCTTGTATTGAGCCCCACAACTCCCTTTTCGAGCGCTCATGTCTCTGCTTGTAGGGGGTGGCCTTTTTGTCACAGCACTAAACAATAGCAAATTGTCATGATCAGAGTGCATCTTCGCCAGCCTCTAATCAAAATGGCTGCCAGTGCACCCTGGGGGGAGAGGGGGAGCTGGGAGGGAGCAGCCTGAGGTGGTGGGAACCTATTAACACTTCAGACTGCCTTCGGTGTTTCCGATCCGCCACTTTAGACCCAGGCTTATTAGAGCCACATTGCATGAAATTTGTTGAATTTCCCCTGTCTAATTCACCCCTCCCTCCTGCTCTCTCTCTCTCATTCACCCCCCTCCTCCATTGTCCCTGGGCTGTTTCCCACTCAGAGGAGGAAGCGTCCAATCTCTCCCCAGTAACCCAGTGGGTCGCTGTGGCAATGGCTCTTAATAACAATAACAGGCCTGATAAATAAATATTATCTGGTGGAGGAGGAGTCGCTGACACTCGCCGGGGCTAAATGGGGGGACAAACTCTCACACACAGGCATATTCAAACAGCCCAGTATCCTTTCACAGGAAGAATGAGAGGAGAGGAGAGGAGAGGAGAGGAGAGGAGAGGAGAGGAGAGGAGAGGAGAGGAGAGGAGAGGAGAGGAGAGGAGAGGAGAGGAGAGGAGAGGAGAGGAGAGGAGAGGAGAGGAGAAAGGGACAAGACATCACAACACGATACAACACGAGAGCGGAAAGGAGACGTGACGTTAGGAGGACAGAGAAGAGGAGAGGAAAGGAAACGTGACGTAAGGAGGACAGAGAAGAGGAGTGGATGAGGTGGGGAGAGCTGGGTTGGTTGTTGTTTCCAGGGCTCTGGGGATGAGAGCTGGTGTTGTGGGAGCCTCTGCTGGAGGTCTCTGGGGTATTACAATGAGGAGGGGCCTCAGTCTGCCTGTCTGGAGCCTGATTGGTTCCTACAACACATCTAGCCTTTTCCTTGTGTAAAAACAAAAGTAAAAAAACGCTGTCAAACGAAATGTGCAGTGCTGTGGTGAACATGGCCCGGAATAACCTTTTTTCTTATCATATAATCATTTAACTATTCCCTCTAACCGTTAGCCCTGTGTTCACTGTTTGACAGTGGAAGAGTGTGTGAGGATGCTCTTCTCCCTTTCTGTCCCCCATTTCCCACGACAAAACATGACCTCAGGAAAAAGGATCCAAGTAAAGTCGAATCAGTCTGAGGAATTACCATCTGTCCAGATGGGCAGGCCTGAGTTACAGAGTGAAGAAGGGGTGTGTGAGTTTTTGATAACTTCATGGATTCTCTTCTGAATATATACATCAATGGAAATTAGATTCACTAATATACTGGTTGGTTTTATTTTTTCTATGTGGACATGTTTTGAATAAAGAGCATGCGTGAGCGTGTGTGTGTGTTTGTGTGTGTTTGTGTGTGTGTGTTCATACATGTGCCTGTGTGTGAGAGTGTACCTTAGTAGAGTTTCACATCTATCTGAAATCCACCACGCCAGACTGCCCTTCCTCTGTGCCCACCTGCCCACCCCAACACTCCTACTGACCCACAGCTATCCTGTAGACACACACCCACCTTCGCACCCCAACACTCCTACTGACCCACAGCTATCCTGCAGACACACACCCACTTGTCCACCCCAACACTCCTACTAACCCCACAGCTATCCTGCAGACACACACCCACCTGTCCACCTCAACACTCCTACTAACCCCACAGCTATCCTGCAGACACACACCCACCTGCCCACCTCAACACTCCTACTAACCCCACAGCTATCCTGCAGACACACACCCACCTGCCCACCTCAACACTCCTACTAACCCCACAGCTATCCTGCAGACACACACCCACCTGCCCACCTCAACACTCCTACTAACCCCACAGCTATCCTGCAGACACACACCCACCTGCCCACCTCAACACTCCTATTAACCCCACAGCTATCCTGCAGACACACACCCACCTGCCCACCTCAACACTCCTACTAACCCCACAGCTATCCTGCAGACACACACCCACCTGTCCACCCCAACACTCCTACTGACCCCACAGCTATCCTGCAGACACACACCCACCTGCCCACCTCAACACTTAAACCCCTACAACTCATCCAGAACGCCGCAGCCCGTCTG
The DNA here is from genome assembly GCF_021184085.1 of Oncorhynchus gorbuscha. NCBI lineage: Eukaryota > Metazoa > Chordata > Actinopteri > Salmoniformes > Salmonidae > Oncorhynchus > Oncorhynchus gorbuscha. The sequence continues at coordinate 69,810,644 of NC_060185.1, read as the reverse complement.
GTGTTCAACCTTCCCAAGCTCTCTCCACTTGCTTCCAGTTGAAGCTCGCATCCGCTACAAGACCATGGTGCTTGCCTACGGAGCTGTGAGGGGAACGGCACCTCAGTACCTCCAGGCTCTGATCAGGCCCTACACCCAAACAAGGGCACTGCGTTCATCCACCTCTGGCCTGCTCGCCTCCCTACCACTGAGGAAGTACAGTTCCCGCTCAGCCCAGTCAAAACTGTTCGCTCCTCTGGCCCCCCAATGGTGGAACAAACTCCCTCACGACGCCAGGACAGCGGAGTCAATCACCACCTTCCGGAGACACCTGAAACCCCACCTCTTTAAGGAATACCTAGGATAGGATAAGTAATCCTTCTCACCCCCCCCTTTAAGATTTAGATGCACTATTGTAAAGTGACTGTTCCACTGGATGTCATAAGGTGAATGCACCAATTTGTAAGTCGCTCTGGATAAGAGCGTCTACTAAATGACTTAAATGTAAATGTAAATGTAAACACTCCTATTCTGCAGGCACACAGTCACACAGACACCGCAACACTCTTACTGACTCCACAGCTATCCTGCAGACAGACAGAGACAGACAGACAGACAGACACCCCAACACTCCTACTGACCCCACAGCTATCCTGCAGACAGACAGACAGACAGACAGACAGACAGACAGACAGACAGACAGACAGACAGACAGACAGACAGACAGACAGACAGACAGACAGACAGACAGACAGACAGACAGACAGACAGACAGACAGACAGACAGACAGACAGACAGACAGACAGACAGACAGACAGACAGACAGACAGACAGACAGACAGACAGACAGACAGACAGACAGACAGACAGACAGACAGACAGACACCCCAACAGTCCTACTGACCCCACAGCTATCCTGCAGACAGATAGACACCCCAACACTCCTTCTGACCCCACAGCTATCCTGCAGGCACACAGACATACAGTCACACAGATATACAGTCACACAGACACCACCACCCCCACCACAAAAAAAGCAATAGAGCTCTCGTCAATCTCCACCCCACCCCCAGCTCTACACCCAAACCCTGTCCCCTGTCCCTATCCACTGAGAGAGGGCGCAATCTGTCACACCTTGGCACTGCCAACCGCTATACCCCCATGAGGAGTGTATCTCGGACCCCTCCTCCCCTCCTCTCATCCTCTTTCCTCTTATCGTCTCTCCTCTCCTCTCCCCCTCTGGCATGTGCTCGCTTCATTAATCTCCATTATAAAACAGAAGTTAGTTAATGTCTCTGAGGCTTGGCGGCTGCAACACCCTGCCTGCCACAGGGATCTTTGGCAACCCCCTCCCGCCCGATGCCTCAAACCCACACACATAGAGACACACACACACACATTCCTGCCTCTACACACTGGTGTGTGTGTGTTTGCCACAGTCGGTCTCTCCTATTTTCATTAGGCAATGACAGACACAACAGCCTTCTCAAGGTAACGACACCTTCGAGGCCTTACTACTGCTCGTTGGTGCTACTCTGCTTCGGTTTGCGTGTTTTTTGTATGTTTTTGTGTGTGTGTGTGTGTGTGTGTGTGTGTGTGTGTGTGTGTGTGTGTGTGTGTGTGTGTGTGTGTGTGTGTGTGTGTGTGTGTGTGTGTGTGTGTGTGTGTGTGTGTGTGTGTGTGTGTGTGTGTGTGTGTGTGTGTGTGTGTGTGTGTGTGTGTGTGTGCGTTCAATTATTTGAAGTGTGTGGCCAGTTTCTGATGCTAAGAACAACCCCCTAAATAACCCCAATCTTGAAAACAAATGCAAAGAAAAGACTCTTGGAGGACATTCTCCAGAGTATTATCGCAGAATAAATGAAGCACTTCGTTATGTACAGAAATTCCTCAGCTCACTAATCTACAATGGATTTAGCTAATTAAATCCAGACAATAACAACAATTAGATAACCAACTAAGAACAGGCTGCCTGTTCTAAGAACAGGCTGCCTGTTCTGAGAACCTTTAGATAACCAATTAAGAACAGGCTGCCTGTTCTGAGAACCTTTAGATGACCAATTAAGAACAGGCCGTCTGTTCTGAGAACCTTTAGATAACCAACTAAGAACAGGCCATCTGTTCTGAGAACCTTTAGATAACCAACTAAGAACAGGCCATCTGTTCTGAGAACCTTTAGATAACCAACTAAGAACAGGCCATCTGTTCTGAGAACCTTTAGATAACCAACTAAGAACAGGCCATCTGTTCTGAGAACCTTTAGATAACCAACTAAGAACAGGCCAACTGTTCTGAGAACCTTTAGATAACCAATTAAGAACAGGCCATCTGTTCTGAGAACCTTTAGATAACCAACTAAGAACAGGCCATCTGTTCTGAGAACCTTTAGATAACCAACTAAGAACAGGCCATCTGTTCTGAGAACCTTTAGATAACCAATTAAGAACAGGCCATCTGTTCTGAGAACCTTTAGATAACCAATTAAGAACAGGCCATCTGTTCTGAGAACCTAATTCCATGTAATGTTACTTGACTTGGACCATTGAAAATACATCACAGAATTTGTGACATAACAGTGAGGGTTATCTATGCCTAGGTCTTGTGGTCCTGTAGCTGTTGGGACGGGGGTGGGAGGCATGTGTGTGGACGTGAGAGATGGGCCTTGCACTGCCTTGTTGTGAACCACACACACATACACCCACACACACACACACACACACACACACACACACACACACACACACACACACACACACACACACACACACACACACACACACACACACACACACACACACACACACACATATCCACATTCACACTCATACCCCCCCCTCCCTTACACACACATACACCCCACCCTCCCAACACCCATATACCCACACATGCACACACACCCCTCCCTATAGCGACGAGGAGAGACAACGCCATTGGATTCCTGTCAGCGCAAGTGCCGGCAATCAGAGCGCGGTGCTTTAACGCCGCTGAAAGCTCAGCCCCAATCAATACGGTAATGCACTGCCTCCCAGTTATCATCATAATCTCTTATCACTGGCCCACACCTCTGAGGGGAGAGGGGGGATGGAGGGAGGGATGGAAGGATGCAGGAGTAGAGGGATGGAGAGATAGAGGGGGGATGGATGGAGGGATAGAGGGATGGAGGGATGGTGGGAGAGAAGCATCGTGACGGCTCATTCAATAATCACCTCAGCCAATGATCTGAAAGATTGAGGAGATGAAGATACTACAGTCGTTTCAATGGTGTGTAAAATGCTGGTTTATAGTGCTAGTACAAAGTGTGAGTGTCACTTGAATTCAATATAAGGGTAGTATCTTGATTCTTGAAATTACCCATTTGCAATATGAATAAACATCAAACATGGAATATGCAAGGGTGTAAAGATTCCCTTCATACTCTAGTAGAGAGAGAGAGAGAGAGCACCTCACCACCATGAAGGGGGAAGGAGAGGGGACTTGACGGAGGACAGGAGGGAAAGAAAGGAGAATTCTCTCCTCCATCCTCAATGGGTCAACTGCCAGGACGGGATGAGAAGTTGGCCCTACAAGAGACTCCCTCCCTATGTGTGAGCAGGAAGAGTCTGTTCCCAGCCTCTATCCTGGAAGCCTCGACACTGATGTCTTTAAAGCCCTTTCTACCTTACACCGGGGGGAAAACAGGTTTTAGCTAGTGTATGTCTCTCTTTTATGACTTCAGACAGAGGTGGAAATCATTTCATCCACCATGCTCCATGCTCTCATCTGTATCCAGGCCAAGAGGGAAAGGCACATACTGTATTCTGGAAGCGACAGACCACACATCTAGAGAGTGAACGTCTCTTTAGGGTACTTAAGAGCTCCAGGTGGAATAACTCACAAGAAGAACGATATGAAAGAGTAGGAATTATAGAATATCCTAAACTGACTGGGGTCATCTTCAAGTCAGGTCGATTGAGGAAATGAATTCCAATTTGACTCATGAGTTTGAAAATGCCTGCCATTTTCTATGAGGATTTCTTTTCTCTCCAATTCATGACTTGGGGCAGCAGGTAGCCTAGTAGTTAGAGTGTTGGGCCAGTAACCGAAAGGTTGCTAGATCGAATCCACAAGTTGCCAAGGTAAAACTCTGTTGTTCTGCCCCTGAACAAGGCAGTTAACCTACTGTTCCTAGGCCGTCATTGAAAATAAGAATTTGTTCTTCACTGACTTGCCCAGTTAAGCAAAGGTTAAATAAAAATTCAAAAAAACACCCTTGAACTTCTGTATCTACAAATTGAATTACAATTCATAACCTATCAACTGGAAACCCAGCCTATGTCACTTCCTCTCAGGGCTACTTTTAATGTGCAGTACTATATAATATTTTAGTGACAATACAAAATAGTATTTCTCTCAAGGAATTGTATGTCTTTACTATTACAGAAAGACATTAATAAGTGCCTTTTTCATGTGAAAATGTTATGGAATGTGCCTTTATCATACTGCAAATTAACTGCATCCTACTTATCAAACATTGGACTGAACATGAGCAAAATCTCTCCCGTAACTCTTCTACCCATCTCACCTAACCCAACCCCCTGAGCCCCAGCCCGTGCCCCTAGCCCCCAACGCCCCAGTCCTCCTTGCGTCTGCCAGACATATTCCACCTATTTTCTTCCACTGCTTTCCAGGAGCTCAATTATGGGAGGATGGCTCCCTGGTTCCAGAGGTTCCCGGAGAGAAGGGATCAGCAGACACCGGGAGAAGAAGCCTTCCGACAGGTCCCTTAACAATGATAAATCACCCTTTGCCTGGCTATGCACAGTCGTCCTGCAGCCACCTAGCTGCAACACAAAGGGAGCGCTACCTCTAGCTATCTCTAGCTATCTCTAGCTACCCCCCCCCCCCCAGACGATCCCACAGGTGAAAAAGCCGGATGTGGAGGTCCTGCGCTGGCGTGGTTACATGTGGTCTGCGGTTGTGATGCCGGTTGGATGTACTGCCAAATTCTCTAAAACAACGTTGGAGGCAGCTTATGGTAGAGAAATTAACATTCAATGGTCTGGCAACCACTCTGGTGAACTGCACGCTCTGCCAATTGCATGCTCCCTCAAAACTTGAGAAATCTGTGGCATTGTGTTGTGTGACAAAACTGCTATTGTCCCCAGCACAAGGTGCACCTGTGTAATGATCATGCTGTTTAATGAGCTTCTTGATATGCCACACCTGTCAAGTAGATGGATTATATTGGCAAAGGAGAAATGCTCACTAACAAGGATGTAAACAAATTTGTGCACACATTTTGAGATAAATAACCTATTTGTGCATATGGAACATTTCTGGGATTTTTTATTTCAACTCATGAAACCAACACTTTACATGTTGCGTTTATATTTTTGTTCAGTGTAGATTAGAGCACAAACTAACAGCTCAGGTCCTGGACTAGATATAGGGAGTGCAGGCTTTTGTTATAGACCAGCACTAACATTGCATTGAATATAATTGCCCCATTAACACTGGCAGTTGATTCAGATGTAATGGCCAAACAGGCGACAAACACATCTAGCCTAAGAGTTCATATAAGGCCAGAACATGCTTTTTCAGCTGTTAACAAATGTTGGCCGACAAGACAGCAAAATCTTCACCTTGGTTAGGTTTTTAGCTCAGTCTCCATTTGTTTATCTGCTCTGTATCAAAACAGGCCTCCCGTATGGCCGTATCTTAGGAAAATAGGCCCTCCACATGTAAGGACCGCATCACCATCCAGGTGTCTATTTAAGAGGATTCATAGGCCGTTAAACTTGCCGTGACCTGGGAATGGGTCTTCTACCGCAAAGATCCTGGACCTCGCAAATATGCTGCTGCCTCCCATGCTGAGCAATGAGGGAAGGCTAGAGCTTAAACCACATATCCTCCATAGATCTGGATGGGGAAGTGTCTGCTTGCAGCCAAGGCAGACTGGAAATGAAATTAGAGGCGAACTGATCCAGCCCCAGCCTCCGAGGTCATCAGTGACCAGTTGGCCATGCTTTAGCCCCGGTCTGCTCTGTCTGTCTATCACTGGGGCTAGGGTTCCAGCTCTGGGACCGGCTCGTTGGAGAAGTACGACTGCCAACCTCCTAATCTAATCACTCAAATGGGGTTTCTCAGCTACAAAGGAAAACATCAAAAACCAACAGCCAGTGTTTTCCCCTATCATTATTTACATGGAATCCCACTTATTCTCACCCTTCCAGACTTGCTCTGTTGCTTCCTGCTTAAAGAAAATGACTTCAATTTGACTTCAATTGGTTCCAATAGCAAGTGTTGGTGCCTATAGCCTCAATGTAGCTTGGGGTAGCTTTGCTCTCTGCCTAAGAGACTCTACAAATGGTCCTGACCAACCTTTCCATCCTTCAAGAAAAGCAAAGGAGAGAGGATAACAAAGGGATGAAATGTCAGCGTTATACTGTTCCAGAGTGGCCGTGTGAGTCTTTCCTGACAAGCCACATTGGGTGAGAACAATGAGGTACTTCACGAACAGCAAGCTTTTCCGTGTTAGTCTGGTTGTTATTTCCTTCTGTCTAAAATGTCGAGAAAGCTAGCGGCTGAAGAGAAGACGGAGGAAAATCTATACGCTTATTGAGTTTTCTTTTGAATAAATAAATATATAACGGCTGATGGGGACATTCTCCCTCCGCCACAAATCAGGGCATGAAAGGGGCCAGACAATATATGCTCGCTAATAGTATCAATTTACAAATAAACTGGTTTTTTGGTGACTGGATCTCAGATGTCAGATTTTGATAAATGGTTTCAATTTGGCAGCTGTTTTAGACTGTCAGGCCCCATCTGATCGTATCCCTCTTACAGCAGTTCCCTGCCCAAAACAATCTCACTCATTTAGTGGTGCACCTTTTTAGGGGGAAAATAATCTTTTCATACTAACCAGGCGGCAAACCGCCCAGGGCACCTGACGGCTGCCTGTGTTCTTGGCCCTGCCTAATGTGTGTGTGCGTGTGTGCGTGCTTGCGTGCATCTACACTGAGTTTACAAAACATTAGGAACACCTTCCAAATATTGGGTTGCACCCCCTTTTGCCCTCAGAACAGCCTCAATTTGTCAGTACTTGGACTTTACAAGGTATCGAAAACATTCCACAAGGATGCTGGCCCATGTTGACTCCAATGCTTCCCACTTTTGTGTCAAGTTGACTGGATGTCCTTTGGGTGGTGGTCCGTTCTTGATACACGCGGGAAACTGTTGAGAGTGAAAAACCCAGCAGCTCTGCAGTACTTGACACACTCAAACCGGTGCCCCTGGCACCTACTACCATACCCCGTTCAAAGGCACTTAAATATTTTGTCTTGCCTATTCACCCTCTGAATGGCACACATTCACAATCCATGTCTCAATTGTCTCAAGGCTTAAAAATCCTTCTTCACCCTGTCTCCAACCCTTAATCTAGACTGATTGAAGTGGATATAACAGGTGACATCAATAAGGGATCATAGCTTTCACCTGGATTCACCTGGTCAGTCTATGACATGTTTTGTACACTCAGTTTATGTGTCTACACGTATGCATGGAATGAAGATATATTTGTATAAGCAGTGACTTTGCATCTGCATGTTTGTTACTACCTCAAACCTAAAAATAACAAGACCAGAAACACTGTCTCAAACTCTACAACACCAATACAACACTCATATAAACACCTGTTTCCAATTGTACAAGTTATCAGAACAATGTGCCCCTTGGCATCGGAGTATGTTCCAAAGGCCAGGTCCATATTGAGTGGAACAAATGAATCCAGTCTAACATATCTGGTTTGCCCTCTATAAACTCAGTCTATATGGTCTGGGTGGTCTTTGGAGTAACAACAGGGGATGATGTACTCCTTGGTGTCCTCTGAGGCGTATCACTGACCTTAGGTAACCTCTCAGGATCTCCTGGGTGTCTGGGGATGACTTTCTGTAGCCTCTGGAAGCCGTAGTCGATGGTAGGCTCATTCAAGGCTGGAAAGAGAGAGAATTATCATGGTTAGAATATTGCTGAGTGATATCTCTACAAACCAAATGGAGTGGCTCAAACATCCATTGCTCTTCTATAGCTTCCAATAGCACATTTTAATCGTGTTTTTAAAAAATATTTGTACATCTGTTTGCCTATGTAGACCTTCTGAAGGACTTATGATGACCTTATGAAGGTATTATGTCACATTCTAGAGTAGCATATCTCCCCTGCCTGGCTGTCCTGCCCTGATACAGGAGCTCTACAATGGCCTTGTGTCAGCCCATCTCTTCCCCCACCGGCATGTCTCCCTCTTTATTCTACTGCTGTTTATTAAGCGTGAGACCTTCTACTCAACCTGTCCCAGTCACTCACCCTTTCACAGAGCATTCCTAACTAATTCAATTGCACCGCCCTCACTCTAAGCCCCTCACATACCCTCCTTTGTATTTCATTACCCCCCCCCCATTTGAAAACAACACAATCTCCGTTCTTCTCCGTTTCGATACGAAGGGGAAAAGAGAAACACCCGGAAATGAGTTAGGGAGATAGTTCTCCATAATCAAGCCCATTAATCATAAAAGGCTGTCAAATTTGACTTTGGGGACAATTTGTCAGCCTTCTTGCCCTGTAAGGATGATTGACACACCAAATGCCAGTAAGTAGAATAGCTAGTTTGCACTAATATGCATAACCGGCGCTTTCATGAATAAGAATAAGGTGGCAGCAGCAGCAGCGCAGGGTCTTTTCAAAGGCCCGCTGCTGTTTGTTGCGAGTGGCAAATAGATGTTATTACCATTATAACAATATTTGTTTTCTTTCCTCAGGAATGGGCACCCGCGAGCTGCTAAATCAAATTTGTTGGAGGCCCGTTTCACACCAAGGGAAGGAGAAAAGGGCTTTCAGGCTGGGGCTGGGTGGGGATGTTATCTGAAGGGTGACGGAGCCTACACGTTCACTCTCCACACAGACTGCCATTTTGAATCTCTGCCCCTGGCTCCTGAGAGGCCTGGAATGGATTACTCTCTCATGGACGATTTCCCCCTTGTTGGGATGAAGAGGGGATAGTCTACTTTGAAACCAAACGGATGTCTTTGGATAATAAGGTATTCCTAAGGCCTTGTCAGAGCGTTAAGGCAGAGTATTGGGAAAGGGAATTTCAACACAGACAGGGAGAATTCTAAAAACAGCCATCTACCAAGAGAGTAGGACAAGTGAGAGAACAAGTGAAGGAGAGAAGGAATGGACACACACAGGAGGAGGGAGGGAGGGAGGGAGGGAGGGAGGGGGGGAGGGAGGGAGGGAGAGAGAGAGAGAGAGAGAGAGAGAGAGAGAGAGAGAGAGAGAGAGAGAGAGAGAGAGAGAGAGAGAGAGAGAGAGAGAGAGAGAGAGAGAGAGGCAGAAAGAGAATCTCATCTCGCCGGGGAGACTGGAGGGTAGTCGAGCAGACGTCTCTCCCTCTACTGCCCCCCAGAAATTAAGACCATTACTTCCCCTTATTAAAATCCCCTAGCACTTTGACCCCAGCGCCCCATTGGCTGCCTGTAGGCCCCTGTCCTCTCAGCCAATCGATACGGCTGCCTTCTTGCAAAGAGCCTGAGTAATTGGAGAGCGCCGACGCGCTGCGCGAACCCTGACCCCCTACGCATTACATACCCCATATGAAGATAGATTGCCTGATTTAGTGTAAACATATGCTGCAATTCCAGCCATCAGTGCCACTTTCTCCATCGTAATTTGTATTGATTTTTTCCCCCCAGCCATCTTCGTGTCTTTGCGGTGTCTGACGTTTGGATTTTTTCAAAGGGGAAAGATAATGCAGTTCGGTGGGAAGAGGAGACGAGAATACGAGTGAGGGAGAGAGAGGGAGAAAGAGAGAGAGAGGGGTCGGCGAGGTATCATTTTTTATTTATTTAACCATCCAATTATTGCCCTCGATTTCTCCCTCTCTCCATGAAAGTGATCAAACAGTCGACTGGGGTCTCACTAAACAGAGCGTTGTTATTAGGTGACCACTCGACTGGGACAAAAGGGAGGGAGAGGGTGAATGGGATTTCCACTAACACACTCAACCAAGGCTGAGAGGAGTGGTGGTGAAACATGATCCCAGATCACACAACAGCACTAGGTACAGTAGATAGCACTAGGTAGATAGCACTAGGTAGATAGCACTATGCAGATAGCACTAGGTAGATAGCACTAGGTAGATAGCACTATGCAGATAGCACTAGGTAGATAGCACTAGGTAGATAGCACTAGGTGCAGTAGATAGCACTAGGTGCAGTAGATAGCACTAGGTAGATAGCACTGGGTAGATAGCACTGGGTACAGTAGATAGCACTAGGCAGATAGCACTAGGTAGATAGCACTAGGTACAGTAGATAGTACTAGGTAGATAGCACTAGGTAGATAGCACTAGGCAGATAGCACTAGGTAAATAGCACTAGGCAGATAGCACTAGGTAAATATCACTAGGCAGATAGCACTAGGCAGATAGCACTAGGTAGATAGCACTAGGCAGATAGCACTAGGCAGATAGCACTAGGTAAATAGTACTAGGCAGATAGCACTAGGTAGATAGTACTAGTAGATAGCACTAGGTAGATAGCACTAGGCAGATAGCACTAGGTAAATAGCACTAGGTATATAGCACTAGGTAGATAGCACTAGGCAGATAGCACTAGGCAGATAGCACTAGGCAGATAGCACTAGGTAGATAGCACTAGGCAGATAGCACTAGGTAGATAGCACTAGGCAGATAGTGCTGGTGACAGCAGAACACTATACAAGTCAGACAGAAGTTTTTGGGTTAAGGAGAATAATCTAGTCCAAATTGGAGGCTTTTAAATCAGCAGATGCTACATACATTTTGGGATTTATAAATGAATGATATGTAAGCATTGATTCTTGAAGAATATAACTTAGAAATGCCTCATAAGCTTAGTTCAACTGTCGTACCCCATCAGATCTAAAATATAACCTTGTTTTACGCCAATGTTTGTAAACAAAGTAAATGTAAACAAACACTATATAGCCTCATAACATGGTTCAAATTCTAAATTTGATATAATGGATGGTCAGTCCTTGCATCCATAGCTCTGTCAGAGCGATTACATTTATCTAGCCGCATCCCTCAGCTTTTAACCAAACCAAAGGGGGGGATGCCGCTTTGTTTCTACTGCTGATTGCTACTTTAAGGTCAGATAAACCATATATCTGCAATATTCATGAATTGGCATTAGGCATGATAATGTTCATTTGATCATCACCTTAAGTGTCATGTCTTCTACCTTCATACTCTGACATCGTTCTGACAAAATGGAGGCTTTGAAGTGCTTTGAGAGACTAGTCAAGGATCATATCACCTCCACCCTACCTGACACCCTAGACCCACTCCAATTTGCTTACCTCCCCAATAGGTCCACAGACGACGCAATTTCAATCACACTGCACTCTGCCCTAACCCATCTGGACAAGAGGAATACCTATGTAAGAATGCTGTTCATCGATTACAGCTCAGCATTTAACACCATAGTACCCTCCAAACTCGTCATTAAGCTCGAGACCCTGAGTCTCGACCCCGCCCTGTGCAACTGGGTCCTGGACTTTCTGACGGGCCGCCCCCAGGTGGTGAGAGTAGGAAACGACACCTCCACCCCGCTGATCCTCAACACTGGGGCCCCACAAGGGTGCGTTCTCAGCCCTATCATGTACTCCCTGTTCACCCATGACTGCGTTGCCATGCACGCCTCCAACTCAATCATCAAGTTTGCAGACGACACTACAGTGGTAGGCCTGATTACCAACAACGACTAAATGGCCTACAGGGAGGAGGTGAGGGCCCTCGGAGTGTGGTGTCAGGAAAATAACCTCACACTCAATGTCAACAAAACAAAGGAGATGAAACAGCAGAGGAAAAAGCAGAGGGAGCAGCCCCCTTTCCACATCGACGGGACAGTAGTGGAGAAGGTGGAAAGATTTAAGTTCCTCGGCATACACATCACGGACAAACTGAAATGGTCCACCCACACAGACAGCGTGGTGGAGAAGGCGCAACAGTGCCTCTTCAACCTCAGGAGGCTGAAGAAATTTGGCTTGTCACCAAAAACACTCACAAGCTTTTACAGATGCACAATCGAGAGCATCCTGTCGCTATCTTCTAGAAGGCGAGGTCAGTACAGGTGCATCAAAGCTGGGACCGAGAGAGTGAAAAACAGCTTCTATCTCAAGGCCATCAGACTGTTAAACAGCCATCACTAACATTGAGTGGCTGCTGCCAACATACTGACTCAAATCTCTAGCCACTTTAATAATTACAAATTGGATGTAATAAATGTATCACTAGTCACTTTAAACAATGCCACTTTATATACAGCATTTCAAGGTCCTGGAGTGGCCTAGCCAGTCTCCAGATCTCAACCCCATAGAAAATCTTTGGATGGAGTTGAAAGCCTGTGTTGCCCAGCAACAGCCCCAAAACATCACTGCTCTAGAGGAGATCTGCATGGAGGAATGGGCCAAAATACCAGCAACAGTGTGTGAAAACCTTGTGAAGACTTACAGAAGACTTGTGAAGACTCTGTCATTGCCAACAAAGGGTATATAACAAAGTATTGAGATAAACTTTTGTTATTGACCAAACTTATTTTCCACCATAATTTGCAAATCAATTAATTAAAATTCCTACAATTTTATTTTGTGGATTTTTTTTCTAATTTTGTCTGTCATAGTTGAAGTGAACCTATGATAAAAAAAATACAGGCCTCTCTCATCTTTTTAAGTGGGAGAACTTGCACAATTAGTGGCTGACTAAATACTTTTTTTGCCCCACTGTAATGTTTACATACCCTACATTCCTCATCTCATATGTATATACTGTACTCTATACCATCTACTGCATCTTGCCTATGCAGTTTAGCCATCTCTCATCTATATATTTATATGTACATATTCTTATTCATTCCTTTACACTTGTGTGTGTATAAGGTAGTTGTTGTGAAATTGTTAGATTCCTTGTTAGATATTACTACACGGTTGGAACTAGAAGCACAAGCATTTCGCTACACTCGCACTAACATCCGCTAACCATGTGTATGTGACCAAAAACATTTGATTTGATTTGATTTGCAAAACTAAATTCCCATTTTATCTTAAAAGTGCAATATATCATCTTTCAATCCATGTGACAAACCTCCACACATTGAGCCAGATGTCCTAACCTATTTCTAGAGGTTTAAGAGGAGGATACCTAAAGCTCCCTCAAAATCAATTCCCATGTTGCTCTCTCTCTTATTTCAAACAGCTCTGCTTTCCAAAGGACCCAAACGACTTCAGTTGGCAGGAGCAAGAGGTTCATTCAGAGGTAAAACAGTGTACCTCTACAAGGTCAGCGTGATCAGAGGGGATGCTCAACTAACCCCCCCCCCCCCAATCTAACAAATATGGAAAACATGGTAAAGTAAAACTGGGCCAATATTCTTAAATACATTCCTTTCCTTTGCTGCTACTGGGGTATTGGATAGGTGTTCAACTACAGAACTTTCACTAATAAAGTCCTTTCAGATTGGTCGTCTAGAATAGGAAGTCAGTTAATATTATTGGAACGTAGCCATTGTCTCACTGCTCTTTTACAATCAGTCTCACGGGTGGTAGGGACTAAGGCTCCCAAGCTTTAAAAACGTTTGCATGCTCAAATGGGGCCTTGGCAGAATATATATATATATACATTCATTCAGCATATGTTTACATCCTCATTCTCCAACGTGTTTACATCTATTTATGTGCTTTTCCTCACCGCCGCTGCCCTTCCTAACACTTAAGTGGCTTCTGCTTTTCTACTTGGCTTCTAGCTGATTCTGTACATATTTACCAGATATTGCTGATGGATAGAATATGCACTTTGGGAGTCCTTTTTCTTCATCTTGCACAGTCATGTCCCCGATGAGGATCATCCCGAAACCCATAAATCTCCACTATCCTCCTCCACCACACTCAGCTCATAGGCTCTCCGTGAATTGTCCTTCATTGCACTTATCATTTCAAATTCCATATGAAATATACCATCAAGTCCCAAGCCCACGTCCAACGCCCGACTGACAGAACAGGGGATACGGGGGATTTGGAGCGGCTTGCATCCCAGAGCAGCATGGGCTTAATCTTTATTTATGTTATGCGTCATCGCTGTGTCTACAGGTGTGTGTATCAGATCATTTTCTCCCTTCCTTCTGGGGGAAGAAATTGTCAGACGCACAACAGTGTGAGCAGAAGGACTCATCTGACTCTGCTATGTGTAGCCTGCTGGGGGTTGTGTAGCCTGCTGGGGGTTGTGTAGCCTGCTGGGGGTTGTGTAGCCTGATGGGGGTTGTGTAGCTTGCTGGGGGTTGTGTAGCCTGATGGGGGTTGTGTAGCCTGATGGGGGTTGTGTAGCCTGATGGGGGTTGTGTAGACTGCTGGGGGTTGTGTAGCTTGCTGGGGGTTTGGTAGCTTGCTGGGGGTTGTGGAGCCTGCTGGGGGTTGTGTAGCCTGCTGGAGGTTGTGTAGCCTGCTGGGGGTTGTGTAGCCTGCTGGGGGTTGTGGAGCCTGCTGGGGGTTGTGGAGCCTGCTGGGGGTTGTGTAGCCTGCTGGGGGTTGTGTAGCCTGCTGGGGGTTGTGGAGCCTGCTGGAGGTTGTGGAGCACCGACCTGTTGACAAGCATCTAAAGCCCACTGCTACACACAATGCACTATGCTATTGATTTACCCCTTTCATCCCTCTCTCTCGCTCTCTTTAATTTGTCCCTCATTCAAAATAAGATGAAATTGTGACACACATGCATACAAACATACAATGAAAAACATCCAGTCTGACTTGCTATACAATATTTTTTGTCAGCGTAAACAGTTGATATCCCCAAACATTTATCCACCAGCATCTACACTGCACTGTACATACTGTACAACAAACTCAATACATAGACCTATAGTACACACCATTCCCCCCCAACACACACACACACACACACGCACACACACGCACACACACATACACACACCCATCACAGTGAAAGCATAGAAAATAAATTCAAAGCAAAAGGCTTGATCAATCACCCGGGCCCGCCACTCCAACACTCCGACCTCCCCCACCTTGCGATCGATGCTCATAGAAATTTCATGAACTTTAAACTGTGATTGACAGACAGACGGACGGGCCCCAGACAGACGTGGCATACTGGCCTCTTTAAAGTGGTGAGCCACCAGGGAAGATGAAGGGGCCTCGTCCAGCCAGTTCCCTCACCAAACACACACTTTTAATTAAGACTAAAACACTTTGGCGTTATGGCAACATTTACCCAGACTGATGTACACTCTATGGCTCCTATGACCTCTACTTGCCCCTGTCTGACACCACTCCAGACCACTAAGCCCTGTCTGACACCACTCCAGACCACTAAGCCCTGTCTGACACCACACTAGACCACTAACGTCTCTGACACCATTCTAGACCTCTAACCTCTGCCTGACACCACACTAGACCACTATCCCCTGTCTGACACCACACTAGACCACTAAGCCCTGTCTGACACCACACTAGACCACTAAGCCCTGCCTGACACCACACTAGACCACTATCCCCTGTCTGACACCACACTAGACCACTAACGTCTCTGACACCACACTAGACCACTAACATCTCTGACACCATTCTAGACCTCTAACCTCTGCCTGACACCACACTAGACCACTATCCCCTGTCTGACACCACACTAGACCACTAACGTCTCTGACACCACACTAGACCACTAACGTCTCTGACACCACACTAGACCACTAACATCTCTGACACCATTCTAGACCTCTATCCCCTGTCTGACACCACACTAGACCACTAACATCTCTGACACCATTCTAGACCTCTAACCTCTGCCTGACACCACACAAGACCACTAAGCCCTGTCTGACACCACACTAGACCACTAAGCCCTGTCTGACACCACACTAGACCACTAAGCCCTGTCTGACACCACACTAGACCACTAAGCCCTGTCTGACACCACACTAGACCACTAAGCCCTGTCTGACACCACACTAGACCACTAACGTCTCTGACACCACACTAGACCACTAACATCTCTGACACCATTCTAGACCTCTAACCTCTGCCTGACACCACACAAGACCACTATCCCCTGTCTGACACCACACTAGACCACTAAGCCCTGTCTGACACCACACTAGAGCAATAAGCCCTGTCTGACACCACACTAGACCACTAACCCCTGTCTGACACCACACTAGACCACTAAGCCCTGTCTGACACCACACTAGACCACTAAGCCCTGTCTGACACCACACTAGACCACTAAGCCCTGTCTGACACCACACTAGAGCACTAAGCCTTGTCTGACACCACACTAGACCACTAAGCCCTGTCTGACACCACACTAGACCACTAAGTTACTGGCGGAAGATTCCTTTTTTATTGGAAAGAACAGTGTTCTCCATTGAGGGAATTCTCTTCCACAGAGACATGCCACATTTCATATATTAAAGACACAGATCTGCTCTTCTCTAAGGAGGGGACTTGTGGAACAAATGTCAGATAATTTGCGTTTCTGTGGGGACATTTTAGGCTGTGACTCAAAAATAATAACTTATCAGGTGTGTGTGGGGGGGGCGTATTTCTTTGAGGCAAACACTTTGCCAGCCTTGTCACTCCAGTCTAGTCAAGGCACCAAGGAGGTAATTATTCACTAGCTGATTAACATATCTCACCACTGAAGCGGATGCACACTCTAATCACAAGGGTTGCGTCATTCTCGGATCTCACAGGAGACAAGTGAGACAACAGAAGGGAGTGGGTGTGTTTCTGTCACCTCCACTTCTCTCCATGCTCTAGAGGACAACAATCTATGTGATGTTCCTCTGCGTCTATGTGAAGAAACTACATGTTTGATCCGACTGTCGTTCAGTGCAATACTGTAGGTATAGGGTGGGGGGTATGTATGCTCAATCATGTGGAAATCTACAGTACAACAAAATTAGGAAAAAAATTGACACATGGTTAAAAAATGTGTCTTGCTATACAGTACATGCAAGTTGATACCACACATGCTTATGCATAATTACCTCCATGTGTTGCAGTGAGAGTAATTAAACAATAAAAGTGCAGTAGTCAATTAGTCAGCTTACAGTACTTCAAAAGAAATTGTCAACAGAGAAGGGAAAAGCCAACACAACGGTGAGGAAGTAAAATATTTTACAGAGGTTCAAAATCGACTCTACGGCGAAGCTAAGGTATTACTCACTCCTTTGTTACATGTTCACAAGACCTTCAGCATTCCATATGGAATATTTTGCTAATGTGTTCCATGTGTTCAGCCTGTGTGAGAGAGAAAGAGAGAGACAGACACACAGACAGACAGACAGACAGACAGACAGACAGACAGACAGACAGACAGACAGACACAGAGACAGACAGACAGACAGACAGACAGACAGACAGACAGACAGACAGACAGACAGACAGACAGAGAGAGAGAGAGAGAGAGAGAGAGAGAGAGAGAGAGAGAGAGAGAGAGAGAGAGAGAGAGGAGAGAGAGAGGAGAGGAGAGGTAGGTAGGTAGGTAGGTAGGTAGGTAGGTAGGTAGGTAGGTAGGTAGGTAGGTAGGTAGGTAGGTAGGTAGGTAGGTAGGTAGGTAGGTAGGTAGGTAGGTAGGTAGGTAGGTAGGTAGGTAGGTAGGTAAGGTGCCATTGTTTTCCCCTCACAGTGATAGGAACACTGCCCAACACCAAGGCAATATGAAAAAACAGTGACTGACCATGCTGAAAACCTCTTAATGGTTTAGTGGTGTTTTAAAGAGCTTGAGAGGTAGTGGGCACCAGGTCTCCTTTACGCCACACAACAATCAGGTCCCAACACCAGCTCCTGCTCTGCCATTGGCTGCCATCTTTTTCCGAATAACCTCATCCAAACCAGCACCGAAACAATTGCCAAACATCAGATTAACCCAAATAAAAGTCTATGTAGCTTGAACTGGCTTCTCCCCCCACTTCAGTCTAACACCCAACCTCTGATATGCTCATAAAGAGAGTTAAACTCAGCAAAAAAGAAATGTCCCTCTTTTAGGATCCTGTTTTTCAAAGATAATTCATAAACATACAAATAACTTCACAGATCTTCATTGTAAAGGGTTTAAACACTGTTTCTCATGCTTGTTCAACGAACCATAAACAATTAATGAACATGCACCTGTGGAATGGTCGTTAAGACACTAACAGTTTACAGACGGTAGACAATTAAGGTCACAGTTATGAAAACTTAGGACACTAAAGAGCCTTTCCACTGACTCTGAAAAACACCAAAAGAAAGATGTCTAGGGTCCCTGCTCATCTGCGTGAACGTGCCTTAGGCATGATGCAAGGAGGCATGAGAACTGCAGATGTGGCCAGGGCAGTAAATTGCAATGTCCGTACTGTGAGATGCCTAAGACAGTGCTACGGGGAGACAGGACAGACAGCTGATCGTAGACCACGTGTAACAACACCTGCACAGGATCGGTACATCCAAACATCACACCTGCGGGGCAGGTACAGGATGGCAACAACAACTGCCTGAATTACACCAGGAATGCACAATCCCTCCATCAGTGCTCAGACTGTCCGCAATAGGCTGAGAGAGGCTGGATGAGGGCTTGTAGGCCTGTTGTAAGGCAGGTCCTCACCAGACATCACCGGCAACAACGTCGCCTATGGGCACAAACCCACCATCGCTGGACCAGACAGGACTGTCAAAAAGGTTTTGTCTCACCAGGGGTGATGGTCGGATTCTCATTTATCGTCGATGAACGTTACACCGAGGCCTGTACACTGGAGCGGGATTGATTTGGAGTGGAGGGTCTGTCATGGTCTGGGGCAGTGTGTCACAGCATCATCAGACTGAGCTTGTTGTCATTACAGGTAATCTCAACGCTCTGCATTACAGGGAAGACATCTTCCTCCCTCATGTGGTACCCTTCCTGCAGGCTTATCCTGACATGACCCTCCAGCTTGACAATGCCACCCGCCATACCGCTCGTTCTGTGTGTGATTTCCTGCAAGACAGGAATGTCAGTGTTCTGCCATGGCCAGCGAAAAGCCCGGATCTCAATCCCATTGAGCACATCTGGGAGATGTTGGATTGGAGGGTGAGGACTATGGCCATTCCAAAATCTGGGAATTTGCAGGTGCCTTGGTGGAAGAGTGGGGTAACATCTCACAAGAACTGGCAAATCTGGTGCAGTCCATGAGGAGGAGACTTAATGCAGCTGGTGGCCACACCAGATACTGACTGTTACTTTTGATTTTGACCCCCCCTTTGTTCAAGTACACATTATTCCATTTCTGTTAGTCACAGGTCTGTGGAACTTGTTCAGTTTACGTCTCAGTTGTTGAATCTTGTTATGTTCATACAAATATTTACACATGTTAAGTTTGCTGAAAATAAACGCAGTTGACAGTTAGAGGAAGTTTATTTTTTTGCTTTTTGAGTTTATAATGTTTTTGCTCTCATTTTTAAACTCTCCATTCCTTTGTGTTATTCTTCTTTTATTCTGCTAAGTGTGAACCATATGAACATGAACCATATGATCGCCCTTTCACTCTCTCGCTTTCTCTCTCTCTCTCTCTCTGTATATATATCCTTCTCAATCCCTCTTTCTCTCCTTCTCTCTCTCTCTCTCTCTCTCTCTCTCTCTCTCTCTCTCTCTCTCTCTCTCTCTCTCTCTCTCTCTCTCTCTCTCTCTATCATTATCTCTCCCTGTCTCCCTCTCTCTCTCTCTCTCTATCATTATCTCTCCCTGTCTCCCTCTCTCTCTCTCTATCATTATCTCTCCCTGTCTCCCTCTCTCTCTCTCTCTATCATTATCTCTCCCTGTCTCCCTCTCTCTCTCTCTATCATTATCTCTCCCTGTCTCCCTCTCTCTCTCTCTCTCTCTATCATTATCTCTCCCTGTCTCCCTCTCTCTCTCTCTATCATTATCTCTCCCTGTCTCCCTCTCTCTCTCTCTCATTATCTCTCTCTCTCTCTCTCTATCATTATCTCTCCCTGTCTCCCCTCTCTCTCTCTATCATTATCTCTCCCTCTCTCTCTCTATCATTATCTCTCCCTGTCTCTCTCTCTCTCTCTATCATTATCTCTCCCTGTCTCTCTCTCTCTCTCTCTCTATCATTATCTCTCCCTGTCTCCTCTCTCTCTCTCTATCATTATTATCATTATCTCCCTGTCTCTCTCTCTCTCTCTCTATCATTATCTCTCCTGTCTCTCTCTCTCTCTATCATTATCTCTCCCTGTCTCTCTCTCTCTCTCTCTATCATTATCTCTCCCTGTCTCTCTCTCTCTCTCTCTCTATCATTATCTCTCCCTGTCCTCTCTCTCTCTCTATCATTATCTCTCCCTGTCTCATTATCATTATCCTCTCTCTCTCTCTCTATCATTATCTCTCCCTGTCTCCCTCTCTCTATCATTATCTCTCTGTCTTCTCTCCCTCTCTCATTATCTCTCCCTGTCTCCCTCTCTCTCTCTCTATCATTATCTCTCCCTGTCTCTCTCTCTCTCTCTCTCTATCATTATCTCTCCCTGTCTCCCTCTCTCTCTCCCATTATTATCATTATCTCTCCCTGTCTCCCTCTCTCTATTTCCCTCTTTCTCTCTCTATCTGAACGACTTTCATCACCACACAATAGGGTCACACCTCCTCTCCCTCTAGACGGATGTGTTTTGTTGTTTGAGGGATTTGGACAAGCTAAGGCTTGCCTCAACAAGTCCCAGAGGCTGCGGCCCCTAGGCTAGTGAAATAGTAGTCAAAACTCTGACTCAAACCATGCATCACTCCATGGAATGGATCCGACACAGCGCATGCGTGGGTTGTACACTACACTGCCATCCATGAATGATTATAGTCACTTCCTGTTAATATTATTTTAATCAGTTATAGTAGAGAAACACTATTACAGAAGTACAATTTCCATGGTAGTAGTAGTGGTAGTAGTTAGGAAGGTAGTAGTAGTAGTACTAGTAGTAATAGTTTTGTGGGTATCTGATCTTTACTTGACTATTTATATGTTTGACTACTTTTACCTTTACTTCACAACATTCCTTAAGAAAATATTGTCCTTTTAACTCCATACATTTTCATTGACACCCATAAGTACTAGTTACATTTTCAATGCTTAGCAGGACAGGGAAATGGTCCAATTCACACACTCAACCGTACATCCCTGGTCATCCCTACTGCCTCTGATATGGCAGACTCACTAAACACATATGCTTCATTTGTAAATCTATATATTAAATGGTTCCATCTGGTTTGCTTAATATGAGGAATTTTAAAATATTTGTACAATTACTTTTGATACTTAAGTATATCTTAAACCAAATACTTTTAGACTTTTACTCAAGTAGAATTTTACTGGGTGACTTTTACTTTTACTTGAGTTATCTTCTATTAAGGTATCTTTACTTTTACTCAAGTATGACAGTTGGGTACTTTTTCCACCACTGAGTAGTAATAGTAATAGCAGTAGTCGTAGCAGTAGTAGTAGTAGTAGTAGTAGTAGTTATAGTAGTAGTAATAGTAGTACTAATAGCAGTAGTAGTAGTAGTAATAGCAGTAGTAATAGCAGTAGTAGCAGTAGTAGTAGTAGTAATAGCAGTAGTAGTAGTAGTAGCACTAATAGCAGTAGTAGTAGTAGTAATAGCATCAGTAGTCGTAGTAGTAGCAGTAGTAGTAGTAGTAGTAATATCAGTAGTAGTAGAAGTAGCAGCAGCAGTAGTAGTAGTAGTAGTAGTAATATTTGTAATAGCAGTAGCAGCAGCAGCAGTAGTAGTAGTAGCAGTAGTAGTAATAGCTTTAGCATCAGTAGTAGTAGTAGGAGTAATAGCAGTAGAATCAGTAGTATTAGTAATAGTAGAAGTAATAGTAATAGTAGTAGTAGTAGTAGTAGTAGTAGTAGTAGTAGTAGTAGTAGTAGAAGTAGTAATAGCAGTATTAGTAGAAGTAGTAGTAGTAGTAGTAGTAGTAGTAGTAGTAATAATAGCAGTAGTAGTAGTAGTAGTAGTAGTAGTAGTAATAACAGTAGTAGTTGTAGTTGCAGTAGTAGTAATAGAAATAGCATCAGCAGTAGTAGTAGTAGTAGTAGTAGTAGTAGTAGCAGCATCACTACTAGTAGTACTAGTAGTATTAGCAGTAGTAGTAGTAGTAGTAGTAATAGCAGTATTAGTAGAAGTAGTAGTAGTAGCAATAGCATCAGCAGTAGTAGTAGTAGTAGTAGTAGTAGTAGTAGCAGTAGTAGTACTAGTAGTAGTAGCAGTAGTAGTAGTAGTAGTAGTAGTAGTAGTAGCAATAGTAGCAGTAGCAGTAGTAGTAATAGCAGTAGTAGTAGTAGTAGTAATAGCAGTAGTAGCAGTAGTAGTAATAGCAGTAGTAGTAGTAGTAGTAGTAGTAGTAGTAGTAGTAGTAGTAGTAGTAGTTATAGTAGTAGTAGTAGTAGTAGTAATAGCAGTAGTAGTAGTAGCAGTAATAGCAGTAGTAGTAGTAGTAATAGCAGCAGTAGTAGTAGTAGTAGCAGCAGTAGTAGTAGTAGTAGTAGTAGTATAGTAGTAGTAGTAGTAATATTAGTAGTAGAAGTAGCAGCAGTAGTAGTAGTAGTAGTAGTAATATTTGTAATAGCAGTAGTAGTTGTAGTAGCAGTATTAGTAACATCAGTAGGAGCAGTAGTAGTAGTACTAGTAGTAGTAGTAGCAGCAGTAGCAGTAGTAACATTAACATTATTATTATTATTATTAGTAGTAGTAGTAGTAGTAGTAGTAGCAGTAGCAGTAGTAACAGTAAGTAGTAGTAACAGTAATAGTAGTAACAGCAGTAGCAGCAGTAGTAGTAGTAGTAGTAGTAATAGTAATAATAATAGCAGTAGTAGTAGTAGTAGTAGTAGTAGTAGTAATAGTAATAATAATAGCAGTAGTAGTAGTAGTAGTAGTAGTAGTAGTAGTAGTAGAATAATAATAGCAGTAGTAGTTGTAGTAGCAGTAGTAGTAACATCAGCAGCAGCAGTAGTAGTAGTAGTAGTAGTAGTAGTAATAATAGCAGTAGTAGTAGTAGTAGTAGTAGTATAACAGTAGTAGTAGTAGTAATAGCAGTATTAGTAGAAGTAGTAGTAGTAGTAATAGTCATAATAGCAGTAGCAGTAGTAGTAGCAGTAGTAGTAGCAGTAGTAGTAATAGCAGTAGCATAGTAGTAGTAGTAGGAGTAATAGCAGTAGCATCAGTAATAGTAGAAGTGGTAATATCAGTAGTAGTAGTAGTAGCAGTAGCAGTAGTAGTAATAGAAATAGCATCAGCAGTAGTAGTAGTCATAGCAGCAGCAGCAGTAGTAGTAGTAGTAGTAGTAGTAGTAGTAGTAGTAGTAGTAGTAGTATAGTAGTAGTAGAAGAATAAGAAGTAGTAGTAGTAGTTTAGTAGTAGTAGTAATATAGTAGTAGTAGTAGTAGTAGTAGTAGTAGTAGTAGTAGTAGTAGTAGTAGTAGTAGTAGTAGTAGTAGTAGTATCATCAGGTTTAGTAGTAGTAGTAGTAGTAGTAGTAGTAGTAGTAGTAGTAGTAGTAGTAGTAGTAGTATCATTAGTAGTAATATCAGTAGTAGTAGTAGTAACATCAGGTTTAGTAGTAGTAGTAGTAGTAGTAGTAGTAGTAGCAGTAGTAGTAATATCAGCAGCAGTAGTAGTAGTAGTAGTAGTAGTAGTAGTAGTAACATCAGGTTTAGTAGTAGTAGTAGTAAACAGCAGTGGTAGTAACAGTAGCGGTATCATTATTTCAGTATTTAATGGGGCTGTGTTAAGGCAGGGTGGTGGTGGTGCTGGATCCATGCTGCCAGCCTCAATGCTTGTAATGCATAGATCAATGTAGCCTATGGGGAAGGGGAATCGATGGGTGCTGAGTTATTGCAGTACTTGGCCACTGATTTTTAGAGAGCTGTGTTTTCCCAGGAAAGTCAATACCTCCAGGCTCCTCTCATTAATTTCACCCTCCCCTCCTCGAGCTTCACCTGGGGATATACAACCCCGGAGAGAGACTGGAAGTCTGGGTGAGGGAGGGGGGGAGGAGAGAGGGGGCAGAGAGGGAGAGGGAGGGTAGAGAAAGAAAGGGAAAAGAGGGAGGAGATAGAGGTAGATGGGGAGAAGGCTGAGAGGGAATAGGAGGGGGAGATAGAGGGGAAGATGGAGATGTGCAGTTGGTAATGAGAGGAAGACACATGAATAAAAGGGAGAAAGAGATGTGCTTGAGAGCCCATCACAGTTATATGTGGATATAATGTGTGAGATATGGATTTCAAGTACTGCACAAGAGAATGTCCAAGAGGGGCTCACATTAATGATTCTGACTGGAAAACAAACAATCCAAGAAGCAATTGGTTCATCTGTCTGTTTAGTTATGGGAGAAACCAGTGCCTATAATATCTGTCTAGACACCAGACCCAACACATCTCTTTAGTTTCAATATCAAGAAGACTAAAATCTCTCTCTCCCCCTCTCCTCTCTCTCTCCCGCTCCCTCTCCTTCTCTCTCCCCTTTATCTTCCCTTCCCTCTCTCTTTTCCCCCTTCTCTCTCCCTCCCTCTCCCTCCCTTTATCTCTCCCTCTCCCTCACTTCCTCTCCTTTTTCCCCCTTCTCTCTCCCTCCCTCTCCCTCCCTTTATCTCTCCCTCTCCCTCACTTCCTCTCCTTTTTCCCCCTTCTCTCTCTGTCTCATAAGTTCATGTAGACCCAGCCACGTTAGGGCAGTGACAGAGTCAACAAAGTCTTGTTTGTCTCTGCATTGTGGATAAGCTGCAGTCTTCCTATGCTTCACTGAGTTTGAACATAGAGCGAAATAAAAACATTTAGACCCACATGCAATTCTTTCAAAACTCATAGAAAGCTTGTTCTTTTGGCATGATATCAAACAAAATAAATGTGTTGGTGAAACCTTTGATATGTCATAACGATATACAGTAAGTACATCCCTCTCTACAACTCAACTGATTTGCTATGCTACACTGTTTGATAAAAGAGGACAATGTTTTTGGGAGGGGACACACTGAAAGAAGAGCTCACTTGGGCATCTGGAAATTCCCCAGAGGAAATGACATCATTGAGACTGGATGCATTCTCTTTCCTGTTCAATTATACACAAGCTATTTAGTATTTAAAAGCTTGCCTCATTTTGCATTCATGAATATAACACACTCCTGGCACAATAAATATGCATCAGAAATGCACACAGACCCATTCCCAATCTTGAAATATGTATGTGTAAATCAGATTAACTGTTGATGTGTGCACAGTAAGGGTCTCAATCTGGAAGTAAGAACCATGAGACTTGTACAATATTATGATGCCGCCACCTGTCTGTGTTCAGCCTGGTCTCATAGACTAGATGTAATATATTAAAGGTAAATCCATGCCCTCAAAGTAGTATTATATGTTATGTTTGGTGTGGTTATATAAGTCAGGATATTACTTAAGTGGCCAGAGTGGGCGTATAATGCGAACGTCTAGCAACCCAAAGGTTGTGAGTTTGAATCTCATCACGGACAATTCTAGCATTTTAGCTAATTGGCAACTTTTCAACTACTTACTACTTTGAATGTTAGCTAACCCTTCCCCTAACCCTAACCTTAAACCTTTTAGATAAACCTTCCCCTAAACTTAACATTAACCCTTTAACCTAACTCAAAAACGCAACGCTAACCCTAACACCCAGCCTAGCTAACATTAGCAACATAGCCACATAGCTAGAATTCATAACGTATCATATGTTAGGCAATTCATAACATATTGTACATCTAGTAAATGAATACATACCATATGAAACGTAACATATCATACTAAATTGAGTTCTAAGATTTACGTACAGAATAATAAGAAATGCTCTGAGACCAGGTTGCAACGTTTGGAACAAAGGTACCATTAGGGAAATACAGCTTTGTTGTTTTGCGATCAATCAATGTTTTCATTTGTATTGACTGAAAATATGAATGCTGACAACATTTGAGTACTTCCATAATGATATAGCACTGTTTTGAAGAACACAAAGATATTCAACTCCTTCCAGGGATTCACAACACATTTTGCTCCAGAGAACACCTCCCGCGGCCTAATGGGCGTACAGAATGAGATAACAAGGGGGCTCTATTCACCACACAGTTCCATAAAAGCAATGCACTGAACAGTTGTCAGTCATATCGCCAAATGGAATCAGATATTAGCATTGCAAAAGGAATCGTAAGCTGGGTTGGACGGCCCATTGTGAAGTTGTCTATTTGCTCCGCTAACACTTGCATCTGAACTAAGCGGTGCTTTGAACAAAGAGGGGAGCAGGCTGCAGCGAATACCTATGTTTAACAGAAAGCCTTAACGCAGTCCCATCTTTCATCCGCAACGGAGTGACATTTACTTATCTCACTAAACAGCCATCCATCTGACCTTTCTGCAACTTTGAATGGCATCTGGATATTCCAAAGTAATAATCGGTAATAGTAAAGCGCTGATTTAAGGGAGCGATACTCCATTCTGGCGGCAGTCACGCCCGGCATAACAGTCTGGGCATCAGACAAAGGCTTGAAGGATAACCTGGGGAAAAACTCCAGCAAAAAAGAAGGCTAGGACTCAATGCCCTTGAACAAGGGAAAATGTTTACCACCTTGAAAGGACAGAGGCGAGGTGGGAATGTAGCCACCACTATATGCACGGTAATATATAGCATAGAGAACAATAAATCCTATAGGAAGATATAACAGTCCCATTTTCTATACTCTACATAATGGTTGAATTATGTAATAATGTTTATAAGTCGCTCTGGATAAGAGCGTCTGCTAAATGACTTAAATGTAAATGTAATAAGCAGTTAATAAACAAACCTTCAGATAAAGTGACACCAAGAACATTAAAGGGCAGGAGAGGAGGAAGCAGAGAGATATAGAGAGAGGGCATAACAAAAAAACAATGGGAGGAGGAAGAGGAAAAAGAAATGAACAGTGATCTTACCAGTGTAGACAAACCGCCCTGGCGCCCCTTTGCAGAACTGCTTGGATTTGTAGGAGAGTGTGACCTCCACGACCCCTGGGATGTGGCGAGGGGGCGTCTGGACCCGGATGGCGTGGGGGGTAATTAGCTGGAACACATCAACACGCACACACTCATTTAACGCTAAGAGCAGTGCACTGTGGGAGGTACGGTCTATTTACGTTACTTGTTATATATTTACAATAACGTCTTAGTTCGATCTTCAAGGTAAATTTACAGCATCATCCACAACTCTGTCTAGCAAATTCCCATTTTATATTTATAGAAGTCATTTAGTTGACAATAATATCTGGAGCAACTTCCAGTTCAGGCAGTACATATGAACAAACTATGGAACATCGTAAACCCAACGGAATACACACTGATTAAGGCAGTGAGTTTGACAATTAGTTCCATGTGTGTACTGTATGTGTTAGAGATAGAGACTCTGTGGAGGGAAGGTGTCTGCCTGCCTCTAACAGAGTGACCGAGGTCTAAGCACCGAGACAGACCCTGTCGTCTCTGAAGCAGGTGTTCCACCCTGAACATATTTCAATATTTTATGGCCTGCCTTATGCAGCAGGTCATACTGTTAGTTTCTTCACCTAGACTTTTCAGCTATTCCTTTTTCATGGTCGTGTGTGTGTGTGTGTGTGTGTGTGTGTGTGTGTGTGTGTGTGTGTGTGTGTGTGTGTGTGTGTGTGTGTGTGTGTGTGTGTGTGTGTGTGTGTGTGTGTGTGTGTGTGTGTGCGTGTGCGTGCGTGCGTGCGTGCGTGCGTGTGTGTGTGCGTGCGTGCGTGCGTGTGTGTGTGTGCGTGCGTGTGTGCGTGCGTGTGCGTTTGAGTGTGTGTGTATCTGGACCCACCTCACTCCAGACCAGCATAGTGCCGAAGACCACCTGCAGTCCATCAAAGAAGTTGTCTCCGATAATGATGACAGTGGCTCCCCCGGTCGTCCACCCCTCACTCGGGCTGATGGCTTTGATGCAGGGCGTAGCTGCTTCGGAAACACAGACAGCAGGACGGGTATGACTTCTACTTAAAGGCACTTAATCCTCCAACTTGTTTTAAGTACAACCTGGGTTGTCATTTTAATATCACTTAAACTTCTTGCGTTACCAGCTTTCGTTTATGAGTACAGTACATAACTGTAGGCTAAGAGGAATGTTGTCAATGTCAGATTGCAACATGAATTATTGCAAGGGTAGCATTAACAAATTAGCGACAACTGTTTAATGTGAATTCTCCAAACAGATTTCTAGTCGTAGTACAGTCCTGCCTACGGTCCTGCCGTCTATGATGTCAATTAGTTCACTCATCAAAAATGCACAGTTATGATTTCTTTCAATTTCAGAGGATCGATAAGCTCAATAGAAACATTACAGTGTCTCCTGCCTGACCAGACTGTGTGTAGGCAGAACAAGATGGAGACAGACAGGCTGACTAACTGGTCCTGTCTCCAGGATATCTGGCCAAACAGCCACAGCACTTGTAAGAGGGGAAAGAGGCCTGTGATCAAATCATTTCTGTGGCTTGCGGTGGAGGTGGGATACCTTTGCCACAGTCTGCTCCCAGATCTTATGCCAGGATTCAAGTCAGGGACAAATGCCAATTCAATTCAATTGATAGGAGTGTAATCCTATATAAGCATACTGGTCCATTGTGTAAAGGTAGTCATGCTAACTGTGCCCTGGAGTGGTGGAACTATTTAGCCTTTGCAAATGTAAAGGTGATCCCTAAATTGGGTTTTCTTTGTTTTTGTCATGAGGTTTTTCTCTACCCAGGCAGAGGGGCATAGGAAACAGACCTTTAAAGAGTTAATTAAGCAATAAGGCCCGGGGGTGTGGTATATAGCCAATATACTATGACTAAGGACTATTCTTACGCACAACGCATTGCGGAGTACGCGGAGTGCCTATATTGGCAAAATACCACAAACCAAGAGGTGCCTTATTGCTATTATAAACTGGTTACCAACGTAATTAGAGCATTAAAAATACATGTTTTGTCATACCCATGGTATACGGTCTGATATACCACGGCTACCAGCCAATTAGCTATTAGGGCTCAAACCACCCAGTTTATAAACACAGTGGGCTTCCTCCAATGGGATACTGTATAACAGAGTCTCTCTCATGTCATTTAACAGTTGCTGAGGGTGTTGATGGAGTAGAGGCTTTTCCCTGGTAGTCACCTGTCATCGTTATTCAATTCCCTCTGCCACAGCAGTAAACACACAGTCAAACGGGGGACTCTCACAAATGAATAAAACACAATGGCGTGAAACAGACTGTGGAAACGTTGTACATTTATCTAGGAGGGGGGACAGGGACGGTGGAACAAAGACAGGAGCAGATGTCGGCTTTATCGCCTCTGAAAACATCCCGATCTGGCTGAGATGAAAGACTGTGAGATTCCCTTAGTGGGGCCTATGACTTCAGTGATAGCCTCGTGTACTGTACTGCTCTCCTGGCTGCGCTCTGGTGCTTTCAGTGGTGACCAACCATGGGACTCTCTCACGGTGTTTCTATGGATGCCTAAGTACTGTTTATCCAGTGTATCGCAATGCTCTAGTCGTCTTTCAACTCAGAAACTTTGAGAAGTAAGTTGAAACTGTTTCACTGTGTGGTCGCTAGGCTGGTAGGTTACAAGGGGACAATGTTTTAATAGTGCTAGCAACTGAACAAGGCAGTTAACCCACCATTCCTAGGCCGTCATTGTAAATAAGAATTTGTTCTTATCTGACTTGCCTAGTTAAATAAAGGTTCACTATATATATATATATATATATATATATATATATATATATATATATATATATATATATTTAAGAACAAGAGTACTATTATTTCTCACTATAAGGCACCATCTTACATCATAACCGCAAACGACGCAGTGAGGTAGATTTGACAATGTGACTAAGGTTTTTTGTTTTTATGGCTTTAGTAATAAGGTCCCCCACTTCAATGAGGATGTCATCATCCTTTTCCAGACTTCAGGATATGGTTTCATTTCGTCCAATAAAGAGGATGATGTGATTAAAAGTTAGTTGTTCATTGGGGCAAAATAAAATGGGGCGCCATCATTTTCACCACAGCTAAAGTTTTTAGACATTGGTACACAGGTGGCCAAAGACACCAAGACATTGAGGTTTTAGAGAAAGTATCAAGTTGTCTGTAAGTGTGAGATAGTTGTACCTTCAGAGGGGTCCAGGCGTCGAGCCCTCCGGCCATGTTTGGAGTTGTTGTGGACAAACATGTTGTCGGAGACAGCAAGGACATGGCCATCCACATTCACCGTAGTGGAGACCACCACCTGTGAGATAAACAGAGAACCTTTACGATATACTGTTGTTTTTAATTAATGTACCTGGATTATAAGCAGAACGAGATAACTTATGTTGTGTGGAACCATAGTGGGAGGTTCAACCATAAATAGGGTCTTACCTGAAACCGTCTCATGTCTCGTGGGTTCCCTGCATTTTTCAAACAATTCTGGTTGCATTTGAGGAAGAACTTCAGGAAGAATCTGTAAACACAAGAGAAAAGTACATACATATTACATTGGAACTCTAATCAAAAGGTTTCATTCAAGCACTGAAAACAGTTGATCACATCTAAATGATGACACAATTATCAATAAGATGCTGTGGGACAAAAAATAGCTAATACAATTAAATGCAACCATGCTTCATTATGTTGTGGTTGGCCCAAATCAAACGAAGGACATCTCACTCAGTAAGTGCTTGAATAAAATCCTGTAAAACATTTGTTTTCATTTAGTCATATATAAAACAACTTTTTCTTCATTTAGTCATATAAAGACAAAAAGACTCATGGTGTCTCATTAGAGTTGGCTTTTGATTTGTCCTTCTTTATGTCCAATCCTTTCTCCCATGTGTTGATTGACTGTTGTTACGGTAACAGAGGGGTATTGATTGGGAATGGATATCAATGAGGATGAGCCGTAATAACCCAGTAGTTGGAGCTAAGACACCAAGCCATACAGTAAGAATGGATTGCCATCTTAATGCATTTCCCACTGCCATGTAACCTCCGCATATCCATCTCCTGGACCATAAGCCCCTTATTTTGATGGATCGCTTTCTTTTTAATTGCCACATTATTACAATAATAATCCAGGAAGTTAACACCCGGCAAGGTCGCAGACAGCCATGTCACATTAACCAAGGGATAACCTCGTCCGATGGAGCCTCCAATTTTTTTTCCCGTTGCAAAGGATGCTGGGAGTCTCCTGTAGTGGAGAGCAGCCCTGTCAGAGAGAAATAAATGGTTGCTATCTGAAGAGAGCATCGATTTGTCCCTAATAAGACAGTAACAATATCTTTAAAACACACACAGTGGTAAGCGAAGCAATTTCCTCATTGCGCAATCAAAATATCTAAACCGCCTTGAGTGGCGGTACAGTGTTAAGCAAAGAAAGAGAAAGGGGGTTGTGAGTTCAAAAGAGCCCTGTTACATAATAGAATATTGCCATTTTTTTTTTTTTTATTTTTTTTAATGGCTACTCTATTTAGCTGGTATTGACTGAAACTTTATCTTGGGTGCACTGTAGGCTACTAATGTCCTTCATGACAATGGAATAAAACAACATGGGGAACCCATCCCCAAGCCCAATTCATATGATATTAGAGTCCTTGGGAGGAGTGATATAGATCAATAGGGATTGAATTAAAACGCAGCTGGAGACCAGGGCCTGGCAAGCCAACCAGCCGCGCTGATATTACAGCTTCAATGTGTTTTTCAATGGAATTAGACCAGAGCAGAGCTCAACCAAGCAGGCACACCAACTCGCAGAAAAAGCAAGAATCTGGAACATACCCTCTTAGAAGCCCTAGGTAGAGCCAGTTCAAAGTCAAGATTCGCCACAGCTTTCGAAACGACAAGAAAACTGAAGAAAAAAACCGGAGAACACAAAAATAGGAATAGAGTGATGATGGTGAGGTCCGTGGAGGGGGGAGCATGTGATGTTGTCTCGGCAGCCCCGGATCCTCCATCTGCCACTGGGCAGGAGTTGACAAGGAATGTAAGATTCCAGGTCTCTTCATGGAAAGGCGGCAGCCGATCAAAGCATGGTTCCCTTTGGATTGGTTCTGCTATAGCAGCTCGGAAGCAGTGGGGGAAGTAACTGCTTGTAGAAGTAGAGAGGGAAGTAACTGCTTGTAGAAGTAGAGGGGGAAGTAACTGCTTGTAGAAGCAGAGGGAGAAGTAACTGCTTGTCGAAGTAGAGGGAGAAGTAACTGCTTGTAGAAGCAGAGGGAGAAGTAACTGCTTGTAGAAGCAGAGGGAGAAGTAACTGCTTGTAGAAATAGAGAGGGAAGTAACTGCTTGTAGAAGTAGAGAGGGAAGTAAACTGCTTGTAGAAGCAGAGGGGGAAGTAACTGCTTGTAGAAGCAGAGGGGGAAGTAACTGCTTGTAGAAGCAGAGGGGGAAGTAACTGCTTGTAGAAGCAGAGGGAGAAGTAGCTGCTTGTAGAAGCAGAGAGGGAAGTAACTGCTTGTAGAAGCAGAGGGAGAAGTAACTGCTTGTAGAAGCAGAGGGGGAAGTAACTGCTTGTAGAAGCAGAGGGGGAAGTAACTGCTTGTAGAAGCAGATGGGGGAGTAACTGGTTGTAGAAGCAGAGGGGGGAGTAACTGGTTGTAGAAGCAGAGGGGGAAGTAGCTGCTTGTAGAAGCAGAGGGGGAAGTAACTGCTTGTAGAAGCAGAGGGAGAAGTAGCTGCTTGTAGAAGCAGAGGGAGAAGTAACTGCTTGTAGAAGCAGAGGGAGAAGTAGCTGCTTGTAGAAGCAGAGGGGGGAGTAGCTGCTTGTATAAGCAGAGGGAAAAGTAACTGCTTGTAGAAGATGACAAGACGGAAGTTGAATGCTTTTCTCAACTTTGAGAAATGGGAATGAGAGAAAGTGCTCTGTTTTTAGGTCAAGCTCTTGCTGTAAACTGTGTTACTTCACAACTGCACAATGAATCTGTCACTAAAGGGTTACCTAAACCCATCAGAAAACTGTTTTACTTCACTTAGATTGTAAATAAGAAGTACAATTCTGTATGATTGGACAAATTCCAATCCCTTGTTTATAAACCACCAGGGTTTTCATTATATCAGAAATATAATGACTATACACCCGTTCTATTGGCCTATATTAAGAGTATGAGCATTGAAAAGCCGTTCGAAACCAGATTCTTTTGTTTTAGCTTTCAAATTGGGAGAGCATTTTAAGTGACAGTTTATACGAGACATGTGATGCTGAGACATCCTTATCATATCAGAAGAGACTAGAGTTAGTGGGAGAAAATGACTCTCAGGCTTTTGGAAGCTGCACCGCTCAGCACTGGAGCCGATCAACATTTTGACCACGTTTCACCATATATTTCACTTCAAATATTCAATACTCTCTTCTACTGTTATCTCTCCAGCTTCAGTCTCTAGGGTATCTGTGACAATCCAATGAACTTACACACCTGATTGGAAGTTATTTCAAACCTCCTTTCTCAGATAAATATACACATATAATAATCACGTAGGCTAAATTTAGAGAAGGACAGAAGGGAGGAAAGCCAGGGAGTAACTTGTCCTTCTCTGTTCAACCCCTCCCTCCCTCAGTATTGAAAACATATTAAACCACCATAAATAATGAATGTCCATCTACAGCCACGGCTTCATTATTAGTTCCAGGCTGTTTTTCCCCGTCTCTCCTCTGCTCTTAACTAGTAGGTAAAAGCGTTGTAAGCCGTCACCTCATTACGCTGCCCTGCAATCAATTACAGAGGTGTGTGTGGGCCTGCCAGCCTCTAATGTGGAGCTGTGGCTAGTGGCAGGAAGTCCTGCTGCTGTAGTCGTGCTAGGCTAACTTAGTCTTTCCTTTCCTCTATCTTTTCTCCGTTTAGGCTGAGTTCCCATTCTTCTCAAGGCATCCCTTCCTTGTCTCCTTTTGTCCTTGTCTCCTTTCATCAGTGACAGCTGATAGACGAAAGGACTGGATGGGTTTACTACTCCATCTCAGTTTTATCTTTCAAGACCATCTGCCCATAAGACCTTCTGCCCATAAGACATTCTGCCCGTAAGACCTCCTGCCCATAAGACATTCTGCCCGTAAGACCTGCAGCCCATAAGACCTCCTGCCCATAAGACATTCTGCCCATAAGATCTTCTGCCCATAAGACATTCTGCCCATAAGACCTTCTGCCCATAAGACATTCTGCCCGTAAGACCTCCTGCCCATAAGACATTCTGCCCGTAAGACCTCCTGCCCATAAGACCTCCTGCCCATAAGACATTCTGCCTGTAAGATCTTCTGCCCATAAGACATTCTGCCCGTAAGATCTTCTGCCCATAATACCTTCTGCCCATAAGATCTTCTGCCCATAAGACCTCCTGCCCATAAGACCTCCTGCCCATAAGACATTCTGCCTGTAAGATCTTCTGCCCATAATACCCTCTGCCCATAAGATCTTCTGCCCATAATACCTTCTGCCCATAAGATCTTCTGCCCATAAGACATTCTGCCCGTAAGATCTTCTGCCCATAATACCTTCTGCCCATAAGATCTTCTGCCCATAAGACCTCCTGCCCATAAGACCTCCTGCCCATAAGACATTCTGCCTGTAAGATCTTCTGCCCATAATACCCTCTGCCCATAAGATCTTCTGCCCATAATACCTTCTGCCCATAAGATCTTCTGCCCATAAGACATTCTGCCCGTAAGACCTCCTGCCCATAAGACCTTCTGCCCATAAGACCTTCTGCCCATAAGACATTCTGCCCGTAATACCTCCTGCCCATAAGATCTTCTGCCCATAAGACATTCTGCCCGTAAGACCTCCTGCCTATAAGATCTTCTGCATAAAATACTTTTTGCCCATAAGACCTTGTTGACGTAAGGGAGAGGAGATGTGACTATTGGAATGCAGCATGTAGTTAGTCCAAATACAACAGCCTTATGAATAACCTTGGCAACAGTAGCTGAACAAAGCGGCAGTAGGCCAGGACGGGGGAAATGAATTTAACACCGAACGTAAAGACCAAGCATCCTAAGAGCCCCTATAGGAAATCACTATGCGGGCCCTCTGACTTAAAATATTACAAAATGAGAGCTGTGAAAGCATTGAAACACTGGATGCAGTGTATTGTGTCAAAGGAATAAAGCTTGAGATATTTCATATTATGTACACTAAAGCTGAATGAGCCTGAGCAGGGAATAAGTGTGTGACTTCAGCATCATTTTCATTACAGGGATGTGAGCTGAGGTCCACTCTGAATGATGTCACTCTGGGGCCACACCCATAGCACTATACTGAAGCAATTATGTCTGGCTCAAATAACAAGGCCCTCCTGACTCCATACAATGTACACACACATACACACAGACACAGACACACACAGACACACACAAACACACGACACACACACACACCTTCCCCATCTTTCACTTATTGCGTTAGGCAAGAAGAAGAAAAAAAATCAATATTTCAGCAGGGTATTTTTAAAAGCTGCCGCGTTACCAATTCTGACCCACAATTTGCTTTGAGTGTTTGCTGCTTTTTATGAAAAGTCAGAGCCATGCAGTGGCGTTTACTCTACAATGAGATAGCGCCTCAGATTCTTTGAGGTCGACTTCTCCAATTTTTTAACTAAGGTTGGAGCCAGTTGAGAGATGACACGCTACTGAATTGCTTTACAGTATAACTGAGAGAAGGTCTAATCAAACACTTGGATTGGACCCAGAGATTCACAGTCTGCCCAGTGCATTAAGACACTGAAACACAATTAGCTATGTCACTAATTGTTTCACAATCAGTTGTCATTTGATTTGATCTAGAGTACATTAATTATTGTTGTGCTGCTAAATTCAGTGAACATTGTTCCTCAACATTAGAAGGAACCATATTCCACACAGTCTTATTACAGTAACTAATATTTACTCTTCTGTGTTGAAAACAAATGCCTTCCTCCAATTATTACTGACACATTCTGAGGAAGGTCCTGTACAGCTAATTAGGCTATGAAACGGCTGGAGTTAACAATATGGCTCAGTGTGTGTGTGTGTGTGTGTGTGTGTGTGTGTGTGTGTGTGTGTGTGTGTGTGTGTGTGTGTGTGTGTGTGTGTGTGTGTGTGTGTGTGTGTGTGTGTGTGTGTGTGTGTGTGTGTGTGTGTGTGTGTGTGTGTGTGTGTGTGTGTGTGTGTGTGTGTGTGACCCCCCTTTGCCAACTCTCCAAGTCCAGGGTTCTCCTCAGCTCTGCTACATGCCATCAATAATTCAGTAGCCAAGATGGCAATTACAGGACCATGTACAATCAAACTAAATATTTGATGAGACACTAAAACAGTCACTGGAACAGATCCCCCCTCTCTCTCTCTCTCTCTCTCTCTCTCTCTCTCTCTCTCTCTCTCTCTCTCTCTCTCTCTCTCTCTCTCTCTCTCTCTCTCTCTCTCTCTCTCTCTCTCCCTCTCTCTCTCTCTACACACACAAACACACACACACATGCTTGACTGTCTATTGTCTTAAGTGTCTTAACAACACATTATGGCTCTGGTCCCTTATTCCCCAAACTTTGCCAGAGACACAAAAGCAGTTTATTCTGCTAAGAGTGTCTTGCACAATTCATTTTCTACTTCTAAAATATTGAGTGGCCACATTATGCGTTCTATAAGGGTCTGTTTCACTTCCAACATATTAAGGAAGGCTGTCTCTCTGCCTGGAAATGAACACAGTACAAGAGGAGGATTCATCAATACTGACAGATGGCATTAAATATCTGAAAATCAAATCCATTTGAATTGATCGCAATAAAAACCAGCACCAGGCCTTTACCTCACCTTTCATCTTTGATCAGAGGCAGATTATTCAACATTAAAAATAATGTGACATAATATCCATTACCGCTGAAAATGTTTGGGATGAAGACTTTGTCTGAACCTGGTAAATTGGCGACTGGCCATTTCCATTATAGGATAAAATAACTCTGCTACTGTATCAGAGATGATACATAATTAGATCATAGAAAATATCTGACTATACTAAATCAATATTTAATTTATCATATCAACATTATCCTTTCGAAAGCAGTCCTGATTTGTTATAGTAAAGTGTTACAGTAGTGTTACCAGCTTGTGAAAAATGTTGCTGTGTGTTCAGCAAAATCTGTCTCTGTTTCCAATTTTAATGTGAGATCTATTGTTGAAAAACACATGCAGAATTCCTGGAGCACAGATATGAACAGAACATCCCATCATTATTTCATACAGACAGCGTGGCTGGCTCTATTCTGAGGGTGGATGTGAGAAAGTGCTTTGGTGCACAGAGAGAATGGTTTGTTTGTTTGGCCAAGTGAACCAGTGTTCCTCCACAACCTCCTGTACGTTTGTACTTAACCCGCCTTCGAATCCATGCACAACACACACGTGCACACACACACTCACACGCATTCAAACACACACACACACATACACACTCTGCTCCGCTGCACTCCGGTTACCTCTGGTCCCTCCTCAGCTGTGTTTTGACCCTGTTGCCATGGCAAAGAACATATTGTCTCTCCAATCGAAATCACTCTATGACATAATGCTCTAACGAGAGAGAATAAAATATGTGACTTGCCGTGACCTCATGGTCCAGCCATGGGTTAGAAATTGTAGCAAGCTGCAAAAATCAGTCCTTTGGTTTCACAACCCATAATAATTTCACACACCAGAAAGATCACACTCCCCTGTTACATATGAGTGTAATTGTATCAAACACCTTTAAACCTCAGTACTGTTTGGAAAGTTTGAAAAGGTAGAAGAGACATGCTGCCGTTATCTCTGAGGTGTTTTGGAGGTAGAGTGGGAACGGTGAACAGATGTATTCGGGCTGTGTATTCAGAGCGTCAGATATAGAACCACAACAAACGCTGTGCATCAAAAGCAGAGGCTGAGAGCTCAAACTGAGGAATTCAGCAGGAGTGAAACAGCAGGTGGATACACACACACACACACACACACACACACACACACACACACACACACACACACACACACACACACACACACACACACACACACACACACACACACACACACACACACACACACACACACACACACACACACACACACACACACACACACACACACAATGTGATGAGTGAAACAGCATGAGGAGGTTGCACACACAAGCATGCATGCATAGGCTACACACACACACACACACACACACACACACACACACACACACACACACACACACACACACACACACACACACACACACACAGACCCTATGATAAGTTCCACAGCAGGGGAAGAATCCCCACAATGAGAGGTAAAGCCCTGAACAGCAATGTATGGAGCTGAATGCAGAAGCAGCTCTTTCATAGAGGTGGCGTTGAATAATTCATTGAATCATTAACTTGACTAGGTCTACTGACAGCTTGAAACTGGAGGGTTAAAACATCAATTGAGTCAATTTATATCAATTGAATCTCTTTGAGTAAGTCTGAACCCATTTTTTAAATGTTTGACATCAGTGTCAAGACAGATGAGGCATCTGTCTGGAAACATCTTTCTGTCTGGAAATGTTATTACTCTATAGAATGAGCCTGTAAGCCATTTCCATTTGATAGGAGCTTTCACCATATTGCTTATACTTATCCAATCCTCCCAGATCTATAAATGCCTAGGGGGAAGGAGCTACGGGTTGTTTCTGTGCCAGGCATCAGAGAGTAGAATTCAAGCACATCCCCCGTATGTCAGCTGGTCAAAGTCACAGACCTGTGGCTACCAGATAGCCTCGCCTCCATCCTCCCTCACATCTCTACAATCACCGTCTAGACGAGAGAGAGGACAGGCTGTCCAACAACCTTTCCGGTAGAGGAAGAAAAAATCAAATCCCTCCCTGACACATTGATTGACAGCTCCATCCAGGCCCCAGCGCTGAAATCAAGCTGTCAGTCTGGGGGCGGTGACAGAGGAATTGTCCTCTCTGATTTAAATACCGGCCATAATAGGCCGCCATCTATCACGCCTGCCGCCCAGGTTATTCTCAGACACATACATTAGCCCTTGGCCCAGATAGGAATGTCACCAGATTAAACATCCAATTTGTTAACTGGCCGGGCCAGAGGTGCTGCTTTTTGACAGGACTTACAAACAAGCACAAATGGCCCCATTTTTCACACCGGGGCCTGCAGGCTTTTTAATGCAGAGTGGGCCTCGGGCCTAGCGCCAGAGCAGGCAGGCTGTCGAGGTAGACAGAGGGAGCAGAGAGGACTGCTTGTAGAGTGGTAACACACACACACAAATAAATACACACACACACATACACACACACACACACACAATCACAGACACTGGAGTAACAAAGAGCTGAACACCATACACCTGATGACAGTTTTTTTATCCAAACCATGTCTGTTATTCACCAATAAATGGCATCTATCCTGATTTTAGAGGAACAACCTCACAGTACCAGTACATACTGCACACTCAGTGCATGGCAGAATCAATCAGGCCTAATCCTCTGCTGTAGCATGCTAAGGACTAAGGAGAGGGAGATTCACTGTATACTTGAGATGAAGCCATATATTTCAGTCAATGAGGGGCCTATGGACAGATTGCGAGCATATTGGTAAACAGAGGGAGAGACGGACTAGCAGATGCCACCAGTTTAGACCCTGCAGACTGGGATCAGTGTGAGAAATATGGGGATGTAAGGCAGACACCAAGCACAGCCAGAGCCATGGAAACGGCCCACAGGGAGACATCTTACTTGGAGGAGAGGGAGAGGAGATATGCTGTACTGTAAAAAAAAAGGAAATGTAGACCACATTTATACATACTGTACTGCAGTGTAATGTAACTGGAAAAAGGGACTGAATCCAAGTCCCATCATTAAGCAGGCTTCAACCAAGATGTATTGTATATCAACTTCCTGTATAGGAGAGTAATATGACCACAGAACTACAGAACAGAAACAAGAAAAATAATTAGTGGTTCTTTTCAGTCACAGTTCAGGTTCCAGTGAGTTGCCAGATATGCTTTTATAATAATAACAATAGATGAATATTAACCACAGAAAACTAGTAGGGTATTTTGTCTCTCAGAAAAAGAATGCAAATTATAATGGTCTGAGAAATGGACCCTACTAAGTAATATCATTTCTCTCACACCAACAGACAGGGTCTTTTTATGATTTCAAAACCGTTCTTCGGGGAAAGAGTGATTTATCCCTCACTTTGTCTGTCAGACAAATGTTTCTCTTTATGGCTATTACTATTCCAAACGGGGCCTGGTGTCAGGAAACTAATATACTGCGTGAAGTATTTAATTAAGTATCTGGGCAGAGATGGGTGAGCGTCTTGCTTTATTGAACCAAAATTAAAAATAACTCTCCCATTTGAATAAATGGCCTGGGGGTTGCCTCTCAAGCGTTTCATTTTAATATCGCTCATGCCACTTTAACCTTTTCAAGCGCTGGCCCCTTCAATTGTTTGTGAATGGAGACAGTACGCCGAGTACGCCTCTATAGACAACAGAGACTTCCTCCCCTGTCACCTGACTAGGGAAAAACATGTCAGCCTCCTAGTTGTTCTGTTTGTTTGTACTCCTTGTGTGCTGAAGAGGAGATAAGACAAAGAAAAAGGGAGGAAGGAAGGAGGGAGGAACAAACCGATATATAGGCAGTGATACATTGATAGAAGAAGCATAATGATGCAATCGTTACAAAGTCAGTGTAATTTACGCCCGCCTTTGAAGTCGGCGGAGAACCCAACCATGCTAGACTGCCTCAAACGGTAGGTTTAATCAAACACGACTGGAGCCCAAATAAAAGGAGGAGGA
Source organism: Oncorhynchus gorbuscha (assembly GCF_021184085.1). Classification (NCBI taxonomy): domain Eukaryota; kingdom Metazoa; phylum Chordata; class Actinopteri; order Salmoniformes; family Salmonidae; genus Oncorhynchus; species Oncorhynchus gorbuscha. The sequence continues at coordinate 69,769,821 of NC_060185.1, read as the reverse complement.
AACTTCATCCGGGAGTCAACACAGCACAAAACAACACCTAATTGGAAAAAACAACGCCGGGGCTTGGGTAGAAACGCCGGGGCTTGGGTAGAAACGCCGGGGCTTGGGTAGAAACGCCGGGGCTTGGGTAGAGAAGACGTTTGTTGTTGTGTTTTGTTCCTTTTCTTAACCGGGGCTCTCATTTCAAACATAGGTTTTTAACTCACAGAGAGAGATAGCCCAGTGATATTCTCCATCTGTTTGGCTCAAGACTTCTCTCAGCTGCTTTGGGAATGAGGCGGTCATGGACAAGGTGAACTCCATCACGCCATCTGCCTGGACCTTGGCCTGGCCCTGGACACCATTAGGGGCCAGTTGCAGTCATCAAAAACATCTCCTCCCAGTCTCACTGAGCAGATTTAGCTTTATGAATACATTATGTTTCCCGGCTGCTTGGATAAGTAGAGAGAAATGGGTGTTAAGGTTGTGATTATCGTTTCGATACCTTTTGGCTCGGGTTTTAAGAGCAAAGTATGTACGTTTTTTAATCTGTCGCTACGTGAAGTGGGTCCGGTAACTATGGTCCAGATTCAAATGAACCTGCCTTAGCATTAATGTTATGCAGGACCTGTGAGTACAAAGTGTGACATTTTATTTGTAAGAGAATAATGAATCAAAGTAAGAGATTAGTGAAAAAATGACAGTTAGTCGAAGGCATTTCTAAACTGAACAAAAATGTAAATGCACCAGGTAAAGTGTTCACCACATGTTTCATGAGCTGAAATAAAAGATCCCAGAAATGTTCCATACGCACAAAAAGTGTATTTCTTTCAAATGTTTTTCACAAATTTGTTTACATCCCTGTTAGTGAGCATTTCTCCTTTGCCAAGGTAACCCCTCCACCTGACAGGTGTGGCATATCAAGAAGCTGATTAAACAACATGAACATTATACAGGTGCACCTTGTGCTGGGGACAATAAAAGGCCACTCTAAAATGTGCAGTTTTGCCACACAACACAATGCCACAAATGTCTCAAGTTTTGAGGGGGTATGCAATTGGCATGCTGACTGCAGGAATGTCAACCAGAGCTGTTTACAGAGAATTTAAGGTTAATTTCTCTACCATAAGCCACCTCCAATGTAATTGTAGAGAATTTGGCAGTACTGTACGTCCAACTGGCCTCACAACCGCAGACCACATATATGGCATCGTGTGGACGAGAGGTTTGCTGATGTTAACGTCGTGAACAGAGTGCCCCACGGTGGTGGTGGAGTTATGTTATGGGCAGGCATAAGCTATGGACAATGAACACAATTGCATTTTATCGATGGCAATTTGATACTGTGACGACATCCTGAGGCCCATGGCGAGGCCCTTTTTTTGTAGGTATCTGTGACCAACAGATGCATATCTGTATTCCCAGTCATGTGAAATCCATAGATTAGGCCCTAACAAATTTATTCCAATTGACTGATTTCCTTATATGAACTGTACCTCAGTGAAATCAATGAAATTGTGCATGTTGTGTTTGTATTTTTGTTCAGTATATTTTAAAGCTATTTTTCTATCTCTTTCATATAAGCCTGTGAGAAAATACTCGCGAACACGGACCATGTCTGCTGTGCGCATCAGTGGAATCCATCCTAACTGCCCCTGACCTACACTAGAGAGTTTCACTCCCAGTGTGGGAGAATAGAGTTCCTACTAGAATGGACTGCAGATGAGTCAGAGTATGAAGGAAAACATATCCTCTCGACACTCTAACAATACCACCAATGAGTCCTCAGCACACCAGTAATGAAACATTAAATAATCCATTGAATTAGAATTGATGCTGCGTTTAACGTTTATTTTTCATTTAAAAAACAATATGCTGCTCTCATCAGCGAGAAACGCTACATCCTTTATTGTCCAGAGTGCAGAATTGATGTCAACATTCATCTTTTCATATTCCCAGCCAGTGTAAGTGGATTACTCATGAAATCATTCACAGCTAATAGCATCCAGATGCCAATGTGCCAGAGAGGAATTAAGTCTCTCTCCAGAGCGATACAGACCTACAGTATCTTACTGTAACTGCTTCCTGGAGCACTGAAATATGTGTCTCACACAGGGCCGGACTACCACATCTGGGGGGTGTGTGTGTGTGTGTGGGGGGGGGGGGGGTCTAACTGCATTTCAACAAATTTTGCAATGGTGCAGAGAGAAACAGTTGCGATTTCATAATACTATTCTACACATTTTATCATGAGGCTAAGAGAAAATGTTGCAGTTTTAAAGCTATTTTCCTGCAATTTTACACTTTTTGCCATGGGTAGGAGAAAATGTTTTGTTGTTTGAATAGCTCATTTCCTGCAAGGAGGTGGGGGGGCCCCAGGGCACTTGCTCTGCATGCCCATTCGATAATCCGGCCTTGATCTCAAATAAATTTTCTGTCTATGAAAGTGTCATTCATATTTATATTTATTTACATGTTTAGAAAATATACTAAAATATATGAATGTAGAAGAAGTGAAAATATATTTTTTTAAAGAACAATTGTTTGCTATTTGCAGTGGTTTTGCCCCCCCCCCCAAAAAAAACAATATGCATACACACATGCACACACACACACAAAAAGACACACAAACGTGCACACACACGCACACAAAACCAACTGATCCTAGGGCTTGAAAGGGTTTAATAGCCTACACCTACTGGTCTAGGTAAAGCAAACAGGCCTCAATCAATGGGGCGCAAGAAACAAAGAGCAAGTTAGGAGAGGTACTTTATTACAAATATCATAAATATTCATAAGTGGGTGAGAAGTGCAGAGTAATTGATATGGAGCTGCTGGGAAAGCAGTAGATATTCCAGCATGGCTGTCTGCCACAGGAGAGTGGAGAGGGAAATGAAGTCCTGAGAGTAGTGCAGGTGCACAGCTTGGATCCAGCCCAGACACACACAGACATACAAATAGGCGCACACACACTCATAAATGTGTTCACACTTAGATGAATACATTCTCCAGCATGTATGCAAAAATGAAAAATACTATGCGCTCACATCAACATTACAACACTACAGGTTAACTGATAATAATATGGAGAAGACCGCAATGCACACACACACACACACACACACACACACACACACACACACACACACACACACACACACACACACACACACACACACAAAATGCACAAGGCTCGCACAAATCCAAGCTGACACACAGGTCACTCGTTCCAAAAACAGCAACACACCCTCAGTCACACACGGCCAAATACCTCCGTGACAAAAGCATTATCTCAGCATCAGCTGCTGGTTGTGCTCCCTCTATGGATTTCACATTAACCCTCCACCCTAACCATTCAAATGAGAGTCAAGAGGTGTGTGTGTGTGTGTGTGTGTGTGTGTGTGTGTGTGTGTGTGTGTGTGTGTGTGTGTGTGTGTGTGTGTGTGTGTGTGTGTGTGTGTGTGTGTGTGTGTGTGTGTGTGTGTGTGTGTGTGTGTGTGTGTGTGTGTGTGTGTGTGTGTGTGTGTGTGTGTGTGTGTGTGTGTGTGTGTGTGTGTGTGTGTGTGTGTGTGTGTGTGTGTGTTATATGGATTACATACACTACAGGGACTAAGCCAGACATAATATTAAAAACACAAAGATGAGAGCTAGGGGTCAAAAGTGTCAACGTCAACAAGTAGGAGACAAAGTCCCTGGGAACAAGCTTATGTTTTCATCGGATTTGGATGATTGGGGATTTTTGTGAAGTGGTTTGGCGTTTTGGGGTGGTTAGGATGGTTCTTAATCAGCTGGCGTGTCCCCTACCATGACTAGGGTTTAGTTCTGTTCTCTGAGGACTCCCATTGGCTGCCCGCGGCTCTGCAATTACACTGCCATGGCACGGAATTCTACTCTGGCGCGCCTCAGTGTCCATTCCGTCCACATGGCACGGCAGACAAGATATGTATAACAATATGGTGCCCAGTGTAATAACTATGGCCAAAAGACCACACTGAAACAGTCAAAATCTCTCTATCACATTTAAATGCCTAGATATCATTTCCATAAAGATAACATCATTTACAGAAAGTATTTGATGCACTGTAAAAATGTACGCCCAGCATTATTCACTCTTGGTAATCAATTAAAGACATTTTATTGGAGTAGATTTGATTGGACTGTGAAGAATGTATGTTTGAGTAGAGTAGTCTGGGTAGTAGATTGTATTGGTCTGCAGATAAGAGGTCCACACAAAGAATAGCCTTTTTACAATTATGACAATTTGCAAATATCTTAGTGGGATAAAAACTACTAACAACCTGCCAAATGTGAACAGGTTACTGCTATAAATGTATGATGTATCAGTAAATCAACCATAGCTGTAATGTTCAAAAGATGTGAAACAGGTTTATGGACACAAATGTTAGCTCAAAATTCATTGTGAAGGAAACTGCAACAGTCCTTAAATCTTGAGAGTTGTACAGCACTTTGTAAAAGCAGTAGAACTAAGTTCCACTTGTTTCAGTTTCTCTACACCTCGTTGTGTTTTAAGATTCCGACTCTCTTGTCTCTTAGCTCAGCTAAGATAAAGAGCTAGGACCAGACATGGCAGACACAAGTACACACACACTCCCTGATTTGTAGATGAAGCCAATGTGCGATTCAGGCAATTTGTTCTGTGCCATCTCGGGGACACAGCCAGGTCACATTCTTCCTGGTTAATTAAGGTCTGTGTATCCAACCGCTGCCACCAGCACGCACAAGCTGACTGCACCTTAAGCACAAGCAGGACCGTCATATGGGAACTGCACCACGTTCTGGTTCTTTTCCTAGTACTGGTCCAGCTTCGCTTCCTATTCGGCTGCTCCCTAAATGCCCCATCAACATGTTTCATCAAATTAGTAAGCAGCCAAAAATTGACGCTTTTCATTAATTATACAGGATCATTCTAATTGCAAATTCAAATGTATTCGTTCCGAACAGAAGGTGTTCAGTAATATTTCAGGGAATTTGCATATTAAATGGGGGTCGCTGTGTATTATGTATGGTAATGTATGCGCATTGTCTTTATTTTTAACTCGCGGGCTGCTTGCGTGAGCAGGTGAAAAAATTCCAGAGTGTTTAATTTCGCTGAACAAACGCGACGAGGCCACTTGTCAAGTGCTGTATGGTCGGTGTCAATCTTTGTTTTTTCCCACTTTCCTGGCCATGCCTTTGATTAGCAGAAGCAATGGCACCACCAGTAAACAAACCTGCGGGTTGCCAGAGACAGAGCAGGAAGTCATTGCTGTTCATTTTCTCGGCTTCCTGTTTCACTTTGCCTTTTATTTCGCGGCTCTTTTCACTGCCAGCAGTCAGAGATGACACTGCATCGTCAGCGGAATTCACAAATAGAGGGCAGGCGTGTTTCACAGCATGCAACCAACTCAGCATGGCCTGAACAATGTAGACAGCCTACAATAGAATTAGGACTGTCAGTTGTATTAACTTGAATGAACTGGCTTGTTGGATTCAGGTTACACTGTGTGCAATACCAAACAACAGCTTCACCAAAAAGACTTCTTCTGGTTTGATCTGGCTGTGGGGTATTGGGGAAAGAAACTACAAAGCAAATGTAGCCTATGTGTACTTTAAATGTCATAAATTTGTAAGCAGTTTTCTCAGGGTTGCTTATAAACAGTACAATGGCATAAATGAGCATATCAGCTCAGTCTTCCATTTGGCTGTGTCCCAAGCCAATCCATCAACAGAGGAAAGGCCCTGCTAAAGGAGATGAAAGGAGGTTTTCCCAGTCAAGAGCATTACACTGGTGTGAAAAGAACAATACACTGCTTTAGGAAAATTGAACATCATTTACACAAAATTACTCTATGCTGTTTGAACTTGGCACAGCATTACCTGGGCATAAAGGGAAATGTGTACAACTGCATGAGACAGAATAACCTTATCCCTACAGTTCTGGGAAAAAAATTGAAACAATCACTCCCCCATTTCAACTTCTACACTCTCAAAACATACAGGAAGCAGGGACCGTCTTTGTTTTATAAGTCAAATCTCAACGCAGTTGAGCAGACAGGTAGACTCTCATCAAATCTCAACGCAGTTGAGCAGACAGGTAGACTCTCATCAAATCTTGATCAAACATCTGTCGGATTCGCTACCTTAGTTTCCACGGCTTAAATGTTCCCCTCCTCCTCATTAAAGAGTGTACCACAACCTGACACTTTCCTTAAGCTTTGGTGCTGTTTTCAGAGGTGTTAACACAACGTGGGATCATTGAGAAGGGGAGAGCGTGGATCCTCTAGGAAAGGTAAAGATTAATTAAAGCGCGAAGCGACGGTGCCGGGAGTGCTAGCGTGGCTGATGACAGGTTAGCGCTCAGACTGGAGGGTTCACTTAAAGAGCTGAGATCACAGCTCCCTTCACTCCGTCTCAGTTACACAGAACAGCTTTTATTAGCCCAACGGCTCACACACACACACACACACACACACACACACACACACACACACACACACACACACACACACACACACACACACACACACACACACACACACACACACACACACACACACACACACACACACACACACACACACACACACACACACTCTCTCACACACACTCACACACTCACATACTCGACACACACGACAGACAGACAGACGTTACAGTCGAACCATACATATTCCCACACACGCCACGGAGGATACAAACCTCCACTATATTCTATATTCACTATTCAATGTACGTAGTTAATTTAATATGAAGGAAAGGAGGATTTCTCTATATATCATTAGGAACCACATGATAACAGGCAAACACAAATGCATAAGTAATCAACTCTAAATCAAGAATATGTTTTCGACCATTCTCTGCTATCCCCCTGAAAACAGTGGGAACGGGTAACGGACGAGGCCGTGCCATCTCTTGCACCTCCATCAGAAAGAGAGAGGCGACAGAGTGGAAGTTGCCAGTTTGGCCACAGGGTGCCACTGTGCCCGACGGCCACCCACTCACAGCTAGCCATGGGAAAAGTGCAACCTGGCATGCAATTGGTGTGGTGGGTCCACTGCCCAATGAAACCTGGCCCATAGTGAGTTGTACCCCTGGCCAAGGGGGCGACTCCAAGGATGTATCTCCCCTGGATGAATGTTAGCTGGACAGATGGGGATCTGGAGAGACGTTTCCAGCCCCAAGCCAGTCATTGATGTCCAGCCAAAGCTAAACTAAACCCACTTTCTCCATGTCTGGTTCATATGAAAGTGGATCCAATGTTTGACTGAATCTTTACTATGCCAATTGAATGTGACTGTTGTTTTAGCTACGAATGACAATGTCTGTTTGTACTGAAGTGATTGTTTGAGATCTCTGTTCAATGTCAATTTAGCGGTGAGGGGGTATTGGATTGTAGTATGGCTAAGAGCCAGTGAAGTAAACACACAAGCAAGTACCCATACACGCAAACCCCCACACACACAAACACACACGAAAACACACGCAAACAGACACACACACACACATAGATGTCCATAAACACTTTATCTCATTAACCCTGCTTTATCTCGTATTTATACTGATCAACTCCCTCCAGACAAGCAACTTGGTGTGACCCCATCATTTATAGAGGTTCTTTCAATGGCATGTACTCTAGGGAGCTTAATGGTTGTTATTGCCCTTTGTAAGATTAGCAGACTCACACATTCATTTCATTTGTTATTGCAGTTAATAAAATGTTTCAATAAAAATACTGATTTGGGTGCCTAATTTAAAGCCTGTCTGTTTCCTAGTAATACTGTACACCAGAACAGAGCACAGAATGAATGCTCTTAGTATTGTTCTATGTTTGTCAAACTTTCACCATGAAGGTTTGGTTTTGGGTCGCCTCTCCAACACCAAATGGGTCGCATTTCCAACACCATGGTATAATTTAGACATAATTGACCTCTGTTCTCAACTTGGCTTTATCTGGAGCTGAAATTTAGTATTTTTGTGGCTCTGGTTATCCTCAGAGTCCTCAGTGGGCTGATCATTCTGAGTGTCTGAGGTCAGGGGTCAGAAATGTGTTTACGTTTGTGCGAAGAAGCATAGGACAGCGCCTGATGTCAGCTGGAGCCGACGGCGTTTCCCAAGAGAAACTTTAGCCACTTCCTCCTCATGCTCCCTTACTCTACAGAGAAAAACATTCCGGATTTCGACTCTCTAAATAGACAACACATGTCCCTCCAAAGGGCCGGAAGCCAAACTACGTATCATAAAGACAGTGGTACAGTACATCCATGTTGAACAATGTATCATCCGTGACAGTATCCGAGTTGTTTGGTTAAATTCTGTTTCAGCTCGTGAATTTACCATCAACCACAACTCTTGGATAATATTTGTTTCTCACTTCCTGACTTGAGTTTCCATTTCTTTCCTGGATAGGAATTGGAACGGATGGATTCAACCAAACTCTAACATCAGGGTTTTCCATATCAGTGTATCTTTCTCTGTCGTGTGTGAAAGCCGCCTGTGTCTGGAACAGGAGCTCGGGTCACGGTCTCTCTGTGAGAGGTGGGTGGAAACACAACAGAGGATAAATCCAGGTTCATGTCTAATCTGCATGTTGGACTAATGTCAATGAGAGGCCTCTGCTAAAACATCTGGATTCGCTATGTTCCCTCAGGTTGAAAAGGAGCACAAGCACTCTTCTGAGGGAAAAAAATCATTTCAGCTGTATAAAACTGATCGTAATTATAATAGGAGCACATAAGTGGCTAAACTAATCTAGGTTTTTATATTCAATGCTAATTGTTGTTATCTACTACTAACAAATACAGACGTTGGACCAGATAAATTTTGTTCTGTGGGAATGAAGAAGCTCCCAGTACAGGTGAGAGGAGAACCCTTTGTCGTGTCTTGTAATGTTCTAAAGTTTACTAGATGCACCGCAACATAGATTACAATTAGATCATGATAGGACAAGGCTTGTCCACACTGCATCAGGCTTCACTTCAAATGTAGCTGTCAGCACAGTTTCCTCCACATTAAGTGGACATTCCTGAGCGGGGAGTTTTCTGGTGTCTTATTGACGTGCCAGTGTGTGTGTGCGTGTTTGAGGCAGGAGTGACAGGTTAGGAGAAGCTAACGGTGAGAGTGCATTAATTAATGACTGACGGCTAACAGCCAAAGCATTAATATGACTGAAGTATTCGCTTGGGGCCTGTCAGGCCAACACGAATCGATGGATCAATGCCTACACACACACACACACACACTCTCCAACATACACATCAACACACACACATAAAGTACACGCACGCACACACTCGGGTACACACACAACCATGCTCTATTGAAACTAGGTGTCCACTGCCCCTGGCTCTCTATTACCGGACGTCTCTCCTCCTGACGATAAAGGTTCTAGGTGGAACACAGCGTTGATTTGTACTGAATATTTTTCCCCCTCCCTATTTTCCCAGCATATATCCGGGGCTAGATTAGCTCATTAAGGGGACTGGGTTTGGGATCTTTGGATCTTCAATTCGGGCGCTGGTGTGTTTTGACAGGTGGGATTAGGAGGGAGTCCGCGTCGAGCTAGCTAAGCTCACCGTAAAACCCTGCGCCGATGCGAGGAGTAGAGCCATGCATGCAGGGAGATAGAGACCCTCATCCCCTATGGTACCCTGCCTACTGCTTTCTATACTGTGCCTCCACTACTTCATGCAGGAATATGGGAAAGAGCTCATTCATGCCATAGCAGAGAGTGGGAAGTATTTCAATTATTTTGGTGTATGTACTTGAAATATCTATTCATTCTGTGTATTTTGTCATTGGCATTAGGTGACGGGGTAGTCTTGTACTTTACATTTACATTTTGCCCTCCCAATGAGCACAGTGGTAGAAGGACATTTGGCAAAGCTAAGATAGTTATATGGTTCGGCAATGAATGCAGCGAACCAGGCTCATGGGTGTCCATTCAGTGTTTGCCAATAGGCGGTAAATGAACACCTGGCTACAGAGTCTTGGTTCTTGTTGTTAGTTAACAACAAGCAGACCAAGGTTTATGATGGGCTGCAGTAAACTGTGGCGAGCGAAACCGAATGGCCAGAAGAATAATACCAACAAACAAATGGTTTTGACAAAAGACTGTTGTTAGTGAGGATGTGTATACATGCGCGAGTGTGTTGGTGTGAACGGAGGACGCATTTTTGGTGAGTATGTGTCCAGGTGCAGGTGTGTGTATGTGTGCTTCCATGTGTTACCGCACACACACACACACACACACACACACACACACACACACACACACACACACACACACACACACAC